>NC_135812.1:54516344-55118690 GCF_964213995.1 Mustelus asterias | reverse complement strand
CCCTTCCCCCCCACACACCCCCTTCCCCCCCCACACACCCCCCTTCCCCCCCCCACACACCCCCTTCCCCCGCACACACCCCCTTCCCCCCGCACACACCCCCTTCCCCCGCACACACCCCCTTCCCCCGCACACACCCCCTTCCCCCGCACACACCCCCTTCCCCCGCACACACCCCCTTCCCCCGCACACACCCCCTTCCCCCGCACACACCCCCCCTTCCCCCCACACACCCCCTTCCCCCCCACACAATCTCTTCCCCCCAACACACCCCCTTCCCCCGCACACACCCCCTTCCCCCCCACACACCCCCTTCCCCCCCACACATCCCCTTCCCCCGCACACACCCCCTTCCCCCCACACACCCCGTTCCCCCCCACACAATCTCTTCCCCCCCACACTCCCCCTTCCCCCCACACACCCCCTTCCCCCACACACCCCCTTCCCCCCCACACACCCACTTCCCCCCCACACACCCCCTTCCCCCCCCACACATCCCCTTCCCCCCCACACTCCCCCTTCCCCCCACACACACCCCTTTCCCCCCCACACGCCCCCTTCCCTCCATACACCGCCTTCCCCCCACACATCCCCTTCCCCCCCCACACATCCCCTTCCCCCCCACACACCCCCTGCCCCCCCACACACCCTCTTCCCCCCCACACATCCCCTTCCCCCCACACGCCCCCTTCCCCCCCACACACCCCCTTCCCCCCCACACGCCCCCTTCCCCCCCACACGCCCCCTTCCCCCCACATGCCCCCTTTCCCCCCACATGCCCCCTTCCCCCACATGCCCCCTTCCCCCCACATGCCCCCTTTCCCCCCACACGCCCCCTTCCCCCCACATGCCCCCTTCCCCACCCACACGCCCCCTCCCCCCCCACACGCCCCCTTTCCCCCCACATGCCCCCTTCCCCCCCACACACCCCATTCCCCCCACACACACACCACCCCTCCCCCCTACACACACACCCCTCCCCCCCCCCCCGCACACACACCCATCCCTCCCGCACACACACCCCTTCCCACAGACACACACCTTCTTCCCAACCCCCCCCCCCACACACACACACACTTTCCCGTACACACACACACCCCTTCCCGCACACACACACACCCCTTCCCGCACAGGCACACACACCCCTTCCCACACACACACACACCCCTTCCCACACACACACCCCTTCCCACACACACACACACACCCCCTTCCCACACACACACACACACCCCTTCCCCGCACACACACACACCCCTTCCCACCACACTCACCCCTTCCCGCACACACACACACCCCTTCCCACACACACACCCTTCCCCCACACACACACCCCTTCCAAACACACACACACCCCTTCCCACACCTCACACACACACCCTTCCCACACACACACACACCCCTTCCCACACACACCCCCCTTCCCACACACACACCCCTTCCCACACCATACTCCCCTTCCACACACACACCCCTTCCCGCACACACAC
The DNA here is from genome assembly GCF_964213995.1 of Mustelus asterias. Classification (NCBI taxonomy): domain Eukaryota; kingdom Metazoa; phylum Chordata; class Chondrichthyes; order Carcharhiniformes; family Triakidae; genus Mustelus; species Mustelus asterias. Next base: position 55,117,200 of record NC_135812.1, on the reverse strand, counting down.
ACACACCCCTTCCCACACACACACCCTCCCTTCCCCACACACACACCCCTTCCCACACACACACCCCTTCCCACACACACACCCCCCCACACACACACACCCCCTTCCCACACACACACACACCCCTTCCCACACACACACACACACCCCTTCCACACACACACCCCTTCCCACACACACACCCCTTCCCACACACACACCCTTCCACTCACACACCCTTCCCACACACTATCCCCTTCCCACCACACACACCCCTTCCCACACACACACACACACCCCTTCCCACACACACACCCCTTCCCACACACACACCCCTTCCCACACACACACCCCTTCCCACACACACACACACACCCCTTCCCACACACACACACACACACCCCTTCCCACACACACACCCCTTCCCACACACACACCCCTTCCCACACACACACCCCTTCCCACACACACACCCCTTCCCACACACACACACACCCCTTCCCGCACACACACACACCCCTTCCCACACACACCCCTTCCCGCGCACACACACCCCTTCCCACACACACACCCCTTCCCACACACACACCCCTTCCCACACACACACACACCCCTTCACACACACACACACACCCCTTCCCACACACACCCCTTCCCACACACACACCCCTTCCCACACACACACCCCTTCCCACACACACACCCCTTCCCGCACACACACACACCCCTTCCCACACACACACACACACCCCTTCCCACACACACACCCCTTCCCACACACACACCCCTTCCCACACACACACCCCTTCCCACACACACACACCCCTTCCCACACACACCCCTTCCCACACACACACCCCTTCCCACACACACCCTTCCCACACACAGACTCCTTCACACACACACCCCTTCCCACACACAGACTCCTTCACACACACACCCCTTCCCACACACACACACACACATACCCCTTCCCACACACAGACTCCTTCACACACACACCCCTTCCCACACACACACACACACACACACCCCTTCCCACACACAGACTCCTTCACACACACACCCCTTCCCACACACACACACACACACACCCCTTCCCACACAGACTCCTTCACACACACACCCCTTCCCACACACACCCCTTCCCACACACAGACTCCTTCACACACACACCCCTTCCCACACACACCCCTTCCCACACACAGACTCCTTCACACACACACCCCTTCCCACACACACACACACACACACCCCTTCCCACACACACACCCCTTCCCACACACACACCCCTTCCCACATACAGACCCCTTCCCACACACACATCGATGAAAATCATCGACGCAGTCACACTGGGGAGAGACTGTTCATCTACTCCAAGTATGGGAAGGGATTCACTCTGTCATCGAACCTGCTGGTGCACAAGCGAGTCCAAGCTGAGGAAGGGCCGTTCGCCTCCATTTGTGGGAAGGGGTTCACTCAGTTCCCAACCCTGCATCGACACCAGGCAGTTCACACTGTGGAGAGGCCCTTGTCCTGCTCTGAGTGTGGACAGGAATTTACCAGATCATCCAGTCTGCTCACTCACTAGCGGAGACAAGACCATTCATCTGTACTGAATGTGGGAAGGGATTTACAAGGTCATCCTGTCTTCAGACTCACCAGCGAATTCACACCGGGGAGAAGCCATTCATCTGCACTCAGTGTAAAAAGTGTTTTGGGGATGCATCCAGCTTTGTGAGACACCGGCAAATTCACACTGGGAAAAGGTCATTCCACTGTTCCGTGTGTGGAAAGGGATTCGCTCTTTCATCCAACCTGTGGAGACACCAACAAATACACGCTAGGGAGAAGCTGTTCAGCTGCTCTGAGTGTGGGAAGGGATTCAATGATTCATCAGCCCTGGAGAAGCACCAGGGAGTTCACACCGGGGAGAGGCCGTTCACCTGCTCTCAATGCGGGAAGGGATTCACTCGGCCATCCCACCTGCAGACACATCAGTGAATTCATACTGGGGAGAGACCATTCACCTGCTCTGTGTGTGGGAAAGGATTCACTCAGCCATCAACCCTGCTGCGACACCAGGCTGTCCACACCGGAGAGAGGCCCTTCGCCTGCTCCTTGTGTGGGAAGGGTTTCGTGGATGTCTCCAGCCTCAGGAGACACCAGCGAGTTCACACTGGGGAGAGGTCGTTCGCCTGCTCTGTGTGTGGGAAGGGATTCACTCATTGATCCAACCTGCATAGACACCAGTAAATACATGCCAGGGAGAGGTTGTTCACCTGGTCTGAGTGTGGATATAGATTCACTGATTCATCCAGCCTGCAGAAGCATAGGCATGTACACACAGAGGAGAGAGGCCGCTCACCTACTCTGAGTGTGGAAAGGGATTCACTCGGTTATCCAGCCTGTGTAGACGCCAGGCCAGTCACAGCAAATGGAGACCTTTCATATTGAGACTGTAGATGTTCATTGTATCAATTGAGTCAAGTCTATACAGGCGGAGGGCATTGATTGGATGGTTACTTGAGCCCATATAATGCGTTTTCCATCCGTGTCCTGGGCTGGAGGATACTGCACGTAGCAGTCCCATTCAACCATAGGTTGCATTGCTTCACATACTCTCAAGATGCCTGTGTCTTTTTCAGCCTTGTGGAGTCCGTGGACTGTGCTTGTGTAAGTTGTAACAGACTGTATCCCCTTCTCAGTTATTTAGAAAGCTTTTGCACCAGTTTTGTTTTCACTTCAATCCCACAGTCCCACTGATTTTTAGGCACCCGTTGGGGAAAGGGATGCTAGGAGGGAGGAGGACACCCTTGTGAACCTGCTCCTGGGCCTGGCCAAACTTATCAACAGGTCCAGGAAGCGGGCAATCGAGGGGCTTCTCTGGCCTGACTGCCTGCTGAGCTGCATCATCACCCCCTTTTGCCACCCCGAGGAAGGACCCTGTGGTTTAAAGTTTGCAAGTTTCCTTTGGGATTTATGTTCTTTATCAGTGTTGTTTTAAGGAGACTTTCAATTTATTAATTTATCCATTGGTTCATTTGTCCTTTGTTCTCATTGCTAGCTTTGTTTAATTGGTTCATCCTTTTGGATATAGAGGAGGTAAGTGAGGTAACTTGGCAGATGGAATATAATGTAGTAAAATATGAAGTGGTGTACTTTGTCGGAAGAATAAAGGAGCTGAATATTATTCAAATGGAGAAAGACTGCAGAAAGCTGCAGCACAGGGGGATTTGGGGATCCTCATTCATAAATCACACAAAGCTAGCATGTAAGTTCAGCAGGTCCGTGGGAAGGCTTGACAGGGGGCTTGACAGGGTAGATGCTGAGATGTTATTTCCACTTGTAGGGAAGTCTAGGACCAGAGAGCATAATCTTAGAGTAAAGGGTTTATCATTTAAGACAGAGATGAGGAGGAATTTCTTCTCTCAGAGGGTAGCGAATCTGTGGAATTCTTTACCGCCGAGGGCTGTAGAAGCTGGGTTGTTCAATGTGTTTAAGGCTAAGATCAACAGAGTTTTTAATCAGTAAGGGAATCGAGGGTTATGGGGATAAATTGGGAAAATGGAGTTGAGGATTATCACATCATATCAGTTATGATCTCTCTAACCGAGTGTTATTTTGAGTACAGAGTGTTTATATAAGCCTTTCGCTGATGTAATTGTTTTACTGGCTTCTGTTGAGTGTTCTGAGCATCTATAGGCTATGGGCAGGTTTTTCTGTTTGCAACAGGATGACCTGTAAGCAAGATCTGTTTTACTAGTGCTCCTGTTTTCATTGTGGTCATTGTTCTGCTGGTAACCTTTGTTACTTATTGACATGAAGAAGTTCCTTCTTTGAAACAACACATTTGTCCACCTTATTTGTGGTTTCAAGCCACCACAATCTCACTGAATGGCAGAGCAGACTGGATGGGCCGAATGGCTTACTTCAGCTCCTATGTCTTGTGGTCGAGTGGAAGAGTTGCAGCAATATACGAGGAGAGAAGCTCTCAACGTCAACGGCTTGGAAAGCAGACATCAGACATAGGCAAGAGCAGCACCTTCTGTACAAGGTGACCCTGATGGATGGGTAGGTGAATTGAACCCCCCTGGGGGATAGAGCGATACACTGTTTCACTGATAAAGGGATCAGCAGAGAGAGGAATGATGTTTCTACAGGTCATACTCAACCGCGGAAGAGAAAAAAGAGGAAAAGCCAGCCATCATAATAAGAATGGTGAATCATAAGTAAAAGATTCACTTACCATAGAATCCCGACAATGCAGAAAGAGGCCATTCAGCCCATCGAGTCTGCACCAACTCTCCAAAAGAGCATCCTACTCGGGCCCACCCATCCGCCCTATCCCCAAAACCCCACGCATTTACCATGGCAAATCCACCTAACTGACACATCTTTTGGACACTAAGGAACATGGGAATTAGGAGCAGAAGTCGGCAAATTCAGCCTTTCGAGCCTGCTCTGCCATTCAGTCAGATAATGGCTGATCTCTTCCTGGTCTCAAATCTACTTCCCTACCTGTTCCCCATTTCCCCTTATCCCTTTTTTAAAATGAAAAATACCTCTATCTCCTTCTTGAAACCATTCAATGATTCAGACTCCACCGCGCTATGGGGCAGCGAGTTCCACAAATTCACCACCCTCTGCAAGAAATAATTCCTCCTCATCTCAGTTTTAAAATCTACCGCCTCTCAACCCATACCTGTGACCGCTTGTTCTCGAGTATCTCATTAGAGGAAACATTTGGTCTACGTCAACTTTATCAATCCCTTTTAAAATTTTATACATCTCAATCAGATCCCCTCTCATCCTTTTAAACTCCAGCGAGTACAAGCCCAAACTGTTTAATCTCTCCTCATACGTCAACCCTGTCATCTCCGAAATCAATCTGGGGCAATTCAGCATGGTCAATGCACCTAACCAGCACATCTTTGGAGTGTGGGAGGAAACCAGAGCACCCGGAGGAAACCCACACAGACCCGGAGGAAACACCACACAGTCATCCGAGGCTGGAATTGAACCCGGCTCCTTTGCGCTGTGAGGCAGCAGTGTTAACCACTGTGCTAAAAGAGGCCAAGAGACTTGGAGGAATCTGAGATGTATAAACGAGCATCTCCCAGGGAGGAACACTGACATTGCCAGACATGCACAGTTGATAAGGAAACAGAAGATGATTCAGACTTGGAGCTGGGAGCTATTTGTTAAATTGATTGGGAATCTCAAAGAGGCGAAAATGGGACTGACCGGATCGAAATACAGTCACATTTACTGTGACAAGTTTAGTAACACCAAATGACACATTTTACAAGGTGGGATTCATAGAGAAACTATGAATAATGTGAGTATTTGATGCGTAAAACATGAGTGCACAGATTATATTCCAAAATAACTCAGAAACACAGGTAGGGAAAGCAGTAATCAGGACTGTAATCATTGTCAGTGTTATAATCCAGGTCAGAAACTCCAAGGTATTTATGACGTCAGTCTAGACGAAAGGTTTTGCTATTTGAATTTGGCCAGAGTAAGCATGGGATGTTTCACTCCAGGTATGATTTAAATGACCCACTAGGGAGCTTTTATCAAACAAAGTTTATTTAAGGGTACAGTTAAGACATAGAAAGAAAATTAGCAACAGCTTTTACCATTTCCAAACAAGAAAAAAAGAACTATGATATTGTATAAACCTTAACAACTAAATGCACTGTTCCAATAGAACAAACCTCCTTATAAACATACACCTGTCCCAGGTTTAGCAGAGAAAATAAGAATATTCTTGTTGTTTTGCAGCTCAGCAATACCTGCTGTGACTTAAGTCCTTCGGATAGAGAATTAAAACTCTGGTTTCTCCATTCCAGAACTCCCAGCACCTCGAGGTAGAAATAATGCCACTGCTGGCCTCTAGCTAGCAAACCACCAACATCAGAATTTTCACTCCAGGAACTGCTTCCGACATAGCAGAATTTCAAATAGCACAGAGAGAGGCACCAAAATACTGCCTTTCATAAAATCCTACAGTGCAGAAGAAAGCCATTCAGCCCATCAAGACTGCACCGACCACAATCCCACCAAGCCCTATCCCTATAACCCCATGCATTTACCCTAACCAGTCCCCTTGACACTTAGGGACAATTTAGCATGACCAATCCACCTAACCTGCACATCCGTGGACTGTGGGAAGAAACCGGAGCACCCAGGGGAAATCCACGCAGATACGGGGAGAACATGTAAACTCCACATAGACAGTGACCCAAACTAGGAATCGAACCCGAGTCCCTGGCACTGTGAGGTAGCAGTGCTAACCACTGTGCCACCGTTCTGCCCTTTTAGTCTGGATTCCACACAGCTTCTAAGTAAAACAAAGTGAATCCTTGGATTCCTCTGTGAAGGAACCACCTGACTTTGACTTGTCAATCAATCTACCCATAACACTTCGAAATGTTGTAAACTCCCAGAAAGTGCATTAGGTCCAGTGTAAAAATAAACAGAACCCCATTTAAGCAGCAATACAGGGACATCTAATCAGATAGCTGGTGCCACAATGAAAAAAACAGGCTTGGTTACAAACTGCAGAGAACATGATTTTTAAAAAAATTTCTTAAAGGCCCAGGAATCTTCCCATTTAATGGCATCGATGATGGATTAAGAAATATGAATTCATCTTTGGATGGGGATATTAAATGCGATAATATTTATGAAAGGTGTGAAGGGTTACGTTTTAAGACCGTTGATTATACAGAATGTAATCGGTGTGACTTTGAATATAATATTGATCCCAGAAGCAACTTTTTTCACAGTATAAATGCTCATTGTAACGATTGTGATCAAAGTACTGCTGATGCTGGAATCTGAAACAAGAACAGAGAAAGCTGGAAATACTCAACAGCTCCGGCAGCATCTGCAGGGAGAGATAAACAGAGTCAATGTTTGGAGTGACTTTGGTTCTTCATCAGAATTGGAGTGAGGGAGAATGTGTCGGATATTCAACTGTAGCTGGGAGAGATTGAAACAAAATGGAGCAACCTTGAGAACAAAAGGGCCGGTGTGGGGCGGGGGGCCGGTGTGGGGCGGGGGCCCTGTGTGGGAGGGGGCCCGATGTGGGAGGGGTCCAAGTGTGGCAGGGGAACCTGGTGTGGAAGGGGGACCCGGTGTGGGAGGGGGGTCCCGGTGTGGGAGGGGGTCCCGGTGTGGGAGGGGGTCCCGGTGTGGGAGGGGGTCCCGGTGCGGGAGGGGGGTTCCGGTGTGGGTGGGGGACCCGGTGTGGGAGGGGGACCCGGTGTGGGAGGGGAACCCAGTGTGAGAAGGGGTCCCGGTGTGGGAGGGGGTCCCGGTGTGGGAGGGAGGCCCGTTGTAGGAAGGGGTTCGGTGTGGGAGGGAGTCCCTGTGTGGGAGTGGGGGCCAGTGTGGGAGGGGGTCTCGGTGTGGGAGGGGGTTCTGTAGGAGGGAGGCCTGGTGTGGGAGGGGTCCCGGTGTGGGAGGGGGTCCCGGTGTGGGAGGGGGACCAGTGTGGGAGGAAGCCCCGATGTTGGTGGGGGTTCGGTGTGGGAGGTGGGTCCAAGTGTGGGAGGGGTCCCGGTGAGGGAGGGAGGTCCGTTGTGGGAGGGAGGCCCGGTGTGGGAGTAGTCCGGTGTTGGAGGGGGTCCCGGTGTGGGAGGGGAACTCGGTGTGGGAGGGTAATGGGGGGGATTTGCACTGAGGCAATACATGGGATTTTTATTCTAAAAGGTTTAAGAGGAGGAGAAAGGTCACAGGCTGAAGTTGTTGAACTCAGTGTTGAGTCCTGAGGGCTGTAAACATAGAAACATAGAAAACAGAAGCAGAAGTAGGCCATTCAGCCCTTCGAGCCTGTTCCGCCATTCACTTTGATCATGGCTGGTCATCAAATTCAATATCCTGATTCCCCCCCTTCCCCCCATATCTCTTGACCCTTTAGCCCCAAGAGTGATATCTAATTTTTTCTTGAAATCAGACAACATTTTGGCCTCAGCTACTTTCTGTGGCCGTGAATTCCACACATTCACTACTCTCTGGGTGAAGAAATGTCTCCGCATCTCAGTCCTAAAACGTTCACCCCTTATCCTCAAACTATGACCCCTAGTTCTGAAATGTGCCTAACGTGCTTATTTATAACTATTAAACCGATGAATAATTTAATGTGACAGAGTTTGGAAGATGTTGTATCACTTATCTTAATATTAGAAATTTAAACACAAACTTTCAGAAGATCAGTGTATTTGAATCAGTTTAAAGCCCAGTTGAATGTGATCACTGTATCAGAGACTTAGCTTGTTTTCGGAAGGGCTGATGAATTTGAATTTGAAGGTATTAGATGAGCTACATTAATTGGGCAAATAAAAAATAGGTTTTGGCTTTGTGCATGAATAGAAATTTTATTTAGAAGTCTCTCGGACAGTTGATATCGATGCTTTGATGGGAAACATAAGCGTGGAAATTATTATTGAAAAAGGTAACAATGTGGCCATTAGCTGTGTATCCAGGAGACCAGGAACTAGCATTGAGACATTTAAAGGTAGTCTGGAAAGAATATTAACTAAGGTTAAGAAAAAGAAGATGGTGTTTGTATGTGGCGATTTTAATATTGATTTTTTAAAAGTATGATCATCGAATCCCTGCAGTGCAGGAGGAGGCCATTCAGCCCATCGAGCCTGCACCGAGAACAATCTCACCCAGGCCCTATCCCCGTAACCTCATGTATTTACCCTGCTCATCCCCCTGACATTAAGGGTTAATTTAGCATGGCCAATGCACCTAACCTGAACGTATCTGGACTGTGGAAGGAAACCGGAGCACCCAGAGGAAACCCACACAGACACGGAGAGAATGTGAAAACTCCACACAGTCACCCAAGGCCGGAATTGAACCCGGGTCCATGGTGCTGTGGCCCAGTGTGCCACCCCATTATAGTCATAGTTTATGATAGTCAAAAATAAACTGAAGATTTTGTCAATCTACGAATTAATATGAGTTTTTAGCCATTATTTGAAAGACACAGAATCACAGAACCTCAGCCTCACAGCACCAGGGACCCGGGTTCAATTCCCAACTTGGGTCACTGTCTGTGTGGACTTTGTATGTTCTCCCCGTGTCTGCGTGGGCTTCCTCTGGGTGCTCCAGTTTCCTCTCACAGTCTGAAAGACGTGGCCATGCTAAATTCTCCCTCAGTGTAGCCAGAATGTGGCGACTAGCAGATTTTCACAGTAATTTCATTGCAGCGTTAATGTAAGCTTACTTGTGACAATAATAAATAAACTTCAAAGTTTAACTTGTACTCTAATAAATAAACTTTAAAACTAAAAACGTCTCTTTTCCTTCTCATCGCATCCTGAATATCTCTGGTCATCCATGATTCGCTGGGCTTGTTACTCCTTCTTATCACCCTCGAGGGAACATGCTGGGCTTGTACCCTCCCCATTCCCTTTTTCAATGCCCCGCCCCTCCCCTCCCCTCCCCACCCCTCCCCTCCCCTCCCCTGCACCTTGCACCACTGCTCCTCTATAGATTTCCCCACTAGTAGCTGTTTCCAGTGTACCTTGGCCCAATCCTGCCTTATTTTACTTTTCTTTTTTCTCTTGGAATTGTAGTTGTTGTTGTACACTGCAATAGTGTTTCCGTGTAATTTTTGTTGTTTATAGTTTGTAAAGGTTATACTCGGTAGCACCAAGGAGCAGGAAAAAAGGGCCCTTGAGAATTGGATATAATCCAATTTTTGAGGAGGTAACTAAGTGTGTTGATGAAGGTAGGGCAGTTGATGTCATATACATGGATTTTAGTAAGGCGTTTGATAAGGTCCCCCATGGTCAGCTTATGATGAAAGTAAGGAGGTGTGGGATAGAGGGAAAGTTGGCCGATTGGATAGGTAACTGGCTGTCTGATCGAAGACAGAGGGTGGTGGTGGATGGAAAGTTTTCGGACTGGAGGCAGTTTGCTAGCGGAGTGCCACGGGGATCAGTGCTTGGTCCTCTGTTATTTGTGATTTTTATTAATGACTTAGAGGAGGGGGCTGAAGGGTGGATCAGTAAATTTGCTGATGACACCAAGATTGGTGGAGTAGTGGATGAGGTGGAGGGCTGTTGTAGGCTGCAAAGAGACATAGATAGGATGCAAAGCTGGGCTGAAAAATGGCAAATGGAGTTTAACCCTGATAAATGTGAGGTGATTCATTTTGGTAGGACTAATTTAAATGTGGATTACAGGGTCAAAGGTAGGGTTCTGAAGACTGTGGAGGAACAGAGAGATCTTGGGGTCCATATCCACAGATCTCTAAAGGTTGCCACTCAAGTGGATAGAGCTGTGAAGAAGGCCTATAGTGTGTTAGCTTTTATTAACGGGGGTTGGATTTTAAGAGCTGTGGGGTTATGCTGCAACTGTACAGGACCTTGGTGAGACCACATTTGGAATATTGTGTGCAGTTCTGGTCACCTCACTATAAGAAGGATGTGGAAGCGCTGGAAAGAGTGCAGAGGAGATTTACCAGGATGCTGCCTGGTTTGGAAGGTAGGTCTTATGAGGAAAGGTTGAGGGAGCTAGGGCTGTTCTCTCTGGAGCGGAGGAGGCTGAGGGGAGACTTAATAGAGGTTTATAAAATGATGAAGGGGATAGATAGAGTGAACGTTCAAAGACTATTTCCTCGGGTGGATGGAGCTATTACAAGGGGGCATAACTATAGGGTTCATGGTGGGAGATATAGGAAGGATATCAGAGGTAGGTTCTTTACGCAGAGAGTGGTTGGGGTGTGGAATGGACTGCCTGCAGTGATAGTGGAGTCAGACACTTTAGGAACATTTAAGCGGTTATTGGATAGGCACGTGGAGCACACCAGGATGATAGGGAGTGGGATAGCTTGATCTTGGTTTCAGATAAAGCTCGGCACAACATCGTGGGCCGAAGGGCCTGTTCTGTGCTGTATTGTTCTATGTCTATGTAAAGTAAAACATCTTTCAAAAGTTTAATTTAAAAGGGTAAGACATGACAGGAGAGCTCCAAGCCGTGGTTTGCTGTTCTTGCTCCATGTGGCAGGCTGGGGACAGTTCCAGTCCCCTGGGTCAGCATGCGTGCAGGAAGCATCTCCAGCGATAGCTCCTGCAAGCTCGAGTTTCAGAGCTGAAGCGGCGGCTGGAGACCCTGTGGAGCATCCGCGAATCAGAGAGTATCGTGGATAGCACGGATAGAGAGATGGTCTCACCGCAGGCTCAGACTCCACAGGCAGGAAAGGAATGGGTGACCATCGGACAGAGCAAGAGAGATAGGCAGATAGTACAGGAATCTCCTATGGCCATTCCCCTGCAAAACAGTCTGTATGGGTAGAGTTGAGAAATACCAAGGGGCAAAAAATATTAGTGGGTGTCATATATAGACCCCAAACAGCAGTGGTGATGTTGGAAAAGGCATTAAACACAAAATTAGAGATGCATGTGAAAAGAGAATATCAGTGATCATGGGTGATTTTAATCTGCACATAAATTGGGCAAATCAAATTAGCCACAATACTGTAGAGGAGGAATTCCTGAAGTGTATACAGGTGGTTTTCTTGACCAATATGTGGAGGAACCAACTAGAGAGCAGGCCACCTTAGACTGGGTACTATGTAATGAGAAGGGAATCATTGCCAATCCAGCAGTTCGAGACTCCTTGAGGCTGAGCGACCATAACATGATAGAATAGTTTATCAAGATGGAGAATGAAGTAGTTGATTCGGAGACTAGGGTGCTGTATTTTAATAAAGGAAACTATGAAGATATGAAGCATGAGTTGGCCTTGATAGATTGGGGAGAGTTATTTAAAGGGATGACAGTGGGTAGGCAATGGCAAACATTCAAGGAACACATGGGGGAACTGCAGCAACTTCACTCTGGCCTTCATCAATAGAGGAATTGAGTTTAGAAATCGGGAGATAATGCTGCAGATGTATAGGACCCTGGTCAGACCCCACCTGGAGTACTGTGTCCAGTTCTCATCGCCTCATTACAGAAAGGATGTGGAAGCCATAGAAAGGGTGCAGAGGAGACTTTCAAGGATGTTGGCTGGATTAGATGGTATGCCTTATGAGGATAGGTTGAGAGAGCTAGGTCTTTTCTCCTTGGAGAGGCGAAGGATGAAAGATGACCTGATAGAGGTGTATAAGATGTTGAGAGGTATTGATAGAGTGGATTCTCAGAGGCTTTTACCCAGGGCTGGAATGGTTGCCACAAGAGGTCACAGGTTTAGGGTGCTGGGGAGTAGGTACAGAGGAGATATTAGGGGTAAGTTTTTCATTCAGAGGGTGGTGGGTGTGTGGAATCGGCTGCCGGTGGTGGTGGTGGAGGTGGATTCAATAGGGTCTTTGAAGAGACTTTTGGATAAGTTCATGGAAGTTATTAAGATAGAGGGTTATAGGTAAGCCTCGTGGATAGGAACATGTTCGGCACAACTTGTGGGCCGAAGGGCCTGTTTGTGCTGTAGCTTTTCTATGATCTATGTTCTAACTGTTTATTCCTGTCTGGCACAAAAGCAAAATGGGTAAGAGGGCCAATCCATGGCTTACAATGGAAATTAGAGAGAATATCCGATCTAAGGAAGAAACATATAGATTGGCCAAGAAAAATAATAGGTCTGAGGATTGGGAGCAGTTTAGAATTCAGCAAAGAACATAGAACAGTACAGCACAGTACAGGCCCTTCGGCCATCGATGTTGTGCCGAGCTTTGTCCGAAACCAAGGTCAAGCTATCCCACTCCCTATCATTCTGGTGTGTTCCATGTGCCTATCCAATAACCGCTTGAAAGTTCTTAAAGTGTCCGACTCCACTATCACAGCAGGCAGTCCATTCCACACCCCTACCACTCTCGGACACCCCTCCTATATCTCCCACCATGAACCTTATATTTATGCCCCTAGTAACAGCAACATCCACCCGAGGACATAGTCTCTGAACGTCCACTCTATCTATCCCCTCATCATCTTATACACCTCTATTAAGTCGCCTCTCATCCTCCTCCGCTCTAAAGAGAAAAGCCCTAGCTCCCTCAACCTTTCCTCATGAGACCTACCCTCCAAACCAGGCAGCATCCTGGTAAATCTCCTTTGCACTCTTTCCAATGCTTCCACATCCTTCTTATAGTGAGGTGACCAGAACTGCACACAATATTCCAAATGTGGTCTCACCAAGGTCCTGTACAGTTGCAGCATAACCCCACGGCTCTTAAACTCAATTCCCCTGTTAATAAACACTAACACACTATAGGCCTTCTTCATGGCTCTATCCATTTGAGTGGCAACCTTCAGAGATCTGTGGATATGAACCCCAAGATCTCTCTGTTCCTCCACATTCCTCAGAACCCTGCCGTTGACCCTGTAATCTGCATTCAAATTTGTCCAACCAAAATGAATCACCTCGCACTTATCAGGGTTAAACTCCATTTGCCATTTTTTGGCCCAGCTCTGCATCCCATCAATGTCTCTTTGCAGCCTACAACAGCCCTCCACCTCATCCACTACTCCACCAATCTTGGTGTCATCAGCAAATTTACTGACCCACCCTTCAGCCCCCTCCTCCAAGTCCTTGATAAAAATCACAAATAGCAGAGGACCCAGCACTGATCCTTGTGGTACACCACTGGTAACTGGTCTCCAGTCTGAAAATTTTCCATCCACCACCATCCTCTGTCTTCTATGAGATAGTCAGTTACTTATCCAATCGGCCAAATTTCCCTCTATCCCACACCTCCTTACTTTCTTCATGAGCCGACCATGGGGAACCTTATCAAACGCCTTCCTAAAATCCATGTATATGACATCAACTGCTCTACCTTCATCTCACACTTAGTTACCTCCTCAAAGAATTCAATCAAATTTGTGAGGCAAGACTTACCCTTCACGAATCCGTGTTGACTATCCCCGATTAAGCTGTATCTTTCCAAATGGTCATAAATCTTATCCCTCAGGATTTCCATTAACTTACCGACCACCGATGTAAGACTAACCGGCCTATAATTACCAGGGTCACTCCTATTTCCTTTCTTGAACAGAGGAACAACATTCGCCACTCTCCAGTCCTCTGGCACTATCCCCATGGACAGTGAGGACCCAAAGATCAAAGACAAAGGCTCTGCAATCTCATCCCTTGCCTCCCAAAGAATCCTAGGATATATCCCATCTGGCCCAGGGGACTTATCGACCCTCAGGTTTTTCAAAATTGCTAATACATCTTCCCTCTGAACATCTACCTCCTCCAGCCTATCAGCCCGTATCACACTCTCATCCTCAAAAACATGGCCTCTCCTATCTCTTCTGACTCCGTGCACAAGTTCCCACGACTGTCATTGACCGGCCCTAACCTCACCCAGGTCATTCCTTTATTTCTCACATAAGAGTAAAAAGCCTTGGGGTTTTCCTTGATCCGACCCGCCAAGGACTTCTCATGCCCCCTCCTAGCTCTCCTAAACTCTTTTTTTTAGCTCATTCTTTGCTGCCTTGTAACCCTCAAGCGACCCAACTGAACCTTGTTTTCTCATCCTTACATACGCTTCCTTTTTCCTCTTGACAAGACATTCAACCTCTTTTGTGAACCATGGTTCCCTCACTCGGCCATTTCCTCCCTGCCTGACAGGGACATACCTTTCAAGGACACCCAGTATTTGTTCCTTGAACAAGCTCCACTTTTCATTTGTGCCTTTCCCTGACAGTTTCTGTTCCCATCTTATGCTCCCTAATTCTTGCCTAATCGCGTCATAATTACCCCTCCCCCAATTATAAACCTTGCCCTGCCATATGGCCCTATCCCTCTCCATTGTAATAATGAAAGACACCGAATTGTGGTCACTATCTCCAAAGTGCTCTCCCACAAACAAATCTAACACTTGGGCCGGTTTATTACTCAGTACCAAGTCCAATGTGGCCTCACCTCTTGTCGGCCTATCCACATATTGTGTCAGGAAACCCTCCTGCACACACTGTACAAAAACTGCCCCATCCGAACTATTCGACCTATAAAGGTTCCAATCAATATTTGGAAAGTTAAAGTCCCCCATGACAACTACCCTGTGACCCCCACACCTATCCATAATCTGCTTAGCAATTTCTTCCTCCACATCTTTATTACTATTTGGGGGCTTATAGAAAACTCCTAACAAAGTGACCGCTCCTTTCCTATTTCTAACTTCAGCCCATATTACCTCAGTAGGCAGATCCCCCTCAAACTGCCTTTCTACAGCCATTAAACTATCCTTGATTAACAATGCTACTCCTCCACCTCTTTTACCGCCTTCCCTACACTTACTGAAACATCTATACCCCGGAACTTCCAACAACCATTCCTGTCCCTGTTCTAACCATGTCTTCGTAATGGCCACAACATCGTAGTCCCAGGTACCAATCCATGCTCCACGTTCACCTACCTTATTCCAGATGCTCCTTGCATTGAAGTAGACACACTTCAACCCACCTTCCTGCCTGCCGGTACACTCCTGCGGCCTTCTGGATTACAGCTCGTTTTCCCATCCCCCTGACAAATAAGTTTAAACCCCCCTGAAGAGCCGTAGCAAATTTCCCTCCCAGGATATTGGTGCCCCTCTGGTTCAGGTGCAAACCATCCTGTTTGTACAGGTCTCACCTTCCCCAGAATGTGCTCCAATTATCCATGTAACTGAAACCCTCCCTCCTACACTATCCCTGCAGCCACGTGTTTATCTGCACTCTCTCCCTGTTCCTCAATTCGCTAGCACGTGGCTCCGGCAACAAACCAGAGATGACAACATGGTTTGTCCTGGCTCTCAGCTTCCACCCTAGCTCCCTAAATTCCTGTTTTAAATCCCCGTCCCTTCTCTTACCTATGTCGTTGGTACCAATGTGTACCACGACTTGTGACTGTTCCCCCTCCCCCTTTAGGATCCTGAAAACACGGTCCGAGACGTCATGAACCCTGGCACCCGGGAGGCAACATACCATCCGTGAGTCTCTTTCGCTGCCACAGAACCTCCTATCTGTCCCTCTAACTATTGAGTCCCCAATAACTATTGCTCTCCTGCTCTCCCCCCTTCCCTTCTGAGCCACAGGGACGGACTCGGTGCTGGAGATCCGGTCACCGTGGCTTACCACTGGTAGGTCGTCCCCCTCAACAGTATCCAAAGCGGTATACTTGTTGCCGAGGGGAACGACCACAGGGGATCCCTGCACTGACTGCTTCCTCCCAGCCCCTCTCACCGTCACCCATCTATCTTCATTCTTCGGAGTAACTGCATCCCTGAAGCTTCTATCTATGGCCACCTCTGCCTCCCGAATGATCTGAAGTTCATCCAGCTCCAGCTCCAGTTCCCTAACGTGGTTTTTGAGGAGCTGGAGATGGGTGCACTTCCCACAGGTGAAATCAGCAGGGACATTGACTGCATCCCTCACCTCAAACATTCTGCAGGAGGAACATTGCACTGTCTTCCCTGCCATCCCCTCTAGATAACTTGTGGATAAAACAAGAAAAAGAAAGGAAGAGCTTACCTGATATTCACTCACCCCCTTTAGGTTTGAGAAAAATAAAGCTTACCTGCTCTCACTCCGAGTCTTTTTTTTAAGGTTACAGGAGGGTGGAGGGTGGGAGACACTACACATGTAGTGTCTCGGGTTTCCTCCCCGTTCAAATTTATTGGGCAAAAACCTTCCCAGGCCTCTCAGCGGCCTACTTCCGGTTTCCTGTTGCACTGGAAAAAAAAACTCAGAGAAAAAGTAAGGTAAAAAATCAAACTCTCTTACCCTCAGCTCTCCTCACATGAATCGCTCCCTCTCTGCTTGCTCCGGTCAAACAATGAGGTCGATACCTCGAAGGTAAGGACCTTTTAAAGGAAAAAAACCCAAAAAGATCCTTCCCAGGCCTCTCCGGACCAAGGGATTGATTAAGAAGGGGAAAATATGAAAGTAAGCTTGCAGGGAACATAAAGACTGACACTAAGAGTTCCTATTGATATGTGGGAGAAGGGGTTGGTGAAGAGAAATGTAGGTCCACGTGTGGTGAACCATCGTTGGTTCCCACTAGATAGTACTGAGCCAGGGTCTGGCCAGTACTACAAGTATGTATATATGTTGCTGTTGGGTTAGGGATGGGTTGTTCTACTTGTTGCTGTTGGGGTTAGGGTGGGGTTGTTACACCTTTGTATTGTAGTATTGTGGTACATCCCAGTCAGGCTCCGCCTCCTGGGAGAGGTATAAAGGTCCCTGCTCTGGCTGGGACCCCTCAGTCTGGGATCGTGTATATAATTGGTAGCTGCCTTGTTACAGCAAATAAAAGCCTTTATTTCCTGAGCATCAAGCCTCGTGTATGATAACGCGCATCACCACGACAGACAGAAACGGGGAAATGTATAATAGGGGACAAAGAAATGGCCGAGCAACTGAATGCATATTTTGGTTCTGTCTTCACAAAAGAGGACACAAATCTGATGCCAGAAATGTTGGAAAATGCAAGATTTAGTGAGGGGGAGATCAATATTCGTAGAGAAATGTTGCTAGGAAAATTGATTGAAGGTGGATAAATCCCCAGGGCCTGATAATCTACATCCCAGAGTACTTAAGGAAGTGGCTCTAGAAATAGTGGATGCATTGGTGGTCATCTTCCAGGATTCTATAGACTCTGGAACAGTCCCTGCAGATTGGAGGGTAGCTAATGTCACTCCAATATTCAAAAAGGGAGGTAGAGAGAAAACAGGAAATTATAGACCAGTAAGTTTAACATCGGTAGTGGGGAAAATTCTCGAATCCATTTTCAAGGACTTTATAGCAGAGCATTTTGGAAGCAGTGGCAGGATCAGATTTATGAAGGGGAAATCATGCTTGACAAATCTGTTGGAATTCTTTGAAGATGTTATGGTTCTATAACATTTGATGTTATGGTTCTATAACATTTAAGAAAATGTTATGGTTCTATAACATTTAAGAAAAACTTGGACGGGTTCATGGATGAGAGGGGTGTGGAGGGATATGGTCCAAGTGCAGGTCAGTGGGACTAGGCATAAAATGGTTCGGCACAGACAAGAAGGGCCAAAAGGCCTGTTTCTGAGCTGTAATTTTCTATGGTTCTATGGTTCTATGTAACCAGTAGAGTTGACAAGGGGGAATCTGTAGATGTGGTATATTTGGAATTTCAGAAAATGTTTGACAAGGTCCCTCACAAGAGATTATCATGCAAGACTAAAGCACATGGGATTGGGGGAAGTGTATTGAGATGGATTGAAAACTGGTTGGCAGAAAGAAAAAAAAGAGTAGGAATTAATGGGTGCTTTTCAAATTGGCAGGCAGTAACTAGTGGGGTGCCACAGGGATCGGTGCTGGGAACCCAGCCATTCACAATATATATTAATGATTTGGATGAGGGAACAAAATGTAACATCTCAAAGTTTGCAGATGATACCAAGTTGGGTGGGAGGGTGAACTGTGATGAGGATGCAGTGATCCTTCAGAATGATCTGGACAGGTTGGGTGAGTGGGCAAATCAATGGCAGATGCAGTATAATTTGGATAAATGTGAGGTTATTCACTTTGGAAGCAAAAACAAGCAGATTCCTACCTGAATGGCTGTAAATTGGGAGAGGGGAGTATGCAGGGGAACTAGGGTGTCCTTGTGCACCAGTCACTGAAGGTAAGTATGTAGGTACTTCTGGCAGTAAAGAAGGCAAATAGCATGTTGGCCTTCATTGCGAGAGGTTTTGAGTACAGGAGCAAGGATGTGTTGTTGCAATTATGCAGGGCCTTGGTGAGGCCACACCAAGTATATTGTGTGCAGTTTTGGTCTCCTTTCCTAAGGAGGGATGTTCTTGCTCTCGAGGGAGTACAGTGATCGTTTACCAAGATGATTCCGGGGATGGCAGGGCTGATGTATGAGGAGAGATTTTCTTGGTTAGGATTGTTTTCAGTGGAGTTCAGACAAATGAGGGGGTGATCGCATAGAGACTTATAAAATTCTAACAGGACTGGACTGGGAAGATGCAGGGAGGATGTTCCCGATGGTGGGGAAGTCCAGAACTAGGGATCACAGTCTGGGGATTCAGGGTAGTCCAATTAGGACGGAGGTGAGAAGACACTTCTTCACCCAAAGAGTGGTGAGCCTGTGGAATTCATTACCACAGGAAGTAGTTGATGCCAAAACAGTGAATGTATTCAAGAGGCAGCTGGATATAGCACTTGGGGTGAATGGGATTAAAGGTTATGGGGAAACAGCAGGATTAGGCTACAGAGTTGATCAGCCATGATCGTAATGAATGGCGGAGCAGGCTCGAAGGGCCAAATGGCCTCCTCCTGCTCCTATGTTCTATGTAATTCCACTCTCCCCCATCCTAAAATTTTCTTTGCAATTTGGCTATTGCTTTGTCCATAACAAGCTTTTATTCTACTTGACCCTCCCCCCCCCCTCTTTCTCACCAGGATCAAACTCACCACATTTCTCCCTCCCTTTAGTTCTGAAGTAGAGATACATTGGACATGATACATTAACTCTGTTTTTCTCTCCGCAGATACTGTGTTTTTTCAGTTCTTTCTGTATTTATTTTAGATCTACCCGTGGTGGTAGGAAAACACTATTTATCATCCAGGGTAAAATAAATCTCCTTCATCAGCTTTCGTGGATCATTTCAGTGGAAATGTGCTCTCCCAGGCTCAAAGAGCATCAGCCCACTGGAAGCAAAGTCATGAGACGGCCAGTCCAGCAGAAAGAAACCCTGCGACCCTCCCACTTCACCCACTGTCAGAATGAACATGGCTCAGTCCTGGATGTGATTAACAGCAGCAATAACAGCAGAATCCAACACTGTCATCACTTGTGAACTCACTGGTGCCTCAGCAGGTGGGATAACTGAGCTAATCCCTTCCCACATGCAGAGCAAGTGAATAGTTTCTCCCCTGTGTGAACTCGCTGGCGTACTCGCAGACTAGATGAGTTTTAAACCTTTTTGTGCAATGAAAGCAGCTGAATTGTAATTTCTGTGGTTTACAGTTTGTAAAGGTTATATTCAGTAGGAACAAGGTGCAGGATAGAAGGGCCCTTGAGAATTGGATATAATCTGAAACAAAACATCTTTCAAAAGTTTAATTTAAAGGGGTAAGATATTACACGAAATCTCCAAGCCGTGGTTTGCTCTTCTTGCTCCATGTTTCCCACTTTCTATGCCTTTTAACTTTGACAAAGTGTGATCTGGACTCGAAACACCAGATCTCTTCTCTCCTTAGATGCTGCCAGACCAGCTGAGATTTTCCAGCATTTTCTCTTTAGGTTCTCTCTTGAAAAGAGGCCTGAAACATTTCCAACCACCGCCACTCTCCTCTGCCTGGCTGAACTCCTTCTCTCTCTCAACAACTTCTTCTTTAACTCATCCCACTTTCTCCAAATCAAAGGAGTAGCAATGGATACCTGCATGGGTCCTAGCTACGCTTGTCTTTTTATGGGGTATGTGAAACATCCATTGTTCCAGGCCTACCCAGGTCCTCTCCCACAACTCCTTTACCGGAATAATCCTTTCCCAAATAATCCTCCTCCATTTTAGCCAACCACAATGCCACCACCAAACACATCTTCCCTTCACTCCCTCTGTCAGCATTCTGCAGAGACCGTTCCCTCTACTAGGCGGACTGGGGATAACCTAGTCCACTCCTCCACTATACCCAACACCTCTCCCGTCACTCATGGCACCTTCCCATGCAATTGCAGAAGGTGTAACACCTGTCCCTTTACCTCTTCAATGTTCACCATCCAAGGTCTAAAACATTCACTCCAGGTTAAGCAGTGTTTCACTTGCACCTCTTTCAATTTGGTCTACTGCATTCGCTGCTCCCAATGTGGTCTCCTCTATATCGGAGAGACTGGGTGATCGCTTTGCTGAGCACCTTCGCTGTGTGCAATCAGGACCCTGACCTTCCCGTTGCTTACCATTGTAACACACGATCCTGCTCCCATGCCCAGATGTCTGACCTTGGCCTGCTGCAATGTTCCAGTGAAGCTCAACGCAAACTGGAGGAACAGCATCACATCTTCCGGCTGGGCACTTTACAGCCTTCCGGTCTCAACATCGAATTCAACAACTTCAGATGATTAGCTCGACCCCACCTCGACCCCTTTGTTTTCATTACATTTAATTTTAACTGTTCTCTACCTTTTCTTTATTGTCTTTCTTTATTTTCCTTCCCCCCAACTTTTCCCCCTATTTTATCCTCCTTTCCTTACCTTTTCTCCCCCTTTGCTTCCCCTTTTTCTCCATTTAGCTCCCTCCCACCCATCCCCCCCCCCCCCCCCCCCCCCACATCTTCATCTGTCACAGCTTACGCTCTGATTTCAGATTCTCTGCCATTTGGCCATTCACATCTTTTATTCTCTCCATGGACTGCCATGAGCAGTGTTGCTGCGTCTGCCGCACAGTCTGTTTTAACCCTTATACGGTGAACAAAAGAATTGCGAGTAGACTTCTTGTTAGTACAATAACATTTATTCACTCACAGTCATTAATCACCCACTCAATCAATAATCATTTATCTCACAGAATACTTAAGTTCAAGTCCAATACTAGACCTTGATTTAACTTTTACTTGACTGGCAAGTACCCAGGCAAATATTACCCTTTATCCACGTGTTGGTCTCCGTAGTCCTCTACGTAGTCTGGTCCTTCGGTCTGATCTGCTACTCTGGTTCTGGTCTTCCTTCCTGGTTTGATGTGGTGGCTCTCCTCACGCTGGTCATTCCTGGCGATGGTCACCGTTGTTGTGGTTCATTCATTGGGAGAAAGAGTGTGAGAGATTCTTCGGTTGTACAGCATCCGTTATACCTTATTGGTTTTGCGGCCTTTTTGGGTGGTCATCCTGATTGATAAAGTCCAATCAGGTGCTGCCACACCGATCTCTGGGTGTGTACCAATCAGCCATGCCTGTAGGTGCTGGAGGCAAGCAGGCGACATACCTCCCTTCCAAATAAGGGGTTAAGGCTCCCCTTTGTCTGGTAAACAACCCAGTTTGACCAGAAAGTGTCCATTGTCTTTGGGATGGCCTATTTCCTGTGTATTCAGTCATCTGAGCTGCAGCCTGTTTATCTCTGTCCAATTTCTTTTGAGACTGCGGCCTGTCTGTTTCAGTGCTTGTCCAATTATCCCAGCGTGTTCTGGCAAACCACCATCTTAGGTGGCCCGTTTGGCCACAGTCCCTCCTTTTGATCCTGAACACAAAGCATGACGGATCACAGACTCAGGACCAATATCTGTCAGGAATTCCCCAGTCACTCAACAGTCAAGCAAGGCCCAGACATTGGCATGCATAGTAATAACAAATCCCTACAACATATATACATTTCAGAAGCTACAGACAGCAAACATTCTACTGTTACAAACAACCACACATTCTAAACACACATGGTACGTTGCCGGTGCCACGTGATAGCGAGTTGAGGAACAGGGAGAGAGTGCAGTTAAACATGTGGTTGCAGGGATGGTGTAGGAGGGAGGGTTTCAGATACGTGGATAATTGGAACACATTCTGGGGAAGGTGGGACCTGTACAAACAGGACGGGGTGCACCTGATCCAGAGGGGCACCAATATCCTAGGAGGGAAATTTGTTATGGCTCTTCAGGGGGGTTTAAACTAATTTGTCAGGGGAGTGGGAAAAGGAGTTGTAGTCCAGAAGTCAGTGAGGGTGGTGAGGTATTGGGGAAGGTATCAGGGTCAAGGGTGGGTACCGGTAGACAGGAAGGTGGGTTGAAGTGTGTCTACTTCAATGCAAGGTGCATCCGGAACAAGGTAGATGAACTTGGGGCATGGATTGGTACTTGGGACTACGATGTTGTGGCCATTACGGAGACGTGGGTAGAACAAGGACAGGAATGGTTGTTGGACGTTCCGGGGTATAGATGTTTCACTAAGTGTAGGGAAGCTGGTAAAAGAGGTGGAGGAGTGGCATTGTTAATCAAGGATAGTTTAATGGCTGCGGAAAGGCACTTCGAGGGGGATCTGCACACTGAGGTAATATGGGCTGAGGTTAGAAATAGGAAAGGAGCGGTCACGTTGTTAGGAGTTTACTATAGGCCCCCAAATAGTAATAGAGATGTGGAGGAAGAAATTGCTAAGCAGATTATGGATAGGTGTGGGGGTCACAGGGTAGTTGTCATGGGGGACTTTAACTTTCCAAATATTGATTGGAACCTTTGTAGGTCAAATAGTTTGGATGGGGCAGTTTTTGTGCAGTGTGTGCAGGAGGGTTTCCTGACACAATATGTGGATAGGCCGACAAGAGGTGAGGCCACATTGGATTTGGTACTGGGAAATGAACCGGGCCAAGTGTTAGATTTGGTTGTGGGAGAGCACTTTGGAGATAGTGACCACAATTCGGTGTCTTTTGTTATTGCAATGGAGAGGGATAGGGCCGTATGGCAGGGCAAGGTTTACAATTGGGGGAGAGGTAATTATGATGCGATTAGGCAAGAATTAGGGGGCATAAGTTGGGAACAGAAACTGTCAGAGAAAGGAACTAATGAAAAGTGGAACTTTTTCAAGGAACAAATACTGGATGTCCTTGATAGGTATGTCCCTGTCAGGCAGGGAGGAAATGGCCGAGTGAGGGAACCATGGTTCACGAAAGAGGTGGAATGTCTTGTGAAAAGGAAGAGGGAAGCTTATGTAGGGATGAGGAAACAAGGTTCAGATGGCTCGATTGAGGGTTACAAGTTAGCAAGGAATGAGCTGAAAAAGGGGCCTAGGAGAGCTAGGAGGGGACACGAGAAGTCCTTGGCGGGTCGGATCAAGGAAAACGCCAAGGCTTTTTACTCTTCTGTGAGGAATAAAAGAAGGACCAGGGTGAGGTTAGGGCCGGTCAAGGACAGTAGTGGGAACTTGTGTATGGAGTCAGTAGAGATAGGCGAGGTGATGAATGAATACTTTTCTTCAGTGTTCACCAAGGAGAGGGGCCATGTTTTTGAGGAAGAGAAGGTGTTACAGGCTAATAGGCTGGAGGAAATAGATGTTCGGAGGGAGGATGTCCTGGCAGTTTTGAATAAACTGAAGGTCGATAAGTCCCCTGGGCCTGATGAAATGTATCCTAAGATTCTTTGGGAGGCAAGGGATGAGATTGCAGAGCCTTTGGCTTTGATCTTTGGGTCCTCGCTGTCCACGGGGATGGTGCCAGAGGACTGGAGAATGGCGAATGTTGTTCCTCTGTTTAAGAAAGGGAATAGAAATGACCCTGGTAATTATAGACCGGTTAGTCTTACTTCGGTGGTTGGTAAATTGATGGAAAAGGTCCTTAGAGATGGGATTTACGACCATTTAGAAAGATGCGGATTAATCCGGGATAGTCAGCACGGATTCGTGAAGGGCAAGTCGTGCCTCACAAATTTGATTGAATTTTTTGAGGAGGTAACTAAGTGTGTTGATGAAGGTAGGGCAGTTGATGTCATATACATGGATTTTAGTAAGGCGTTTGATAAGGTCCCCCATGGTCGGCTTATGATGAAAGTAAGGAGGTGTGGGATAGAGGGAAAGTTGGCCGATTGGATAGGTAACTGGCTGTCTGATTGAAGACAGAGGGTGGTGGTGGATGGAAATTTTTCGGATTGGAGGCAGGTTGCTAGCGGAGTGCCGCAGGGATCAGTGCTTGGTCCTCTGCTCTTTGTGATTTTTATTAATGACTTAGAGGAGGGGGCTGAAGGGTAGATCAGTAAATTTGCTGATGACACCAAGATTGGTGGAGTAGTGGATGAGGTGGAGGGCTGTTGTAGGCTGCAAAGAGACATCGATAGGATGCAAAGCTGGGCTGAAAAATGGCAAATGGAGTTTAACCCTGATAAATGTGAGGTGATTCATTTTGGTAGGACTAATTTAAATGTGGATTACAGGGTCAAAGGTAGGGTTCTGAAGACTGTGGAGGAACAGAGAGATCTTGGGGTTCATATCCACAGATCTCTAAAGGTTGCCACTCAAGTGGATAGAGCTGTGAAGAAGGCCTATAGTGTGTTAGCTTTTATTAACAGGGGGTTGGAGTTTAAGAGCCGTGGGGTTATGCTGCAACTGTACAGGACCTTGGTGAGACCACATTTGGGATATTGTGTGCAGTTCTGGTCACCTCACTATAAGAAGGATGTGGAGGTGCTGGAAAGAGTGCAGAGGAGATTTACCAGGATGCTGCCTGGTTTGGAGGGTAGGTCTTATGAGGAAAGGTTGAGGGAGCTAGGGCTGTTCTCTCTGGAGTGGAGGAGGCTGAGGGGAGACTTAATAGAGGTTTATAAAATGATGAAGGGGATAGATAGAGTGAACGTTCAAAGACTATTTCCTCGGGTGGATGGAGCTATTACAGGGGGGCATAACTATAGGGTTCGTGGTGGGAGATACAGGAAGGATATCAGAGGTAGGTTCTTTACGCAGAGAGTGGTTGGGGTGTGGAATGGACTGCCTGCAGTGATAGTGGAGTCAGACGCTTTAGGGACATTTAAGCGGTTATTGGATAGGCACATGGAGCACACCAGGATGATAGGGAGTGGGATAGCTTGATCTTGGTTTCAGATAAAGCTCGGCACAACATCGTGGGCCGAAGGGCCTGTTCTGTGCTGTACTGTTCTATGTTCTATATTGCAATAAGCCAGTTACAAAACCAAAACATTCAAAACAAAACATTACAATAAAGTTTTCACGAATCTGGGGTGCATTTAGATATTAAGATTTTCCACTGTGCATTAGTGCAAATAGCAATCCGGCAGGTTTCCTGTAAACGTTGCTCTACTGAATTAGAGGAAACCATGATTCGAGGGTGAACCCTACATCCTGCCTCCAGGTGACCCTCCTTTTCCATCAGCGGAATTGAACTGTGAGGATGATGAGTTACATCAGTGTGAACAAGATCAGTAATACAGCCAGGTGTAACATAAGGTGAACAAATGGGTGGATTTGAATGATTGAGCCCCAGTTCTAAAGATCATCCCACCATGTGGTGGCCTTAATTTCTTTAATTTTCCTTTTCACCTCTTGGGTCTGCTGTATTACTTTGGTGAAGGTTCTGGGGGCTGTAGCCAATTTTATTCGAATCTGGTTTAATTCCTCTGGCAGGGATTTTAGGCTTGTGTCATGTTTCTCATAGTGCTCCCCTAGAGTCTGTCGTAACTCATCAGTGGCGTTCAAATCTACCCTCTCCCTCTTATGAATGTCTATTAGTTGAATGAGGCCCACCCTGGCTGGTATGTCTGGTTTGATGCAGAATGTAGTGTTAGTAATGTTACAATGTGTCGCGCCATACTGATATTGTTTCAGGGAGGTGGTGAGACAGTATCTCCCTGCTCCCTTGTAAGCCACCCGAGTTATGTCTGTGTCCAGGCTACAAGCTTCTACTGAGCAATTTAGGCTACTGTTTGTTCTGAAGCCACACAGTGCATGTCCGGGGGTGGCTTCAGGACAAATCGAGTTGGATGGTTTTGGGGTTGGCGTTGGCCCCTTTCTTATTTCATACAATGCAATGTTCCCCTCTATGAGCTTCCCGGGGCACCGCTGCCCGAGCTCTAATCCTTTTTCTGGGCTGTTGGCCGGACATCCAATTTCAGGATACCCATTATTTGAAAATCCCCACCAATCCCCTGCTACGGTGAAACTCAGATAACATTCAGCTGAACTGCCATTTGTTTTTTTTGTATATCAGCTGCTGGTTGTTACACTCAAACATTATACTCTTATTGGGGTGCACCCATAACACACCATCCTCACGTTCCCCCACATCAGGTGGGACAAACCATAAAT
This sequence comes from Mustelus asterias, assembly GCF_964213995.1. Taxonomy (NCBI): domain Eukaryota; kingdom Metazoa; phylum Chordata; class Chondrichthyes; order Carcharhiniformes; family Triakidae; genus Mustelus; species Mustelus asterias. The sequence continues at coordinate 55,090,501 of NC_135812.1, read as the reverse complement.
AACCACGATATCAAAAGTTCACCTTGCTTGGGGTGTCCTGCGTATTTATCCCGATGATGCGTCCGATGAGGTAGATCCTTGGTTGCATCTTTGTCATGGTCCATCGTTGTCCTGAGGAGATCAATGTAATTTCTGCTGTTATCACGTCTAATATTTGATGTATATACATGTATTTAAACTGTCCATGCCCCTCCTGTTTTTTTTTAACATTATCGATAGTGGAATGGTCAGGAGGACTCCAGTGTATTTATTTTCACTTGCGTTTTTTGTTGTTTTTTTTCCAATTGGAAGCCACTACCGAGCAAATCTTAGAATCATAGAAACCCTACAGTGCAGAAAGAGGCCATTCGGCCCATCGAGTCTGCACCAACCACAATCCCACCCAGGCCCTATCCCCATATCCCTACATATTTACCCGCTAATCCCTCTAACGTACGCATCTCAGGACACTAAGGGACAATTTTAGCATGGCCAATTGACCTAACCCGCACATCTTTGGACTGTGGGAGGAAACCAGAGCACCCGGAGGAAACCCACGCAGACACGGGGAGAATGTGCAAACTCCACACAGACATCTTTTATTCAGATCAAAAAATGGACGAGTCGTGGAGTGGTCAGAAAAGAGCTTGTTTAAACTGGTCTGCAAAATCAAGGCGGCCTGTTTTATCCTTGCAGCAGTCACCAGCAGCCCTAGGGATTCGAATAGCATTGGTGACGGTTTAGCATGACCTGAAGAAGTTGGCATCAGTACGTACTGTAAGACATGGGTCAGATAAGTTGTCTGTTCCATGAGTGACTTGAGGTGTGAAGGCAGAACCGCAAGTTGCGGGAAATAAAGTAACAGAAAACCTACAACCCAATCAAAGAATGCCTGGATGAATTTAAAATTTAGCACAACTGCCTCGATGATTTTAAAATTTAGCACCATTTGGCTGGAAGTCTTGTCTTAATGTGGAGATGCCGGCGTTGGACTGGGGTAAACACAGTAAGAGTTTTAACAACACCAGGTTAAAGTCCAACAGGTTTATTTGGTAGCAAATGCCATTAGCCAGTGAGATTCTGCAAGTCCAGGAGGCAAGCTGTGGGGGTTACTGATAGTGTGACATAAACCCAACATCCCGGTTTAGGCCATCCTCATGTGTGCGGAACTTGGCTATCAGTTTCTGCTCAGCGACTCTGCGCTGTCGTGTGTCATGAAGGCCGCCTTGGAGAACACTTACCCAAAGATCAGAGGCTGAATGCCCGTGACGGGCTGTCCTGTCTGGAGACAATACACATCTCTTTAACCTGTGCTTAATGCTCCCTCCACTCACATTGTCTGTATCTTAAAGACCTTGTTGGCTGTAGAGATTCGCATTCTAATCAGTATTCTGTAACTTGATTTTGTGTCTCTGTGCCCTGGTTGAGAGCAGATTTCCACTCCATCCGATGAAGGAGCAGCGCTCCAAAAGCTAATGGCATTTGCTACCAAATAAACCTGTTGGACTTTAACCTGGTGTTGTTAAAACTCTTACAGTCTTGTCTTAACCAGAGAAAGGTGATGAAAGAGCATGGTGTCGGTACTAGCAGGTATAAGGACGGCGTGAGGATGAATTGGTTGCATTTAATCATTGGACATTTTGATATAGGTTGGTCACGGTGGACCTCAGATTGAGGGATTTGTAAGTGGGTGTTTCCATCAGAAATTCTTGTACCTTGCATTAGTCTGCATTGTAGGCCGAATTTCATCATCTCGAGAGCACCTTAGATTTCTTCGTTCAGCATTTCCATTAACAAATTGCCCAACAGAGACTCATCCTCTGAATCATTTGTCTCATGGGGCTCCATTATTACATCCTCACCTGGCTTCCATACCCCTGTCCGTTCATTGGACTGCACTCTGGGGTTTGGTTCTGAGTTCGGGGATCCTCTATCCTCGTCTTCCATTCTAATCAGTCTACGTGTCTGGTCTATGGGCGTGTGTGCCTTAGCGCCGCTTTTCTGGCATACCTATCGGGGCTATTTTGAGCACAAATTAAGCAATTTTCGATATAATGGGTGACGTCATCATGTAGTTCGGGCCACCTACATAATTCTTTTAATCGCTCGGTTGTTGTCTCTATGCCCTGATGTCCATGTCCTTCGTGGTACTGGTAGATGAGCTGATTTCTCTCTTGGGTAGGGACTACATACATGCCTGCCTTTAAAATTAAACCATCCCAATCTGTATTTTGTCCTTCCATTTCTCGTATGGGGCTGGGTAGACCCCTTCTAAGATTTAGAACATAGAACATAGAACATTACAGCGCAGAACAGGCCCTTCGGCCCACGATGTTGCACCGACCAGTTAAAAAAAAAAAAAAACTGTGACCCTCCAACCTAAACCAATTTCTTTTCGTCCATGAACCTATCTACGGATCTCTTAAACGCCCCCAAACTAGGCGCATTTACAACTGATGCTGGCAGGGCATTCCAATCCCTCACCACCCTCTGGGTAAAGAACCTACCCCTGACATCCGTTCTATAACTACCCCCCCTCAATTTAAAGCCATGCCCCCTCGTGCTGGATTTCTCCATCAGAGGAAAAAGGCTATCACTATCCACCCTATCTAAACCTCTAATCATCTTATATGTTTCAATAAGATCCCCTCTTAGCCGCCGCCTTTCCAGCGAAAACAATCCCAAATCCCTCAGCCTCTCCTCATAGGATCTCCCCTCCATACCAGGCAACATCCTGGTAAACCTCCTCTGCACCCTCTCCAAAGCCTCCACATCCTTCCTGTAATGTGGGGACCAGAACTGCACACAGTACTCCAAGTGCGGCCGCACCAGAGTTGTGTACAGTTGCAACATAACGCTACGACTCCTAAATTCAATCCCCCTACCAATAAACGCCAAGACACCATATGCCTTCTTAACAACCTTATCTACTTGATTCCCAACTTTCAGGGATCTATGCACACATACACCTAGATCCCTCTGCTCCTCCACACTATTCAAAGTCCTCCCGTTAGCCCTATACTCAACACATCTGTTATTCCTACCAAAGTGAATTACCTCACACTTCTCCGCATTAAACTCCATCCGCCACCTCTCGGCCCAACTTTGCAACCTGTCTAAGTCTTCCCGCAAACTACGACACCCTTCCTCACTGTCTACCACACCACCGACTTTGGTGTCATCAGCAAATTTGCTAATCCACCCAACTATACCCTCATCCAGATCATTAATAAATATTACAAACAGCAGTGGCCCCAAAACAGATCCCTGAGGTACACCACTTGTAACCGCACTCCATGATGAATATTTACTATCAACCACCACCCTCTGTTTCCTATCCGCTAGCCAATTCCTGATCCAATTTCCTAGATCACCCCCAATCCCATACATCTGCATTTTCTGCAGAAGCCTACCATGGGGCGGCACGGTAGCACAGTGGTTAGCACTGCTGCTTCACAGCTCCAGGGTCCCGGGTTCGATTCCCGGCTCGGGTCACTGTCTGTGTGGAGTTTGCACATTCTCCTCGTGTCTGCGTGGGTTTCCTCCGGGTGCTCCGGTTTCCTCCCACAGTCCAAAGATGTGCAGGTTAGGTTGATTGGCTAGGTTAAAAATTGCCCCTTAGAGTTCTGAGATGCGTAGGTTAGCGGGATTAGCGGGTAAATATGTGGGGGTAGGGCCTGGGTGGGATTGTGGTCGGTGCAGACTCGATGGGCCGAATGGCCTCCTTCTGCACTGTAGGGTTTCTATGATTTCTATGATTTCTATGGTGAACCTTATCAAACGCCTTACTAAAATCCATATATACCACGTCCACTGCCTTGCCCCCATCCACCTCCTTGGTCACTTTCTCAAAAAACTCAATAAGGTTAGTAAGGCACGACCTACCTGCCACAAAACCATGCTGACTATCACCTATCAATTCATTACTCTCCAAATAACTATAAATCCTATCCCTTATAATTTTTTCCAACATCTTGCCGACAACAGAAGTGAGACTCACCGGTCTATAATTCCCGGGGAAGTCTCTGTTCCCCTTCTTAAACAATGGGACAACATTCGCTAACCTCCAATCTTCTGGTACTATACCAGAGGCCAACGACGACCTGAAGATCAGAGCCAGAGGCTCTGCAATCACTTCTCTTGCCTCCCAGAGAATCCTTGGATAAATCCCATCCGGACCAGGGGATTTATCTATTTTCAGACCCTCCAGAATATCCTGCACATCCTCCTTATCAACTGTAATACTGTCTATTCTACTCCCCTGCAACCCAGTGTCCTCCTCAGCTATATTCATGTCCCCTTGCGTGAACACCGAAGAGAAATATTGGTTCAATGCTTCACCAATCTCCTCCGGTTCCACACATAACTTCCCTCTGCCATCTATAACTGGCCCTAAACTTGCCCTAACCAACCTTCTGTTCTTGACATACCTATAGAACGCCTTAGGATTCTCTTTAACCCTATCCGCCAAAGTCTTCTCATGTCCCCTTTTAGCCCTTCTAAGCTCGCTCTTCAACTCCCTCTTAGCCAATCTAAAGCTTTCTAGTGCACTACCCGAGTGCTCACGTCTCATCCGAACATAAGCCTCCTTTTTCTTTTTAACCAACAAAGAAACTTTTTTGGTGCACCACGGTTCCCTAGCCCTACCAATTCCTCCTTGCCTGACAGGGACATACCTATCACAGACTCGCAGTAGCTGCTCCTTGAAAAAACTCCACATGTCGGACGTTCCCAGTCCCTGTAATCTCCTAGTCCAACCTATGTTCCCTAATGTTTTAGGGAATTGTCAGTGCACTATGCCTGGACCAGGTTAGCTATATTAGTTTGGCAGATGGCCACAGCATTTACTTGCTCTCCTATTGTCCTGTACGGGCCAAAATTATCCCGTATGGGCACCTGCTTTTGGCCAATGCATCTGCCTTACAGTTGCCAGGTGGGGAGGTCCTGTGGTGGCTTTTAACTTTAATAATTCCATATGTACGCCCTTCGGTGGCCTGCAGAACATATTTTAATAAGGGGGCTGATGGCAGGGGCTTTCCGTCTGCAGAGACGAAACCTCTGGTCTCCCATAATGGCAAGAACTCGGTCAAGCTTTTGCACACGTACATGCCATCGGAGTACATGTGGTGGGAGTGGGAAATAAATCTGGGTGATTCACTACATATGCGACTGCTGCTAGTTCGGCAGCTTGGGCACTCAAATAAGACCATAAAACACAGAAGCAGAATTAGGCCACTCGGTCCATCGAGTCTGCTCCGCCATTCAATCATGGCTGATACTTTTCTCATCCCCATTCTCCTGCCTTTTCTCCATATCCATTGACCCCCTTATTAATCAAGAACCTATCTATTTCTGTCTTAAAGACACTCAATGACCTGGCCTCCACGGCCTTTTGCGGCAAAGAGTTCCACACATTCACCACTCTCTGATTGAAGAAGTTCCTCCTCATCTCTGTTTTAAAGGACCGTCCCTTTAGCCTAAGGTTGTGCCCTATGGTTCTAGTTTCTCCTACTAGTGGAAACATCCCCTCCACGTCCACTCTGCCCAGGCCTCGTAGTATCCTGTAAGTATTCACAGTAGTCAATAAGGTCCCCCCTCATACTTCTAAACTCCAAATGGCTGGGTAGTTTGAGAGCAAGTTCTATCAGTGGTTGTCCCTATTTATTTTTCATATAAATGCCACATCCTGTGATTCTGGTCCCATTCTCTATGGTGGATGAACCGTCGACATAAATTCTCATGGCTGAGTCTGTCCGTTGGGTGGCTGTCTGTTTTGTCCCTGACCGTGCCTCATGTTGTTTTGGGATAAACGGATCTGTGGGGTCCGTTGTGGCTATAACCTGACACTCATGTGGGTCTCCCCCATAATTTAAATTATCTGCCAGGAACGTGGGCACTTTGGTTCACTTTACGTGATGTCCCTACTCTGTAGTAGTAGTGTCCAATGGGCAGCACGGACCTGGCTTATAGAGCCATCTTTATGGCAGCCATCCAGCAGAAGCTCGGTTGGGATGTGTTCAGTGAGAACTATTATGAAATTTAATCCAGTAATATATGCAAAATGCTGCACAGCCCAAAATACCACGAGCAGGTGTTGTTCGCACCCGGAGAAGCCTTGTTCGACTGGGTCGAATACTCGTGAGGCATAGGCTACTGGACCTGGTCTACCATGTCGCTCCTGTAATAATACTGCCGAAAGTGTGTGGTCTGTGGCCGCAACCTCTAAGGCATATGGTAGATCTGGGTCGGGGATTAGTAAGGCTGGTGCTGAGACGAGGGCACGCTTTAAATTGGTTACTGCAGCTGTGTGCTGCACAGTCCACTTCCAGGTCACGTTTTTCTTTAACAATTCGCACAGTGGGGCTGCTTTGGTAGCAAAGCCGTCTATATGGTTCCGACAGTACCCTACTAGACCTAGGAAAGATCAAAGGCACTCACATCTCGGAGCTTGGGAGGTGCACGATGGAGTCTATCCTTTTCTATTTGATCTCCCTCTTCCCATGGGTAATCACTGTACCTAGGTACATAACCTAGGGTTGCAAAAGTTGGTCCTTTTTCGGGTTGACTTTGCAGCCTAATGAGTGGAGCAGTGCGAGTAATTCATCCAGCAATGTTACAAGCTCCTCTTTGATGTCAGTCTGTAACAATAAGTCATCTACATATTGGACCAGGCACTCAGGTTGGGAAAACCTTCCGAGCCACCTCCCCCTCTGCCTGTCTGGGGAAACCGTATTGTCTCTGTGGTTTCGGGTCCGGCCCTTCAACTAACACCTCCCCAGTATCTGACAACAATCATGTTTATGCCGCGCAAACACCCCATTGTTTCTTTGAAGCACCTCCCTGATGGCTGGATCACTGCTAATTGTTAAGGGATCAAACTAGAATTCCCCTATTGTGCTAATCCTATTAGCATATGTCCCGACTGGAATGATTGATGGCGCTCTGCTAATCATAGCCATCTGCCAAATGCATCGATTAGCTGGATCGAATGAAAGATTAGATTTGTTCATGTTATCAGACCCAGGAATGTGTTCAGCGTTTGGGGGAAGGTCAACTAATACCACCGGATGGCCACACGCCATGTTGCCTAGGCGGACCTATACTAGGGCTGTAATATGTCCCTCTGCAGGTGTCCTGTGAATCCACTGAGTGTGTGTACCTGTAGTTGGCCAAGGGATGTCTGTCTTTAATTTCAATATATTCAGGGTAGTTCGGGAGCCTCCGGTATCCCAAAGGAATTCTACGAGGTGGCCTCTTACCTCGCCGTTCACTAGAAGGCTCCCTACGCTATCCCACCTGGTGCTACAGACCCAGGTTGGGGAGGCCGGACACCGTCAATCTAGGGTTCTATAGGCGGGGACAGTTGGATACAGTGGTGGGCTAGCACTTACGGTATGCATGGGGTGACCGGGACATTCTATCGGTGGTGGGCGGCGCTTTCTCTCGTACCTAGGAGCTGCCCTAACTGGTGGTCCTGGTGGTCTCGGTGTTCGTGTTTAGGGTGGTGGGGGTCTCCTACACTCTTGGGCGAAGTGTCCTGGCTGCCCTCAATTAAGATGTGGAGATGCCGGCGTTGGACTGGGGTAAACACAGTAAGAAGTCTCACAACACCAGGTTAAAGTCCAACAGGTTTATTTGGTAGCAAAAGCAAGTGGCTTTTGTGACCAAATAAGCCTGCTGGACTTTAACCTGGTGTTGTGAGGCTTCTTACTGTGCCCTCAATTAAAACATGTCCCTCTATCTCTCCCCAGAGCTGCTGTGTAAGGTGGAGCTCTACCTCTTTGGGATTGGTAAGACCATAAGACCATAAGATATAGAAGCAGAATTAGGCCACTCGGCAAATTGAGTCCGCTCCGCCATTCAATCATGGCTGATATTCTTCTCATCCCCATTCTCCTGCCTTTTCCCCATAACCCCTGATCCCCTTATCAATCAAGAACCTATTTATCTCTGTCTTAAAGACACTCAGTGACCTGGCCTCCACAGCCTTCTGCGGCAAAGAATTCCAGATTCACCACTCTCTGACTGAAGAAATTCTTCCTCATCTCTGTTTTAAAGGAGCGTCCCTTCAGCCTGAGGTTGTGCCCTCTGGTTCTAGTTTTCCCCACCAGTGGAAACATTCTCTCCATGTCCACTTTATCCAGGCCTCGCAGCATCCTGTAAGTTTCAATAAGAACTTCCCGCATCCTTCTAAACTCCAATGAGTACAGACCCAGAGTCCTCAACCATTTCTCATATGACAAGCTCTTCATTCCAGGGATCATTCTTGTGAACCTCCTCTGGATCCTTTCCAAGGCCAGCACATCCTTCCTTAGATACGGAGCCCAAAACTGCTCGTAATACTTCAAATGGGGTCTGACCAGAGCATTATACAGCCTCAGACATACATCCCTGCTCTTGTTATCTAGCCCTCTCGACATGAATGCTAACATTGCATTTGCCTTCCTAGCTGCCGACTGAACCTGCACGTTAACCTCAAGAGAAACTTGAACAAGGACTTCCAAGTCCCTTTGTGTTTCTGATTTCCTCAGCATTTTGCCATTTAGAAAATAGTCTATGCCTCCATTCCTGCTTCCAAAGTTCATAACCTCACACTTTTACACATTGTATTCCATCTGCCACTTCTTTGCCCACTCTCCTAACCTGTCCAAGTCCTTCTGCAACCCCCCTGCTTCCTCAATACTACCTGCCCGTCTACATATCTTTGTATCATCTGCAAACTTCGCAACAGTGCCTTCAGTTCCTCCTTCCAAATCGTTAATGTATATTGTGAAAAGTTGTGAGCCCAGCACTGACCCCTGAGGCACTAGTCACTGGCTGGCTTCCTGAAAAAGACCCCTTTATCCCCACTCTCTGCCTTCTGCCAGTCAGCCAATCCTCTATCCATGCCAGGATCTTACCTTAACACCATGGGCACTTGACTTATTTAACAGTCTCCTCTGCAGCACCTTGTCAAAGGCTTTTTGGAAATCTAAATAAATCATGTCCACTGGTTCTCCTTTATCTAACTTCCCTGTTGCCTCCTCAAAGAACTCTAACAGATTTGTCAGACATGACCACCCCTTGACAAAGCCGTGCTGACTCAGTCCTATTTTATCATGCACTTCCAAGTACTCTGCGATCTCATCTTTAATAATGGACTCTAAAATCTTGCCAATGACCGAAGTCAGGCTAACCGGCCTATAATTTCCTGCCTGCTGCCTCCCTCCCTTCTTAAACAGCAGTGTCCTGTGGGACCTTCCCTGCCTCCAGTGATTGCTGAAAGATCACCACCAAGGCCTCCACAATTTCCTCAGCTATCTCTTTTAGAATCCTGGGGTGTATTCCATCCGGTCCAGGTGACTTAACCACCTTCAGACCTTTCAGTTTCCCCAGAACCTTTTCTTTAATGATGGCCACCACACTCACTTGTGCCCCTTAACTCTCCTGGAGCTCTGGCATCCCACTGGTATCTTCCACCATGAAGACTGATGCAAAGTAACTATTCAGTTCCTCTGCCATTTCTTTGTTTCCTATTATTACTTCTCCAGCCTCAGTTTCCAGTGGTCCAATATCTATTTTTGCCTTCCTCTTATCTTTTATATATCAAAAAGACTCTTCCTATTTTCTTTTATATTACTAGCTAGCTTACACTCATATTTCATCTTCTGCCCCCTTATTGCTTTTTTAGTTGTCCTCTGCTCGCTTTTAAAGGCTTCCCAATCTTCTGACTTCCCACTAATCCTCACCACTTTGTATGCTTTTTCTTTTGCTTTTATGCTGTCCTTGAGTTCCCTCGTCAGCCATGGATGCCTCGTCCTCCCCCTAGCATGTTTCCTCCTCCTTGGGATGAATTTCCGATATGCCTCCCGAATAACCCCCAAAAACTCCTGCCATTGCTGTTCCACTGTCTTCACTGCTAGGCTCCCTTTCCAATCAACTCTGGCCAGCTCCTCCCTCATGTCTTTGTAGCTCCTTTATTTAATTGTAATACCGTTACATCTGATTCCTGCTTCTACATCTCAAACTGCAGGGTAAATTCTATCAAGTTGTGGTCATTGCTCCCGAAGGGTTCCTTCACCTTAAATTTCCCAATCAAGTCTGCCTCATTACACATCACCAAATCCAGAATTGCCTGTTCCATAGTAGTAGATTCTGTCACAAGCTGCCCCCCAAAAAACATCTCTTAGACATTCCACAAATTCATTTTCTTGGGTAGTGGGATCCACTACCTACCTGATTTTCCCAGTCCATCTGCATTTGAAGTCCCCCATGATTATTGCCTTTTTTTAATGCCTTTTCTATCTCCTGATTTATTTTCTGCCCCACATCCTGACTACTGCTACATAACTCCCATCAGGGTCTTTTTACTTTTGCGATTCCTCAACTCTACCCACAGAGATTCTATGCCTTCTGATTCTATATCTCTTCTTGCTATTGATTTAACTTCATTCTTTACTAGCAATGCAACCCCACCCCCTTTGCCCATCTGCCTTTCCTTTCGTTAGGACACATATCCTTGGATATTTAGATCCCAGCCCTGATCTCCTTGCAGCCAAGTCTCTGTGATGCCCACAACATCGTAGCGGCCAATTTCAATGTGCACAACAAGCTCATTTACTGCACGCATTTAGGTACAACACCCTCAGTCCTGCATTGACCACCTCCTTAATCTTATTTACTCTGTGCCAATTAGCTCGTGGCTCAGGTAGTAATCCAGAGATTATTACCTTTTTGTTTCTGCTTTTTAATTTTGCTTGAAGCTGTTCCTACTCCTTTAGCAGAACCCTTGTTCCTGTTCTACCTATGTCATTGGTACCTACGTGGACCACGACAACTGGGTCTTTACCCTCCCACTCCAAGTTCCCCTGCAGTCCAGATGAGATATCCAGAACCCGAGCACCAGGCAGGCAACACAACCTTCGGGATTATAGACACACAGAGGGACCACAAATCCTTGAAGGTGGCAGCACAGGTGGAGAAGGTGGTGAAGAAGGCATATGGTATGCTTGCCTTTATAGGACGGGGTATAGAGTATAAAAGCTGGAGTTTGATGTTGCTGCTGTATAGAACGCTGGTTAAGCCACATTTGGAGTACTGCGTCCAGTTCTGATCGCCGCACTACCAGAAGGATGTGGAGGCTTTAGAGAGAGTGCAGAGAAGGTTTACCAGGATGTTGCCTGGTATGGAGGGTCTTAGCTATGAGGAGAGATTGGGTAAACTGGGCTTGTTCTCCCTGGAAAGACGGAGAATGAGGGGAGACCTAATAGAGGTGTACAAAATTATGAAGGGTATAGATAGAGTGAACGGTGGGAAGCTTTTTCCCAGGTCGGAGGTGTCGATCACAAGGAGTCACGGGCTCAAGGTGAGAGGGGCGAAGTGTAACTCAGATATCAGAGGGACGTTTTTTACACAGAGAGTGGTGGGGGCCTGGAATGCGTTGCCAAGTAGGGTGGTGGAGGCAGACACGCTGACATCGTTTAAGACTTACCTGGATAGTCACATGAGCAGCCTGGGAATGGAGGGATACAAAGGAATGGTCTAGTTGGACCAATGAGCGGCACAGGCTTTGTTCTTTGGGATTCTCGATCCTGGTCACAGAGAACAGTGTCAATGCCCCTAACTATACTCTGCCCAATTACGACTACATTTCTTCTTTCTCCCCCCACTTGAACGGCTCCCTGTACCACGGTGCCATGGTCTGTTTGCTCATCCTCCCTGCAGTACCCATTCCCATCCACACAGGGAGCAAGAATCTCAAACCTGTTGGACAAGTTCAGGGACTGAGGCTCCTACAACTCTACCTCCTGCCTCACTCGCCTCACTCGCCTGTCCCTGACCACTGGCTGAATTCAAGGTATTTAATCTAAGGAGTGTGACTGCCTCCTGGAACACAGTGTCCAGGTATCTCTCCCGCTCCCTGATGTGTCGCAGCATCCGAAGCTCAGAATCCAGCTCATCCACTCTGAGCTGGAGTTCCTCAAGCAACCAACACTTCCTACAGACATGCTCACTGGGACCCACAATGGGTCCACCAGCTCCCACATCATGCATGAACAACACGTCACCTGACCCTCCATCTCTATTTTATTTCATTAGTTTTTAATTTGGGTTTTAATATTTTTTTAATTCAAACTTTATTATATATCTCCTTATTACCTCAGTCTCAACACAATTTCTAACCAGTAATTTAAATGGATGTTTAAATATAGCATAGCTCCCTATTGGCCAATCCTGTGATGTCACTTATAAGTTTTTTTACTCCAAACTCACTGTCAGTTTCAGAGAATCAAGAGTAACACGTACCGATCAATCAGCACTCTCCCTTACCGACCAATCAGCACTCTCCCTTACTGACCAATCAGCACTCTCCCTTACTGACCAATCAGCACTCGCCCTTACTGACCAATCAGCACTCTCCCTTACTGACCAATCCGCACTCTCCATTACTGACCAATCAGCACTCTCCCTTGCTAACCAATCAGCACTCGCCCTTACTGACCAATCAGCACTCTCCCTTACTGACCAATCCGCACTCTCCATTACTGACCAATCAGCACTCTGCCTTACTGACCAATCAGCACTCTCCCTTACTGACCAATCAGCACTCTCCCTTGTAGCCTCTGCTGCCTGTTTTCACCCAACTCCAAAAGCACTCCTCCCCCTCCACAATGGTGTGCCATGGCGACGTATTTCTTCCGCCAGTGGCACGGCCTCAATTATGACGTGCAGCTCCTGCATATCGAACTGGGGCGTGCTTCGACCGCCCTGCAGGAGTTGCCCGTCTTTTACCAGGACCTCCTCATTGTCTGGAACAAGGTCACCTCACGACTCAGCTCTCCCCCGTCAGGAGTAGCGGCTCTCGTGCGAGAGCCGCTGCTCAGGAAACCGCTCCTCCAGCCGTATGACTTCAGGTGGCTGGCGGAGAGGAGGGCTGTGGACGCCGGGGTGACCAGGATCGGGGACGTGCTCGATGGCGGAGGGGCGGGCTGGATGAGGCCCCGCGTGCTGGCTGAGCGCGCGGGGACGTCCGTCCGGCACGCGGCCAAAGCCATCCTAGACCTTAGGACGGTCGTGCTCGGCCCCAAAACTGCACGCAAACTCGAGACGGCGCAGGCGTGCGGTGGGATCCCACCCGAGCGTTCCCCTGTTCGGGCAGAATTCCACATTGGCCCAAAGCCTCAGCCCCCCTCCCTGGGTGAGGTGCCCCACAGCCTGAGCTGCCTCGCGGAAATGTCCTCCGTGCCTTTTTCTACCGCGCGGAGGTGTTTCCTGTGCGGGCTGCTGCTGCACACCTTCCACTACCGCCTCCTCGCCTGTCACCCGGATACACCTTGGCGGGTCTTGTTGCCGCCGGGCGGCGGAGGTCCCCGCTGGAGGTCCCTCCACGGAGGGATCTCCCCCAATTACGTCGGGGACCTGGGGTGGAGGGTGATGCATGCAGCAGTTCCGCACAACCGTAGGATTCACTGGTTCACGGGCTCCGAAGACTGCCCTTTCTGCGGCCTTGTGGAGTCCGTGGACCATGTCTATGTTGAGTGTCTTAGGCTGCACTCCCTTTATGTTTTCCTAAAGAACCTTTTGTTGATGTTTTGTCTGCACTTCAGTCCCACGCTCCTGATCTACGGACACCCGGTGCGGAGAGGGGAGGGTCGGGATGGCGACCTCCTCGTGAACCTGCTCCTGGGCCTGGCGAAACGCGCCATTTACCGGTCCAGGCTGCGGGCGATCGAGGGGGCCGTCCATCCTGACTGTCTTCCCCTCTACCGCGGCTACGTTCGCGGCCAGGTGTCCCTGGAGAGGGAGCATGCGGTGTCCACGGGCGAGGTTGACGCTTTCCGCGCCCGCTGGGCACCGCAGGGGTTGGGGTGCATTATTGACCCTAATAATCACATTTTAATTTGACGTTTTTAAGTTTCCTTTGTACTTTGATTTCTGTTCGGGCTGTTCCCCCTCCTTTTTGGGGAGCTGCCCCTTTTACTTTGTCCTGACTTAATTTGAGTTTGTTTATTTGGTTTGACCTAAAAAGAGGGCCAAAAGCACTTCTCACAGTCAGGCAGCACTCACTGTGCCGATAGAGCAGCACTGTGAGGCCTTGTTTTTATGGACACAGCTTACAAACAGGTTTTAACAAGTTGTACAAACCACCAGCCAAGTTCAATTGAGAGCTGACTCAGCTGATTCCTGTTGCAGGAATGCACTAAAATGCAGCTTTTAACTTTCCAAATAAGAACTAATTTAGTTCACCTTCAAAGCAATCCCGTCTACCTTTGTTCCTCCATACTGAACCCTGGCTAGCCCTCATCGGAAGCATTCTCGCTTCCCTTTCTGACTATGACATTGGGGGTCCCTGAACTTCCTGTTCCCAGATTTGAGCTAACCGTCGGAGAGCCCATGCTTCATTGTGTGTGGACTCTGCGGGGTCAAAATTAGCGCAGGCTTTCTTGCCTTCCTCTGTGGTGTGTGAGACTAATGTCCGAGCTCATTTGGATGAATTGGCTTCATTTAATCTAGTCTGATCTAATTCCCCATATACTCCTGTGAAGTGGATCCATTAACAACCGGCAAAGGCAGTCGGGTGTTTCCCTTTCCTCTGTCTACATTTATTTAACCCATCTACAGGATCCCCTTTATCAAATCCTACTGTAGTCAATATCGCTTCCTTGATCTCGCTTAAGGTTCCTTCCCTGACATTTTGAGGGGCTGGCAGGGCAGAGCGTACAGACTTGCTTAAACACATGACTATCAGTTCACCTCTTCCCTCTCATCTAGCCCATGCATTATCTTCTGCTGCCTAATGAAGAAGGGTACGGGTTAATTAACTTTGTAACACTTAAGATTTGTGCAAAGCATTGAAACTCGAACTTTGTAATACTTAGAGATTTGTAAAAAGCATTGTAGAACTTGTTTTCGTGTCTGTAGAACTTGTTTTTGTGTATCCAAACCAGATAAGAGAAGCAGCTGTCCCTGCTGTTGTAGCTAATTGTGTTCAGGAATGTGGCTAACCCAGCTAGAATCCATTTTGTGTTCTTTTATATTATGTACTTCTGCTGAACCTGGTGGAGCTTACATGTATGCCTTCTGTGATCGTATAATAATAGATTCATATATATATTCATTATATATTATTCATCCTTACCAATATAAATTGTTATCTAGGCCCCTGTACCTCAGTTAACTTGTTTGTGCAAACTTATAATCTTGTATGCTGGATAAACAAACCGCAGATGTCCGCCACATAGAGGCGACAGAACAGACAGCCTTGAGATGGCTGCGATTACACGGAGTACGCGAAGGACAGAACCACCGAGGCAGCAATAATCGTGAGAAAATGCGGACGTGACCAGGGGCGAAAATATATGTATAAATATTTGCTCTTAACCTGTATTCGGCAAGAGGTCTGGAAAGCGTGTTAGGAATCAGACTTCTCCCACAAGCTTGTGAAAATAAACCACTGTACTTTGACTCACAACTAGTCTCAGAGGTATTATTTACCTACAACAAATTGGTGCCAAAACCCGGGATCTGTTTACGGGACCGGTCGAATGGCCACGACCGGACACCAGAATAGAATACCGAACTTGATAGGGTGTGTCAAAATGCAGTGGATGATCATCTGTGCTGAGAGAATGTGAGAGTGAAAGATGTATGAACTGAGCACATATGGACAAGGAGGCAATTGACTCTAACACGCAGCCTTAGACCGGTTGTTAAGAAGGGAAATCCCCCACGCGATGGTCAGGACTATGAAGTGGGTGTAGAGTCTGTAAAAAGATTGCCTGGGGTGTGATGTTCAGACGTGAGTGAGAAAGAGTTGCCATCTGATTGCATGAAAGTTTGTAAAGTTGGCTACTGGGCTGTCAATGTTGTAAAAGTGGGGCGGAAAAGGAGCTTGATCAACTCTGACCTAAGCCGGACTCCGGTGGAGAAGCACATTGCCGAGGTGGTAATAGTGGAAGCCGTGAGTATAAATTGAAACCCTGAGACGGGTAGTGAAACATGGTGCTAGAGTAGTAATAGTGGCCGGGGGTAGTGAAGTCCCTACGTTAGAGAGCACACTTTACTAGGAAGCAATCGTGGCCGTACGGTGCCTAAAACACGTTGCCAAGGTGGCAATAGTGACCGGGGGTAGTGAAGTCTGCGAAATGGCAGATAAAGAAGTTAAGAGGGGATCTGCAGGTTCTCTCATTGAAGTGTACATGACAGACAGGCAAGTGTTAATAAAGAGGATGCAAAAGGATGGCTGGGATACTTCTCAGATCTTAGAGCAGCAGAGGAAGTGGATAGATAAAGAAAAAAGAAACAAGACAAAGAAGATAGGAGTATTGTTGATACATCAGTTAGCTGGACTAATTGAGCAAGTAGTCACCTCTACTAAAAGGTGGAGTGAAGATAAAGAAAAGATTAGAGATTTAGAATCCAGAGTAAGGGAACTGGAGAAACAAAACCATGTGTCAGATGAAAAGCAATGGAGAGGGGAAACTGTTCCTCTACCTCCTTATGAGTCCACACAACAGGGACCAACCGCTCCTCCAGAGGAGTGAGAAGCACTGGAACACAACCTAGCGCCAGTAACCCGAGGGGGAACAGATGCGCAGCCAAAGGCAAATTATAAACCCTTCACCCCAGGTGAGAGACAGCAGATAATGGCTTCCTTGGGTAAATTACAACCTAGAAACGCAAACATTAAATTCTGGGAAGAATTAGATACAATCTGGGTAGGACACCAATTACACCTGAGAGACGTACACCAGCTGGTCAGGGCAGCCTGTCCAGCGGATAAGTGGAGGCAGGTAACAGGTGGACTCCCCGCTCCTCCAGCACAGGGTTATAGTGGGGGACGGTGGACACATGTAGTCGCCCTAACATCGGAGATAGATGCCCAACAGGCACCCTTCACCCAGTTTAAAGCAGAGATTCAGAGGGTATTAGGGAATGCTCCCACTTACTGGAGCAGAATTACCACAACAAAACAGTTAAGAGGGGGATAATGCACGGAGAAGAGGGATCAGTGTATGTGATAATGAGGGAAACCCTAAAACTTGGGTAATGTTGAAGTGGGAATGTGAGAAGTATGAGAAGGACAAAAGAGATAGAGCAAAACAAGAGAGACTGCAAAGAAAAAGACGAGACCGAGAAAAAAGATTAGAACGGCAAGCCGAACTAAGGAAAGATAAAAAACCAGAGATCTCTGGCTTACCAATGTTGTTCCAAAATACCGATACGGATGAACAGGAGGAGGAGGATTGGTGGAATCAACCCAGTGTAGATAATCACCAGAAATCTATGGTAGCCGTCATTGCCCCGATGAATATAACAGACACCAGCGCCAGTGCCGCTGCAAAGACAGAAGGAACTCAAATTGGTTGGTCTGAAGCGTTATAGACCAAAGAGGGGAGTAAAGGGTTCAAAGAAACAAGCAGGCACACTGACTCTGTATGGCAGAGAGAGAGAGAGGATGTAATTGTGCGATCGAGAGCCTCATGTGGTGGAATAGGGTATAGCAGATCAAAGTGAATTGCTTCTCTGTGTGCGAGTTTAATAAATTACTTTCCCCCAGTTGAAATTTTACGATAGTGCAAATTGAGAGCAGGAGCTGTTGAAGCCTGTTTGTTCTGGTGGAGTGTTTGTTACAGGCAGTGGATGCAGTGCTTTGCACCTTGGTTTAGCCTCGGGGGGGGGGGGGGGCCGGGGAAGTGTTAAAACTGTTAGAGATTAAAGTGATAAGATTTCTTGAATTTACTTCTGTTTTGAGTTTAATTACAGTTTGGAAGAAAGAAGAATAAAAGGAACTGTCTTAATCAACGTTCTGTATTCTCTTTAAGTGTTTTACTTTCATCCCAGTTTAAGATGCTAAGTTTGAATGAATGTTGGCAGCTTCCATGTGTGTCTGTGTGTGTGTTTAACAAAGTGGTTGCGTGGATGTTGTTTGTTTGCTTTAATGTTTTAATGTTAAGAAAGGATTTAAACCTTGGAAGGAACCATGTGCTCTTTCCTTTGTCTCGAAGTGAAAATTATAAGAGTTAGTTGAGAGAAGAAAATAAGTAATTTTGTGGAGAAGTAGGAAAGCAGGAACAAAAGAATGAGGTGAATATACTGTCTATGAGTCAGTTTAAAGTATATCAAGTTCGTGAAATGAATTGTAGTTCTGATTACTCCAAGTTCCAGCAGGAGATTAATCAATTAAAACTTCAGTTGTCAATGCAGATAAGGATGTTGTCGTTAAGTATTTTTAATCTGCATTTGTTGCCAAACATTGCTACACTTTGTAACACCATGAATTGTTGGAACTTGTGTTGCCATTAACTGGCCATCAGTCCTTTTACTAGTTCTAAATAACATTTGGACCAATATGAAATTCAGGGCTTGTATTATGTTGTTAACATTGTATTATCGTTAACATGCAACAAATTACATCGTCTAACATTGATGATAGTTCTGACTAGCCCATCCAAAGGAAAACCTGACTACAGTACTAACTTCTGGAGACCAACACCAATGCAAATTGCCCAGTTAGAATGCAGTATTAAGGTTCACAGAATATAGTGATTTACGAACGTCTGATAGTTTGGTATTCTGTAAATTATGTACTGCCGTTGCAATTTCATGTGCTATCTATTGTTCAAGGTTTGCCAAATATAAAAACACTGCAAAGCTTAAAATCTGGCCAGTTAAGAATCAAACCAAAATGTTTCTAATCAATTAACTAGTATGTATTGTACCTACTTTGACTTTGATTTGGCGCCTGTTATTTTCCTAGCGTGCGGGGGTTTTGATCTGGAGCTCAGTTTAAAAATGGAAATGGCTTAAATTAAGAGGTTTGGATATCACAGTTATGATCTGTAAAGCAGCATGATACAACTGCTGCTCGATTATTATATAGTATAAGCACTGCCATATAGACCCGAGAATAAAATCAAATCCTGAAAAGCCTTAACCAATTTTATATAATATATATTGTGTATTGATAAAAACATAATTCTGTAGGAGAAAAGGCTATTTATTCCAAGCTAAATGTTGGTGCTAGGCATTTGAATGCACTTCTTTGTAGGTGGGGTAGTGGCATTTTGTGAAGTACTGTAATGCGGCGCTTGCACGCAAACAAATGATCAAATTAGAGATAATGTAAGAGTACATCATATAAAGATCGGAGCTGTATGGCATGTGATTTTTAATGGGGAAAGCGATGTCTTTTGATAGGATTATATACAAATGAATGGATGTCCAGCTGCAGCCAAAAAGCCAGTGCAAAGTGTTATTTGATTCACGCTAAGCTTTCTATGGAAGGGGGATATGTAATTAAATGTATAATGCACTAGCTAAAGCCATACAAACATCGGGAAAAATGTGGACAGAGGTATTGCCCACTATACTAATGAGACTAAGGGCTACCACAAACCGGACAACCGGATTAACCTCTTATGAACTAATGACAGGATGGGCGATGCAATTACCAGAAAGCATCATGACAGGTGGGGCCGATGTAGGTGGTCCACTAAAATATCCTGATAAAATCAGGAGATATGTTTTGGATCTAAGCACCCACTAAAAGGGATGCGCAAATTGGTAAAGGACAATCAGGAAATAAGAGACGCAGAGAGAGAGCTTGAGATGCTCCCTGACGTCCCAACAGCGGGAAGTCACGTCCTAGTGAAAACACTACCTGACAAACCAGGGTTTGCACCAAAATGGGATGGGCCATATGAAGTTATAATTAGTGGAGACACCTGTGCCTGTATAGACATGAAAGGGAAAGGTATCTGGGAACATTGGACACAGCTAAAATTACACAAGGGAATAAACGAATGACAGAATTGATGAACTAACAGAACTGCTTTCCTCAACACAGGCAAAGACTGCAAGCAAGAACAACTGGCGCATGTGGGTTGATAGATAATATAACTTGTAAAGATTATATAAATTATAGTGTTAGGTTTGATATTTGATCATTGCAGATATGTGTATAATCGTGTATGTAACTGTACTACTTTGCGTTGTTGCGACTGCAAATTGGAGGTTAATCTGTTTTACAAAGCTCACATACATTTACACAGGAATCGAACTGTATGTTACCCGTGAGCACAATCGGTAGAAGCCCTATTTGTAGCCACCCCTGGGTGGACCCCTCATGACTTATATACAGTAGATACATCAGATGCACCCTGTAAGGGACAAATTGGCAAATATAAAAGAGGTATACAGGGGAGATGTGTGGGACTTGTAAACCCCACAGATCCTGTGTGCAGGGGGTTCCAACAGGTGGGAGGAAAAGCTTGTTCAGATACTGCAAGCTATCCATTTTGTTTTACGGGGCAGGGATGGGGATGTGCCTGTGCCTTGGTCCCTAAGAATGATTCCTGCGTACAGACGCAGTGTGTCCGTCAACATTGTCGGGTTAATAAGGGACAGTTTACTTACACTTGTGATGAACAGAAATATAACCACGGGAAGTTGCGAGCGGGCGATATAGCCTTTGGACCATTGTATAACGGTCGCGCGGATTATTAGTAAGTGATAAAATGCTTCTCATGCTGCTTCTCACGACCCTGGCCCTGTTAGCCATAGCGGGAAAATATAGATGGAATTATGAGGATTTAGGGATGAAGCACAGTGAACATCTCTACAACGATGACTCTGTCTATTGTATGAACACCTTTGTGTATATGTCTTATCTGTATGCATCACAATCGAATCTGAGCAAGTGCTGGGTCTGTTCACACATTCCCATGCATGGAGGAAAGGGAAGAATTCCCTTATTCCCTATCCCTTTATCAGCTCCGGAAATGATAGAATGGATTTTAAATCAGAATGGAACCCAGGAAGGGACAAGGAAACTGACATTCAAAACCCCATCGGGTACCACCATGCAGGGTACGTTTAATCTCAGCAACAGTGATGTTGTTTTAGGGCTAGGGGGTGGAGGGTGCACTTTATCGACCTTTAAGAAATTTTACCAGCCCATAACGACAGATCAGATTCCCCACCCTCAACAAAGGGGATCTATCTGCCTGACAAGAAATGGAACCATACCTGTTGGCCGTAGCTACTGTATACAGCAGATTGATGTCACTAATGACACTTGGGCCATGGTACAACAGGTCACAATCCAGTGCTCCACAGCCACTGTCCCGGTTGGCCTCTCCTCCGCTTAAGCAGGATGACTGCATATAATGGTACCTATTTTGTCTGTGGAAACAATGCCGACCCGTGGCTTCCCTGGAATTGGACAGGATGGTGTTAATTGGCATTTGTGGTGCCTTATATTCACCATTACACTGACTTACGGGACCACCCCGAGATACAC
Source organism: Mustelus asterias (assembly GCF_964213995.1). Taxonomy (NCBI): domain Eukaryota; kingdom Metazoa; phylum Chordata; class Chondrichthyes; order Carcharhiniformes; family Triakidae; genus Mustelus; species Mustelus asterias. Next base: position 55,069,239 of record NC_135812.1, on the reverse strand, counting down.
CTGCTTAGGGCTAAGCAAGCCATTACTGAGACAGAACGGTTCTTCATGATAGCTTTCCCACTTTACGGGACGGCAAAGGCAGCACAGGAACTTATACGGATGGCCTCGACCCTGGAGAGAATTGCAAATGAGATTAAAGATGGGTTCGAGGAGGTGAGCACGGCCGTCTCTGAAGTATCAGCAGAGGTCGTAGCTATTTGGACTGTGGTGTTACAGAACCGATTAGCACTCGATTATGTGTTAGCCTCCCAAGAAGGAACATGTGCTATAGTTGGCTTCGAATGCTGTACGTATATTCCCGATGCTTCGGAAAATATAACTCGCTTAGCAGATCATATTAATCACGTGGCAAAAACAATACAGGATGAGGGGAACCAATATCACAATTATAGCCCCCCGGGCTAGCTGGGGCAATGGTTTGAGTCGTGGGGTTCATACCTGATGCATGGATTGATTGTATTTTTTTTTCAAAACAGGAAGTAGGCCCAGCAGCAGCCTGGGAAGGTTTTGGAGGGTTTAAAATGCTTACCTTGGAGGTTTCAGCCTCATTGTTCCACAAGAGCAGGCTGAGGGTAAGGGAGCTTGTTTGTGCATTATATTTATTTATTTATTTTTCAGTTAAATTTGTGAAAAAAAATCTCCAAAAGCTTGTGCTGCCAAATAAACCTGTTGGACTTTAACCTGGTGTTGTGAGACTTCTTACTGTCCTTTCCCACAGTCAGGGCAGGTGAACAGCCTCTCTCTGCTGTGAACTCACTGGTGTGTCTGCAGTACGGATGACTTACTGAAACCCTTCCCACACACTGAGCAGGTGAACAGTCTTCCCCAGGTGTGACAGCATTGATGAATCTCCAGGTCAGCTGGAGCATGGAACCTCTTCCCACAATCCCCACATTTCCACGGTTTCCCCAAGGTGCGGGTGTCCTTCTGACTCTCCAGGTTAAACATTCAGCTGAAGCCACACCCAGAACAAGCATTAGGTCTCTCCCTACTGAGAATGTGACTATGTTTTTGCAAGCTGTGCAACTGATTAAATATCTTCCAGAGTCAGTGCACTGGAACACTCACACTCGGGTGTGTGTGTGTCTCAATGCTTTCCAGTCACATGGAAGTTCAAAGTCTTCTGAAGCAGACAAAACAGAGAAACATTTCTCCTCCTAGATTCAAAGGCTGATGATATTCAGGTCCCGATGCAGCGAGTGACTCTGTCAGATCCTCACATGACGTTTGTTTGGAGAATTGTGTCTCTGTAATTTCTAATTTCCAATATCCTGCAAAAATAGCTCACAAAAACCATCACTGTTAGAATAGGATAGAAATTCAGAACAGGCAATTCTAGTTTCTATGGAACATTCTTTCCTCTCTCATTCCCCAAAAGCTGTAAATCTCCATCCCACACACTCTCCCTCCATTCTCACTCTGCTGTATCTAGTATTCACCCTCCCGATTCTCCTGAAGGTGCTGATTCATGCTGATTGACATAAGAACTAGGAGCAGGAGTAGGCCATCTGACCTTTCGAGCCTACTCTGCCATTCAATAAGATCATGGTTGATCTTTTCGTGGACTCAGCTCCACTTACCTACCTGCTCACCATAACCCTTAATTTCTTTGCTGTTCAAAAATTTATCTATCCTTGCCTTTGAAACATTCAATGAGGTAGCCTCAACTGCTTCACTGGGCAGGGGAATTCCACAGATTCACAACCCTTTGTGTGAAGAAGTTCTTCCTCAACTCAGTCCTAAATCTGCTCTCCCTTATTTTAAGATTATGCCCCCTAGTTCCAGTTCCACCCGCCAGTAGAAACAACCTCCCTGCTTCCATCTTATCTATTCCCTTCATAATCTTATATGTTTCTATAAGATTCCCCTTCATTCTTCTGTATTACAATGAGTATAGTCCCAGTTTACTCAGCCCCTCCTCATAAGCCAACCCTCTCAACTCCGGAATCAACCTAGTGAATCTCCTCTGCACCCCCTCCAGTGCCAGTATATCCTTTCTCAAGTAAGGAGACCAAAACTGTACACAGTACTCCAGGTGTGGCCTCACCAGCACCTTATATAGCTGCAACATAACTTCGCTGTTTTTAAACCCCATCCCTCTAGCAACGAAGGACAAAATTCCATTTGCCTTCTTAATTACCTGTTGCACCTGCAAACCAACTTTTTGCAATTCATGCACAAGGACACCCAGGTCCCTCTGCACAGCAGCATGCCTCATATTTACCAACATTGTGCTCCATCTGCCAAACCCTTTCCCACTCACTTAGACTATCTATATCCCTTTTCAGATTTTCAGTGTCCTCTGCACACTTTGTTCTGCCACTCATCTTAGTGTCACCTGCGAATTTTGACACACTACACTTGGTCCCCAACTCCAAATCATCTATGTAAATTGTAAACAATTGCGGTCCCAACACTGATCCCTGAGGCACACCACTAGTCACTGATTGCCAACCACTCGTTGCTTTCCATTAATTAACCAGTCCTCTATCCATGTTAATACATTACTCGTAAGGCCGTGCACCTTTATCTTATGTAGCAGCCTTTTGTGCGGCACCTTTTCGAATGCCTTCTGGAAATCCAGATACACCACATCCACTTGTTCCCCGTTGTCCACTGTGCTCATAACATCCTCAAAGAATTCCACTAAATTAGTTAAACATGACCTGCCTTTCATGAACCCATGCTGCGTCTTCCCAATGGGACAATTTCTATCCAGATGTCTCGCTATTTCTTCCTTGATAACAGATTCAAGCATTTTCCCCATGACAGTAGTTAAGTTAACCGGCCTATAGTTATCGCTTTTTGTCTACCTCCTTTTTTAAACAGTGCCATCATATTTGTTGTTTTCAATCTGCTGGAACCGCCCCAGAGTCCAGCAAATTTTGGTAAATTACCACGAGTGCATTTGCTATTTCCCCCGCCATCTCTTTTAGTACCCTGGGATGCTTTCCATCAAGGCCAGGAGACTCATCTACCTTTAGCCCCATTAGCTTACCCAACACTGCTTCTTTAGTGATAATGATCATTTCTAGGCCCTCACCTGCCATAGCCTTCTTTCATCAATTTTTGGCATGTTATTTGTGTCTTCCACTGTGAAGACCAATAAAAAATACCTGTTCAATGCTTCTGCCATTTCCTGTTATTAAATCCCCCTTCTCATCCTCGAAAGGACCAATACTTACCTTGATGTGGAGATGCCGGCGTTGGACTGAGGTGGGCACAGTAAGAAGTCTCACAAGACCAGGTTAAAGTCCAACAGGTGTATTTGGAATCATGAGCTTTCAGAGCGCTACTCCTTCATCAGGTGAATGGAGAGATAGGTTTCACAAACGTGTAAACTATTAGTAAGTTTGCAGACGACAGGCTGGTGGAATTGAGGATAGCGATGAGAACCATCAGAGGATGTAGATCGATTGGAGACTTGGGCAGAGAGATGGCAGATGGAGTTTAATCCGGACATGGGCAACGTTGAGGTAGCACTGCTATCTCACAGTGTCAGGAACCCGGGTTCAATTCCGGCTGCAAATCACAGTCTGTGTGGAGTTTGCACATTCTCCCCGCGTCTGCGTGGGTTTCCTCCGGGTGCTCCGGTTTCCTCCCACAGTCCAAAGATGTGTGGGTTAGTTTGATTGGCCATGATAAATTGGCCCTAGTGTCAGGGGGATTAGCAAGGTTATGTGGGGTTACGGGAATAGGGCCTGGGTGGGATTGTGATTGGTGCGGACTCGATGGGCCGAATGGCCTCCTTCTGCACTGTGGGGATTCTATGATGCTATGAAATGTGAGGTAATGATTCTTGGAATCAGATGGGAAATACACAGTAAATGGCAGAACCCTTCAGAGTATTGATAGGCAGAGGGATCTGGGTGTACAGGTACACAGGTCATTGAAAGTGGCAACGCAGGTGGAGAAGGTAGTTAAGAAGGCATACGGCATGCTTGCCTTCATCGGCCGGAGCATTGAGTTTAAAAATTGGCAAGCCATGTTGCAGCTTTATAGAACCTTAGTTAGGCTGCACTTGGAATGTAGTGTTCAATTCTGGTCGCCCGCTACCAGAAGGATGTGGAGGTATTGGAGAGGGTACAGAAAAGATTTACCAGGATGCTGCCTGGTATGGAGCACATTAGCTATGAGGAGAGGTTGGAGAAACTTGGCTTGTTCTCACTGGAAAGAAAGAGGTTGAGGGGCGACCTGATAGAAGTCTACAAGATTATGACGTGCATGGACAGAGTGGATAGTCAGAAGCTTTTTCCCTTGATGGAAGAGTCAATTACTAGGGGACATAGGTTTAAGGTGCGAGAGGCAAGGTTTAAAGGAGATGTACGAGGTAAGTTTTTTACACAAAGGGTGGTGGGTACCTAGAACTCGCTGCCGGGGGAGGTAGTGGTAACAGCTACGATCGTGACTTTTAAGGGGCATCTGGACAAATACATGAATAGGATGGGAATAGAGGGATATGGTCCCCAGAAGGGTAGGGGTTTTTAGTTCAGACAGGCAGCACGGTCAGTGCAGGCTTGGAGTCGCTGAGCAGAAACTGATAGCCAAGTTCCGCACACACGAGGACGGCCTCAACCGGGATATTGGGTTCATGTCACACTATCTGTAACCCCCACAGAGTTTCACTGGCTGTCTTGTCTGGAGACAATACACATCTTTTTAGCCTGTCTTGATGCTCTCTCCACTCACATTGTTTTGTTTCTTAAAGACTGGATTAGTTGTAAGTATTCGCATTCCAACCATTATTCATGTAAATTGAGTCTGTGTCTTTATATGCTCTGTTTGTGAACAGAATTCCCACTCACCTGAAGAAGGGGCTTGCAGCTCCGAAAGCTTGTGTGGCTTTTGCTACCAAATAAACCTGTTGGACTTTAACCTGGTGTTGTTAAACTTCTTACTGTGTTTACCCCAGTCCAACGCCGGCATCTCCACATCATGACTACGAAAGAGCTTTAACCAGTTAGGCAGCCTGCAAAAACATCTCTGCATTCACAGTGGGGAGCGACTGTACCTGTGTTCTGTGTGTGGACGAGGCTTCAATTGGTTGTCAAACCTGGAGACTGACAAGGACAGCTGCACCATGGAGAAACCGTGGAAATGTGGGCAGGGATTCATGTTCCCATCTCGGCTTGAAGTTCAGCGACACATTCATACCGGGCTGAGACCATTCACCTGCTGTGTGTGTGAGAAGGGATTCACTCAGTCATCTGACCTACTGACATGCCAGCAAGTTCACACCGAGAGATGCCGTTCATCTGCTGCATTTGTGGGAAGGGATTTATTCAGCTGTCTGGCCTGAGTCACAATCTCTCTCTCACCAGTGAGAAACCCTTCAAATGTTCTGACTGTGGGAATGACTTCAAAAGTTCTTGGGAACTGGTGTCCCACCAGTGCATTCACACTGAGAAGAGACCGTTCAGCTGCTCTCACTGCGCAAAGAGATTTAAAAGATCATCCAACCTGCAGGTACACCAACAAGTTCACACTGGAGAGAAACCATTCACCTGTTCTGTTGTGGGACGGGATTCGCTGCTTCATCAAGCCTGATGAAACATAAAGGTACTCACAGCAGTGAGAGACCCTTTAAATGTGCTGATTGTAGGAGCGGCTTCAAAAGTGCTACAGTTCTGAGGGACCACGACTGCATTCTCACTGAGGAGAGACCATTCTGCTTCTTGCAATGCTCAAAGGTTTAGAAGGTCATCAACACTGCGGAGACACCTGCGAGTTCACACTGGAGAGAGACCATTCATCTGCTCTGTGTGGGAAGGGATTCACTCAGTGATCTGCCTTGCAGACACACAAGCGAGTTCACACTGCGGACAGACCGTTAACCTGCTCTGTGTGGGAAGGGATTAACTCTGTTATCTAGCCTACTGAAACCCAAAGTCACTCACACCAAGTAGAGACCCTTTAAATGCTCTGAATGTGGGAGCGTCTTCATAATCTCTCTGTAACTGGTGTCCCACCAGTGCAGTCTCACTGAGGAGAGACCATTCAGCTGCTGTCATTGCACAAAGATTTAAAAGGTCATCTAGCCTGTGGATTCACCAGTGAGTTCACACAAGGGAGAGAGAGAATATTCACCTGCTCTGTGTGGGGGAATGGATTCACTCAGTTATCTACCTGCTGACACCCCAACGAGTTCACAGCTTTCCTAAAGTGTGGGGCCCATATATAGGGTTCCATTCTAGAGGAATAGAATTGAAAATCAGGGAGCTTATTGCCAACTTAGTTAGACTGCACTGGGAGCACTGTCAAAATTGGTGGTCTGCATTTAGAAAAAGGAAATAGAGGCACTGAAGAAGATGCAACAAAGATTCACAAGAATAATCCCAGAACTAAGTGGAGAAATTCAAGAGTTTCAAGTTTCTCGGTGTTCAGATCACCAACAACCTGTCCTGGTCCCTCCATGTCAATGCTATAATTAAGAAAGCCCACCAAAGCCTCCAGTTTCTCAGAAGGCTAAAGGAATTGGCATGTCCGCTGCAACTCTCTCCAACTTTTACAGATGCATCCTTTCCAGATGAATCACAGCTTGGTATGGCTATGAAGAGATAACAAATAGGTTAGACCAAGGAGAGCCAATGGATGTTATCTATCTTGACTTCCAAAAGGCCTTTGACAAGGTGCCTCACGGGAGACTGCTGAGTAAAATAAGGGCCCATGGTATTCGAGGCAAGGTACTAACATGGATTGACGATTGGCTGTCAGACAGAAGGCAGAGAGTTGGGATAAAAGGTTCTTTCTCAGAATGGCAACCGGTGACAAGTGGTGTCCCGCAGGGTTCAGTGTTGGGGCCACAGCTGTTCTCTTTATATATTAACGATCTAGATGACGGGACTGGGGGCATTCTGGCCAAGTTTGCCGATGATACAAAGATAGGTGGAGGGGCAAGTAGTATTGAGGAGGTGGGGAGGCTGCAGAAAGATTTAGACAGTTTAGGAGAGTGGTCCAAGAAGTGGCTGATGAAATTCAACGTGGGCAAGTGCGAGGTCTTGCACTTTGGAAAAAAGAATAGAGGCATGGACTATTTTCTAAACGGTGACAAAATTCATAATGCTAAAGTGCAAAGGGACTTGGGAGTGCTAGTCCAGGATTCTCTAAAGGTAAACTTGCAGGTTGAGTCCGTAATTAAGAAAGCAAATGTAATGTTGTCATTTATCTCAAGAGGCTTGGAATACAAAAGCAGGGATGTACTTCTGAGGCTTTATAAAGCACTGGTTAGGCCCCATTTGGAGTACTGTGAGCAATTTTGGGCCCCACACCTCAGGAAGGACATACTGGCACTGGAGCGGGTCCAGCGGAGATTCACACGGATGATCCCAGGAATGATAGGCCTGACATACGATGAACGTCTGAGGATCGTGGGATTATATTCATTGGAGTTTAGGAGGTTGAGGGGAGATCTAATAGAAACTTACAAGATAATGAACGGCTTAGATAGGATGGACGTAGGGAAGTTGTTTCCATTAGCAGGGGAGACTAGGACGCGGGGGCACAGCCTTAGAATAAAAGGGAGTCACTTTAGAACAGAGATGGGGAGAAATTTCTTCAGCCAGAGAGTGGTAGGTCTGTGGAATTCATTGCCACAGAGGGCTGTGGAGGCCGAGACGTTGAGCGTCTTCAAGACAGAAATTGATAAATTCTTGATTTCTCGAGGAATTAAGGGCTATGGGGAGAGAGCGGGTAAATGGAGTTGAAATCAACCATGATTGAATGGTGGAGTGGACTCGATGGGCCGAATGGCCTTACTTCCGCTCCTATGTCTTATGGTCTTCTGGCTCCTGCTCTATTTGTGAACAGAACTCCTACTTACCTGATGAAGGAGCAGCGCTCCGAAAGCTAGTGGCTTGTGCTACCAAATAAACCTGTTGGACTTTAACCTGATGTTGTGAGACTTCTTACTGTGTTTACCCCAGTCCAATGCCGGCATCTCCACATCAAGACCAGAAGAAACAGTGAACGTAGCTCAGTCATCATGTAAACAAGCCTCCTGTCAATTGACTCCATCTACACTTCCCACTGCCTTGGGAAAACAGCCAGTCTAATCAAGTGCCCCACGCACCCCAGACCTACTCTCTTCCACCTTCTTCCATCAGGAAAAAGGTACAAAAGTTTGATCACGTATAAACAGCTTCTTCCCTGCTGCCGTCAGAATTTTGAATGGTCCTATCACACATTAACCTGATCTTTCTCTTCACCCTATCGGTAACTGTAACACTATATTCTGCACCCTCCCCTTTCTTCTCCCCCATGTACTTTAAACGGTATGTTTTGTCTGTAATAGCTAGCAAGAAACAATACTTTTCACTGTATCCCAATGTACCCATCTTACCGATGGGTATAGAGCACAGTCAATTGGGACTAGCTTAGTGGTTAAAAACTAGGTGGCTAAAAACTAGGTGGCATGGACATGAGGGGCCAAAGGGTCTGTTTCTATGCTGTAAACCTCGGACTCTAATGTGACAGTAATTAATTAATCAATCAATCACTCATTAAGTGGTTGAGGTGAATAGCATGAATCTATTGAAGGGGAAGCGAGATAGATACATGAGGGAGAAACGAATAGAAGGATCCAGATAAATTGAGACTATCAAATCTTGGCATGACATTTGATGTGGGATTTCTATCCAAAAATCCACACTTTTTGATGTCTTAATAAATGAGTTTACAAAAGTCATCAGTGTCCATACAGGATAGAAATTCAGAACAATTTGGAACACTCCTTCCTCTCTCATTCCCCAAGCACAGTGGTTTGCACTCCTGCCTCACAGTGTCAGGAACCCAGGTTCGATTCCTGGTTTAGGTCATTGTCTGTGCAGTCTGCATGTTCTCCCTATGTCTGCGTGGGTTTCCTCGGGTGCTCTGGTTTCCTCCCACAGTTCAAAAGAAGTGCTGGTTATGTGCAATGGCTATACTAAATTCTCCCTCCGAGTATCCAAACAGACGCCAGAGTGTGGCAACCAGGGGATTTTCACAGTAACTTCATTGCAGTGTTAATCTCTCTTTAGAACAATCCAGTCAGTCCCATTCCCCTTCTATATCGCTGAATGCTGCACCTTTATTTCCTTCAGCTGCTCACCCAAATTTGTTTTTAAATCAACGATATTCTCTGCTTCCACTACTCCCCCAAGTAGCGACTTCCAGCCGAGGAGCACTCAACTGTGTAACTAAAGTTTCATCTCACACCCAATCTGCATTGCTATAGATAGACGTAAGCCTACTTATGACATGAATAAATAAACTTGAAAGCTGTAAATCTCCCACCCACACACTCTCCCTCCATTCTCACTCTCCTGTATCCAATATTCACCCTCCCGAATCTCCTGAAGGGGCTGATTGACAGATCCATGCTCAGTGCTTCCTGTGCTGGAACACAGAGGTGAAAATCTCACGCAGGCGGCTACACAGATATATGTCGATATGACTGGACTACAAATGTGTGCAATCTGCAAACTGGGGGAACACTGGGGGGGCGGGGCTCCTGGGGGGGGGGGGCTCCCGGGGGGGCGGGGCTCCCGGGTCCGCACGCCTGAACCCAGAGACATCACCGTGGAGCAGAGTGATTGCTATTGGCTGATTCAGGCAAGGCTCCATTGTGCCGTCACAATGACTCAGAGGGGCGTTCCCAGCACACAGTGTCCCATTGGCAGCAACATCACTGGTTACAGAAGCAAAACACTGCGGATTGGACACAGCTCAGCGCGGCTGGCGATCAAAGCCCCGCCCACCCCCACGTGGGCTCAGGCTCCGCCCCCTTATTGTCTACATGCGGCTGATTGACCAATGGCAACGCGTGGAGGACCGGAGGGGCGTAGGTCATCCAATCAAAGTTCGGGCCTTGTGTCCAAGGCTGCACTGAGCTTCCGCCATTGTCTGTCCAGCGAAGCTGCTGCTCCTTTCTCTCTTTCTCTGAATGAAGCTTCAGACAGACTCCCTCCTGTCGCCAATATCTGTGAGTAAAACGCTTTCTTTTCTCCCCCTTTCCAGCTCTTTTCCCATTCTGGGGGAAACTGGGGACTTGCAGCAACTGAAGGGAAAGGAAGTGAATCCAGGGAGGGTGCAGATTACATTTATTTTTATTTCTGGCCTTGTAATTTATTACTGTAGCTACATTATATATTTGCAGTCATTCTTTCCTCAGACTCTTTTTCATCTTTGGTTTTCTCTTTGAAGGAAGGGCCGTGGATGTCGTCTATATGGATTTCAGTAAGGCATTTGACAAAGTCCCACATGGGACGGCACGGTAGCACAGTGGTTAGCACTGCTGCTTCACAGCTCCAGGGTCCCGGGTTCGATTCCCGGCTCGGGTCACTGTCTGTGTGGAGTTTGCACATTCTCCTCGTGTTTGCGTGGGTTTCCTCCGGGTGCTCCGGTTTCCTCCCACAGTCCAAAGATGTGCGGGTTAGGTTGATTGGCCAGGTTAAAAATTGCCCCTTAGAGTCCTGAGATGCGTAGGTTAGTGGGATTAGCGGGTAAATATGTGGGGGTAGGGTGGGATTGTGGTCGGTACAGACTCGATGGGCCGAATGGCCTCCTTCTGCACTGTAGGGTTTCTATGATTTCTATGGTTAAGAAGGTTAAGGCTCATGGGATACAAGGAGAAGTGGCTAGATGGGTGGAGAACTGGCTTGGCCATAGGAGACAGAGGGTAGTGGTCGAAGGGTCTTTTTCCGGCTGGAGGTCTGTGACCAGTGGTGTTCCGCAGGGCTCTGTACTGGGACCTCTGCTATTTGTGATATATATAAATGATTTGGAAGAAGGTGTAACTGGTGTAATCAGCAAGTTTGCGGATGACACGAAGATGGCTGGACTTGCGGATAGCGAAGAGCATTGTCGGGCAATACAGCAGGATATAGATGGGCTGGAAAATTGGGTGGAGAGGTGGCAGATGGAGTTTAATCCGGATAGATGCGAAGTGATGCATTTTGGAAGAAATAATGTAGGGAGGAGTTATACAATAAATGGCAGAGTCATCAGGAGTATAGAAACACAGAGGGACCTAGGTGTGCAAGTCCACAAATCCTTGAAGGTGGCAACACAGGTGGAGAAGGTGGTGAAGAAGGCATATGGTATGCTTGCCTTTATAGGACGGGGTATAGAGTATAAAAGCTGGAGTCTGATGATGCAGCTGTATAGAACGCTGGTTAGGCCACATTTGGAGTACTGCGTCCAGTTCTGGTCGCCGCACTACCAGAAGGACGTGGAGGCGTTAGAGAGAGTGCAGAGAAGGTTTACCAGGATGTTGCCTGGTATGGAGGGTCTTAGCTATGAGGAGAGATTGGGTAGACTGGGGTTGTTCTCCTTGGAAAGACGGAGAATGAGGGGAGATCTAATAGAGGTGTACAAGATTATGAAGGGTATAGATAGGGTGAACAGTGGGAAGCTTTTTCCCAGGTCGGAGGTGACGATCACGAGAGGTCACGGGCTCAAGGTGAGAGGGGCGAAGTATAACTCAGACATCAGAGGGACGTTTTTTACACAGAGGGTGGTGGGGGCCTGGAATGCGCTGCCAAGTAGGGTGGTGGAGGCAGGCACGCTGACATCGTTTAAGACTTACCTGGATAGTCACATGAGCAGCCTGGGAATGGAGGGATACAAACGATTGGTCTAGTTGGACGAAGGAGCGGCACAGGCTTGGAGGGCCGAAGGGCCTGTTTCCTGTGCTGTACTGTTCTTTGTTCTTTTGTTCTTCCATAGGGACAGTGTAGACTGAGCATCTTTGAATATATTCCAGGATGACTGACATCTGATTCATAAGGGAGTCAAGGATTAGGGGGAACATGTAGGAACGTGGAGAGAAAATGAAGATGAGGAGGGATTTCTTCATTCAAGGATGTGGTGAAGATTTGGAATTCTCTGTGTTGGAGAGCTGTGGAGCCTCGGTCATCAAGAATTTTCAAGAGAGAAACTGATAGTTTTCTGGATATCCGGGGATATGGAGAATAGTGTGGGGACAATATTACTGGGGTAAATTAGCCAGTCATCTCATTGAATGGTTGAGTAGCCTCAATGGGCCAACTGGACCGCTATCTCTTTATGACCTCCATGTCCTGGACAGGAAGTGCTGAGCATGGATCTGTTCATCTTAAATCTGCATCTTTGGGAGAATTGGGAGGGTGAATATTAGATACAGCAGAGTAAGAATGGAGGGAGAGTGTGTGGGATGGAGATTTTACAGCTTTTGGAAAATTACAGAGGAAAAAGTATTCCTTAGAAACTAGAATTGTCTGTTCTGAATTTCTATATTGTACTGACCGTGATGACTTTTGTAAATTCCTTTTACAGGATATCAGAAGGTGAGGATTTACAGACAGAAATCTCAAACCAAATGTCACGTCAACGTCTGACCTCCATTCATTGGGAGCTCAATATCATCAGCCTTTGAATCTAGCAGGAGAAATGTTTATCTGTTCTGTCTGCTTCAGAAGGCTTTAAACATCTGTGTGACTGGAAAAGCACGAGACACACACCCAAGTGAGAGTGTTCAAGTGCACTGTGTGTGGAAAGAGCTTTCACCACTTACACAGCCTGAAAATACATCACAGCAGGGAGAGGTTGAATTGATTGTCCAACGTGGTGAGCCACAAGGACAGCTGCACCATGGAAAAGCCATGGAAATGTGGGGACTGTGGGAAGGAATATAGGTACCCATCTCAGCTGGAAATTCATCGACGCAGTCATACTGGAGAAAGACCATTCACCTGTTCTCAATGTGGGAATGGATTCAGTGATTCATCCACCCTGGTGAGACACCAGCGAGTTCACACTGGGGAGAGGCCGTTCACCTGCTCTGCGTGTGGAAAGGGATTCACTCAGTTACCCAATTTGCTGAGCCACAATGTCATTCACAGCAATGAGAGACCCTTTAAGTGTTCTGACTGTGAAAGTGGATTCAAAAGCTCACGAGATCTGGTGTCCCACCAGCGCTTTCACTCTGAGGAGAGACCGTTCAGCTGCTCTCACTGCACAAAGAGATTTACAATGTCATCAACACTGCTGAAACACCAGCGAGTTCACACTGGAGAAAGACCGTTCACCTGCTCGGTGTGTGGGAAGGGATTCACTCAGTTATCCAGTCTGCGGAGACACCAGCAAGGTCACAAGTGATGACGGGTTGGATTCTGCTGTTGTTGCTGCTGTTAATCACATCCAGGACTGAATCATGTTCATTCTGACAGTGGGAGGGTCGGAGGGTTTCTTTCTGCTGGACTGGCCGGTCTCACGACTTTGCTTCCAGGAGGCTGATTCTCTTTGAGCCTGGGAGAGCACATTTCCACTGAAATGATCTACAAAAGCTGATGAAGGACATTTATTTTATCCTGGATGGTAAATAGTGTTTTTCCTACCACTGCAGGTAGATCTAAAATAAATACATTTGTCTCTGTTCCATTGAGGCTACAGCACAGGGCCAGGCCAGTCGGCTCAGTTGGTCTACGTCAGTATTTATGCTCCACGCGAGCCTCCACCCACCCCTCTCCATCCCCTTCTTACCCTCCCTCATCAGCATATCCTTCTAGTCCTTTCTCCCTCATGTATGTATCTAGCTTCCCCTTCAATGTATTCATGCTATTCACCTCAACCACTCGCTGTGGTCGTGAGTTCCACATTCTCACCACTCGCTGGGTAAAGAGATTTCTCCTGAAATCCCTATTGGATTATTGAACTTCTTCATAATGTTAAAGACTTCCCTCAGGTCACCCTTCAGTCTTCTCTTTTCTAGAGAAAAGCCACCCCAGCCTTTCCTGAAGTTTTAAATGCTCTCAGTTCTGGGATTATTCTTGTTGCATCTTCTTCAGTGCCTCTATGTCTGTGACCAGTGGTGTTCCGCAGGGCTCTGTACTGGGGCCTCTGCTATTTGTAATATATATAAATGATTTGGAAGAAGGTGTAACTGGTGTAATCAGCAAGTTTGCGGATGACACGAAGATGGCTGGACTTGCGGATAGCGAGGAGCATTGTCGGGCAATACAGCAGGATATAGATAGGCTGGAAAATTGGACGGAGAGGTGGCAGATGGAGTTTAATCCGGATAAATGCGAAGTGATGCATTTTGGAAGAAATAATGTAGGGAGGAGTTATACAATAAATGGCAGAGTCATCAGGAGTATAGAAACACAGAGGGACCTAGGTGTGCAAGTCCACAAATCCTTGAAGGTGGCAACACAGGTGGAGAAGGTGGTGAAGAAGGCATATGGTATGCTTGCCTTTTATAGGACGGGGTATAGAGTATAAAAGCTGGAGTCTGATGATGCAGCTGTATAGAACGCTGGTTAGGCCGCATTTGGAGTACTGCGTCCAGTTCTGGTCGCCGCACTACCAGAAGGACGTGGAGGCGTTAGAGAGAGTGCAGAGAAGGTTTACCAGGATGTTGCTTGGTATGGAGGGTCTTAGCTATGAGGAGAGATTGGGTAGACTGGGGTTGTTCTCCTTGGAAAGACGGAGAATGAGGGTAGATCTAATAGAGGTGTACAAGATTATGAAGGGTATAGATAGGGTGAACAGTGGGAAGCTTTTTCCCAGGTCGGAGGTGACGATCACGAGGGGTCACGGGCTCAAGGTGAGAGGGGCGAAGTATAACTCACATCAGAGGGACATTTTTTACACAGAGGGTGGTGGGGGCCTGGAATGCACTGCCAAGTAGGGTGGTGGAGGCAGGCACGCTGACATCGTTTAAGACTTACCTGGATAGTCACATGAGCAGCCTGGGAATGGAGGGATACAAACGATTGGTCTAGTTGGACCAAGGAGCGGCACAGGCTTGGAGGGCCGAAGGGCCTGTTTCCTGTGCTGTACTGTTCTTTGTTCTTTTGTTCTATTTCCTTTTTCTGAATGGAGATCACAAATATTGATGGTGCTCCCAGTGTCGTCTAACCCTGGTTCTAAACAAGTTGAACAGAACTTTTCTGCTTTTCAATTCTATCCCTCTGCAATGGAACCCTATATATGGGCCTCACACTTTCGGAAAGATGTGAAGTTCTTAGAGGGTGCAGAGAAGATTTATGAGAATGGCTCCACGGATGAGGGACTTTGGTGAGTTGGAGAGACTGGAGCAGCTGAAATTTCTCTCTTGGGCAGAGAAGTAGGCCATTCAGTCCGTGCTGTGCTGCAGATAAAACTCTTAAACAAAACTTTAAATCTGCGTCCCCCTCGTCCTTGTCCCATCAGCTAATGGGGACAGTTTGTTTTGTCCACCTTATCTAAACCTGTCAGAATCTTGTCCACCTCTATCAAATCTCCCCTCAACCGCCTTTGCTCCAAGGAGAATAACGCTTCTCGAACCTAACCTTGTCATTCAAATCTCTCATCTCTGGGAGATCCCCAAAACAACATCTCAAGGAGCCTCACATCCTTCCTAAAGTGTGGTGACCCAGAACTGGGCTCAATACTCTAGTTGTGGCCTAACCAGAGCTTTAGAAAGATTCAGCGTCACTCCCTGCTTTTGTTCTCAATCCCTCTATTTCTGAAACCCAAGATCCAAATGCTCCAATCAGGAATATCCAAACATTTACTGCTTGAACATAAGTGTTTGAATGACATTCTTAAAATGTCTGAAGATTTTGACCAATGAAGGAACAAGTTGTTGAAAAAATACGCCATATTGAACTTGCTCTCTCCAAAAGAGATTCCAAAATGTTTGAGTCTGGGAAATGAGCTGAAAAATGAAGCTCCAGCTACAACTGAGCAAGAAGAAGACGTTTCAATGTGGAATTAACCAGGACATTCTCTTTGGATTGAAACAATGGAGAAACTACAAACATGGAATTCTACAGAGTTCAAAAGGTGAACTCTGAACAGACTGCTTTCAAAAGTGAACTTGAAAATTCACACATGAACAGCAATGATGACACTCCTCTCAGAGCTTTTGGACTATTATTGTAACAAGAAAACTTTCAGAAAACACAGCAAGCAGTAATATTTTCCATCTTCAGTGGATTGTGATTCCTGGACATGGAGTTCAGCAGTGTGCTGAGAGCAAGATAGACTTGTCAATGTAAGGGGACAATGGAGAGATTATTGTGTCTATTACAGGTTATAAGATAGTTAAACACAGGAAAAGTTAGGGCCAAAGGGCCTGATCCTACGAGCATCGGACTCACCATGGACTACTCTCCAGAATCGGTTGCATTCTTGGACACACGCATCTCCATTAAGGACGGTCACCTCAGCACCTCACTGTACCGCAAGCCCACGGATAACCTCACGATGCTCTACTTTTCCAGCTTCCACCCTAAACACGGTAAAGAAGCCATCCCCTACGGACAAGCCCTCCATATACACAGGATCTGCTCGGATGAGGAGGATCACAACAGACGCCTCCAGACGCTGAAAGACACCCTCATAAGAACAGGATATGGCGCTCGACCCATCGATCGACAGTTCTGATATTCCACAGCAAAAAACCACACCGACCTCCTCAGAAGACAAACACTGGACACCGGCGGACAGAGTACCCTTCATCGTCCAGTACTTCCCCAGAGTGGAGAAGCTACGACATGTCATTGATGAAGACTAACATCTCGCCAAGGCCATCCCCACACCCCCACTTCTTGCCTTCAAACAACCATACAACCTCAAACAGACCATTGTCCGCAGCAAACTACCCAGCCTTCAGGAGAACAGTGACCACAACCCTGCAAAATGTGCCGGATCATCAACACGGATGCCATCATCTCACGTGAGAACACCATCCACCAGGTACACAGCAACTCAGCCAACATTGTCTACCTGATACGCTGCAGGAAAGAATGTCCCGAGACATGGTACACTGGGGAGACCATGCAGACGCTACGACAACGGATGAATGAACACTGCTCGACAATCACCAGGCAGGAGTGTTCCCTTCCAGTCGGGGAACACTTCAGCAGTCACGGGCATTCAGCCTCTGATCTTCGGGTAAGCGTTCTCCAAGGAGGCCTTCACGACACACGACAATGCAGAATCACTGAGCAGAAACTGATAGCCGAGTTCAGCACACATGAGGATGGCCTCAACCGGGACCTAGGGTTCATGTCACACTCTCTGTAACCTCCACGACTTGTCTGGGCTTGCAAAATCTCACTAACTGTCCTGGCTGGAGACAATACACACCTATTTAACCTGTGCTTTACCCCCTCTCCACTCACATTTTAAGACTTGATTACCTGTAAAGACTTGCATTCCAACCATTATCTTGTAAATTGAGTTTGTCTATATATGCCCTGCTTGTGAACACAACTCCCACTCACCTGATGAAGGGGCAGTGCTCCGAAAGCTTGTGCTGCCAAATAAACGTGTTGGACTTTAACCTGGTGCTACGATATACAGCATGTTATAAGCTGTAATATTCTAAATGGAATATTACGAGGGTAATACATTTTCATTCCTTCCTGGGGAGGATGTTGTGAATATCTAGTTTCATAATTCATCTTTTAGAAAGATAACTTTTAGTTGGGGAACTGGATTTTTTTTTAAAATGTAAGATAAATGGGAAAACCTGGGTTGAGAATCTGACAAAAACAGCCTCAGGAAATTTGCAACCACAAGGTGTGGCCCATTTTCATTAGTTGATGAGATATTGGAGCAGAATTGGGCCATATTGAGTCCATTCTGCCATTCGATCATGGCTGATATGCTCCCTATCCCCATTTTCCTGCCGTTCTTTCATAACCTTTCAACCCATAACCGATTAAAAAATCTGTCTTAACTCCTCAAATTTACTCTGTCCCAACATCCACTGCATTTTGGGGTAGCGAATTCCACAGATTCACGATCCTTTGGGAGAAGTAGTTTCTCCTCAGCTCTGTTTTGAATTTGCTACCCCTTATCTTAAGGCTATGACCTCTCACCCTAGAATGTCCCACCAGCGGAAGCACATGCTCCACGTCTACTTTATCCAGACCTTTTATCATCTTGGATACCTCAGTTTGATCTCCCCTCATTCTTCTAAATTCCAGAGCGTACAGGCCTAAACTGTTCAATCTCTCTTCATATGACAAACCCCACATCTCTGGAATCAATCTAGTGAACCTCCTCTGAACTGCCTCCAATGCCACTACATCTTTCCTCAAATATGGGGACCAAAACTGTGCACAATACTCCAGGTGCGGCCTCACCAATGCCTTGTATAGTTGCAACAAATCTTCCTCACTTTTATATTCTATTCCTTTAGCTATAAATGCCAACATTCCATTCGCTTTATTATCTGCTGTAACTACATGCTAGTTTTCTGTGACTCATGAACAAGGACACCCAGATCCCTCTGTACTGGATCACCCTGAAGTCTCTCCCCATTTAGATAAGTTACCTTCCCATTTTTGTAACCAAAATGCATGACCTCACACTTACCCCCGTTAAACTCCATCTGCACATTTTGGCCCACTCTCCTAACTTATCTATATCCATTTGTAAGGTTCTTATTTCCTCATTGCAACTTACTGTCCCACCTGTTTTTTATGTCATTTGCAAATTTGGCTATAGAGCCTTCTATCCCTGTATCCAAGTCATTGATATCGTTTGTAAATAGCTGGGGCCCAAGGACTGAACCCTGTGGCACCGCCACGAGTTACTTCTGGCGAACCAGGGAAAAAAAACATTTATCCGAGCTCTCTCTTCTGTCCATCAGCCAGTCACTTATGCAAGTTAATAAATTACCCCTAATCCCCATGTGATCTAACTTTGTAAATTAACCTTTTGTGTGGCACCTTATCAAACGTCTTCTGGAAGTCCAGATAAGCTGCATCTACAGGATCCCCATTATCCACTTTGCTTGTTACATCCTCAAAGAACTTCAGCAAATTAGTCAAACATAATTTGCCCTTCATAAAACCATGCTGACTCTGATGGAGAGTGTTTTGACTTTCCAAATGTCCTGATATTGCTTCCTTGATGATTGATTGTGACACTTTCCCAACAATAAGGGGATCAGGGGTAATGGGAAAAGGCAGGAGAATGGGGATGAGAAAAATATCAGCCATGATTGAATGGCAGAGCAGACTCGATAGGCCGAATTCTGCTCCTATGTCTTATGGTCTAACAGATG
The DNA here is from genome assembly GCF_964213995.1 of Mustelus asterias. Lineage (NCBI taxonomy): Eukaryota > Metazoa > Chordata > Chondrichthyes > Carcharhiniformes > Triakidae > Mustelus > Mustelus asterias. The sequence continues at coordinate 55,050,215 of NC_135812.1, read as the reverse complement.
TTAAACGAATTGGTCTGTAATTTCCAACCTTTTGAATAAGGGCATCATATTAGCATTTTTCCAACCCATTGGAACCTTTCCTGTGTCCAGGAATTTTGGAATATTATAACCAATGGATCCATTATCTCTGCCGCCACTTCTTTTAATATTCTTGGATGTAGGCTATTAGGCCTGGGGGACTTGTCTGCCCTCAATCCCAATAGTTTGCGGAGTACCTTTTCCCTATCGATGTTGTTTGTTCTAAGTTCTACCCTTTCTATTACCTCTGACTTGCCCATTCCTATAAGAATGGTACTAGTGTCCTCCACTGTGAAAACTGAGGCAAAATATTGATTTAGCATCTCTGCCATTTCAGTGTTCCCCACTATTAACTCTCCGGTTTCATCTTCCAAGGGGCCAACATTCACCTTAGTGACACTCTTCCTTTTATATACCTATAGTAGCTTTTGCTATCCTTCTGATATTTTGTGCTAGTTTTCTTTTGAAATTTACCTTAGCTCCTCTTACTTTTTTGATATCCCTTTGTTTATGTTTGTAAGTTTCCCAATCTTCCAGCCTGCCACAGGCCTTTGCAATATGGTATACCTTAGTTTTTGTCTTTATATTGTCCTTGACCTCCTTGTTGAGCCATGGATGTTTTTTTACCCCACTTGCCATCTTTCTTCCTCACTGGGATATATTTTAGTTGTGAAGAATTGAGTATCTCAAACAACTGCCACTGCTCATCCGCTGTCCTACCTTTTAGCCTTCCTGCCCACTCTACTCGGGCCAAATCTGACCTTGTGTTGACTGAAGAAGTCAAAGAACTGGAAAATAGCAGCTGGGCTCTCTTAGCTGGAGACATTGGGTCTGACAATTATTGTCCTGTCTTTGTGAGGGAGCGGAATTCTTCATGCAGGCCTCGGGACCAGAAGATTTAGTTTTGAAGCTAAAAATTGATTAATTTTAAACAGTAGACACCCCAATTGGTGTGTGTTAACATGGGGACAGGTGATTCTGGGTGGAGCCTTGGTTGAAATTTTGGGTGTTTCTCACAGAAAGCAGGCAGTCTGCAGTTAGCTGTCAGCTGTGGGACCAGGAGCTGTGACCAGCTTTGGGTCTAGAAACCTAGAGGTCCATGAGTGCTCCTAATGTTTAAATCCCTCAGCAAGAAGGCAGTGAAACTCCGACTTGGACTGTGGAGTCCACAGTATTGAGATCTTAAACGAAAATTGAAGGATAGTTCAGCCAAAAGCTGATGGAAGGATCCTTGGTGCTTGGAGAATAGCTAGCATACTGAGGAAAGTGAATTCGGAGGAGCTTTGACATCCTGAGCTGAGTTCATGGGCTAACTCGTTATAAATTATTAGTGTTAAGTTTGTAGCCCTGTTTTTTAATTTTCTTTTGTTTTATATAAACAGTAAAGTTTGTTTAAAATCATGATGTGATTCTTTCACTGGATGTTTGAATTTCTCTTTAAATGTTAATGGCCCTGACCGGGATTGTAACAATACACACAGAAAATATTTCAAAACCAATCTAAGATGAAAAAGTATGATCTTCCTTATTTAGTACAAAGCATTACATTATCACACACCTCTCTTCCAGAATCCCCAATAATTTCTTAGTTTTTTTAGTGAAATCTGATAATTGCTGAAAATGGAATTAATTGTCCCTTCTAAAGCAGGAGGGCTATCACCTGGCACAGAGGCTCATTTGGGATTTCTCCTGGAGACCAATTGATCGGGACAATACCCTCCAACCATCTGAAGTGAATTATTTCTATTAATCGTCCAGGCTGGTGCAATTGTCAACTTGCAGTTTGATCGGCTCAGATTTTCTGCAGCATTTCATTGATCGCTGCGTGATTCCTTTCACAGAGCTCGTCACTGAAAGAACTGCCAGCTGTGGTGCTCATCAGCAAAACGTTCATGTTTTCTCACACCTTTCCAAATTCATCATTAGTAAATTCCCCTCCATTACCAGTCAGAAACTTAGCTGGTGCCCCAGGTCCAGTCCATGTCCATTTCTCCATGACTTGGTCTAGAATCACCTTTTGGCTTTGCCATATATTATTGCAGAAAGACTACATCGGGTCACCAGGTCTATAAAGCGTACAATGAGAATATTTCTGTTTTTGTTCCAAACCTTTTGATCCACCTCGACTTACTTGTTAAAGTCACGTGCCAAGGGAAGGTTTACAGTAGGATGTGGAGGCATTCTCCGATACTTTTTACACATTTCACACTTTGCACTAATCTCTCCTCTGAGCCTTGTATCCTTTTTATCAACCAGCCCTGTATCTATTAGCAGGAATTTTAGGGTGAGTGAGGAAATTTTCTGTGTAGCTTTAAAACAATTTGGTTTTTGTTTTTCTCTCATTCTTGTTGCCTGATGCCATTAATCCTTCTCAAACACTCCGATCAGAAACATCAGGCATTGTTAAGGGGATATGATAGTGTCCTGACTGAGTAAACTGCGCATCCATTGACTTTCCAAAAATAATTGCTTTAGCTTCCCTTCCTCCACGTACAGTTGCATTTGTGCATTTTTCATGCAATGTTTACTAAACAGTAAGGATATTTCGCCAGTCCTGATAAAATGGCTGATTCCAAATACATAGTACAGAATCACCACTCTTTTTAGTTACTTCAAGTCAAACTTTCATATTCCTCAGCCTTGTGTTGATCCTCGCTAGGAGACAAATCTGGGTAATATTTTCAACAGTGTGAGGTGAAATTGAGTTGCGGCCACTATCTAACATAGCACATTTAAATAGGTCCATGGCTTAATACTCTCATCGCTGAACCAAAGTTCTGTGTGACTAGCACAATTCCTTCATGGTAATATTATCTCTTCAGCCTCAAAAGTCATGTGTCACTTCAAAGACCCTGATTTTCTGCATTGGGCAGTTTATCACACAATGATATTTATAGTCAGACCTGAAACTCCTGTTAATTTTCCCCCGTTCACCCATTAGTGTTGTTCCAATCCTGCCTTTTGTTGTGATATCCAGATCTAATAAAGACTATTCCACTCTCATTTAAAATCTATCAAAGTGCAACCATGCTTCATAGATATCGAATAGATCATCTTTATTGTAAATCCCATCACTGTCTCCTAATAAAGATCCAACCTTGGTCAGGACGTAGCCCGATCTCCACTTCTTTCTTCCACTAGTTGTATGTTTCAGACTCCAAGAACATCGGTGGGTCTGATTGGTTGACCGAGTGAATCCCTTCCCACAGACACAGCAGGCGAATGGCTTTTCCCCAGTGTGAACCCGCTGGTGGAACCGCAGAAGGGATGACTGAGTCAATCTCTTGCCACACACAGTGCAGGTGAATAGCCTCTCCCCGGTGTGACCTCGCTCGTGTGTAACGAGGTAGGATGTGTGTGTGAATCCCTTCCCACGCACACAGAGCAGGTGAATGGTCTCTCCCCGGTGTGACTGCGTTGATGAATTTCCAGTGCAGAAGGGGTACAGAATCCCTTTCCACAATCCTCACATTTCCACGGTTTTTCCATGGTGCAGGTGTCCTTGTGTCTCGAGATTCGACGATCACTTGAAGTCTCGTCCACACACACAACACGGGTACAGTCTCTCCCCACTGTGAATGCGCAATGTTTTCTCAGGCTGTGTAACCGGTTAAAGCTCTTTCCATGGTCAGTGCACTGGAATAATCTCACTCATGTTTGTGTGTCTCAGTGTTTTCCCTGTCACACTGATATTTAAAGTCTTCTGAAAGCCAACAGAACCGAAAAAGATTTCTTCTTCTGAATTCAAATGCCAATGATATTCTGGTCCCGATCATCGAATGATCATCAGATTTTGACCTGTCATTTGGATTGAAAGTTATAACTGTAAATCCTCACCTGATATCCTGTAAAAGGAATTTACAAAAGTTATCACAGTCAGTACAGGATAGAAATTCAGAACAGACAATTCCAGTTTCTATGGAACATTCTTTCCTCTCTCATTACCCAAGAGCTCTGAATCTCCATCCCACACATTCTCCCTCCATTCACACTCTGCTGTATCGAATATTCACACTCCCAATTTTCCTGCAGGTGTTGATTGACAGATCCATGCTCAGTGCTTCCTGTGCTGGACACAGAGAGCTGAATATCTCCTAGCAGGCTGCCTGACAGGTATATGTCTATGTGGCTGAACTAAAAATGTGTGGAATACACCGACTGGATTCATTTCCTTTCCCTTCAGTTGCTGAAAGTCTGCAAATTCCCCCAGAATGAGAAAATAAATGGGAAGGGGGAGAAAAGAAAGTGTTTTACTCACAGATGTTGGCCTCTTTTTAGGTCAAACCAAATAAACAAAACTCAAATTAAATCAGGACAAAGTAAAAGGGGCAGCTCCCCAAAAGGAAGGGGAACAGCCCGAACAGAAATCAAAGTACAAAGGAAACTTAAAGACATCAAATTAAAATGTGATTATCAGGGTCAATAACACACCCCAACCCCTGTGGTGCCCAACGGGTGCGGAAGGCGTCAACCGCGCCCGTGGACACCGCATGCGCCCTCTCCAGGGACACCTGGCCGCGAACATAGCCGTGGTAGAGGGGAAGACAGTCAGGATGGACGGTCCCCTCGATCGCCCGCTGCCTGGACCTGTAAATGGCGCGTCTCGCCAGGGCCAGGAGCAGGTTCACGAGGATGTTGCCATCCTGACCCGCCCCTCTCCGCAGCAGGTGTCTGTAGATCAGGAGCGTGGGACTGAAGTGCAAACAAAACATTAAAAAAAGGTTCTTTAGGAAAACAAAAAGGGAGTGCAGCCTAAGACACAAAACATAGACATGGTCCACAGTCTCCACAAGGCCACAGAAGGGGCAAGCTTCGGAGCCTGTGAACCAGTGAATCCTACGGTTGTGCGGAACTGCTGCATGCATCACCCTCCACCCAGGTCCCAATGTAATTGGGGGAGATCCGTCTGTAGAGGGACCTCCGCTGCCCAGCGGCAACAAGGCCCGCCAAGGTGTATCCGGGCGTCAGGTGAGGACGCGGTAGTGGAAGGTGTGCAGCAGCAGCCCGTACAGGAAACGCCTCCACGCAGTAGAAAAAGGCACAGAGGACATTTCTGCGAGGCGGCTCAGGCTGTGGGGCACCTGACCCGAGGAGGGGGTTGAGGCTTTGGGCCAATGTGGAATTCTGTCTGAGCAGGGGAACGCTCGGGCGGGATCCCACTGCACGCCTGCGCCGCCTCGAGTTTGCGTGCAGTTTCGGGGCCGAGCACGACCGTCCTAAGGTCTAGGATGGCTTTGGCCGCGCGCTAGATGGACGTCCCTGCGCGCTCAGCCAGCACGTGGGGGTTCATCCAGCCCGATTCTGGTCACCCCAGCGTCCACAGCCCTCCTCTCCGCCAGCCATCTGAAGTCATACGGCTGGAGGAGCGGATTCCTGAGCAGCGGCTCTCACACGAGAGCCGCTACTCCTGACGGGGGAGAGCTGCGTCGCGAGGCGACCTTGTTCCAGACAGTGAGGAGGTCCTGGTAAAAGACGGGCAACTCCTGCAGGGAGGTCGAAACGCGCCCCAGATTGATATGCAGGAGCTGCACGTCATAATTCAGGCCGTGCCATTGGCGGAAGAAATACGTCGCCATGGCACACCATCGTGGAGGGGGCTCAACGTAAAGGTACCTCTGCAGGGCCTGGAGGAGGAAGGTCGCTATCTGAGTGTGAAGGCACACCAGACCTTGTCCACCGTCCTCAAGCGGGAGATGCAGAACCGCAGCAGGGACCCAGTGCAGTCGATTGTCCCAGAAGAACCGCACGAGGGTTCTCTGGATATTGGCGACAAAGCCAGGGGGAGGGGTCAAAGGGACCAGCTGGTACCACAGCATGGAGGCGACCAGCTGGTTTATGACGCGAACACGCGTTCGCATGTTCCGTAGGACAGCACTCGGAGCAATCCTGTCCAGCGATTCAGGCGGGCAGAGACTTTGGCCTCCAGCTCCCGCCAGTTCGCCGGCCAGGATTCCTCGGCTGGGCAAAGATGGGCCCCCAAGTAGAGGAGGTTGGTCCTGCTCCAGGTAAAAAGCCTGAGCTCCTCCGGAAGGGGGTCCGTCTCCCAAGGACCGACAAGGAGTCCGGAGCACTTGGCCCAGTTGATCCTGGTGAAGGACGCGGCGGAGTACACCGCCTGGCATTCTCGCATCCTCCGCAGGTCAGCCGGGTCCGTGAACATGAGGAGCACGTCATCGGCGTAAACTGACAGGACCACCCCTACGTCCGGTCCGCGCAGGGCCAAACCTGACAACCTCCTCCGTAAGAGGCGCAGGAATGGCTCCACGCATACGGAATACAGTTGGCCGGACAAGGGGCAGCCCTGCCGTACTCCTCTCCCAAAGTGAAGGGGCGCCGTCAGGGACCCGTTAACCTTAATCAGACACTCTGCGGCAGAGTACAGTAATCGGATCCGGGCGACAAAATGTGTCCCGAACCCGAATGCCTGCAGAGTTCCAAGTAAATACTCGTGCTCCACCCTGTCGAACGCCTTCTCCTGATCTAAGGACAAGATGGCGCCCGACAGACCAGTCCTCTGGGTGTGATGGATTAGGTCCCGGACCAGGTGGAGATTGTCATGTATACAACGGCCCGGGACCGTGTCGGACTGGTCAGGGTGGATCATGTGGTCCAGCACGGATCCAAGGCGTGAAGCCATAGCCCTGGCAAAGATTTTGCAATCCGTGCTGAGGAGGGAGACTGGGCGTCAGTTTTTTAGGAGGCGTAGATCCCCCATCTTGGGCAGCAGGGCAATGATGGCCCTGCGCCACGAAAGGGGCATCTCCCCGGTAGCAATGCTCTCCCCCAGGACCCCCGCGTAGTCGTTCCCCAGGACGCCCCAGAATGCCCTGAAGAAGTCTACTGTCAGCCCGTCCAGCCCCGGGGCCTTGCCCCGACTGAGGCCATTGAGGGTGCCGGTCAGCTCGGCCATGGTGGTAGGGGTCTCAAGCCTGCTGACGCCCTCCGGGCTGACCTGCGGCAGGTCCTCCCACAGAAGTCTGCGGGCATCCGCGCTGGATGGATCCGGAGAGAAGAGGGAAGTGTAATAATCCCGGGCAATGGCCCGGATGCCCTCCGGATCCGAGACGGGGAACCGTCATCGGCCAGCAGCGTAAGGAGCTGCTGAGGGTTAGCCCGCCCTCTTTCCAGCGAGTAGAAGAAGGGGAAGCCGCGGTCGAGGTCCACCTGGAACTGGAGCCGCGACCTCACGTACCCGCCACGAGACCTGGAAAGGTGCAGGTCCCACAGCGCGCCCTTCTTCTCCCTGTACTCCGAACGCAGGGCTGGGTCCGCGTCGGGCTGACTGAGACATGCCTCGAGGTCGAGCACCTCCTTCTCCAACTCCTCGAGCCTGGATTTCCGCCTCTTTGTCGACCCCCTCGTGTACCCCTGACAGAAGGTACGGACGTGAGTCTTGCCCACATCCCACCAGAGCATCAAGGAGGGGGAGCCTCCCCGCTTCCTTCTCCAGCTGGCCCAGAATCAACGGAAAAAGTTCAGGAAGCGCTCGTCCTCCAGCAGCGTGTTGTTAAAGTGCCAGTACGTGGACCCCCGCCGGACGCGAGAGGACACAAAGTCTGCCCACACCAGGCTGTGGTCCGTGCACGGCACCAGCCGCATGGAGGCCGAAGACACGCCTGACACGTTCACCCTCGAAATGTAAAGGGGATCGAGTCTGGACGCTCCGGTTCCAGGCCTCACGTAAGTGAAAGCTCTGGAGCCAGGATGGAGATGTCTCCAGACGCCCACCAAGTCGTGGGTCCCGAGCAGGTCCCGCAACTTCACCACCGCCGGGGTGCACAGCCAGAGGCCGGTGCGGTCTCGTGCCTCGAGGGTACAGTTGAAATCCCCCCCGAGGATAATGCATTCGCCCCCCCGCGATGGTGTCGAGGTGAGCGGACACTTTCTCGTAGAAAGTCGTTTGCCGCGGTCCGCCGGTTGGGGCGTATATGCCCCCCTCACGGACCGTCAAGTGCAGCAACCGGCCTGGCACCAGCTCCTTGACCCCCAAGATCTCCGGCTGATAATGCGGGGCCAACAAGATAGCCACCCCGCTAGAAGCGAGCGTGAGGTGGCTCATGTAGACCCCCCCTCGCCACTCCAGGAGCCATTGGGCTTCGTCTCCCGGAACGGTGTGGGTTTCCTGCAGGAAACACACCGCATACTTCCCGTCACGGAGGACTGAGAAGTTCTAGAACCTGCGGTGTGGCTCACTGCTGCTGTTGATGTTGAGGCTGGCTATGGTCACCTTCATGTCAGCAGCTTAGTGTCACCGTAAACACTTATCTAAACGTGTGGGGGGGCGCTGGCGTAAGACGCGCCAGTCCGCTCCCCCTTGAGCCCGTGGAGGAACTCCACCACCCGACGCCGCTCTGTTTCAGTCAGGTCCGACGCGGCCTGTGAGCAGGCCTGCGCGGACCGGACGAGCAGCGCCACGTCCGACCAACAGTCGAGGTCTAGCCGGACGCTGTCAGGGCAACCAGAATGTCGTTTGAGAAAAACCCTGAGTTCCCCAGAGGGGATGAGGGACGATTCGGTGGATGGCACGAAGGAGTCCCCCACCTCGCTCCAGGCAGACTCTAAAAGTCCGTCCGTGCCCACCACCGAGCCGCTGACCTCTTCAGAGCAATCGCCCCCCGACTCCGAGTCCCCCGCCGCTGGACGTACGGCGGGCGGCACGGAGCCGCCAACTAGCCCCAACTCCCCCCCGATCCCACCCCCTGGATCGGTGGAGGATGGGTTCCTCCCGGGCTCCTCTTCCCTGGTCTGTTGGTCCGAGGGCGGCGGTGGAGCTCAGTCCCCCGCTCCGCCCCAGATGCCTGGACACCCCCCAAGCCCGGAGAAATCTCCGGATCCAAATCGGGAGTGTCCAGCGTCCAAGCTTGGGACGGAGAGGAAGAGACCGTTTCCTCGCCACCGCCGCCCGGAGACATGAACATCGGGGTGCTGCCCCAGTCCCCCGGCAGGCTGAAATAGAACTCCGGGTTGAAGTCGACCGGGTGGAACGAAGTCACGGGGGCTCCGCTCCCACCCGGCCCCGGGGAGTCCTGCCCGGGGAACTGAGGCAGCACGTGTTTAGTTTTGCTTTGTTTCTTGCCCCCACTCTGGGGACAAGGTGTAAAAATGGGTGGGGGCGTGGCAGGAGATGATGTAAATGGGGAGTGGGGCACACGGACCTCGAACCCCATAGCTCCCGAGGGGCCGCGCCTCTTTTTGTTGTCCTGCCCATGGGCAGGAGATGCCCCTCGCACTCTGCTCCTTTTCGCCTCCCCGTCACGTCCCCATGAGGTGTCGGTTTTGCCGGCTGTGCTGGCTCGGGGTCGCCAACCCCCCCCATTCCCGGACTTGGGATCCCGCACATCCGCGATGCCGGGCCCAGCACTAGGCCTTGGTGAGCCCACGGGCCCGGTGGATGGTGGTGGAGGTGGAAACAGAAACAATCCCCGAGCCGGCTGCCGGGGTGACTGGGGTAGTGGGGGCCGGGGTTCCGGTTCCCCCTTTTTCTTTTTTAGACCACTTGTACTCGGGGCCTTCTGGCCACGCGGAGGCTCTGCTCTCCCCCCCGCCGGCAGGTGCTGCCGGCGTGGCCTCCCCTTGCGGGGGGCCAGGTGGTAATCGGTTAGGGGGAGAGGGGGCTGCGGTGCCAGCTGCGGCCACCCTGAGTTGGTGGTCGGCGGCCTTGGAGACGGGGCAGTTCTTTCTAATGTGCCCCGCCTCCTTACAGACATGGCACCGCACACCGTCCGCAGACCAGAAGACCCGGTAGGTGACTCCATCGAAAGGGATAATAAACCCTCACTCCAGGACCTCCTCCCGGGCCAGGCGGACAAATACCTGGCGCCGGAAGGAGTAGACATGACGGAGGGAGGGGTCCCGAAGGCTGAGCGGGATCGGCACCACCCCGGACCTGACCTCTCCCAGTGGATGGAGGTGGGGGAGGAGGAGCTGACCGGGTAGGAAGGGCAGGACGTTCGATAGCAGAATCTTATGGGCGGTGGCCTCCAATGGGTCCACCGCCAGGAACGTCCCGCCCACCGTGAGCCCCCTCTCCAGGGCGAGGTGGACCGCCCGCTCGGCCTTCAAAAAGAATACGGCCCGGCCGTACATCTTCGAGGCTGCGACAATGGCTGAGGGGCCGACAACCCCAGCCATTGCCTTCACGCAGGCCTCGATGGACATGTTGGGGTGCAGCACTTAACCCCGAGCTGCCGTGTGATCAAAGAGAAAGGTAGCAGGGCCGTGGGAGCGGCGGGGGCTCTGGCTGCCACCACACCCGCATAGGTGGGCCGAGAAGGCCCTGCCACCGGCGACGCTGGCAAGGTCACCATGGCCCACCCAGGCCCTCCCCCCACATATTTTACCCGCTAATCCCTCTAACCTACACATCCCAGGACTCTAAGGGACAATTTTTAACCTGGCCAATCAACCTAACCCGCACATCTTTGGACTATATGGTATGCTTGCCTTTATAGGATGGGGTATAGAGTATAAAAGCTGGAGTCTGATGATGCAGCTGTATAGAACGCTGGTTAGGCCACATTTGGAGTACTGCGTCCAGTTCTGGTCACTGCACTACCAGAAGGACGTGGAGGCTTTAGAGAGAGTGCAGAGAAGGTTTACCAGGATGTTGCCTGATATGGAGAGTCTTAGCTATGAGGAGAGATTGGGTAAACTGGGCTTGTTCTCCCTGGAAAGACGGAGAATGAGGGGAGACCTAATAGAGGTGTACAAAATTATGAAGGGTATAGATAGGGTGAACAGTGGGAAGCTTTTTCCCAGGTCGGAGGTGATGATCACGAGGGGTCACGGGCTAAAGGTGAGAGGGGCGAGGTATAACTCAGATATCAGAGGGACGTTTTTTACTCAGAGAGTGGTGGGGGCCTGGAATGCGCTGCCAAGGAGGGTGGTGGAGGCAGGCACGCTGACATCGTTTAAGACTTACCTGGATAGTCACATGAGCAGCCTGGGAATGGAGGGATACAAACGAATGGTCCAGTTGGACCAATGAGCAGCACAGGCTTGGAGGGCCGAAGGGCCTGTTTCCTGTGCTGTACTGTTCTTTGTTCTGACAGTGGGTGAAGTGGGAGGGTCGGAGGGTTTCCTTCTGCTGGACTGGCCAGTCTCACGACTTTGCTTCCAGTAGGCTGATGCTCTTTGAGCCTGGGAGAGAACATTTCCACTGAAATGACCCACAAAAGCTGATGAAGGACATTTATTTTATGTTGTGTCACAAACAATGCTGATGTTATCCGTGAGGGTGTCACATCCTGAAACACAGTTCATGGTGTCACACAAAACTCTAGTAGGAACCAGTCCAACCATCCTATAAACAATTATTCAAGCATATTTATTAACTGAAAAAAAAACCCCAAAAGAACTATAATACTATATGACATTTAATTACATGAATACTTAATCACACAGTTTAAGTAGAAATTACCCCATGTTCCAAAATATATCTATGATCCCCTGGCTAAGAATTCCCTTCCCAGATTTTAAATAAATCTGTATATCAAATCCAGTTTATAGTTATCGCACAATGCAGGGCTGATGATTGAATCTTTTCCTGGTCCAGCAAAGATATTTAAACTTTATGAAGGTTTCCTGCAATGCCTTGGCTCTAAGGCTTAGATGCAACACTGTAGCATCTCTGGCTGTGAAATAGGTCCTAGCCTTCTCGGTGAGTTATGGACTGGCCTATCTGCTTCTGAGGGAGTTTTTTTTTAATACTTTTCCAATTCAATCAAATCAAATCCAATTCAGAGTCTCAACAAGTTGAGACATTTCAGATCCAGGCTGACAAGACAGGGCGGGAGACCAAAACCACCCTGTCCTGGGCCTGATCTACATGAGCCAAGCTGATTGGAGAGTGGGATGGCAATAATGGTTATATTGTCTCTCCTTTTGTTATTTAAAATGTCACATTCTTTCCTTTCCTTTTGTGAACCATCCCATTTCTATAACCCTGAGTGACCCAGTCATTTAGGTAAACTGTTTCTGCTTGTGCACTTAACATTTCGATAGCAGTCATCGAGGTAATTTATTTCTGATCCCAGAGCAAATCACACCTGATCATCTTTAGATGCTCTCATGTCTTTGGAATGCCCTGGAAATGCTGGATGTTACTGTTACTGTGGGAAACCACTGTTAGCTTATTGCCTGTGTGTGTGTGACATGCCTGGACACCATAGAAACCATAGAAACCCTACAGTGCAGAAGGAGGCCATTCGGCCCATCAAGTCTGCACCGACCACAATCCCACCCAGGCCCTACCCCCACATATTTTACCCGCTAATCCCGCTAACCTACGCATCTCAGGACTCTAAGGGGCAATTTTTAACCTGCCCAATCAACCTAACCCGCACATCTTTGGACTGTGGGAGGAAACCGGAGCACCCGGAGGAAACCCACGCAAACACGAGGAGAATGTGCAAACTCCACACAGACAGTGACCCGAGCTGGGAATCGAACCCGGGACCCTGGAGCTGTGAAGCAGCAGTGCTAACCACTGTGCTACCGTGCCACCCCCTGTCGGCCCTGCCCGGGACTCCTCCCCCCCTGATCCAGGTATAAAGGTGACTGCTCCCCACCCCCTGCCTCAGTCTCTAGACCAGTTCATCGGCTTGGGTGTACTCCAAGTCTTTTGCTGATAAAAGCTTATTTGTTATTGCATACAAACTAGTCTTTACTCGATTGATAGTGCATCAATTTTATTAGCACAAGTTTTGGGATGGAGCAGATACTAAAACCCGATAAACTAGAACTGGACCCTCAAGCTGTAGGAGCCTCTAACAGCTTCGATCACTGGCTGCGCTGTTTCGAAACTTTCCTCACCTCCTCCTCCGTCGTCCGGACCGAAACCGACAAGCTACACGTGCTCCACGCCCGGGTAAGCGATCAAGTATTCTCGATGATTAGAGACGCTGAAACTTACAAGGATGCGATCGAACTTTTAAAAGGCCAGTACAACAAACAGTCTAATGAAATCTATGCCAGACATCTTCTGGCTACTCGCAGACAACAGCCAGGAGAATCGGGTGATCAATTCATGCGTGCGTTGCAAGCACTTGGCAGGGCCTGCAACTGCAAGGCTGTAACAGCCGCCCAAAACACTGAGGACTTAATCAGGGATGCCTATGTCACGGGTATCAGGTCAAACTATATCCGACAACGACTGCTGGAACACGGTGGGCTGGACCTACAAAAGACTGTGGTGCTTATCGACTCGTTAGAGGTGGCCTTCCGTAATCTCAAGGCCTACACCCCCGACCACGGGGGCGCATCGTGGACACCGCGGCCGCCGCCACCTCTGTACTCGGGAGGGCCGCAGGCCTATGCCACGCCACGTCCCACCAATGATCCGACCGCTGCGGCAGTCTCTGGAGGCCCGAAGTGCTACTTCTGCGGCCTGGGGAAGCACCCCCGACAACGCTGCCCTGTGAAGGATGCAATCTGCTCCGGATGTGGAAAGAAGGGCCATTACGTGAAGGTATGCAGAGCGAAATCGACCTCCAAGCCCAGTAGCGCCACGTGCGACCCGCGGGGGGGCTGCCATCTTGGGCGCCGGTAGCCACGTGTGAGCCGTGCGGGCCGCCATCTTGGATGCCACAAGTCGTGTGCAGGCCGCCATCTTGGACACCATCAGCCGCCTGTGAGCCATGTGGGCTGCCATCTTGGACGCCATCAGCCGTGTGTGGGCCGTGCGGGCCGCCACCTTGGACACCGTCAGCTGCGTGCGACTACCCGCAAAATCCAACGGTGGCTTCGATTATGCTGGACCAATCCAGGCCTCACCAACTCGCCAGGTCCATGATGGACATCGAGGTAAACGGTCGCATTACAAACTGTTTATTTAACTGTGGGAGTATGGAGAGTTTTATTCACCCTAACACAGTGAGTCGCTAGGCCCTTTCAGTACTGCCAGTGAAGCAAACGATCTCCATGGCTTCAAAGTCCCACTTGATGGATGTCCTCGGGTACTGCGTGGCGACCCTGACTGTACGGGGCACAGTGTACAAAAACTTCAGGCTCCTCGTGCTGCCACAACTCTGCGCTGCCGTACTCCTGGGGCTAGATTTCCTGTGTCACCTTAAGAGTGTCACCATGGAGTATAATGAGCCTTTTCCCCCACTCTCTGTTTGCAACCCCCAGTTCTTAGATCGCCCACCGCGCACCACCTGCGGCCTCTCAACCCTTCGAGTCGCCCCTCCCTCACTGTTCGAAAATCTTACCCCCGACTGCAAGCCCATTGCCACCAAGAGCAGACGGTACAGTGCTGGAAACAGGGCTTTTATCAGGTCCGAAGTGCAACGGCTCCGAGGGGAGGGGATCATTGAGGCCAGTACCAGCCCCTGGAGAGCCCAAGTAGTAGTTGTTAAAACTGGGGAGAAACATCGCATGGTCATTGACGACAGTCAGACCATTAACCGATACACGCAGCTGGACGCGTACCCCCTTCCCCGCATATCTGACATGGTTAATCAGATTGCGCAATATCGGGTGTTCTCCACCATCGACTTAAAATCTGCATACCACCAGCTCCCTATCCGCCCGGAGGACCGCCAATATACTGCCTTCGAGGCGGATGGCCGCCTCTATCACTTCCTTAGTGTCCCCTTCGGGGTCACCAATGGGGTCTCGATTTTCCAGCGTGAGATGGACCGAATGGTAGACCAGAACGGGCTGCGGGCCACCTTCCCGTACCTGGATAACGTCACCATCTGCGGCCATGATCAGCAGGACCACGACGCCAACCACTACAAATTCCTCCACACCGCCACACTCCTAAATCTGACCTATAATAAGGAGAAGTGCGTATTCCGCACACACCGCCTCGCCATCCTTGGTTGTGCTGTGGAAAACGGGGTCATCAGTCCCGATCAGTCCCAGTCCCCTCCTGGAACTCCCCCTCCCCACCAGCCTAAAAGCACTGAGGAGATGCCTGGGCTTCTTCTCGTATTACGCTCAGTGGGTCCCCAATTATGCGGATAAAGCCCGTCCGCTCATCAGATCCACCTAATTTCCCCTGACGGCAGAGGCCCGCCTGGCCTTCGACCGCATCAAAGCAGACATCACGAAGGCCACGATGCACGCTGTAGACGAATCCATCCCGTTCCAGGTGGAGAGCGATGCGTCTGACTTCGCCCTAGCCGCCACCCTTAACCAGGTGGGCAGACCCGTGGCCTTCTTCTCACGAAACCTCCAAGGCCCTGAAATTTGACACTCCTCTGTCGAGAAGGAGCCCCAAGCCATAGTGGAAGCTGTACGGCACTGGCGCCACTACTTAGCTGGTAAACGATTCACCCTACTCACGGACCAACGGTCAGTTGCATTCATGTTTAATAACACACAGCGGGGCAAGATCAAAAATGATATAATATTGAGGTGGAGGATCGAGCTTTCCACCTACAATTACGACATCTTATAGCCCCCAGACGCCCTGTCCCGGGGAATATGTGCCAGCACACAAATAGACCAATTGCAGGCTCTCCACAACGACCTCTGCCACCCGGGGGTGACCAGGTTTTTTCACTTCATTAAAGCCCGTAACCTGCCCTACTCCATTGAGGAAGTCAGGTCTATAACCAGACACTGCCAGGTCTGCGCAGAGTGCAAGCCGCACTTCTATCGGCCAGACAGAGCACACCTCATAAAAGCCACCCGCCCTTTCGAACGCCTAAGCATCGACTTCAAGGGCCCCCTCCCCTCCTCTGACCGCAACATATACTTCCTCAACATCATTGACGAATATTCACGTTTCCCCTTCGCTATTCCCTGCTCGGATATGACCTCGGCCACGGTCGTCAGGGCCCTGCACAGCCTCTTCACCCTGTTCAGTTTCCCTAGTTATATCCATAGCGACCGGGGATCCTCCTTTATGAGTGATGAGCTGCGACAGTACCTGCTCTCCAAAGGCATAGCCTCGGGTAGGACCACCAGCTACAACCCCAGGGGGAACAGACAGGTAGAGAGGGAGAACGCGACAGTCTGGAAGGCTGTTTTACTAGCTCTGAGATCTAAAGGTTTTCCAGTCACCCGCTGGCAAGAGGTCCTCCCTGATGCACTACACTCGATTAGATCACTCCTTTGCACAGCTACCAATGCTACCCCTCATGAAAGAATGTTTGCTTTCCCCAGAAAGTCCTCCTCGGGGATCTCACTACCGTCGTGGCTGACGTCCCCAGGCCCTGTCCTGCTCCGGAAGCACGTGAGGACCCATAAGTCAGACCCCCTGGTCGAAAAGGTCCAACTCCTCCACGCCAACCCCCAATACGCCTATGTGGCATACCTCGAAGGGCGGGAGGACACGGTCTCTATTTGAGACCTGGCACCCGCAGGTGCCCCAGGGACCACTACGACCCACAACCCCACACCCCCAACCCCTGTATACAGCACGCCTGAGCCCCAGGAGCCGCCACCACGCACCCGACAATCGGAAGGGACTACAAACGACTCGAGCGACTACAGCCTGTCACCTGAACCAACACCGCGGCCACCGGAACCAACACCACAACCGGCACTACCGCGGTCGCAGCGGCAGATCAAGCCCAGAGAGAGACTAAATTTGTAATTCTGTAAATATTGTTCCACCCACCTCACCCCCGCCGGACTCTTTTTTAAAAGCAGGGGGTGAATGTGGTAAACCACTGTTAGCTTATTGCCTGTGTGTGTGACATGCCTGGACATGCCCCTGCCGGGGACTCCTCCCCCCCTGGTCCAGGTATAAAGGTGACTGCCCCCCACTCCCTGCCTCAGTCTCTGGACCAGTTCATCAGCATGGGTGTGCTCCAAGTCTTTTGCTGATAAAAGCCTATTTGTTCTTGCATACAAACGAGTCTTTGCTTGATTGATGGTGCATCAGTTATTAGGCAGATTTCTACCTTTACATTCCTGTTGCAGTTGCTGCTAAACAAATCCTTGACACCTCAAAAGTAAATAGTGCCCCCCCCCGCACCCCCCTCCCCACCCCCAAACTACAGACAGGTCTAAAATAAATACAGAAAGAACTGGAAAAATGCAGCAGATCTGGCAGCATCTGTGGAAAGAGAAACAGAGTTAACATTTCACGTCCAATGTAACTCTACTTCGGAAGTACAGAGCGGGAGAAATGTGATGGGTTTGATGCTGCTGAGAAAGGGGGGAGGGTCAGGTAGAACAAAAGGGAAAGTCAGGGATTGGTTAGAGGGTGGGTGAGATTAAATGTCAAAAATGGAATAAAAGGCAAAGGGAAATGTAATGGTTGCAGTAGAGAAACAAAGCATTGGTCCAGAGTAAGTGTTAATGACAGAATAAAGGAGAGCTCTGTCTGGAAGCAAAAAAAATGAAAACAAGATGCAGCCTGGCACTCAGCAAAAAAAATCAAAATAGAGAGTTCAGGGTGTGAGGTTGTTGAACTCAATGTTGAGTCCAGAAGGCTGTAAAGAGCCTCATTGGAAGATGAGGGGCTGTTCATCCAGCTTGTGTTGGGCTTCTCCGGAACATTGCAGCAGGCCGAGGACAGAAATGTGAGCGTGAGAGTAAGGTGGTGAATTCTAATGGCAAGCAAGCGGAAGGTGTCATGCTTGTGGACTGAGCGGAGGTGTTCCACAAAGAGGGCAGAGAACAGGCTACAGATGAATTAAAGAGAAACCATTTGGGTCCAGAACATTGTGGACATCCTTTTACTCTGGCTATATTTGATCCTCAAGTCATTTTCTGTTTGGTTTAACCATGTTGTTTCATTAATAAACTTTTATCAGTAAAAATATTCGATGTTGCTGGACTTTTCCTGATGAGATTGCTGCACTTTAGGGAAAGTGGGTGAGAGGGGTTGGCAGGCTCTTTAACAGAAAGTGAATCCCTCTAAGGTAATTGGCAAAGAAGCCAGAGGGAAGATGAGATTTTATTTTTGACTCAGCGATGTTAGAAAATGGAGTTCAGGGAGTCAATTAACCCTTTCTCCCCTTTTCCCAAACTCTGAAATGATTCAATGATAACCCTTCTTGGTGACAGTGGTTAGATTTTATTCAGTATCAATAAGAGCTGACACAGGCTAATGTCTGAGCAGTCGTATCAAGTGCAGCAGCATTACCATTACACTCTGGGTAGAAGCACCATCTACACGGAAATGCTCCCTGCTCTGCCCCAGATGCCATGGCACCAGTCAATGCAATATGTAAAACCTCAACAAATCTCTTTGCTCGGAGAATCCCTTCTTATACTTTTTTGATCTGATTAAAATGAAAAGAGAGGCGTACGTTAAGTCCAGGCAACTGAAAACAGATGGAGCTCTGGAGGAATACAGAGAGAGTAGGAAAGAACTCAAACGGGGAGTTAGAAGGGCAAAAAGAGGTCACGAGATGTTCTTGGCAGGCAGGATTAAGGAGAATCCTAAGGCATTCTATTCATACGTTAGGAACAAAAGAGTTGTCAGGGAGAAAATCGGACCTCTCGGGGACAAAGGAGGGGAATTATGCTTAGAACCCAAGGGAATAGGGGAGATCCTAAATGAATACTTTGCAGCGGTATTCACGAAGGAGAGGGGCGTGTTAACCGGGAGTGTCTCGGAGGGAGGTGTTGACCCGTTAGAGAAAATCTCCATTACAAGAGAGGAAGTGTTAGGTTTTTTAGGGAACATTAAAACTGACAAAGCCCCAGGGCCTGATGGCATCTATCCTCGACTGCTCAGGGAGACGAGAGATGAAATTGCTGGGCCTCTGACGGAAATCTTTGTCGCTTCTTTGGACACGGGTGAGGTCCCTGAGGATTGGAGGATAGCGAATCTGGTCCCGTTGTTTAAGAAGGGTAGCAGGGATAACCCAGGAAATTATAGGCCGGTGAGCTTGACGTCCGTGGTAGGGAAGTTGTTGGAGAGGATTCTTAGAGACAGGATGTATGTGCATTTAGAACGGAACAAACACATTAGTGACAGACAGCATGGTTTTGTAAGAGGGAGATCGTGCCTTACAAATTTGGTGGAGTTTTTTGAGGAAGTGACAATAACGGTTGATGAAGGAAGGGCCGTGGATGTCGTCTATATGGATTTCAGTAAGGCATTTGACAAAGTCCCACATGGCAGGTTGGTTAAGAAGGTTAAGGCTTATGGGATACAAGGGGAAGTGGCTAGATGGGTGGAGAACTGGCTTGGCCATAGGAGACAGAGGGTAGTGGTCGAAGGGTCTTTTTCCGGCTGGAGGTCTGTAACCAGTGGTGTTCCGCAGGGCTCTGTACTGGGACCTCTGCTATTTGTGATATATATAAATGATTTGGAAGAAGGTGTAACTGGTGTAATCAGCAAGTTTGCGGATGACACGAAGATGGCTGGAATTGCGGATAGCGAAGAGCATTGTCGGGCAATACAGCAGGATATAGATAGGCTGGAAAATTGGGCGGAGAGGTGGCAGATGGAGTTTAATCCGGATAAATGCGAAGTGATGCATTTTGGAAGAAATAATGTAGGGAGGAGTTATACAATAAATGGCAGAGTCATCAGGAGTATAGAAACACAGAGGGACCTAGGTGTGCAAGTCCACAAATCCTTGAAGGTGGCAACACAGGTGGAGAAGGTGGTGAAGAAGGCATATGGTATGCTTGCCTTTATAGGACGGGGTATAGAGTATAAAAGCTGGAGTCTGATGATGCAGCTGTATAGAACGCTGGTTAGGCCACATTTGGAGTACTGCGTCCAGTTCTGGTCGCCGCACTACCAGAAGGACGTGGAGGCATTGGAGAGAGTGCAGAGAAGGTTTACCAGGATGTTGCCTGGTATGGAGGGTCTTAGCTATGAGGAGAGATTGGGTAGACTGGGGTTGTTCTCCTTGGAAAGACGGAGAATGAGGGGAGATCTAATAGAGGTATTCAAGATTATGAAGGGTCTAGATAGGGTGAACAGTGGGAAGCTTTTTCCCAGGTCGGAGGTGACGATCACGAGGGGTCACGGGCTCAAGCTGAGAGGGGCGAAGTATAACTCAGACATCAGAGGGACGTTTTTTACACAGAGGGTGGTGGGGGCCTGGAATGCGCTGCCAAGTAGGGTGGTGGAGGCAGGCACGCTGACATCGTTTAAGACTTACCTGGATAGTCACATGAGCAGCCTGGGAATGGTGGGATACAAACGATTGGTCTAGTTGGACCAAGGAGCGGCACAGGCTTGGAGGGCCGAAGGGCCTGTTTCCTGTGCTGTACTGTTCTTTGTTCTTTGTTCTTTGTACATCACAAAGTCTATGGAGACTGATTTCACCCAGTCATTGCTGAGCTAACATTTGAATGGACCAATTACAAATCCTGTCATTCAACCATCTGCACCCACCCAAGCCACATTAAACTCTCGAACAATTGTCTCCCCACGCTCTGTCCCTGGTACAGGGAGTCAGCATTCCCATGCCAAGCTGTGAAAACATGATGGCCTCAACATCCAGGTGTTGTCCAGGATTCAAGGGACTCTTATTTTCTCTGTCCTCTGGGAGCTGTTTATTTCCCTGTTCCCACACAGCAAGTCGTCTGTTCTCAGCTCTGCTAGATTTCTGCTGAAGTTTGGCCCCTTTTTACACCTTTCCGATCAATAAAACATTTGCTCAATGAAGACCCAAACCACAATTTCCCATCCTGTCACCTGTCAACCATCCTTATGTGGAGTTGCCGGCATTGGACTGGGGTAAGCACAGTAAGAGTTTTAACAACACCAGGTTAAAGTCCAACAGGTTTATTTGGGAGCAAATACCATTAGCTTTCGGAAAGCTAATGGTATTTGCTCTGAAAGCTAATGGTATTTGCTACCAAATAAACCTGTTGGACTTTAACCTGGTGTTGTTAAAACTCTTACTGTAACCATCCTTACCCAGAGCGTAATCACAGCAGGAATAAAAACAGGAGAAGTGTCACAATCAAATTCAAAATAAATGCACAGCCAGTCATAGAATTTAATTTAATGTCCACTAATTAGTCAGAAAATCCGAAGTCCGTGGTCCCCCAGGATACTTACGGTCCACACCTTGAGGGGAGGAGAACTCTCTGACCCCGCAGTCAATTTCACTCCATTATTTTCCAGTTCAGTTCTGGCCCTGCCTGCAATAACATCTACTTGATCTTTTCTTCTCCTGAAGGAGCACCGTAAGTTCTAGGTTACTGTACATAAGGACAGATGCTTCAAGCAACAGATCAAGCATAGATGCTGTGGGGCGGCACGGTAGCACAGTGGTTAGCACTGCTGCTTCACATCTCCAGGGACCTGGGTCCGAATCCTGGCTCGGGTTGCTGTCTGTGTGGAGTTTGCACATTCTCCCCATGTCCTCCGGGTGCTCCGGTTTCCTCCCACAGTCCAAAGATGTGCGGGCTCGGTTGATTGGCCATTCTAAATTGCCCCTTAGTGTCCCGGGATGCATAGGTTAGAGGGGTTAGTGGGTAAATATGTAGGGAGATGTGGATAGGGCCTGGGTGGGATTGTGGTTGGTGCAGACTCGATGGGCCGAATGGCCTCTTTCTGCACTGTAGGATTCTATGATTCTAAAAGATTCTTCAGCTCTCTCTTTACCCCGATCCAACTTGTGGACAGTTCTTATTCAGTATTATTTCTCCCAAGCCCTTAATTATCCCAATCTATAATATTATCCATTTTACTTTAATTTTCCTCACTTTGTGAGCACGTGCAGTGTGTTTAATTGGATCCTGATAGTTTTGAACTCAGTTTCTCTCTGGAGTGTGTCGATGCCTTGATGATGTCACAATGTTGTCTCAATTCCCTGGCCACATTAACTATTTCATCTCCTGCTGTGTCTCAAGTAGCTGTGCGTGTTTGGGACCCGCTCTTCACTCCATCTCACCATGAATTTAGGCTTAATGTTTTCCACATGTAACAAATCACATCTGCACTCTCACTGCGGTATCCCAACATCATGTTACACATTCTTAACTCTCAGATGTGCTGATGAAAAGATCAAAGTGAGTGTCTGTCTTTCTTATCTCCCCCTGGTCTGGTGCTGATATTTCATGTAGTGGCCGGGCTTTCAAATGTGGATTTCTTTTAAACAAAGACCATGCACAAGGATGTAAATATCTCCAAGAGAAAGCGATAAATTTAATTCATCCCAGCTACACATTCCAGACTTTCACTAGACTGTAGGTGGATACCAGATTGATATATTCGAATCAACCACACCCAAGGTGAGTTATTCCAATTCCTTTATTGTCCAGGGCAATATATTCACAATATCTTTCAAACAGAAATTAAACATTCCCATTGGATTTCAGGTATCAACATATTCTGTTAGTTTTTTTCTTTATTGTCAATGTCAGGTTGAGGATGTTCTCTGTGGAGCTGTCCTCAGCCCCCTACTATACTCCTTATACACCTATGTCTGTGTGGCCAAATTCCCCTCCAACTCGATTTTCAAGCTTGCTGATGACAGCAGTGGGTCAGTTCTCAAACAATGACGAGACAAAGTACAGGAATGAGATCGAGAATCTGGTGAATTGGTGCGATGACAATAATCTCTCCCTCAATGTCAACAAAATGAAGGCGATTGTCATCGACTTCAGGAAGCGCAGTGGAGAACATGCCCCTGTCTACATCAACGAGGATGAAGTAGAAATGGTCAAGAGCTTCAAGTTTTTAGGCGGCCAGATCATCAACAAACTGTCCAGGTCCTCCCATGCTGACACTATAGTTAAGAAAGCCCACCAATGCTTCTACTTTCTCAGTAGACTCAGGAAATTTGGCATGTCAACTATGACTCACACCAACTATTACAGATGCATCATAGAAAGCATTCTATCTGGTTGTATCACAGCTTGGTATGGCTCCTGCTCTGCCCAAGACCACAAGAAACTACAAAAGGTCATGAATGTAGCCCAACCCATCACTCAAACCAGCCTCCCACCATTGACTCTGTCTACACTTTCCACTGCCACGGCAAAGCAACCAGCATAATTAAGGACCCCACAGACCCCGCGCAAGAAACAATACTTTTCACGGTATACTAATACATGTGACAATAATAAATCCAATCAAAAGCAAAGGAAGTTGAGGGGATATTTGATAGAGGTGGACAAGATTCTGACAGGTTTAGATAAGGTGGATAAAGAAAAGCTGTTCCCATTAGCTGATGGGACAAGGACGAGGGGAACGCAGATTTAAGGTTTTGGGTCAGAGATGCAGCACGGGATGTGAGGAAGAATATTTTGATGCGGTGAATGGTAATGACCTGGAACTCGCTGACTATGAGGGTGGAGGAAGTGGAGACAATAAACAATTACAAAGGAAATTGGATGGTCATTTGAGGGGTTCCAAACAGAAATGCTGACTAAATATCTCTGAACTTCCTAACACCCTGTCACTCTGTGATCCTTGTGAAATTTGAAACCAGATAATCGCAACAAGGCTCAAAGAGCATCAGCCCACTGGAGGCAAAGTCGTGAGACCGGCCAGTCCAGCAGAAAGAAACCCTCCGACCCTCCCCATTAACCAACTGTGAGAATGAACAAACTCAGGTGTCATCTAGGATTCAAGACACTCTTGTTTTCTCTGCCCTCAGGGAGCTGTTTATCTCTCTGTTCCCACACAGCAAGTTGTCTGTTCTGAGCTCTGCTAGATTTCTGCTGACATTTGGTCCCTTTTACACCTTTCAGATCAATAAAACATTTCGTCAATGAAGACCCAAACCACAATTTCCCATCCTGTCACCTGTCAACCATCCTTATCCAGAGTATAATCACAGCAGGAATAAAAATGGGAGAAGTGTAACAATCAAGTTCAAAAGAAACACTACAGTCATCAAAGTTAATTTCTTGTTCACTAATTAGCAAAAAAACCTGAAGTCCAGGGTCCCCTTGAGAGGGAGGAGAACTCTCTCTCTGACCCCGCACTCAATTTCACTCCATTATTTTCCAGTTCTGTTCTGGCCCTGCCTGCAATAACATCTACTTGATCTTTTCTTCTCTTGAAGGAGCACCGTGAGTTCTCGGTTACTGTACATAAGGACAGGTGCTTCAAGCAACAGATCAAGCCTGGATGTAAAAGATTCTTCAGCTCTCTCTTTACCCCGATCCAACTTGTGGACAGTTCTTATTCAGTATTATTTTCCCCAAGGCCTTAATTATCCCAATCTATAATATTATCCATTTTACTTTAATTTTCCTCACTTTGTGAGCACGTGCAGTGTGTTTAATTGGATCCTGATAGTTTTGAACTCAGTTTCTCTCTGGAGTGTGTCGATGCCTTGATGGTGTCACAATGTTGTCTCAATCCCCTGGCCACATTAACCATTTCATCTCCTGCTGTGTCTCAAGTAGCTGTGCGTGTTTGGGACCCGCTCTTCACTCCATCTCACCATGAATTTAGGCTTAATGTTTTCCACATGTAACAAATCACATCTGCACTCTCACTGCGGTATCCCCAAATCATGCCACACATTCTTAACTCTCAGATGTGCTGATGAAAAGATCAAAGTGAGTATCTGCTTTTCTTATCTCCCCGTTATGGTGCTGATATTTCATGCAATTGTCGGGCTTTCAAATGTGGATTTCTTTTAAATTAACTTCATGGGCAAGGATGGAAATATCTCCCAGAAAAAAATGATCAACTTATTCGTCCCATTGACACATTCCTGACTTTCACTCGAATGTAGGTGGATACCAGATTGATATATTCCATTCAACCACACCCAAGGTGAGTTATTCCAATTCCTTTATTGTCCTGTTGTGTATTTCTTCCAGGGACAGGTTACAGTAGTTTATTCATGATTCAAGCATGGAGGGAACTACCCCAGAGAAACCTCTGGAGGAGCACCCTCCTGTGATACAGCTCTCATAGCTCTCTAACACAGTAATCACAGAGACAGCATTCTAATACAACTCTCAGCTCCAAGTCACAGATACAGACAGCTTACACAATTATTCAATACACAGAACATTGGTTTAAAATTCCAATCTTACCAACGTAGGTTTGTCATTAAACCTTCACTCAAAAGCTTGTGAGAAAATGATCTGTTCTTCAAAGTAAACGATCTTGTTGGCAAGTCCTGCTGATGTCAGGACCTGGAGGTATCAGCGTTTGACCAGCCTGTGATTTTACTCTCGTGAAGGGGGCGCAGGGGGTAAATCTATCCCCCCATTTACCAAATCCATTAATTCACTCTTACAATCCAAATCTTTAAAACAGAAATTCAACATTCCCATTTGATTTCAGGTATTAACATATTTTGTTAGTTTGTTCTTTATTGTCAATGTCAGGCTTGGGTTGTTCCTCTTGGAGCATGTTGTAAATGAGAGCAGAAACAATAACAGCAAAATCCAACCCCAGTAATCACTTGTGAACTCGCTGGTGTCTCAGCAGGTGCGACGAAACACTGAATCCCTTTCCACACTGAGAGCAGGTGAACGGCCTCTCCCCAGTGTGAACTCGCTGGTGTGACTGCAGGGTGGATAACTGAGTAAATCCCTTCCCACACTGAGAGCAGGTGAATGGCCTCTCCCCAGTGTGAACTCGCTGGTGTCTTTGCAGGGTGGATGAACCACTGAATCCCTTTCCACAGCCGAAACAAGTGAACGGCCTCTCCCCAGTGTGAACGCGCTGGTGTGACTGCAGGGTATATAGCTGAGTAAATCCCTTCCCACACTGAGAGCAGGTGAATGGCCTCTCCCCAGTGTGAACTCTCTTATGTTTCCACAGGATCGTGGAATTACTGAATCGCTTCCCACATCTAGAGCAGGTGAATGGCTTCTCCCCGGTGTGAACACGTTGGTGTGTCTGCAGGGTGCATGCATGACTGAATCCCTTCCCACACTGAGAGCAGGTGAATGGCCTCTCTCCAGTGTGAACTCGTTGGTGTGTCCGCAAGTTAGATAACTGAGTAAATTCCTTCCCACACTGAGAGCAGGTGAATGGCCTTTCCCCAGTGTGAACTCGCTGGTGTGTTTGCAGGGTTGATGATCGAGTAAATCCCTTCCCACACTGATAGCAGATGAATCCCCTCTCCCCAGTGTGAACTTGCTGGTGTCTCTGCAGGGTGGATGAATCACTGAATCCCTTCCCACACTGACAGCAGCTGAACGGTCTCTCTCCTGTGTGACTGCGCCGATGAGCTTCCAGCAGAGATGGGGATCTGTATCTCTTCCCACAGTCCCCACATTGCCACGGTTTCTGCATATTTTAAGTTTCCTGCAGGTCAGACAATCAGGTGGAGCCTTGACCACAAAGAACACGAGTCTGGTCTGTCTCCGCTGTGAACGCTGTGATTTTTTTTCAGGCTGCTCAACTGTTAAAGTTCTTTCCGCAGTCAGTGCACTGGAAAGAACAAGATAGAAATTCAAAACAGACAATTCTACTTTCTAAGGAACTTTCTTTTGTCTCTCATTGCCCAAAAGCTATAAATCTCCATCCCAAACACTCTCCCTCCATTCTCACTCTGCTGCATCTAATATTCACCCTCCCAATTCTCCTGAAGATACAGATTCAGGCTGATTAACAGATCCATGCTCACCAATTTTTACAGATGCACCATAGAAAACATTCTTTCTGATTGTATCACAGCTTGGTATGGCTCCTTCTCTGCCCAAGACCGCAAGAAGCTACAAAAGGTTGTGAATGTAGCCCAATCCATCACGAAAACCAGCCTCCCATCATTGACTCTGTCGACACTTCGCGCTGCCTCAGCACATACCAACCGACACAAGAACAGCTTCTTCCCTGCTGCCATCAGACTTTGAATGGACCTACCTTGCATTTGTGGAAATTAAAAAGTTCAGTTTGAAGTTTCATAGTTTGAAAATTAAATTGTGCGGATGTTAAAGTGTTCAAATTAAAAAACCATGCTTTCTTTGTACAGTAGTCGAAAATGTTTATCAGCTTACTGACCTTCAAAAGGAGTCAGTCTCCGCTATTTCTTCACAGGCCCCCATAACATTTTCCTTTTTCGGCCTTCACCAGAGGGTGAACAAGACCAGATTTTTTTCATAACAAATACCAAAGACAAGATATGGAATATGCTGAAGGATTATCAGAAGTCAATTTTTTTTTGAATGAAAAAGGGCAAAAGGCCGGGATTTAATTGGCAAATATGTATGTCAATGAAAGATGTGAAAAATTTCTTATTCCTGATTTGCTGTAATTAACTACAACTGCTGAGCTGTTTCTCTGTAACCTCAGAACTACTCCGGCCATTCCGTGTTGGCCGTAGAGAGTTCTCCTTGTGCACCAGTAATTAAAGACCTTGCATTGGATGCATGGTGCCCAGCGCTGTTTGTGCAAAGAATCGACTGAGTGCCGAGATTGCTGTTACCCCTTTAGTTGATCTTTCTCTCCACCCTAGCTATGACTGTAACACTACATTCTGCACTCTCTCATTTCCTTCTCTATAAATGATATGCTTTGTCTGCATAGCGCACAAGAAACAATACTTTTCACTGTATAATAATACATGTGATAATAATAAATCCAATCCAATGTTCACTGCTTTCTGTCCTGGACACACACAGCTGAATATCTCCATGCAGGCAGTCAGACAGATATATGTCGATATGACTGGACCAATTATGTTTTTAATGGATAGGATTGTTTCATTTGATGAAGATACAGCAGAATGTTCGTGCAAGGCAATAACATCCCTCCAGAATGAGAAAAGAAAGTGTTTTACTCACAGATGTGGAGACAGGAGGAAGTTTGAGTCTGTCTGAAGCTCAAGCTTCATTCAGAGATCAACAACTTTGCTTCGCGGTAATGAGGGAAGCTCAGTGCAGCCTTGGACACAAGGCCCGGACTCTGATTGGCTGGAGGTCCTGCGCCATCAGGTCCTCCCCGCATTGCCATTGGTCAATATCCCGCATGTAGACAATAAGGGGGCGGAGCCAATGCCACGTGGGGGTGGGCGGGGCTTTGACTGCCAGCCGCGCTGAGCTGTGTCCAATCCGCAGTGTTTTACTTCTGTAACCAGGATATTGCTGCCAATGGGACACTGTGTGCTGGGAACGCCCCTCTGAGTCATTGTGACGGCACAATGGAGCCCTGCCTGAATCAACCAATAGCAATCACTCTGCTCTGCGGTGATGTGTCTGGGTTCAGGTGCGCGGACCCGGGAGCCCCGCCCCCCCAGTGTTCCCCCAGTCTGCAGATTGCACACAGTCATATAAACATATATCTGTGTGGCAGTCTGCGTGAGATTTTCAGCTCTGTGTTCCAGCACAGGAAGCACTGAGCATGGATCTGTTAATATATAGAAGGGGGCAAGGGTTTGATCTGCAGAGAGCCAGCATTGAATCAATGGACCGAATGGTCCCATTCGAGACCCTGTTGTCTGACTGACCGAAAGAAAGAAATTTCAGCTGCTCCAGTCTCTGGAACTAACTGTGAAGTTAATTCATTTATTAGTCACAAGTAAGGCTTACATTAACACTGCAATGAAGTTAATGTGAAATTTCCCTCGTGGCCACACTACACCACCTGTTCGGGTCAATGCACCTAACCAGCATGTCTTTCAGAATGTGGGAGGAAACCGGAG
The DNA here is from genome assembly GCF_964213995.1 of Mustelus asterias. Classification (NCBI taxonomy): domain Eukaryota; kingdom Metazoa; phylum Chordata; class Chondrichthyes; order Carcharhiniformes; family Triakidae; genus Mustelus; species Mustelus asterias. The sequence goes on along the minus strand of NC_135812.1, from coordinate 55,021,752 downwards.
GAAACCCATGCACACACAGGGAGAACGCACAAATCCCCCACAGACAATAACCCAGGCTGGGTATCAAACCCGGGTCGCTGGCACTGTGAAGCAGCAGTGCTAACCACTGTGCTACCGTGCAGCCCATAAAGTTTATTTATTAGTTACAAGTAAGGCTTACATTGACACTGCAATGACGTTAATGTGAAATTCCCCTCGTCGCCACACTCTGGCGCCTGTTTGGGTCAATGCACCTAACCAGCACGTCTTTGAGACTGGAAGGAAACCAGAGCATCCGAATGAAACCCATGCAAACACGCAGACTCCAGATAGTGACCCAAGCTGGGAATCGAACCCAAGTCCCTGGCACTATGAGGCAACAGTGCTAACCACTGTGCTACAGCCGCCCTCTGATCCAGGTACTTTTTAATGATGCGAGGTGCCTTTCGCACACATCTCCTCTGCACCCTCTCTAAGAACACACACATTTCCATATATAGGGTCCCATTCTAGAGGGATAGAATTGAAAAGCAGGGAGGTCATGTTCAACCTCTTTAGAACCTGGGTTGGACTACACTTGGAGCACTGTCAACGTTTCTGATCTCTATTTAGAATAATAGAATCCCTCCAGTGTGGAAGGAGGCCATTCAGCCCATCGAGTTTGCACCAACTCTCCAAAAGTGCATCTCACACAGGCCCACCCTATTCTCTCCCCATAAACCCATGCATTTACCATAGTTAATCCACCTAACGTGCACATCTTTGGACTATGGGAGAAAAACCAGAGCACCCGGAGGAAACCCATGCAGACATGGGGAAAATGTGCAAATGCCACACAGCCAGTGATACATAGAGTCATAGAGGTTTACAGCATGGAAACAGGCCCTTCGGCCCAACTTGTTCATGCCGCCCTTTTTTTCTTAAACCCCTAAGCTAATCCCAATTGCCCGCATTTGGCCCATATCCCTCTATACCCATCGTACCCATGTAACTATCTAAATGCTTTTTAAAAGACAAAATTGTACCCGCCTCTACTACTACCTCTGGCAGCTTGTTCTAGACACTCACCACCCTCTGTGTGAAAAAGTTGCCCCTCTGGACACTTTTGTATCTCTCCCCCTCACCTTAAACCTATGTCCTCTAGTTTTAGACTCCCCTACCTTTGGGAAAAGATATTGACTATCTACCTTGTCTATGCCCCTCATTATTTTATAGACCTCTATAAGGTCACCACTCAGCCTTCGATGCTCCAGAGAAAAAAGTCCCAGTCTATTCAGCCTCTCCCTATACCTCAATCCATCAAGTCCTGGTAGCATCCGAGTAAATCTTTTCTGCACTCTTTCTAGTTTAATAATATCCTTTCTATAATAGGGTGACCAGAATTGCACACAGTATTCCAAGTGTGGCCTTACCAATGTCTTGTACAAGTTTAACAAGACATCCCAACTCCTGTCTTCAATGTTCTGACCGATGAAACCAAGCATGCCGAATGCCTTCTTCACCACTCTGTCCACCTGTGACTCCACTTTCAAGGAGCTATGAACATGTACTCCTAGATCTCTTTGTTCTGTAACTCTCCCCAATGCCCTACCATTAACTGAGTAAGTCCTGCCCTGGTTCAATCTACCAAAATGCATCACCTCGCATTTGTCTAAATTAAACTCCATCTGCCATTTGTCAGCCCACTGGCCCAATTGATCAAGATCCCGTTGCAATTGGAGATAACTTTCTTCACTGTCCACTATGCCACCAATCTTGGTGTCATCTGCAAACTTACTAACCATGCCCCTATATTCTCATCCAAATCATTAATATAAATGACCAATAACAGTGGACCCAGCACTGATCCCTGAGGCACACTGCTGGTCACAGGCCTCCAGTTTGAAAAACAACTCTCTACAACCCGACAGAAGCCAATTTTGTATCCACTTAGATACCTCACCCTGGATCCCGTGAGATTTAACTTTATGCAACAACCTACCATGCGGTACCTTGTCAAAGGCCTTGCTAAAGTCTATGTAGACAACATCAACTGCACTGCCCTTGTCTACCTTCTTGATTACCCCTTCAAAAAACTCAATCAAATTTGTGAGACATGATTTTCCACTCACAAAGCCATGCTGACTGTCCCTAATCAGTCCCTGCATCTCTAAATGCCTGTAGATCCTGTCTCTCAAAATACCCTCCAACAATTTACCCACCACAGAGGTGAGGATCACTGGCCTGTCGTTCCCAGGCTTTTCCCTGCAGCCCTTTTTAAACAAAGGCACAACATTTGCCACTCTCCAATCTTCAGGCACCTCACCCGTGACTATCGATGATTTAAGTATCTCAGCTAGGGGACCCGCAATTTCCTCCCTCGCCTCCCACAACGTCCTGGGATATACCTCATCAGGTCCCGCAGATTTATCTACCAGGTCAGAACTGAACCCAGGTCCCTGGTGCTATGAGGCAGCTAATCACTGTAGAAATAGAGACACTGGTGAAGGGGCAACAAAGATTCACAAGAATAATCCCAGAACTGAGAGCATTTAACCCTCAAGAAAGGTTGGAACTGCTGATTGTTACAAAGACATTATCAGTTTTAAAAAACTTATATATAACCATCAAGCAAAGATTCAGACACCAAATCAGTTAATAATATCAAAGTTTATTGATTACATGCAACTTTAAGAAACTGATCACCTAACAGGTGGGACATAAGGTAATGAAACTCTATCAACTCCACGCTTTCAAATCAGTGATTAATCCAAGAGAAGTGGACGACAACATGAACTCCTGGGGCTGACAGAGAAACAGTCACTGCCTCCGAGAAGCACAGACAGTACCTTCCTGGGGTTTCAACTGACAGGGATCCTATCACTGAACCAGTCCCAGGACTAACTACTTATCTGCCCCTGAGCTTTAATGGAAACGACAATCAAGCTGATAGGAGGAAGCGTGACCATCCCAGAAGATCCAAACCGCCTCTCCCACACCTGATGTTCACAAAGGTGGATCCTGTAAACCCCTTTTTTTAACATTCAAAAGATGCTGTGAGCCCACCTCAGGCAAGTGGTTGGAAACGGCTAGTTGGTCGGAAATGGCTAATTGGTGTATAATTTGTAACAGGATCAACTCTATTGGGTCCAGCTAATCACACACAAGGTCTTCAACTTAGGACAATGCCTTCCTTTCAGCTATGTCTGTGTCTTGATGTCTTTACATGAGTCCCGTTTATTCAGACAGACTTAACAGTCAAGGACAGTGTGAGTGTTCCTGATAGGGAGGGAGTCCAAGGCTTACCTACTGTCCTTATAAGAAAAGCTGATGGAGAAATACAAAAATAACCTAAAGTGACTTCTCATTAGCTGCTAATTATTAATGACTTATCCTTCAATTGAAACTTAACTGAGGTTCACTATTTGGTCAGTCACCTGTTTCTGGCTGATTCCTATTGATGTAATAACCCTTCATTAATACATGTGAGTGATTATACTGAACACTAAATGGCTTACTGATGTACGAGAACAAAATGACATTTTGACCTTTCATTGCTGTGAATGTAACTGAAATTGACGTGAAAATGGTTGGGTAACACTGAAAACCAGTGAGCACTTAGTTATACGACTGACCTGGCCCTGTGTTGTAGACGCAAATGGAACAGAGACAAATGTATTTATTTGAGGATCATTTCAGTGGAAATGTGCCCTCCCAGGCTCAAAGAGCATCAGCCCACTTGAAGCAAAGTCGTGAGAGTGGCCAGTCCAGCAGAAAGAAACCCTCCGGCCCTCCCACTTCACCCACTGTCAGAGTGAACATGGCTCAGTCTGGATGTGATTAACTGCAGCGAAGCAGCAGAATCCAACCCCTGTCATCACTTGTGAACTCGCTGGTGTCTCAACAGGTGGGATGAATTAGTGAATCCCTTCCCACACTGAGAGCAGGTGAATGGTCTCTCCCCAGTGTGAACTCGCTGGTGTGCCCGTAGGTTGGTCAACTGAGTGAATCCCTTTCCACACACAGAGCAGGTGAATGGCCTCTCCCCAGAGTGAACTCGCTGGTGTGCACGTAGGTTGGTCAACTGAGTGAATCCCTTTCCACACACAGAGCAGGTGAATGACCTCTCCCCAGTGTGAATTCGCTGGTGTACCTGCAAATGGGATGACGTCTTAAATCTCTTTGTGCAGCGAGAGCAGCTGAACGGTCTCTCCTCAGTGTGAATGCGCTGGTGGTCCATCAGATCCTGAGAGCTTTTGAAGCCACACCCACAGTCAGAGCATTTAAACGGTCTTTCCGTGGCATGAGTGACTTTGTGTGTCAGCAGGTTGGATGACTGAGTGAATCCCTTCCCACACACAGAGCAGGTGAACGGTCTCTCCCCAGTGTGAACTTGCTGGTGTTTCCACAGGTTGGATGACGTTCTAAACCTCTTTGTGCAGTGAGAGCAACTGAAAGGTCTCTCCTCACTATGAATGCGCTGGTGGGACACCAGCTCTCCAGAGCTTTTGAAACAACTTCCACAGTCAGAGCATTTAAAAGGCCTCACATTGGTGTGAGTGACGTTGTGTCTCAGCAAGCTGGATGACTGAGTGAATCCCTTCCCACACACAGAGCAGGTGAACGGTCTCTCCCCAGTGTGACTGCGTCGATGGGTTTCCAATACAGATGGGAACCTGAATCCCTTCCCACAGTCCCCACATTTCCACGGCTTCTCCATGGTGCGGGTGTCCTTGTGACTCTCCAGGTTAAACAATCAGTTAAATCTCTCACAGGACACGGGTACAGTCTCTCCCCGCTGTGAATGCTGCGATGTATTTTCAGGCTGTGCAACTGGTTAAAGCTCTTTCCACACTCAGTGCACTGGGACACTCTCACTTGGGTGTGTGTGTGTCTCGGTGTTTTTCAAGTCACACTGATATTTAAAGTTTTCTGAAGCAGAGAGAACAGAGAAACATTTCTCCTTCTAGATTTAAAGATCGATATATTCAAGTCCCAATGAATTGAGTGAGGATGTCAAATGTTAATGTGATGTTTGTTTTGAGATTTCTGTCGATAGATCATCAACTTCTGAAAACCTGTAAAACGAGTTTGAAAAATTCATTAGTGTCAGTATGGGATAAAAATTCAGAACAGACAATTCTAGTGTCTATGGAACATTCTTTCCTCTCTCATTCCCCAAAAGCTGTGAATCTCCATCCCACACACTTTCCCTCCATTCTCACTCTGCTGTATCTAATATTCACCCTCCCAATTCTCCTGAAGGTGCTGATTGAGGCTGATTGACAGACCCATGCTCACTGTTTCCTGTCCTGGATACAGAGACCTGAAAATCTCCATGCAGGCTGCCAGCCTAACAGAAATATGGCTATATTCCTCAACTAAAAATGTTTCAAACGGATTGTTTCAGTTAGTGAAGATACAGAGGGTTGTAATTGATGATGATCTTGAACTCACTGCCGAACAGGGTGGTGGTAGTTTAACAGCATGGAAAGAGACCCTTTGGCCCATCATGTTTACGCTGGCCATCAAGCATCTTTCTATTCCAATCCCATTTTCCACACTTGGTGCGTAACCTTTATGCTATGGCATTTCAAGAACTCATCTAAATGCTTCCTAACTGTTGTGAAGGTTCCCACTTCTATTATCCTTTCAGGCTGTGAGTTCCACATTCCCACCATCCTCTGGATGAAAAGATTTTCCTCACATCTCCTATAAGCCGACTGCCCCTGAAATTAAATCCATGCCCCCGGTTACTGACCCCTCTACTAAAGAGAAAAGTTCCTTCCTAACCACTCTGTCTGAGCCCCTCAAAATTTAATCACCTTCAATCAGGTCCCCCTCACCCTTCTCTGCTTCAAGAAAACAACACCAGCCTATCCAGTCTCTCTTAATAGCTGAAACGCTCCAGCCCAGCCAACACCCTGGGGAGTTTCCTCTGCACCTTCTCCAGTGCAATTATATCCTTCCTACAGTGTGGCGACCAGGACTGCACACAGTATTCCAGCTGTGGCCTAACCAGTGTTTTATACAGTTCCATCATAACTTCCCTGCCCTTATATTCAATGCCTCAGTTAATAAAGGCAAGTATCCCATCACAGTTCACCTTCCCACCCAACTTGGTATCATCTGCAAACATAAGGAACCACCTTATGTACCTGTTCTGCTGGCTTCAGAGATCTATGGACATGCATACCAAGGTCCCTCTGATCCTCTGTACTTCTTAGGATCTGATCATTCATTGTACATTCTGTTACATAAAAACATAGAAGATAGGAGCAGAAGGAGGCCATTTGGCCCTTTGAGCCTGCTCCGCCATTCGTTACGATTATGGCTGATCGTCCAACTCAATAGCCTAATCCTGCTTTTTCCCCATAACCTTTGATCCCATTCGCCCCAAGTGATATATCTAGCCGCCTCTTGAATACATTCAATGTTTTGACGTCAACTACATCTTGTGGTAATGAATTCCACAGGCTCACCAATCTTTAGGTGAAGAAATGACTCCTCATCTCCGTCCTAAATGGTCTACTCCGAATCCTCAGACTGTGACCCCCTGGTTCTGGTCACACCCACCATCAGGAACATCCTCCCTGCATCTCCCCTGTCTCGTTCTGTTAGAATTTTGTAAGTCTCTATGAGATCCCCCCTCATTCGTCTGAACCCCAGCGAAAACAATCCTAATATAGTCAATCTCTCCTCATACATCAGTCCCGCCATCCCTGGAATCAGCCGGGTAAACCTTCGCTGCACTCCCTCGAGAACAAGAATATCCTTCCTCAGAAAAGGAGACCAAAACTGCACACAATATTCTAGGTGTAGCCTCACCAAAGCCATATATAATTACGACAAAACATCCCTGCTCCTGTACTCGAAACCTCTCGCAATGAAGGCCAACATACCATTTACCTTCTTTACGGCCTGTTGCACCTGCATGTTTACCTTCAGCGACTTGTGCACAAGGACACCCAGGTCCCACTGCACACTCCCCTCTACCAGTTTATGGCCATTCAGGTAGTAATCTGTCTTCTTGTTTTTGCTTCCAAAGTGAATAACCTCACATTTATCCAAATTATACTGCATCTGCCATCGATTTGCCCACTCACCCAACCTGTCCAGATCATGGTGAAGGATCTCTGCATCCTCATCACAGTTCACCCTCCCACCCAATGTGGTATCATCTGCAAAGTTTGAGATGTTATATTTTGTTCCCTCATCCAAATCATTAATATATATTGTGAATAGCTGGGGTCCCAACAGCGATCCCTGTGGCACCCCACTAGTTACTACCTGCCAATTTAAAAAGCACCCATTAATTCCTACTCTTTGTTTCCTCTCTGCCAACCAGTTTTCAATTAATCTAAATACACTTCCCCCAATCCCATGTGCTTTAATCTTACACGATAATCTCTTATGCAGGACTTTGTCAAACGTTTCCTGAAATTCCAAATATACCACTTAGGCTAGCTCCCCCTTGTCAACTCTACGAGTTACTTCAAAGAATTCCAGCAGATTGGTTAAGCATGATTTCCCCACATATCCATGCTGACTCTGTCTGATCCTCACAGTAAGAAGTCTCACAACACCAGGTTAAAGTCCAACAGGTTTATTTGGTAGCAAAATCCACTAGCTTTCGGAGCGCTGCCCCTTCGTCAGGTGAGTGGGAGTTCTATTCACAAGCAGGGCATATAAAGACACAAACTCAATTTACAAAATAATGATTGGAATGCGAGTCTTTACAGGTAATCAAGTCTTAAAGGTACAGACAATGTGAGTGGAGACAATGTGACTGTCTGATCCTGCCACTGCTTTCTAAATGCTCCGCTACAAAGTCCTTGATAATGGATTTGAGAATTTTCCCCACTACCAATGTTAAGCTTACTGGTCTATGCTTTCCTGTTTTCTCTCTACTTCCCATTTTGAATATTGGATTGACATTAGCTAACGTCCGATCTGCAGGGACTGCTCCAGCATCTATAGAATCCTGGAAGATGACAGGGGGTTGGAGTTTAAGAGCCGTGGGGTTATGCTGCAACTGTACAGGACCTTGGTGAGACCACATTTGGAGTATTGTGTGCAGTTCTGGTCACCTCACTATAGGAAGGATGCGGAAGCGCTGGAAAGAGTGCAGAGGAGATTTACCAGGATGCTGCCTGGTTTGGAGGGTAGGTCTTATGAGGAAAGGTTGCGGGAGCTAGGGCTGTTCTCTCTGGAGCGGAGGAGGTTGAGGGGAGACTTAATAGAGGTTTATAAAATGATGAAGGGGATAGATAGAGTGAACGTTCAAAGACTATTTCCTCGGGTGGATGGAGCTATTACAAGGGGGCATAACTATAGGGTTCGTGGTGGGAGATACAGGAAGGATATCAGAGGTAGGTTCTTTACGCAGAGAGTGGTTGGGGTGTGGAATGGACTGCCTGCAGTGATAGTGGAGTCAGACACTTTAGGAACATTTAAGCGGTTATTGGATAGGCACATGGAGCACACCAGGATGATAGGGAGTGGGATAGCTTGATCTTGGTTTCAGATAAAGCTCGGCACAACATCGTGGGCCGAAGGGCCTGTTCTGTGCTGTACTGTTCTATGTTCTATGACCACCAATGCATCCACTATTTCGAGAGCCACTTCCTTAAGTACTCTGGGATGTAGATTATCAGGCCCGAGGGATTTATCCACGTACAATCCCATCAATCTTCTCAACACCATTTCTCTACTGATATTGATCTCCCTCAGTTCTTCCCTCTCACTAAATCTTGCATTCTCCAACATTTCTGGTATCTGATTTGTGTCCTCTTTTGTGAAGACAGAACCAAAGTATGTATTCAGTTGCTCAGCCATGTCTTTGTCCCCCCTTATAAATTCCCCCATTTCTGTCTGTAGGGGACCTCCATTTGTCTTCACCAACCTCTTTCTCTTCACATGTCTATTCTTGTCAGTCTTTATGTTCCCTGCAAGCTTACTTTCGTACTGTATTTTCCCCTTCTTAATCAATCCCTTGATCCGTCTTTGCTGAATTCTAAACTGCTCCCAATCCTCAGACCTATTATTTTTCTTGGCCAATCTGTATGCTTCTTCCTTGGATCGGATACTCTCTCTAATTTTCTTTGTAAGCCATGGATTGTCCCACTTACCCATTTTGCTTTTGTGCCAGACAGGAATAAACAGTTGCTGCAGTTCCCTCATGTGTTCCTTGAATGTTTGCCATTGCCTATCCACTGTCATCTCTTTAAGTAACTCTCCCCAATCTTTCAAGGCCAACTCACGCCACATATCCTCACAGTTTCCTTTATTAAGATTCAGCACCCCAGTCTCTGAATCAACGACTTCACTTTCCATCTTGATAAAAAAATTCTATCATGTTATAGTTGCTCATCCCCAAGGAGTCTCGTACAACTAGATTGGCAACGATTCCCTTCTCATTACACATTACCCAGTCTAAGATGGCTGGCTCTCTAGGTGATTCCTCCACATATTAATCAATATACATCCCATATTCACTCCAGAAATTCCTCCTCTACAGCATTGTAGTTAATTTGATTTGCCCAATCTATGTGCAGATTAAAATCACCCATGCTCACCGATATTCTCTTATCACATGCATTTCTAATTTCATGTTTAATGCCATTTCAACATCACTACTGCAGTTTGGGGTCTATATATGACACCCCTAATGTTTTTGGCCCCTTGGTATTTCTCAACTCTACCCATACAGACTCCACGTTGTCAGAGCTAATATCCTTTCTCACCGTTGTGTTAATTTCTTCTTTAACCAGCAATGCCACTCCACCACCTTTTCCTTTATACCTATCCTTCCTGAATACTAAATACCCTGGGACATTCAATTCCCATCCCTGGTCACCCTGCAGCCATATCTCCGTAATCCCAATTATATCATACCTGACCAGCCTTGTTCGTCTTCCCAAAGTACATTACCTCAAACTTTTCAGGATTGATTTCCATTTGCCACTGTTCTGCCCATCTAACTAAAGATTTAAAGTTTATTTATTAGTGTCACAAGTATGCTTACACTAACACTGTGAAGATACTGTGAAAATCCTCTAGTCTCCACACTCCGGCGCCTGTTCGGTACACTGACGGAGAATTTAGAATGACCAATGCACCTAACCAGCATGTCTTTCAGACTGTGGGAGGAAACCAGAGCACCCGGAGGAAACCCACGCAGACACAGGGATAACGTGCAAGCTTCTCAAAGACAGTGACCCAAGCCGGGGATCAAACCCGGATCCTTGGCATTGTGAGGCAGCAATGCCACTGTGCCGCCCCGTTGATGTTGTCCTGTAATCTAAGGCTTTGCTCCTCAGCATTTACCACATTATCAATTTTTGTGACCTCTGCAAACTTACTTACATTCACACCCAGATCATTAAGGTACATTATAAACAAGGAACCCAGCACCGATTCCTGTGGAACAACGCTTGACACAGGCATCCAGTCACAAAAACAACCTTCAACCATCACCCTCTGCCTCCTGCCACTAAGCCCATTTTGGATCCACTTTGTCAAATTGCCCTGGATCCTATGGGCTCTTACCTTCTTCATCAGCCTCCCATGTGGGACCTTGTCAAGAGCCTTACTGAAGTCCATGTAGACTACATCAACTGCACTACCCTCAGCTACATACCTCATCACCTCCTTGAAAATTCAATAAAATTTGTAAGACATGATTTCCCTTTGACAAACCTATGCTGGCTATCCTTGATTAATCCTTACCTTCCCAAGTGGATATTAATTCTGTCCCTCAGAATTTTTTCCAATAGTTTCCCTGCAGGTGAAGTTAGTCACTGGCCTGTAATTTGCTGGTTTTTCCCTACTTCCCATCCTGACTAATGGTAGCACATCAGCTGTCCTCCACTCCTGTAGCACCTCTCTTGTGTCCAGACAAGATCTGAAAATTATTGCGTATTATTTTTTTCTTGTCTTTCTTCATTTTTCTTCCCACTCTTTTCTCTACTTTACTCACCTTCCCTTACCTTTTCTCCCCCTTTGCTTCTCCTTTTCTAAATCTTATCTCTGTCCCATCCATTCCCCCCCCCCCCTTCATTTTAGCTTCTCTGCTGTTTGGCCATTCACACCCTTTATTCTCTCTGTGTACAGCTATTAACTGGTTTCCTGGGTTTCTGTTACAAGACTCATTTTTCATTCCCTCACCCTGCAGTATAAATATCGCCCACTTTCTATGCCTTTTAGCTTTTACAAAGGGGCGCCTGGACTCGAAACGTCAGCTCTTTTTTCTCCTTACAGATGCTGCCAGACTTGCTGAGATTTTCCAGCATTTTCTCTTTTGGTTTGAAAATTATTGTCAGAGTCGCTGCAATTTCCACCCTTGCCTCGCACAGCAGCCTGGAAGACATCCCATCTGGAGAAGGGGATTTGTACAATTTCAGGCCCGTTAAAACCGTTAATACATCCTCCCTCTCAATGTTAAGTGTCGAAGGGAATCACAATGCCTCTCTCTGGTTTCTATACCTACATTATCGTTCTCCACAGTGAATACAGATGCAAAGTATTCATTTAAAACCTCATCAATGTCTCCCAGCTCCACAAAGAAATTACCACATGAGTCCCTAATGAACCTTACTCCTTCCCTGGTCACCTCCTGCCCTTAAAATACTTCTAGAACACCTTTAGATTTCCTCCCAGATGTTGCACAGAGGAAGTTCAGTCTGAAATTCAAGGCCAACTTCCGCATTTAGACAATGGAGGAGCTCTGATTGGCTGGGGGAACAGAGTCCTTCCGGTCCTCAGCATGACGATCAAGGGGAAGGGTGTCCTCTCCCCCGCACATGCGCAGCTTCCCCTCTCCCTTGGACATGCGCAGTCCCGGTCCCCGGGGGGGGGGGGGGGGGGGGCAGGGGGTAATCACCGAGCGGCTTCTCGCTCTGGCCGGAGCCGTCAGCCGGTTCCCTGGAAACCTTGGCTCGAGGAGGTGTAGGGGGAGGGACTACAGTGGGTGGGGGCGGGGCCCCGTGTCCGCTCGCCGGCCCTGCGCACTGGAACCCGGAGATGTCACCGTCCTATTGGCTGATTCAGGCAGGGCTGCATTGTGATGTCACAATGCGGAAGTAGTCAATGAGCTTTAAACTAAAACTCCCTCCTCTGGGCAACGTCTGGGAGGAAATCAATGTTTCCCCCTTTCAATTTCTTTTCCCATTCTGGGGGAAATTGGGAACTTGCAGCAACTGAAGGGAAAGGAAGTGAATCCAGGGAGGGTGCAGACTCTGAAAGGTTGACTCAGATCACTGTCTCTCTTAAAGACATTGTGACATCTTAGTGAGTGTTCCAGTGCACTGACTGTGGAAAGAGCTTTAACCAGTTACACAGCCTGAAACATCACAGCATTCACAACGGTGTGAGACCATTCACATGTTCTGTGTGTAGATGAGGCTTCAAAGCAGGAGAGTCACAAGGACATCCCCACTATGGAGAAACCGTGGAAATGTGGGGGTTGTGGGAAGGAATTCAGCTTCCCTTCAGAATTGGAAATTCATCCATGCAGTTACACTGTTGAGAGGTCATTCACCTGCTCGGTGTGTGGGAAGGAATTCACTCATTTATCCAGCCTGCGTGCACACAATTTCACTCACATCCAGGAGACCAATTAAATACTCTGACTGTGGGAGCGGGTTCAAAAACTCAGGTGAACTGGTGTCCCACCAGTGCAGTCACACTGAGGAGAGACTGCTCAGCTGCCCTCACTGCACAAAGAGGTTTAAATGAATATCCATTCTGTGGATACACCATTTATCTGTTCTCACTGCACAAAGAGATTTAGAAATTCATCCAATCTGCGCGTACACCAGTGAGTTCACACCAGGGAGAGACTGTTCACCTGCTGTGTGTGGGGGCAGGGATTCACTCAGTTATCCCACCTGCTAAGGCACAATGTCACTCACACCAATGAGACCCTTTAAATGCTCTGACTGTGGGAGTTGCTTCAAAACCTCTCGGTGTCTGATAATGCATCAATGCATTCACACACTGAGGAGAGACCATTCAGCTGCTCTGACTGCCCAGAAAGGATGAAGATATCATCCAAACTGCAGTGACACCAGCGAGTTCACACGGGGGAGAAACCATACATGTGCTCTCAGTGTCAGGATTGCCGAGTGGTCTTGAGAATGTGTACAAGGTAGATTGAGAAGAGGAAAGGGTTAAAATTGGGATGCGTAACTAGAAATCAGTTGAGGGATAAATTGGTTTTGGAAAGGGCCTGAGGTGAGGGCGACAAGCGAAAGTAATGATCACGTTAAAGAAACTGCTAATAGGTAATTGTGGTTCTGGCTTCGGAGGGCAGGGCCTTATCAATTGGCCTTTTGTCCTTGAAATTAATCTAATCAGAAACTTTAATAGCCATGTCTACGTGGCTATCGCTTTTTTGTTCTTGAAATTAATCTAATCAGAAACTTTAATAGCCATGTCTACGTGGCTATCGCTTTTTTGTTCTTGAAAGTAATCTAATCAAAATGTAACAATACAGCTATGCCCTTATTGGCTAACAGAAGTATGTGGATGTATCTCCGTCAGGTATAACTGAAAAACTGTTTTGTAAGTCGGACAGAGACTCACGAACCCATGCTGGATGTGCATGGTCTTGCGATCTCTCCTCCGATGCAATAAAGAAGGCTTTCAGAGAAACCTGTATCTCTTCAGTTTTTGATCCGACTTCCGAAAAAGAATTCTACAATTGGTGAGCCAGCCAGGAGCCCAAACACATAGTACTGTTTGACTGGCATCAGCGATTGAGACAGGGCGAGGAAGGACAGAGACGGACAGCATTACAAGGTAAGATTAACCTTGGTTCCTCTCTACCATAGAACCATAGAAAATTACAGCTCAGAAACAGGCCTTTTGGCCCTTCTTGTCTGTACCGAACCATTTTTTGCCTAGTCCCACTGACCTGCACTTGGACCATATCCCTCCACACCCCTCTCATCCATGAACCTGTCCAAGTTTTTCTTAAATGTTAAAAGTGACCCCGCATTTACCACTTTATCCGGCAGCTCATTCCACACTCCCACCACTCTCTGCGTGAAGAAGCCCCCCCTAATATTCCCTTTAAACTTTTCTCCTTTCACCCTTAACCTGTGCCCTCTGGTTTTTTTCTCCCCTAGCCTCAGCGGAAAAAGCCTGCTTGCATTCACTCTATCTATACCCATCAAAATCTTATACACCTCTATCAAATCTCCCCTCAATCTTCTACGCTCCAGGGAATAAAGTCCCAACCTATTCAATCTCTCTCTATAACTCAGCTTCTCAAGTCCCGGCAACATCCTTGTGAACCTTCTCTGCACTCTTTCAACCTTATTTACATCCTTCCTGTAACTAGGTGACCAAAACTGTACACAATACTCCAAATTCGGCCTCACCAATGCCTTATATAACCTTACCATAACACTCCAACTTTTATACTCGATACTCCGATTTATAAAGGCCTATGTACCAAAGGCACTCTTTACGACCCTATCCACCTGTGACGTCACTTTTAGGGAATTCTGTACCTGTATTCCCAGATCCCTCTGTTCAACTGCACTCTTCAGAGTCCTACCATTTACCCTGTACGTTCTTCTTTGGTTTGTCCTTCCAAAGTGCAATATCTCACACTTGTCTGCGTTAAATTCCATTTGCCATTTTTCAGCCCATTTTTCTAGTTGGTCCAAATCCCTCTGCAAGCTTTGAAAACCTTCCTCACTGTCCACTACACCTCCAATCTTTGTATCATCAGCAAACTTGCTGATCCAATTTACCACATTATCATCCAGATCATTGATATAGATGACAAACAACAATGGACCCAACACCGATCCCTGCAGCACACCACTAGTCACAGGCCTCCACTCAGAGAAGCAATCCTCCACAACCACTCTCTGGCTTCTTCCATTGAGCCAGTGTCTAATCCAATTTACTACCTCCCCATGTATACCTAGCGACTGAACCTTCCTAACTAACCTCCCATGAGGGACCTTGTCAAAGGCCTTGCTGAAATCCAGGTAGACAACATCCACCGCCTTCCCTTCATCCACTTTCCTGGTAACCTCCTCGAAAAACTCTAATAGATTGGTCAAACATGACCTACCACGCACAAAGCCATGTTGACTCTCCCTAATAAGTCCCTGTCTATCCAAATATTTGTAGATCCTATCCCTTATCACACCTTCCAATAACTTGCCCACCACCGACGTCAAACTTACTGGCCTATAATTTCCCGGATTTCTTTTGGAACCTTTTTTAAACAACGGAACAACATGAGCCACCCTCCAATCATCCGGCACCTCCCCCGTGAATACTGACATTTTAAATATGTCTGCCAGGGCCCCTGCAAGTTCAACACTAGCTTCCCTCAAGGTCCATCCTGTGCTTCTATCTCAATCCCTTCGGCGAACTAGTAACTATCCTACGGGCTCCTCGAACCTGGACATAAGACTGTCGGAGAGACACAGAGAACAAGAAAGTGGAGGGTTCGAGTCCCCCACATGTGCCTGGAGGTTAGAGTCCACAGGTTTATTAGGTAGCTAGAAAGTGGAGGGTTCGAGTCCCCCGCATGTGCCTGGAGATTAGAACAAAGAACAGTACAGCACAGGAAACAGGCCCTTCGGCCCTCCAAGCCTGTGCCGCTCCTTGGTCCAACTTGACCAATCGTTTGTATCCCTCCATTCCCAGGCTGCTCATGTGACTATCCAGGTAAGTCTTAAATGATGTCAGCGTGCCTGCCTCCACCACCCTACTTGGCAGCGCATTCCAGGCCCCCACCACCCTCTGTGTAAAAAACATCCCTCTGATATTTGAGTTATACTTCGCCCCTCTCACCTTGAGCCCGTGACCCCTCGTGATCGTCACTTCTGATCTGGGAAAAAGCTTCCCACCGTTCACTCTATCTATCCCCTTCATAATCTTGTATACCTTTATTAGATCTCCCCTCATTCCCTGTCTTTCCAGGGAGAACAAGCCCAGTTTACCCAATCTCTCCTCATAGCTAAGACCCTCCATACCAGGCAACATCCTGGTAAAACTTCTCTGCACTCTCTCTAATGCCTCCACGTCCTTCTGGTAGTGCGGCAACCAGAACTGGATGCAGTACTCCAAATGTGGCCTAACCAGTGTTTTATACAGCTGCATCATCAGACTCCAGCTTTTATACTCTATACCCTGTCCTATAAAGGCAAGCATACCGTATGCCTTCTTCACCACCTTCTCCACCTGTGTTGCCACCTTCAAGGATTTGTGGACTTGCACACCTAGGTCCCTCTGTGTTTCTATACTCTTGATGGCTCTGCCATTTATTGTATAACTCCTCCCTACATTATTTCTTCCAAAATGCATCACTTCGCATTTATCCGGATTGAATTCCATCTGCCACCTCTCCGCCCAATTCTCCAGCCTATCTATATCCTGCTGTATTGCCCGACAATGCTCATCGCTATCCGCAAGTCCAGCCATCTTCGTATCATCCGCAAACTTGCTGATAACACCAGTTACACCTTCTTCCAAATCATTTACATACATCACAAATAGCAGAGGTCCCAGTACAGAGCCCTGCAGAACACCACTGGTCACAGACCTCCAGCCGGAAAAAGACCCTTCGACTGCTACCCTCTGTCTCCTATGGCCAAGCCAGTTCTCCACCCATCTAGCCACTTCTCCTTGTATCCCATGAGCCTTAACCTTCTTAACCAACCTGCCATGTGGGACTTTGTCTTACTGAAATCCATATAGACGACATCCACGGCCCTCCCTTCGTCAACCGTTTTTGTCACTTCCTCAAAAAACTCCACCAAATTTGTAAGGCACGACCTCATCTTACAAAACCATGCTGTCTGTCGCTAATGAGATTGTTCCGTTCTAAATGCGCATACATCATGTCTCTAAGAATCCTCTCCAACAGCTTCCCTACCATGGATGTCAAGCTCACTGGCCTATAATTTCCCGGGTTATCCCTGCTACCCTTTTTAAACAACGGGACCACATTCGCTATCCTCCAATCTTCAGGGACCTCACCTGTGTCCAAAGAAGCGACAAAGATTTCCGTCAGAGGCCCAGCAATTTCATCTCTCGTCTCCCTGAGCAGTCTAGGATAGATGCCATCAGGCCCTGGGGCTTTGTCAGTTTTAATGTTCCCTAAAAAACCTAACACTTCCTCCCTTGTAATGGAGATTTTCTCTAACGGGTCAACACCTCCCTCTGAGACACTCCCAGTAAACATAAGAACATAAGAACATAAGAAATAGGAGCAGGAGTAGGCCATCTAGCCCCTCGAGCCTGCCCCGCCATTCAATAAGATCATGGCTGATCTGACGTGGATCAGTACCACTTACCCGCCTGATCCCCATAACCCTTAATTCCCTTACCGCTCAGGAATCCATCCATCCGCGCTTTAAACATATTCAGCGAGGTAGCCTCCACCACCTCAGTGGGCAGAGAATTCCAGAGATTCACCACCCTCTGGGAGAAGAAGTTCCTCCTCAACTCTGTCTTAAACCGACCCCCCTTTATTTTGAGGCTGTGTCCTCTAGTTTTAACTTCCTTACTAAGTGGAAAGAATCTCTCCGCCTCCACCCTATCCAGCCCCCGCATTATCTTATAAGTCTCCATAAGATCCCCCCTCATCCTTCTAAACTCCAACGAGTACAAACCCAATCTCCTCAGCCTCTCCTCATAATCCAAACCCCTCATCTCCGGTATCAACCTGGTGAACCTTCTCTGCACTCCCTCCAATGCCAATATATCCTTCCTCATATAAGGGGACCAATACTGCACACAGTATTCCAGCTGCGGCCTCACCAATGCCCTGTACAGGTGCATCAAGACATCCCTGCTTTTATATTCTATCCCCCTCGCAATATAGGCCAACATCCCATTTGCCTTCTTGATCACCTGTTGTACCTGCAGACTGGGCTTTTGCGTCTCATGCACAAGGACCCCCAGGTCCCTTTGCACGGTAGCATGTTTTAATTTGTTTCCATTGAGATAGTAATCCCATTTGTTATTATTTCCTCCAAAGTGTATAACCTCGCATTTATCAACGTTATACTCCATTTGCCATATCCTCGCCCACTCACTCAGCCTGTCCAAATCTCTCTGCAGATCTTCTCCGTCCTCCACACGATTCACTTTTCCACTTATCTTTGTGTCGTCTGCAAACTTCGTTACCCTACACTCCGTCCCCTCCTCCAGATCATCTATATAAATGGTAAACAGTTGCGGCCCGAGTACCGATCCCTGCGGCACGCCACTAGTTACCTTCCTCCAACCGGAAAAACACCCATTTATTCCGACTCTTTGCTTCCTGTCGGATAGCCAGTCCCCAATCCACTTTAACACACTACCCCCAACTCCGTGTGCCCTAATCTTCTTCAGCAGCCTTTTATGGGGCACCTTATCAAATGCCTTTTGGAAATCCAAAAACACCGCATCCACCGGTTCTCCTCCATCAACCGCCCTCGTCACATCTTCATAAAAATCCAACATGTTCGTCAAGCACGACTTTCCCCTCATGAATCCATGCTGCGTCTGATTGATCGAACCATTTCTATCCAGATGCCCTGCTATCTCCTCTTTAATAATGGATTCCAGCATTTTCCCTACTACAGACGTTAAGCTGACCGGCCTATAGTTACCCGCCTTTTGTCTCCTTCCTTTTTTAAACAGCGGCGTAACATTAGCCGTTTTCCAATCAACCGGCACTACCCCAGAATGCAACGAGTTTTGATAAATAATCACTAACGCATCCACTATTACCTCTGACATTTCTTCAATACCCTGGGATGCATTCCATCCGGACCCGGGGACTTGTCCACCTTCAGTCCCATTAGTCTACCCAGCACTGCCTCTCTGGTAACATTAATCGTATTAAGTATTTCTCCTGCTGTCAACCCTCTATTGTTAATATTTGGCAAACTATTTGTGTCCTCCACCGTGAAGACCGACACAAAAAACGTATTTAAAGACTCAGCCATATCCTCATTTCCCACTATTAACTCCCCCCTCTCGTCCTCCAAGGGTCCAACATTCACTGTAGCCACTCTATTCCTTTTTATATATTTATAAAAACTTTTACTATCATTTTTTATATTAATTGCTAGCCTAGCTTCATAGTCTATCCTTCCTTTCTTTATCGCTTTCTTAGTCTCTCTTTGTTGTTTCTTAAATTTTTCCCAATCACTTGTTTCTCCACTATTTTTGGCCACTCTGTACGCAGCTGTTTTTATTTTAATACTCTCCTTTATTTCCTTCGTTATCCACGGCTGGTTCTCCCTTTTCTTACAATCCTTGTTTTTTGCTGGAATATATTTTTGCTGAGAACTGAAAAGGATCTCCTTACAAATCCTCCACTGTTCCTCAGCTATCCTACCTGCCAGCCTGCTCTCCCAGTCTACCTTAGCCAATTCATCCCTCATCCTATCATATTTCCCTCTGTTCAAACAGAGGACACTGGTTTGAGACCAAACTTTCTCCTCTTCCATCTGAATCAGAAATTCGACCATATTGTGGTCACTAGACCCAAGAGGGTCCTTCACAATAAGATCCTTAATTCTACCTACCTCGTTACACAATACCAGATCCAAAATAGCTCGTTCCCTCGTCGGTTCCGTAACATGCTGTTCAAGGAAACTATCCCGACAGCATTCTAAGAACTCTTCCTCCATTCCACCCTTACTGACTTGAGTCTGCCAGTCAATGTGCATGTTGAAGTCCCCCATGATTATTGCCGTTCCGTTTTTACACGCATCCCTTATCTGCTTGTTTACAGCCCTCCCTACCTCAACATTATTATTTGGGGGCCTATATACCACACCTACTAGTGTCTTTCTCCCTCTACTATTCCTCATCTCTACCCATAATGATTCCACGTTTTGTTCCTCAGAGCCTATGTCATCCCTCAGTACTACCCTGATATTATCTCTTATTAATAGCGCGACCCCACCACCTTTTCCTTCCTGTCTATTCTTCCTAAACGCCTGATACCCCTGGATATTCATCTCCCAGTCCTGGTCACCTTTCAGCCACGTTTCTGTAATGGCCACTAGATCGTACCCACTTGTGCTGATTTGCACCATCAACTCATTCACCTTGTTCCGAATGCTTCGTGCATTCAGGCAAAGTGTCCTTATTCCAGCTTTTATCTGGACCCGCTTTGATGAGTCGCGAACACCGTCTCCCTCTACTCCCTTATCTAAATTACCGCCTTCATTCACTTGCACCCTCTCCTCTACCATTAATTTTGTAATTCCCCTTACCCCTGCATCCTCCCCCCCATCAATTAGTTCCTTGATCCTAGTCAACTCTTCTAGCTCCCCTCCCCCCAACCTATCTAGTTTAAATTCTCCCCAGTTGCCTTAGCCAACCTACCGGCCAGGATATTGGTCCCCGTGTGATTCAAGTTCCACCCGTTTTTTGTATACAGATCACCCCTGCCCCTAAAGAGGTCCCAATGGTCCAGGAACCTGAATCCCTGCCCCCTGCACCAGTCCCTCAGCCACACATTCATCCTCCACCTCACTCCATTCCTGCCCTCACCTTCCCGTGGCACAGGCAGTAATCCTGAGATTACTACCTTTGCTTTCCTCTTTCTCAGCTGTCTCCCTAATTCCCTGTACTCCCTTTTCATGACCCCTTCTCCCTTCCTACCCACATCAGCGGTACCAATATGTACCGCTACCTCAGGCTCCTCTCCCTCCCACCTCAGGATTTCCGGGACGCGACTAGCGACATCCTGGATCCCGGCCCCAGGGAGGCAGACCACCATGCGAGAATCCCGCCTACCTCCGCAGAAACAAGTCCCTCTCCTTTGTGAATACCGATGCAAAGTATTCATTTAGGATTTCCCCTATTCCCTTGGGTTCTAAGCATAATTCCCTTCCTTTTTCCCTGAGAGGTCCGATTTTCTCCCTGACAACTCTTTTGTTCCTAACGTATGAATAGAATGCCTTAGGATTCTCCTTAATCCTGCCTGCCAAGAACATCTCGTGATCTCTTTTTGCCCTTCTAACTCCCCGTAGAGTCCACAGGTTTATTAGGTAGCTAGAAAGTGGAGGGTTCGAGTCCCCCACATGTGCCTGGAGGTTAAAGTCCACAGGTTTACAATTGGCGAGCTAATACTCAAGGGTTCAAGTCCCTAGGAGGAAATAAGTGGGTTAACAAGAAAGAGATTCGAGTCCTCAGGGAATTAGGCAGTTAACTTCGCGATCGTGGGGGTTCGAGTCCTTGTAACGATTGAAATCCTCGTAAGAAGACTGTGCAGTCCGTATGGGTCAAACTTTAGATAAGGCGGGTCCATCCACCCCGCTGGGGAAATTATGCAAGGAAAACCCACAGGAAGATCAGAAGTATCGGAGATTAAGTGTGCGCCTAAGCAAGAAATTGGGTAATGAATTATGGCTATTGGGAGGTACTTGGGATTTAGAGAAATGTCAGACCTCCAAGTGAGGAATGGTCAGTTTTACACTGCATGAAATTTAGCTGCAAAGATAGATAAGAATTATCTCCCCTCCCCGATTGTGCGTGGTGACTTTAAATGGATTTAAAATTGCACTTGTGCTGTAGTGGTTTGCTGCTGAGTTTTTGTTTGGGGGGGAAAGCGATCCTTTTGTGATCAACTCCAGTCCTCCCGAGTTTGAACAAAAATGTGCAAAACCCATTTGCAATCTCGCCCGTCACTGGTTCAGTTCCAGAGCCCAGACCTGCTGCGGCCAACCGGTTCTCCCCTTTGCCTTGTCGCTGTTTCTTGTGGAGCTGTGCAGTGTGTCAATCTGCGTCTCCCACTTGCGTTTGCCCTCCTTGCTGTCCACTTTCTTCAGGTCCGCTTTGAAAGCCTCTGCCTCCCCCAGCTGACTTGTGCTGCTTTCAAAGAGTATTCTGCATTAAGCCTTGTGGTTTTCATTAAGTTATTAAATTTGATTTAAAGTGTCCTTTGGGCTTTGGTAAGATTTTCTGGGCAAGGATGAAATGAGAATTTTATTATGAGCCATTGTCCAAGTGGTTATGCTTATCAGCTGATCAGTCAACCAAATACACTGGGACTGTGATTGTCAATCAGAGTGATAAAATTGAATAAAATATGTCAAGGCTACCTTTGTTTGATTAGATGATTGGACTTGTAATAGTAACAATGGTGTAAACAGGTGTAAAATGAGAAATTGTGGATGAGCTAAGAGCAGCATGCTGGAGTTGATTAAGTTTGGCTGCAATCCTTTTTTTTCTAGCTGAGTTTGTTTTTGTTTCTGCTACAAAAGCAGTAGGAAAGCCAAGTCAGTCGATCTTCAGAGGTTAATTTATGAGGTTCACCAAAAGATTTGTGTGTTTTTTTGCAGTAATTTTGTTTACAGTGGCAGAAATTAGCTCTTGACTTTTTTTTACAGTGCTGCTTTGAACTGCTTTTGAATGATTTATTATGTTGAAGGGACTTATGAGCATATATAAGTTGCTGTTGTTCGCGAATAAGAAGTATGAGGTGTGTGGTAAGTTGTTCTGTAGTGTCACATTTCTGCTTGTGAGGAACTATGTAATAGTATCAGCCCTTTGAAATGCCTGAGGATCATTGATATTTTTGATATTGTGTGCCTTGGTCCATCTGCTGCTGATACCTTATCAATGCAATTATCACGACCTTATCTGGCTAGATTTCCATTCTTTGCCTCCTGTTAACTTTAGCTCATTTAAAATTCTGCTGCCAGTATCATGTCCCACTCATCCATTGCCTCTTCCCTCATTTACTTTTGCTGCTGTATTGCAAATTTAAAGTTCTCATTCATGTTTAAATCCCTCCACGTCCTTTCGCTCCAGTGTTTCAGAACCTCATCCTAAAGTCTCCATTACTTTGATTTGCATCTCCTTCCATTGACCTTTGCCTTTTGTTCCGTCTTTAATCCCGCCATCTTCTTGGATACCGCCCCTACTCATTTATCAGAACCCCCATACCGGTACCGGTTTAAATGCCGCTGAGATAATATATGGGCGCCCACTTAGAACCCCATGGAATAGCGCTGCACCTCCTCCTCCCCAGATAGATCTACACATCATGTCTGACCAACTCCAGCAATATTTTAAACAATTGACTATGTCTCTTAAGTTTTTACACACTCAGGTGAAGGAATCTACCAGGCCTCCACCTGACAAGGACGGAGATTGGGAAGGAGTCAAAACCGGGGACTGGGTGCTGATTCATGACTGGGAACGACCCAAATTAGGACCTCGCTGGAGAGGACCCTTCCAAGTTCTGCTACAGACCCCAACCGCGGTGAAGGTGAAAGGGCAGGAAAGATGGATGCACCTGAGTGACTGTAAGCGTTGGACAGCTTGATCACACCTAATCCAGAACAACTAATGAAGAAAGACCTGTCAACTTCAAAAACCAGGATCTCAGACTTTTTCTGGACTTTCTAACTGTTCCTCCCCAACGCTTTTTGATTGTTATAAAGTGGGATCTTATCGTTGCTCTCGCCCTCGCTGCAGGTAACAGTTGAAGGAAATTGGAGTTAGTATAAAGGGACTGGGCTTATGGGTAAAGGTGCTAGTTCTAGTGGCTCTAGTCCTTGACTCAGAAGCTAGAACCATTATTTGCAAGGCTAATCAATCCAACCAGGTACATCATTTGTGCTCACGGGATGTTCTTGTTTGTAACGACACCCATGAAGGCTTATTTGGATGGTGGAATGTGATTAAAATAGACT
Organism: Mustelus asterias; assembly: GCF_964213995.1. Classification (NCBI taxonomy): domain Eukaryota; kingdom Metazoa; phylum Chordata; class Chondrichthyes; order Carcharhiniformes; family Triakidae; genus Mustelus; species Mustelus asterias. Next base: position 54,998,110 of record NC_135812.1, on the reverse strand, counting down.
TCTGTAACGGGTACCTAGTCCAGGCAGATAGAAAATTGGTTTTAGACAAACGCAATCTTTGGACCTTACCATGTTGGTGCTGGGGATGCAATTTCGAATTTAGCTGTAAAAGAGAACCCTCGGAGGGAAAATATGATCATTTTCTCTATAACGGAAAGTGCTTCAGGGAAGCCTTAGTGGATGATCCTCTCCTGCAGGAAAGAGCGGAAGACGACTCCCTTGTCCGACAGAAACGAGAATTCCCTAACCTGGATATTCTGGACCTTCCCCATCCCCAGAACCACATCACCGGCAACTACTTCTATCAAGCACATCAACAGACTATAAAGAGTTGACAGCCCTTTCGCCAGGACAAGTTCATGTTTATGGCACCGCTGGTTTCTTCTCCCTGGGAGCCGCCTCTGGATGGCCGCTGACAACCAGAACTATCTTGCTTGTGCCCTCACCACTCTGGGCAACTCAACCCGGGGAGCCCTTAAGATGATTACTCAGAGCCTGGAAAAACTCAGACTGTTCTCACTGCAAAACCGATATGCCCTGGACTATCCCACGCCAAGGTGGGGTATGCTCCATAGTTGAGGGAAAGTGTATTTTGGGTTTGGATGATGCCACAGCTAACACCACCCGTTTTGTGAACCAGATTGACCAACATTTAGGGATTATAAAGGAAGGAAAAGGATGGAGCAGCTAGGGAAACTGGGGATACGGTGGATGGGGTGATTGGTTAATTAATGCTGCAATCTACATGGGAATGGTGGTCATGGGAATATTCGTGGGGATTGCTGTCCTTAAGTGCATTCTACAACGTATGATGTCTTCTATGCGGGATCTGTTACCTGGAAAACGGGCCTTGTCCATTAACATAACCAAATACGATCCCCTAACCCCTGCCCTTGACCCATTCATGGACAAAGAGGATTGTCATGAAATGACAGCAGGAGGGAATGAGAATGTGTATAAGTAGATTGAGAAGAGGAAAAGGTTAAAATTGGGATGCGTTACTAGAAATCAGTTGAGGGATAAACTGGTTTTGGAAAGGGCCTGAGGCGAGGGCGACAAGCGAAAGTAATGATCACATTAAAGAAACTGCTAATAGGTAATTGTGGTTCTGGCTTCGGAGGGCAGGGCCTTATCAATTGGCCTTTTGTCCTTGAAATTAATCTAATCAGAAACTTTAATAGCCATGTCTTTACATGGCTATCGCTTTTTTGTTCTTGAAAGTAATCTAATCAAAATGTAACAATACAGCTATGCCCTTATTGGCTAACAGAAGTATGTGGATGTATCTCCGTCGGGTATAACTGAAAAACTGTTTTGTAAGTCGGACAGAGACTCACGAACCCATGCTGGATGTGCATGGTCTTGCGATCTCTCCTCCGATGCATTCAGAGAAACCTGTGTCTTTTCAGTTTTTGATCCGACTTCCGAAAACGAATTCTACAGTCTAAGGCGTCAGACTTAAGCAGTATGGTTTTTTCCCTTGTGGAGTCCTGATGAGTTCTGGTCCCTTTCTAGGGTCGTGGGTTCAAAACCCACCTCTGACATTTAGAAAAGCACAGTAGCACAGTGGTTAGCATTGCTGCCTCACAGGGCCAGGGACCTGGGTTCGATTCCCGGCTTGGGTCACTGTCTGTGTGGAGTTTGCATGTTCTCCCCGTGTCTGCGTGGGTTTCTTCTGGGTGCTCCGGTTTCCTCCCACAGTCCGAAAGAGATGCTGGTTAGGTGCATTGGCTATGCTAGCTTTCTCCCCTCAGTGTAACCAATCAGGCGCTAGAGTGTGGCGACTAAGGATTTTCACAGAAACTTTGTTGCAGTGTTATTGTAAGCTTACTTGTGACACTGATAAATAAACTTTAAAAAGTCTGTTAGTTGAATGTACTGTGTTACACTAAACACACCAATGACTTTCAAGCACTGAGATATGTTTTAAGGTTATAAGGAAAGTAATTCATTTCAAATATTCAGAGAGGAATAACTGTAACCGTCAAAAAACCTGTCCAAAACATAAACACCATATTTCCCCATCCTGAACAAATGGGCAAGGCAGATATCAACGCATACTTTAATCTTAGCAAGAAGTAACAGACACAAATTTTAATGAGAGGGAGGGTCCCACAAGTAATTGGCACCTCAGAAGGCCAGTCACCGGGACTATGGCATCCCTGAGTTTATTTGATTTAGTTTACTTGGTTTTGCAGAAAATCAGGGACCATGGGAAATGATATCAATAAATGATTAGTGCCCTTGAGAAATAAATTAGAAATCAAACATGCCCATAGACCGGGCGGCTGAACAAAAGGGGGGCTAATGGTGTCGGTTAATGGGACTAGGGCTAGTCCATTACCCAAAGGGGGGGGATTGTTGAGGTCAGCCCGAGGCAAAGGCACCTGCAATACATATAATTAGATATATTTAGATTCCATTTCATACTAGTAACATACACTCCATTTTGATTCGTATTGTAACAGTTCGAGAAGCATCGTGGGTCTAGCTGACTTGACCACATTCCAGGAGGTATTCAGTAATACAGACACAAACAGCTCACTCAACAGGACCTCCCGCTTTAGCCGCCCCCAGGCAGCTGCATCTGAGTAACTGTTAACAGTTACTAGGCAGAGACAAAGGAGCCTATGAAGAGAAGGCCCAAGGACAGTTGATGAGGGGTCTGGGAAACATGAGAGAGGACACCTACCTGTTCATGAGCCTCATGATGCCCAGTTATTAATTTTATTGGACCTATATGTAATGTATGTAATCTGTAACCATTCTGATTGGATTGTGTCCAGCCGGGATGGACTGAGTAACTGTATAAGAATTGATGATTTTCTTTGTTGGATGGAGTTGCACATGGTCAGCCCCTGTGGCTTCTCCCCACTGGCCAATAAACTGTTTGTCGATTGAATCAGGCTCCTGATTCTTCTGAGTTCATTCTCCCTAACAACTATAAAATCATGTGATCAGCTCTTAAAGCAATCATGCACTCGTTTTAAAAGTATAACAGATCCCCAATTACTTACATCACCTTCTCTCATTATCTTAGACAGGGGCGGCACGGTGGCACAGTGATTAGCACAGCTGCCTCACAGCGCCAGGGACCCTGGTTCAATTCCGGTCTTGGGTGACTGTGTGGAGTTTGCATGTTTTCCCTGTGTCTGCGTTGGTTTCCTCCGGCTGCTCCGGTTTCCTCACACAGATGTGCGGGTTAGGCTGATTGGCCGTGTTAAATTGCCCCTTAGTGTCATGAGGATTAGCAGGGTAAATGTGTGGATTACAGGGATAGGGCCTGGGGGGATTGTTGTTGGTGCAGGCTTGATGGGCCAAAAGGCCTCCTTCTGCACTGTAGGGATTCTATTCTATGAATGCAATCAAACCGTTTCATACTATCCCTTTATCTGATTGTATACAATCCCTTATTCACACAGTTTCAAATGTTGAGGCTAATCAGAGCCGGAAGGTCTCTCTTGCCGGGACATTTATCTTCATTGCACATTCTTTATAGACACAGCAATTAAGCTTTTACATTTACACAGCAAATAAAAGTTGAGTCTTTTAGAAAACTACTGATTCATTCATTGTAACTCAAATAAGACTCACAACCTATTGAATCTCCTGTTACTGATTGGTATCTAATAAACACTAATCTTTAATACATTTGATTAATACAAGATACACTGGTTCAAAAAGAGACTCTGGGGTGTGGTAAACCACTGTTAAGCTTGCTGCCTGTGTGTGTGTGTGTGTGTGTGTGTGAGAGTGTGTGTGAGACATGCCTGGGCATGCCCCTGCCGGCCCTGCCTGAGAGTCCTCCTCCCCCGGTCCAGGTATAAAGGTGACTGCTCCCAACACCCCTGCCTCAGTCGCCGGACCAGTTCATCAGCATGGGTGTGCTCCAAGTCTTATGCGAATAAAAGCCTATTTGTTCTTGCATACAAACTAGTCTTTGCTTGATTGATAGTGCATCATGGGGACAATATCTTTCTTTCTTACTCAGACTGAACAATCAGCCTTATTCTTGAGCCAGATTTGACAGAACATAATGTCCTCCAGCTGATCAAAATGAAAGAAGAAATTCTGAGTTTAAACAATTTCTGCTAGCTATGCATTTTCCACAAGCATTTTGATGAATATAGTATTAAGTTTGAAATTTTAAAATTAAGCTCTAGTCAGACGTTAGAATTCACATGGCTTCCTTGACCTTGTAACTTCTAATGTTCAAAGAGTCAGCATGGGGATAATGGGTGGAATGGCCACTGCTTGTGTTCACTGAACCTCGTTTGCATTTGAACCAAGTGGCAAATACCTGGAACCCATTTCCTAAGAGGAGGTAGAAGCAGAGATGTACCATTGTTTTCCAAAGGAAATTGGATGGGCACTTGTGGGAAATAAACCTACGGGGATAGAACAGGGCAAATGGTTTGATCTACAATGGCTGGCATGGACTCAATGGGCTGAATGGTCCTATTCCCGACCCGAATGCCTGCCTGATTGAGAGAAGGAATTTTCAGCAGCTCCAATCTCTCCAACTCACTGAAGACCCTCATCCCTGGAGCCATTCCCGTGAATCTCCTCTGCACCCTCTCTAAGAACTTCACATCTTTCCTAAAGTGTGGGGCCCATCTATAGGGTTCCATTCTAGAGGCATAGAATTGAAAAGCAGGTAGGTTCTGGTCAGCTTGTTTAGAACCAGGGTTAGACTACACTGGGAGCACTGTCAACATTTGTGATCTCCATTTAGAAAAAGGAAATAGAGGCACTGGAGAAGGAGCAACAAAGATTCACAAGAATAATCCCAGAACTGAGAGCATTTAATCCTCAGGAAAGGCTGGGGCTTTCAGAGAAGACTGAAGGGTGACCTGATGGAAGTCTTTAAGATTATGAATGGGTTCAATAATCCAACAGGGATTTCAGGAGAAACCTCTTTACCCAGCGAGTGGTGAGAATGTGCAACTCACTACCACAGCGAGTGGTTGAGGTGAATAGCAAGAATACATTGAAGGGGAAGCTAGATACATACATGAGGGAGAAAGGAATAGATGGATATGCTGATGGGGGAGATGAAGAGGGGTGGGTGGAGGCTCGCGTGGAGCACAAATACTGACATAGACCAACTGAGCCGACTGGCCTGGCCCTGTGCTGTAGACTCAATGGAACAGAGACAGATGTATTTATTTTAGATGTAACTGTGTTGGTAGAAAAAACACTCTTCACTATCCAGGATAAAATAAATGTCCTTGGATAAAAGCAAAGTACTGCAGATGCTGTAATCTGAAACAAAAACAAGATGATGCAAAATCTCAGCAGGTCTGACAGCATCTGTGGGGAGAGAATAGAGCTAATGTTTCGAGACTAGATGACCCTTCATTAGAGCTTTCATCAGCTTTTGTAGATGATTTCAGTGGAAATGTTCTCTCCCAGGCTCAAAGAGCATCAGCCCACTGGAAGCAAAGTTGTGAGACCGGCCAGTCCAGCAGTAAGAAACCCTCCGACCCTCCCACTTAACCCACTGTCAGAATGAACATGGTTCAGTCCTGGATGTGATTAACAGCAGCAACAACAGCAGAATCCAACCCCTGTAATCACTTGTGAACTCGCTGGTGTCTCAGTAGGTGGGATGAATGAGTGAATCCCTTCCCACACTGTGAGCAAGTAAATGGCCTCTCCCCAGTGTGAACTCGCTGGTGAATCTTCAGGGTATTTGAATGTCTGAATCCCTTGTCACACTCAGTGCAGATGAACGGCCTCTCCCCGGTGTGAATTCGCTGGTGTCTCTGCAGGCTGGATGACCATCTAAACCTCTTTGTGCAGTGAGAGCAGCTGTATTGTCTCTCCTCAGTGTGACCTTGCTGGTGTGTCTGCAGACTGGATAACTGAGCGAATTCCTTCCCACAGTCAGAGCAAGTGAATGGCCTCTCCCCAGTGTGAACTCGCTTGTGGTTCAGCAGAGTGGATAAATCTCTGAATCCATTCCCACAATCAGAACAGGTGAATGGCCTCTCCCCGGTGTGAACTCGTTGGTGTCTCCGCAGATTGGATATCTGAGTAAATCTTTTCCCACAGATAGAGCAGGAAAATGGCTTCTCACCGGTGTGAACTAGCTGGTGATCCTGAAGAGTGGATGCACGTTTGAATCCCTTCCAACATTCAGTGCAGGTGAACGGCCTCTCCACACTGTGAAGTCTCTGGTGTGCGTGCAGGTTGGATGAATTTCTGAATCCCTTCCCACACACAGAGCAGGTGAACGGCCTCTCCCCAGTGTGACTGTGTCGATGAATTTCCAATACCGATGGGGATATGAATCCCTTCCCACATTCACCACATTTCCATGGTTTCCCCATGGTCCTTTGCCTCTCCATGTTAAAGAATCAAATGAGGTTTTCACACACTCAATACGGGTAGGGTCTGTCCTGGCTCCAAAGGGAATTGTTTTTAAAAACTGTTACTAGTTAAAGCTGGAACACACTCACTTGGGTGCGTGTTTGTGTCTCGGTGCTTTCCCAGCACACTGATGTTTAAAATCTTCTGCAGAAGACAGAACAGAGAAACACATCTCCTTCTAGATTCGAAGGCCAATGACATTCAGATCCTGATGAATTGAGTGACTGTCAGGTGTTGACATGATGCTTGGTTGGAGATTTCTGTCTGTAAACCCTCACCTTCTGATATCCTGTAAAAGGAGTTTACAAAAGTAAGTGTCAGTACAGGATGGAAATTTAGAACAGAATTCTAGTTTGTATGGTACATACTTTCCTCTCCCTCCATTCTGACTCTGGTGTATCTAATATTCAGTTTCCCAATTCTCCAGAAGTAATGATTTATCCTGATTCACAGATACAAGGTCCAGGAGACAGACACTGAAAATTGGTAATGGAAGGTATGTGTAAATGTACATATATCTTTCCAGATGCACATTTAGCTGCACAGAAATGTTTAATCGAGAGTTAAGTATATCTTAATTAGAGATAGAGTGGGGTGTGTGAGGAAGAACTTCAGACAGCGAGTGAAAAATCATTCTGTAAGCCGATGGTGGAAGTGGAGAAGTATATTTGCACAATAACTTTTGCGAATTGTAGGAAGTAAAAGTTAAAGTTTATTTATTAGTCAGAAGTAAGGCTTACATTAACACTGCAATGAAGTTACTGTGAAAATCCCCTAGTCGCCACGCTACGGCACCTGTTCGGGTCAATGCATCTAACCAGCACGTCTTTCAGACTGTGGGAGGAAACCGGAGCATCCAGAGGAAACCCACGCAGATACGGGGAGAACATGCAAACTCCACACAGTGACCCAAGCCAGGAATCGAACCCGTGTCCCTGGCGCTGTGAGGGGAACTTGCAGGGATATAGAGAGAATGGGGATATAGAGGGGGAATGGGACTGACTTGATTGTTCTACAGAGTCAGCATGGACTCGAGTCACTGAATGGACTCTTCTGTGCTATCATGACTCTATAACTGGAAATATATGAAGTAGCTACAGTACTGTATTACAAAATGAGAAATAAGAAATTATTTTATGACAGATTTATAATTAATATATCTAATTATTTAATCTCTAATATGTAATCTCTACCATATAACAACACCAGACATATCTCTGTGGAGTTTGCACATTCTCCTCGTGTCTGCGTGGGTTTCCTCCGGGTGCTCCGGTTTCCTCCCACAGTCCAAAGATGTGCGGGTTAGGTTGATTGGCTATGCTAAAATTGCCCCTTAGTGTACTGGGATACGTAGATTAGAGGGATTAGCGGGTAAAGTATGTAGGGATATGGGGGTAGGGCCTGGGTGGGATTGTGGTCGGTGCAGACGCGATGGGCCGAATGGCCTCTTTCTGTACTGTAGGGTTTCTATGTATATTACTTTACTATCCCCTTAAATGTCAGCCATCTCCTGGAGAAACCAGCCCTTTAATTGTGAACATTAGGAAAGAGACCATCCTTTTAACCAGACTAAGAAATGTGTCAAGCTGAGGGAGCAAAGGATGTCAATGTCTTTAAGAGAGAGAGAGAGAGACCTGGGCCAACCTTTCCAGAGTCTGCACCCTCCCTGGATTCACTTCCTTTCCCTTCAGTTGCTGCAAGTCCCCAATTTCCCCCAGAATGGGAAAAGAGCTGGAAAGGGGGAGAAAAGAAAGTGTTTTACTCGCAGATGTTGGCGACAGGAGGGAGTCTGTCTGAAGCTCAATCTTCATTCACACAAAGCCCGCGCTCTGATTGGCTGGAGGACCAGAGTCCTTCCGCTTCCTCCAACTCTTCCCATTGGTCAACACCTCAGCATGAAGGTCAGGGGTGGGCGCTCCTCTGTACATGCGCAGCTTCCTCTCTGGGACATGCGCAGTCCTGGGTCACGAGTCTGCGCGGTGGAGAGAGCAGTTAGTGGAGAGCGGGGGGATTGCTGGAGTTGCAGCGGCTGTTACTAAGCCGGATCCCAGTCGCCAAACTCCTGGGACTGGGACTGGGATGGAAAGGGAGGGGGACACAAACATACACTAACGCGGGGGCATTGGCCGGCTGTTCAATGAGGTGGGAGTTAGGCGTCAATGATGTGAGTCTGGCTTCGCGGTGTCCGTGCTGCGAGCCAAGCCTGGAGAGGGGATCATGTGTGTGTGTGTTGTATCTCTGTGAGATAAGAGTACAGAGCGCACGTGTATGTGTGTTTGTGAGAGGGGGACTGGAGCCAGTATGTGAGTGTGTGAAAGAACTAGAACTATGGTGTGTGTGTCTGTGAGATAGAATGAAGAACATCTCACATCAGATAGAATGAAGAACACACCCTTGTATATGTGTGGTTGAGAGAGAGCGGAGTCAGTGCGTGTGAAAGAGAAAGAGGATTATTGTGTGTGTGAGACAGTGGAGCATGCATATTTTTGCGTGTCTGAGAGGATTCTAAAATCTCCCCCTCAAACTATAAAACTCTGTCCCCACACACTCCCTCCTCCCTATTGATTGTAACATTAATTCATCCTCCTTCTACTTTTCCTCCTGATTTACCTCCCCTGAAGGTGCTGACTCTCAGCTTCAGTTTCACACTCACCTATTGTCCACCCTATCTGTCACCCAGATGTCCGCCCCCCCCCCCCAGTCAGAGTAGTCACAGCACAGGAGGAGTCCATTCAGTAACTCGCGTCCATACCGACTCTGTAGGACAATACAATCAGTGCCATTTCCCCTTCAGTCACTCTGTTCATCTGCAAGTTTATTTCCTTCAGATACCCAAACCAAGTTATTTCAAATTATTCTTCTCCACTTCCACCACTGGTGTGATTTTCTGATTATGCCCACTCACTGTCTAAATAAGGTTTCCCCCACTCTATCTCTAATTTAAAAAAAATACAGTACTCTCTGAACATTTTCCATACAGCTAATTGTGCATCTGGAAACATATGTACATTTACTGAATTAAAATGTTTGGGTGGCTGACCAGGACCTTGTATCTATGGATTGGCACGACTCACTCATTCATGAGAATGTGGAGGGTGAATATTCGATACAGCTGGGTGAGAATGGAGGGAGTGAGACAGAGATTTTCAGATTTTGGGATTTTTTTTATTCATTAGTGTCACAAGGTTTACATTAACATTACAATGAAGTTACTGTGAAAATCCCCTAGTTGCCACAGTTAGGTACACTATTCAGGTTCACTGAGGGAGAATTTAGCATGGCCAATGTACCCAACCGGCACATCTTTTGTTGGGGGGGAAACTGGAGCACCCCAGAGGAAAGCCACGCAGACACAGGGAGAACACGCAGACTCCTCACAGACACTGAAATGATTCACAGTGATTATCCTTCTTGGTGACAGTGGGTAGATTTTATTCAGTATCAATAAGAGCTGACACATGCTAATGTCTGAGCAGTAGTATCAAACTGCAGCAGCATTACCATTACACTCTGGGTAGAAGCACCATCTACATGGAAATGCTCCCTGCCCTGCCCCAGATGCCATGGCACCAGTCAATGCAATATGTAATGGTGATAGTGACCACAATTCGGTTACGTTCACCTTAGTGATGGAAAGGGATAGGCATGAACCTCGGGCCAGTGGTTTTAGCTGGGGGAAGGGTAATTATGAGGCTATTAGGAGAGAATTAGGAAACATAGGTTGGACTAGGAGATTACAGGGACTGGGAACGTCCGACATGTGGAGTTTTTTCAAGGAGCAGCTACTGCGAGTCTGTGATAGGTATGTCCCTGTCAGGCAAGGAGGAATTGGTAGGGCAAGGGAACCGTGGTGCACCAAAAAAGTTTCTTTGTTGGTTAAAAAGAAAAAGGAGGCTTATGTTCGGATGAGACGTGAGCACTCGGGTAGTGCACTAGAAAGCTTTAGATTGGCTAAGAGGGAGTTGAAGAGCGAGCTTAGAAGGGCTAAAAGGGGACATGAGAAGACTTTGGCGGATAGGGTTAAAGAGAATCCTAAGGCGTTCTATAGGTATGTCAAGAACAGAAGGTTGGTTAGGGCAAGTTTAGGGCCAGTTATAGATGGCAGAGGGAAGTTATGTGTGGAACCGGAGGAGATTGGTGAAGCATTGAACCAATATTTCTCTTCGGTGTTCACGCAAGGGGACATGAATATAGCTGAGGAGGACACTGGGTTGCAAGGGAGTAGAATAGACAGTATTACAGTTGATAAGGAGGATGTGCAGGATATTCTGGAGGGTCTGAAAATAGATAAATCCCCTGGTCCGGATGGGATTTATCCAAGGATTCTCTGGGAGGCAAGAGAAGTGATTGCAGAGCCTCTGGCTCTGATCTTCAGGTCGTCGTTGGCCTCTGGTATAGTACCAGAAGATTGGAGGTTAGCGAATGTTGTCCCATTGTTTAAGAAGGGGAACAGAGACTTCCCCGGGAATTATAGACCGGTGAGTCTCACTTCTGTTGTCGGCAAGATGTTGGAAAAAATTATAAGGGATAGGATTTATAGTTATTTGGAGAGTAATGAATTGATAGGTGATAGTCAGCATGGTTTTGTGGCAGGTAGGTCGTGCCTTACTAACCTTATTGAGTTTTTTGAGAAAGTGACCAAGGAGGTGGATGGGGGCAGGGCAGTGGACGTGGTATATATGGATTTTAGTAAGGCGTTTGATAAGGTTCACCATGGTAGGCTTCTGCAGAAAATGCAGATGTATGGGATTGGGGGTGATCTAGGAAATTGGATCAGGAATTGGCTAGCGGATAGGAAACAGAGGGTGGTGGTTGATAGTAAATATTCATCATGGAGTGCGGTTACAAGTGGTGTACCTCAGGGATCTGTTTTGGGGCCACTGCTGTTTGTAATATTTATTAATGATCTGGATGAGGGTATAGTTGGGTGGATTAGCAAATTTGCTGATGACACCAAAGTCGGTGGTGTGGTAGACAGTGAGGAAGGGTGTCGTAGTTTGCAGGAAGACTTAGACAGGTTGCAAAGTTGGGCCGAGAGGTGGCGGATGGAGTTTAATGCAGAGAAGTGTGAGGTAATTCACTTTGGTAGGAATAACAGATGTGTTGAGTATAGGGCTAACGGGAGGACTTTGAATAGTGTGGAGGAGCAGAGGGATCTAGGTATATGTGTGCATAGATCCCTGAAAGTTGGGAATCAAGTAGATAAGGTTGTTAAGAAGGCATATGGTGTCTTGGCGTTTATTGGTAGGGGGATTGAATTTAGGAGTCGTAGCGTTATGTTGCAACTGTACACAACTCTGGTGCGGCCGCACTTGGAGTACTGTGTGCAGTTCTGGTCCCCACATTACAGGAAGGATGTGGAGGCTTTGGAGAGGGTGCAGAGGAGGTTTACCAGGATGTTGCCTGGTATGGAGGGGAGATCCTATGAGGAGAGGCTGAGGGATTTGGGATTGTTTTCGCTGGAAAGGCGGCGGCTAAGAGGGGATCTTATTGAAACATATAAGATGATTAGAGGTTTAGATAGGGTGGATAGTGATAGCCTTTTTCCTCTGATGGAGAAATCCAGCACGAGGGGGCATGGCTTTAAATTGAGGGGGGGTAGTTATAGAACCGATGTCAGGGGTAGGTTCTTTACCCAGAGGGTGGTGAGGGATTGGAATGCCCTGCCAGCATCAGTAGTAAATGCGCCTAGTTTGGGGGCGTTTAAGAGATCCGTAGATAGGTTCATGGACGAAAAGAAATTGGTTTAGGTTGGAGGGTCACAGTTTTTTTTTTTAACTGGTCGGTGCAACATCGTGGGCCGAAGGGCCTGTTCTGCGCTGTAATGTTCTATGTTCTATGTTCTATGTTCTATGTAAAACCTCGACAAATCTCTGTGCTCGGAGAATCCCTTATATTTTTTTACATCACAAAGTCTATGGAGACTGATTTCACCCAGTCATTGCTGAGCTAACATTTGAACGGACCAATTCAAAACCTGTCATTGAACCATCTGTACCCACCCAAGCCACGTTAAACTCTCAAACAATTGTCTTCCCACGCTCTGTCCTTGGTACAGGGAGTCAACATTCCCATGCCAAGCAGTGAAAACATGGTGACCTCAACACCTAGGCGTTGTCCAGGATTCAAGTCACTCTTATTTTCTCTGTCCTCTGGGAGCTGTTTATTTCCCTGTTCCCACACAGCAAGTCGTCTGTTCTCAGCTCTGCTAGATTTCTGCTGAAGTTTGGCCCCTTTTACATCTTTTGGATCAATAAAACATTTGCTCAATGAAGACCCAATCCACAATTTCCCATCCTGCCACCTGTCAACCATCCTTACCCAGAGCGTAATTACAGCACGAATATAAACAGGAGAAGTGTAACAAATTCAAAATAAATGCACAGAATTTAATGTTCACTGAAGTCCGGGGTCTCTCAGGATTCTTAGCGTCCACACCTTGAGGGAAGGAGAACTCTCTGACCCCACACTCAATTTCACTCCATTATTTTCCAGTTCTGTTCTGGTCCTGCCTGCAGTAACATCTACTCGATCTTTTCTCCTGAAGGAGCACCGTGAGTTCTAGGTTACTGTACATAAGGACAGATGCTTCAAGCAACAGATCAAACATGGATGTAAAAGATTCTCCAGCTCTCTCTTTACTCCGATCCAACGTGTGGACAGCTCTTACTCAGTATTATTTCTCCCAAGCCCTTAATTATCCCAATCTATAATATCCATAGAACCATAGAAAATTACAGCTCAGAAACAGGCCCTTTGGCCCTTCTTGTCTGTGCTGAACCATTTTTTGCCTAGTCCCACTGACCTGCACTTGGATCATATCCCTCCACACCCCTCTCATCCATGAACCCGTCCAAGTTTTTCTTAAATGTTAAACCATTTACCACTTTATCCGGCAGCTCATTCCACACTCCCACCACTCTCTGCGTAAAGAAGCCCCCTCTAATATTCCCTTTAAACTTTTCTCCTTTCACCCTTAACCCATGCCCTCTGGTTTTTTTCTCCCCTCGCCTCAACGGAAAAAGCCTGCTTGCATTCACTCTATCTATACCCATCAAAATCTTATACACCTCTATCAAATCTCCCCTTGAATCTTCTACGCTGCAGGGAATAAAGTCCCAACCTATTCAATCTCTCTCTGTAACTCAGCTTCTCAAGTCCCGGCAACATCCTTGTGAAGCTTCTCTGCACTCTTTCAACCTTATTTACATCCTTCCTGTAACTAGGTGACCAAAACTGTACACAATACTCCAAATTCGGCCTCACCAATGCCTTATATAACCTTACCATAACACTCCAACTTTTATACTCAATACTCCGATTTATAAAGGCCAATGTACCAAAGGCACTCTTTACGACCCTATCCACCCGTGACGTCACTTTTAGGGAATTCTGTACCTGTATTCCCAGATCCCTCTGTTCAACTGCACTCTTCAGAGTCCTACCATTTACCCTGTACGTTCTACTTTACTTTTACGTCCCATTTTACTTTAATTTTTCTCACTTTGTGTTCATGTGCAGTGTGTTTAATTGGATCCTGATAGTTTTGAACTCAGTTTCTCTCTCAAGTGTGTGTCAGTGCCTTGATGGTGTCACAATGTTGCCTCAATTCCCTGGCCATATTAACCATTTCATCCCCAGCTGTTTCCCAAGTAGCTGTGCGTGTTTGGGACCTGCTCTTCGCTCCATCTCACCATGAATTTAGATTTGCTATTTTTCACACGTAACAAATCACATCTGCACACTCACACCGGTATCCCCAAATCATGTTACATATTCTTAACTGTCAGATGTGCTGATGAAAAGATCAAAATGAGTGTTTGTCTTCCTTGGGGCGGCACGGTAGCACAGTGGTTAGCACTGCTGCTTCACAGCTCCAGGGTCCCGGGTTCAATTCCTGGCTCGGGTCACTGGCTGTGTGGAGTTTGTACATTCTCCTCGTGTCTGCGTGGGTTTCCTCCGGGTGGTCCGGTTTCCTCCCACAGTCCAAAGATGTGCGGGTTAGGTTGATTGGCCAGGTTAAAAATTGCCCCTTAGAGTCCTGAGATGCGTAGGTTAGAGGGATTAGCGGGTAAATATGTGGGGGTAGGGCCTGGGTGGGATTGTGGTCGGTGCAGACTTGATGGGCTGAATGGCCTCCTTCTGCACTGTAGGATTTCTATGATCTTCCCATTATGATGCTGATATTTCAGGTAGTGGCCGAGCTTTCAAATGTGGATTTCTTTAAAACAAAGTTCATGGATGTCGGAGTGTTTCAGAGATCATGTATTATGCTGGCTTTCGCTGATTTACAATTCAGCTAATACAAACAACTCATGGAGATAGTAATTCTGGTTGAAGACATACTTTATTGCCCAGGCCTGGTCTACGCATATAGCAGAATAATTTGGGGCAGCCCAAACTATATTAAATTGCATTGCTTCCAATATTACAATGATATGACTTTCAAAAAAATCATTTGCCCGCCCACTCTTCTCACCCAGCCAATTGTGAGCCAATCAAAGAACAAAGAACGATACAGCACAGGAACAGGCCCTTCGGCCCTCCAAGCCTGTGCCACTCATGTGCCCAACTAGACCATTCGTTTGTATCCCTCTATTCCCAGTCTGTTCATGTGGCTATCTAGATAAGTCTTAAACGGTCCCAGCTTGTCCGCCTCAATCACCTTGCTTGGCAGTGCATTCCAGGCCCCCACCACACTCTGTGTAAAATACGTCCCCCTGACATCTGTGTTGAACCTTGCCCCCCCTCACCTTGAACCCGTGACCCCTTGTGTTCGTCACCTCCGACCTGGGAAAAAGCTTCCCACTGTTCACCCTATCTATGCCCTTCATAATTTTATACACCCCTATTAGGTCACCCCTCATCCACCGTCTTTCCAGGGAGAACAACCCCAGTTTACCCAATCTCTCCTCATAGCTAAGACCCTCCATACCAGGCAACATCCTGGTAACCCTTTTCTGTACTCTCTCCAAAGCCTCCACGTCCTTCTGGTAGTGTGGCGACCAGAACTGGACGCAGTATTCCAAATGTGGCCTAACCATCGTTCTATACAGCTGCAACATCATATGCCAACTTTTATATTCTATGCCCCGTCCAATAAAGGCAAGCATGCCATATGCCTTTTTGACCACCCTCTCCACCTGTGCTGCCACCTTTAAGGATCTGTGGACTTGTACACCCAGGTCCCTGTGTGTCTATACTCCTGATGGTTCTGCCATTTATTGTATAGCTCTCCCTTACATTAGATCTACCGAAATGCAACACTTCGCATTTATCTGGATTAAATTCCATCTGCTATTTCTCCGCCCAATGTTCCAGCCTATCTATATCCTGCTGTATTCTCTGACAATGTTCATCACTATCAGCAACTCCAGCAATCTTCGTGTCGTCCGCAAACTTACTGATCACACCAGCTACATCTTCCTTCAAATCATTTATATATATCACAAACAGCAGAGGTTCCAGTACAGAGCCCTGCAGAACACCACTAGGCACAGACCTCCAACTGGAAAAAGACCCCTCCACTGTTACCCTCTGTCTTCTATGGCTAAGACAGTTCTCCACCCATCCCATGATAGTTAACCTTTTGCACCAGCCTGCCATGAGGGACCTTGTCAAACGCTTTACTAAAATCCATATAGACGACATCCACAGCCCTTCCCTCGTCAATCGTTTTTGTCACCTCCTCAAAAAACTCAACCAAATTTGTGAGACATGACCACCCTCGTACAAAACTATGCTATCGCTAATGAGATTATTCAGTTCTAATCATGATTAGTAATGATCATTTACCTTGGCCAATAACATTTTACTCTCTGGCAGCATAAGAATACATACGTCCAGAGAGTTCAAACAGTCTGTTCCACTATCTCCTCACAACTCCTGATCAGAAAACTGTCCTAGCAACTCTTTATCAGGAAACTGTATGCTCTTGTTCATTCAATTGTCTGGGAAGGTTGTACTGTCTGGAGCCCACACTGATGTGTTTTTTTTGCTTCACTCAGTAGCTGTATTGTTTTCAAAGAATGTGGTGGTTCTTACATAGCTATATCCCATCATGCCCGAGTGTCATTAGCCAAGGTGTATGTTTTAATACAGAATATTCAAAAATACAGAATTTTCAAAAATACATGTTTAAATTCTCTTAACAGTGGTTATATGTATTTCTTGCAAACAGTACTCCAGGTACTTTGTGATTCTTCTATACAATATTCACTCGAAATAAATCTATTCTGATCTATTGGTCTTTTTGTCTCAGGTTCTCCTGAACCCCCTCTAACAATTGACAAGGATGCAAATATCTCCCAGAGAAAATGATCAACTTATTCATCCAATCGACATATTCCAGAATTTCACGAGAATGAAGGTGGATTCCACATTGATATATTCCATTCAACCACACCCAAGGTGAGGTATTCCAATTCCTTTATTGTCCAGGACAATATATTCAAATATCTTTAAAACTGAAATTAAATATTCCTGTTTGATTTCAGGTATTAACATATTCTGTTAGTTTGTTCTTTATTGTTGATGTCAGGCAGGGGTTGTTCTCCTTGGAGCAAAGGAGGTTGCAGGGAGATTTGATAGAGGTGGAAAAGATTCTGACAGGTTTAGATAAGGTGGACTAAGAAAAGTTGTTCCCATTAGCCAATGGGACAAGGACGAGGGGGATTTAAGGTTCTTAGTAAGGGGAGGATGTGAGGAAGAATATTTTAATGCAACAAATGGGAATGACCTGGAACTCGCTGCCTACGAGAGTGGAGGGCAGCACGGTAGCACAGTGGTTAGCACTGCTGCTTCACGGCACCAGGGACACAGCGATTCCCGGCTTGAGCCACTGTCTGTGTGGAGTTTGCACGTTCTCCCAGTGTTGCCGTGGATTTCCTCCGGGTGCTCCACTTTCCTCCCAGTCTGAAAGACGTGTTGGTTAGCTGCATTGACCTGAACAGGCGGCGTAGTGTGGTGACTCAGAGAATTTCACAGCAACTTCATTGCAGTGTTAATGTAAGCCTTATTTTTGACTAATAAAATAAACTTTAACTTTACTTTAAGGAAGTGGAGACAATAAACAATTATAAAGGAAATTGGATGGGCATTGGGGGGTTTCAAACAGAAATGCTGACTAAATATCTCTGAACTTCCTGACACTCTGTCACTCTGATCCTTGTGAAATTTGAAACCAGGTACTTGCAACAAGACTCAAAGAGCATCAGCCCACTGCAGGCAAAGTCGTGAGACCGGCCTGTCCAACAGAAATAAACCCTTCAACCTTCCCCCCCATTGACCAACTGTGAGAATGAACAAAATGCAGTCCTGGATGTAATTGAGAGCAGAAACACTAACAACAGAATCCAACCCCTGTAATGATTTGTGAACTTGTTGGTGTCTCAGTAGCTGGGATGAAACTCTGAATCCCTTCCCACACAGAGCAGGTAACGGCTTCTCCCCACTGTGAACTCGCTGGTGTCTCCGCAGGCTGCATGAATCACGGAACCCCTTCCCACTCAGAACAGGTGAACGGTTTCTCCCCAGTGTGACCTCGCTGATGTCTCAGCAGGTGGGATAACTGAGTGAATCCCTTCCCACACTGAGAGCAGGTGAATGGCCTCTCCCCAGTATGAACTCGCTGGTGTCTCTGTAGGTCGGAATACTGACTGAATGCCTTCCCACACTGAGAGCAGATGAATGGCCTCTCCCCAGTGTGAACTCGCCGGTGTCTCTGCAGGTTGGATAACCGAGTGAATCCCTCCCCACACTGAGAGCAGGTGAATGGCCTCTCCCCAGTGTGAACTCGCTGGTGTGTCTGCAAGCTGGATAACCTAATGAATCCCTTCCCGCACTGAGAGCAGGTGAACGGCCAATCCCCAGTGTGAATTCGCTGGTGTATCCGCAGGTCGGATAACCGAGTGAATCCCTTCCCACAATGAGAGCAGATAAATGGCTTCTCCCCAGTGTGAGCTCGCTGGTGCGTCCGCAGATTGGATAACTGATTGAATCCCTTCCCACACTGAGAGCAGGTGAATGGCCTCTCCCCTGTGTGAATTCGCTGGTGTCTTTGCAGAGTGGATGACAGAGTGAATCCCTTTCCACACTGAGAGCAGGTGAATGGCCTCTCACCTGTGTGAACTCGCTTGTGTGTCTGCAGGTGGGATAAACGAGTGAATCCCTCCCCACACTGAAAGCAGATGAACGGCCTCTCCCCCGTGTGGCTGCGCCGATGAGCTTCTAGCAGAGATGGGACTTTGTATCTCTTTCCACAGTCCGCACATTTCCATGGTTTCTCCATGGTGCAGGTGTCCTTGCCTCTCTCTTGGGTGGACAATCAGTTGAAGCCTCGTCCACACACAAGTACAGTCTCTCCCTGCTGTGAATGGTGTGATATTTATTTAGGCCGAGTAACTGGTTAAAGCTCTTCAGTCAGTGCAGTGGAACACTCTCACTCGAGTGTGGCAGTGTGTTGGTGCTTTTCTAGTCACACTGATGTTTGAAATTCGACAGATCGGACAATCATTTCTCCTTCTAGATTCAAAGGCTGATGATGCTCAGGTCCCGAGGAATATGACTGTCAGATCTACACGTGATGTTTGAAATTTCAGCCTCTGATTCCTCTTTCAATGTCCTGTAAAACGAGTTTACACAAGCCATCAGTGTCAGTACAGGATAGAAATTCAGCATAGACAATTGTAGTTTCTATAGAACATTCTTTCCTCTCTCATTCCCCAAAAGCTGTGAAACTCCATCCAACACACTCTCCCTCCATTCTCACTCTGCTGTATCTAATATTCACCCTCCCAATTCTCCTGAAGATGCTGATTGACAGATCCATGCTCACTGCTTCCTGTCCTGGATGTGGAGATACCGGCGTTGGACTGGGGTAAACACAGTAAGAAGTCTCACAACACCAGGTTAAAGTCCAACAGGTTTATTTGGTAGCAAAAGCCACTAGCTTTTGGAGCGCTCGCTATTTGTTCTCACTGGAACGACGGGGGACAACCTGATAGAAGTCTACAAGATTATGAGTGGTATGGACAGAGTGGATAGTGAGATGCTCTTTCCCAGGGTAGAAAAGTCAATTACTGGGGAACATAGGAGCAGCGAGCACTCCGAAAGCTAGTGGCTTTTGTTACCAAATAAACCTTTAAGACTTTAACCTGGTGTTGTGAGACTTCTTACTGTGTCCTGTCCTGGACACAGTTGAAAATCTCCATGCAGGCTGCCAGGCAGATATATGTCTATATGGACTAAAAATGTACAGACTGGGTTCACTTCCTTTCCCTTCAGTTGCTGCAAGTCCCCAATTTCCCCCAGAATGAGAATAGAAATGGGAAGAGGGAAACACTGATTTCCTCCCAGATGTTGCACAGAGGAGCAAGTTTTAGCCTGAAGCTGATTGACCAACTTCCGCATTGAGAGGTCACAATGGAGCCCATCTTGCATCAGCCAATCGGAATCACTCTACTCCGCTGTGACGTCTTCGGATTCCAGTGCGGCAGGCCCGGCGCGTGGACAGGAGTGGGCCGGACACGGGAGGCGCGGACAGGAGTGGGCCGGACACGGGAGGCGCGGACAGGAGTGGGCCGGACACGGGAGGCGCGGACAGGAGTGGACCGGACACGGGAGGCGCGGACAGGAGTGGACCGGACACGGGAGGCGCGGACAGGAGTGGACCGGACACGGGAGGCGCGGACAGGAGTGGGCCGGGCACGGGAGGCGCGGACAGGAGTGGGCCGGACACGGGAGGCGCGGACAGGAGTGGGCCGGGCACGGGAGGCGCGGACAGGAGTGGGCCGGACACGGGAGGCGCGGACAGGAGTGGGCCGGACAGGAGTGGGCCGGACACGGGAGGCGCGGACAGGAGTGGGCCGGACAGGAGTGGACCGGGCACGGGAGGCGCGGACAGGAGTGGGCCGGACAGGAGTGGGCCGGGCACGGGAGGCGCGGACAGGAGTGGGCCGGACAGGAGTGGGCCGGACACGGGAGGCGCGGACAGGAGTGGGCCGGACAGGAGTGGGCCGGACACGGGAGGCGCGGACAGGAGTGGGCCGGACACGGGAGGCGCGGACAGGAGTGGGCCGGACAGGAGTGGGCCGGACACGGGAGGCGCGGACAGGAGTGGGCCGGACACGGGAGGCGCGGACAGGAGTGGGCCGGACACGGGAGGCGCGGACAGGAGTGGGCCGGACAGGAGTGGGCCGGACACGGGAGGCGCGGACAGGAGTGGGCCGGACACGGGAGGCGCGGACAGGAGTGGGCCGGACAGGAGTGGGCCGGACACGGGAGGCGCGGACAGGAGTGGGCCGGACACGGGAGGCGCGGACAGGAGTGGGCCGGACAGGAGTGGACCGGGCACGGGAGGCGCGGACAGGAGTGGGCCGGGCACGGGAGGCGCGGACAGGAGTGGGCCGGACAGGAGTGGGCCGGGCACGGGAGGCGCGGACAGGAGTGGGCCGGACACGGGAGGCGCGGACAGGAGTGGGCCGGACAGGAGTGGGCCGGACACGGGAGGCGCGGACAGGAGTGGGCCGGACACGGGAGGCGCGGACAGGAGTGGGCCGGACACGGGAGGCGCGGACACGGGAGCCTCACCCATTGTTCCCGCTTGTCAGACACCTCGAGCTAAGGTTTCCAGGTTGGCAGCTCCGGCCGGAGCGAGAAGCCGCTCGGTGATCTGCCCCGACCCAGAGGACGGCACTTGTCCACAGGAGAGGGGAAATTGCGCATGTGAGGGGAGAGCCACACCCTGACCTTAATGCTGAGGTGTTGACCAATGGGAAGAGTTGGAGGACTGGAAGGACTCTGGTCCTCCAGCCAATCAGAGCTCCCCATTGTCTGAATGCGGAAGTTGGACAATGAGCTTGTTCACCTGCTCATTGCTGCCCAACGTAGCTGCTGCTCCTCTCACACTACCAGAAGGATGTGGAGGCTTTGGAGAGGGTACAGAAGAGATTTAACAGGTTGCCGCTTGGTATGGAGGGCATCAGCTATGAGGAGAGGTTAGAGAAACTTGGTTTGTTCTCACTGGAACGACGGGGGACAACCTGATAGAAGTCTACAAGATCATGAGTGGTATGGACAGAGTGGATAGTGAGATGCTCTTTCCCAGGGTAGAAAAGTCAATTACTGGGGAACATAGGTTTAAGATCCGTGGGGAAAAGTTTAGAGGAGATGTGCAAGGCAAGTTTTTTACACAGAGGGTGGTGAATTTCTGGAACGCGCTGCCTGGGGAGGTAGTGAGCAGGTACAATAGTGGCATTTAAGGGCAACTAGACAAATACATGAATAGGATGGGAATGGAAGGATATGGATTCCGCCAGTGAGAACATAAGAACTAGGAGCAGGAGTAGGCCATCTGGCCCCTCGAGCCTGCTCCGCCATTCAATAAGGTCATGGCAGATCTTTTTGTGGACTCAGCTCCACTTACTCGCCCGCTCACCTTAAATTTTTGAACAGTAAAGGAATTATCTATACTTGCCTTAAAAACATTCGATGAGATCGCCTCAATTGCTTCACTGGGCAGGGAATTCACAGATAATTTAGGCAGGCATCGTGATCAGCGCAGGTTTGGAGGGCCTGTTCCTGTGCTGTACTTTTCTTTGTTCTTTGTTCTCTCTGAATAAAAGTTGAGCTTCAGACAGACTAAAACTTCCTCCTGTCTCCAACATCTGTGAGTAAAACACTTTATTTTCTCCCCCTTTCCATTTCTTTTCTCGTTCTGGGGATAAAATTGGGGACCTGCAGCAACTGAAGGGAAAGGAAGTGAGAAAGCTCGTGATGCCAAATGAACCTGTTGGACTTTAACCTGGTGTTATGAGACTTCTTACTGTGACATTAAAGGGGACAGTAAATTAATACAGAACAAACATATGTCTCGTGTTGTTATATGATGCAGATTAGATATATTATTTGTGCTTCTGTAATAAAGTACATTTATTATTATTTCTAGTCTTGAGCTATGTTATATATTTCCACTCATAAAGACATTACAGCACAGAAGGAATCCATTCGGTAACTCGAGTCCACGCTGACACTCTGTGGAGAAAAATGTCCAGGAACAAAAGGCAAAGGGAGAGGTAATGGTTATCATAAAGAAACAAAGCATTGTCCAGAGTAAGTGTTAATGGCAGAATAAAGGACAGCTCTGTCTGGAAGCAAAAATACATGAAAACAAGATGCAGACTGGCACTCAACAAAAAAAAAACTCTGGGTAGAAGCAGCATCTCCACAGAAATGCTCCCTGCTCTGCCCCAGATGCCATGGCACCAGTCAATGCAATATGTAAAACCTCAACAAATCTCTGTGCTCGGAGAATCTCTTCTTATACTTATTTACATCACAAAGTTTATGGAGACTGATTTCACCCAATCATTGCTGAGCTAACATTTGAATGGACCAATTACAAAACCTGTCATTGAACCATCTGTACCCACCCAACCCACATCAAACTCTCAAACAATTGTCTTCCCACGCTCCATCCCTGCCAAGCAGTGAAAACATCGTGACCTCAACACCCAGATATCGTCCAGGATTCAAGGCACTCTTGTTTTCTCTGTCCTCTGGGAATTGTTTATCTTCCTGTTCCCACACAGCAAGTCATCTGATCTCAGCTCTGCTAGATTTCTGCTGAAGCTTGGCCCTTTTTATACCTTTCTGATCAATAAAATATTTGGTCAATGAAGACCCAAACCACAATTTCCCATCCTGTTACCTGTTAACCATCCTTGAATCTCAACCATGCTTGATCTTGTTGAATGGTTTCAAAGGCTGAATGGGCCAAATGGCTGACTGCAGCTCCTATTTGTTCCAGTCTCTGTGTCCAGGGCAGGAAGCAGTGAAGATGGATCTGCCAATCAGCCTCAATCAGCACCTTCAGGAGAATTGGGACGGTGAATATTAGATATAGGAAGTAAGAATGGAGGGAGAGTGTGTTGGATGGAGTTTCACAGCTTTTGGGGAATGGGAGAGGAAAGAATGTTCCATAGAAACTAGAACTGTCTATTCTGAATCTCTATTCTGTACTGATACTGATGACTTTCGTACACTTGTTTTACAGGATATTGAAAGAGGAATCAAGGCTGAAATCTCAACCGTCTCATCCAGATCTGACAGAGTCATATTCCTCGGGACCTGAGTATTATCAGCCTTTGAATATAGGAGGAGAAATGATTGTCTGGTCAGTTGATTTGAAAAGATTTCAAACCTCACTGTGGCTGGAAAAACATCAACGCACTGCCACACTCAAGAGTGTTCCTGCACTGACTTTAACAAGTTGGTGTGACTTTAACCAGCTTTAACCAGTTACACAGCCTGAATAAATATCAAACCATTCACAGCAGGGAGAGACTGTACTCGTGTTCTCTGTGTGAATGAGGCTTCAACTGATTGTCCACCCAAGAGAAAGGCAAGGACAGCTGCACCATGGAGAAACCATGGAAATGTGGAGACTGTGGGAAGAACAAAGAACAATACAGCACAGGAACAGGCCCTTCGGCCCTCCAAGCCTGCGCCGCTCCCTGGTCCAAACTAGACCATTCTTTTGTATCCCTCCGTTCCCACTCCGTTCATGTGGCTATCTAGATAAGTCTTAAACGTTCCCAGTGTGTCCGCCTCCACCACCTTGCCCGGCAGTGCATTCCAGGCCCCCACCACCCTCTGTGTAAAATACGTCCTTCTGATATCCGTGTTAAACCTCCCCCCACCTCACCTTGAACCTATGACCCCTCTTGAACGTCACCACCGACCTGGGAAAAAGCTTCCCACCGTTCACCCTATCTATGCCTTTCATAATTTTATACACCTCTATTAGGTCACCCTCATCCTCCGTCTTTCCAGTGAGAACAACCCCAGTTTACCCAATCTCTCCTCATAACTAAGCCCTTCCATACCAGGCAACATCCTGGTAAACCTCCTCTGCACTCTCTCTAAAGCCTCCACGTCCTTCTGGTAGCGTGGTGACCAGAACTGGGCGCAGTATTTCAAATGCGGCCGAACCAACGTTCTATACAACTGCAACATCAGACCCCAACTTTTATACTCTATGCCGCGTCCTATAAAGGCAAGCATGCCATATGCCTTATTCACTACCTTCTCCACCAGTGACGTCACCTTCAAGGATCTGTGGACTTGCACACCCAGGTCCCTCTGCGTATCTACACCCTTTATGGTTCTGCCATTTATCGTATAGCTCCCCCGTTAGTTCTACCAAAATGCATCACTTCGCATTTATCTGGATTGAACTCCATCTGCCATTTCTTTGTCCAAATTTCCAGCCTATCTATATCCTTCTGTAGCCTCTGACAATGTTCCTCACTATCTGCAAGTCCAGCCATTTTCGTGTCGTCTGCAAACTTACTGATCACCCCAGTTACACCTTCTTCCAGATCGTTTATATAAATCACAAACAGCAGAGGTCCCAATACAGAGCCCTGCGGAACACCACTACTCACAGGCATCCAGCCGGAAAAGGACCCTTCCACTACCACCCTCTGTCTTCTGTGACCAAGCCGATTCTCCACCCATCTAGCCACCTCCCCCTTTATCCCATGAGATCCAACCTTTTGCACCAACCTACCATGAGGGACTTTGTCAAACGCTTTACTAAAGTCCATATGGACGACATCCACGGCCCTTCCCTCATCAACCCTTCTAGTCACTTCTTCAAAAAACTCCACCAGGTTAGTGAGGCATGACCTCCCTCTCATAAAACCATAATGAGTTTACTCCTTTCCAAATGTGCATACATCCTATCTCTAAGAATCCTCTCCAACAACTTCCCTACCACGGACGTCAAGCTCACCGGCCTATAATTTCCCGGGTTATGCTTCCTACCATTCTTAAATAACGGGACCACATTAGCTATCCTCCAATCCTCTGGGACCTCACCTGTGTCCAGTGACGAGACAAAGATTTGCGTCAGAGGCCCAGCGATTTCATCTCTCGTCTCCCTGAGCAGCCTTGGATAGATTCCATCAGGCCCTGGGGATTTGTCAGTCTTTATATCCCCTAAAAAACCTAACACTTCCTCCCTTGTAATGGAGATTTTCTCTAATGGGTCAACACTCCCCTCCGAGACACTCCCAGTCAACACATCCCTCTCCTTTGTGAATACCGATGCAAGTATTCATTTAGGATCTCCCTGACTTCTTTGGGCTCTAAGCATAATTCCCCACTTTTGTCCCTGAGAGGTCCAATTTTTTTCCTGACAACCCTTTTGTTCCTAACGTATGAATAAAATGCCTTGGGATTCTCCTTAATCCTGTCTGCCAAGGACATTTTGTGACCCCTTTTTGCCCTTCTAATTCCTTGTTTGAGATACAAAGTCCCATCTCTGCTGTTAGCTCATCAGCGCAGCCACACTGGGGAGAGGCCGTTCATCTGCCCTCAGTATGGGGAGGGATTCATTCAGTCATCTCACCTGCGGACACACCAGGGAGTTCACACTGGGGAGAAACCGTTCACCTGCTCTCAGTGTGGGAAAGGATTCACTCAGTTATCCAATCTGCGGACACACTACATAGTTCATGCTGGAGAGAAACCATTCACTTGCTCTGTGTGACAAGGAATTCACTAACTTATCCAGCCTGGAGACACACCAGCGCATTCACACTGGGGAGAAGCCATTCACCTGCTCTCAGAGTGGGAAGGGATTCAGAATTTCATCCCAGCTGCTGAGACACCAACAAGTTCACGAGTGATCATAGGAGTTGGATTCTGCTGTTATTGTTTCTGCTCTCAATTACATCCAGGACTGCAGTTTGTTCACTCTCACAGTTGGCTAATGGGGAGGGTCGGAAGGTTTCTTTCTGCTAGACAGCCCGGTCTCACGACTTTGCCTCCAGTGGGCTGATGCTCTTTGAGCCTTGTTGCGATTACCTGGTTTCAAATTTCACAAGGATCACAGAGTGACAGGGTGTTAGGAAGTTCAGAGATATTTAGTCAGCATTTCTGTTTGGAACCCCCCAAATGCCCATCCAATTTCCTTTGTAATTGTTTATAGTCTCCACTTCCTCCATCCTTGTAGGCAGCGAGTTCCAGGTCATTACCATCCGCTGCATCAAAATATTCTTCCTCACATCCCCCCCTGCATCTCTGGCCCAAAACCTTAAATCTGCGTTCCCTTCGTCCTTATCCCATCAGCTAATGGGAACAGCTTTTCTTTATCCACGTTTTCTAAACCTGTCAGAATGTTGTCCACCTCTATCAAATATCCCCTCAACCTCCTTTGCTTTGGATTTGATTTATTATTGTCACATGTACTAGTATACAGTGAAAAGTATTGTTTCTTGTGCAGGGTGTGTGGGGTCCTTAATTATGCTGGCTGCTTTGCCGAGGCAGTGGGAAGTGTAGACAGAGTCAATGGGTGGGAGGCTGGTTTGAGTGATGGATTGGGCTACATTCATGAACTTTTGTAGTTTCTTGTGGTCTTGGGCAGAGCAGGAGCCATACCAAGCTGTGATACAACCAGAAAGAATGCTTTCTATGGTGCATCTGTAATAGTTGGTGTGAGTCATAGTTGACATGCCAAATTTCCTTAGTCTACTGAGAAAGTAGAAGCATTGGTGGGCTTTCTTAACTATAGTGTCAGCATGGGAGGACCTGGACAGTTTGTTGATGATCTGGCCACCTAAAAACTTGAAGCTCTTGACCATTTCTACTTCATCCTCGTTGATGTAGACAGGGGCATGTTCTCCACTGCGCTTCCTGAAGTCGATGACAATTGCCTTCATTTTGTTGACATTGAGGGAGAGATTATTGTCATCGCACCAATTCATCAGATTCTCGATCTCATTCCTGTACTTTGTCTCATCATTGTTTGAGAACTGACCCACTGCTGTCATCAGCAAGCTTGAAAATCGAGTTGGAGGGGAATTTGGCTGCACAGCCATAGGTGTATAAGGAGTATAGTAGGGGGCTGAGGACAGCTCCACAGAGAACATCCTCAACCTGACATTGACAATAAAGAAAAAAACTAACAGAATATGTTGATACCTGAAATCAAATGGGAATGTTTAATTTCTGTTTGAAAGATATTATGAATATATTGCCCTGGACAATAAAGGAATTGGAATAACTCACCTTGGGTGTGGTTGAATGGAATATATCAATCTGGTATCCACCTACAGTCTAGTGAAAGTCTGGAATGTGTAGCTGGGATGAATTAAATTTATCGCTTTCTCTTGAGATATTTACATCCTTGTGCATGGTCTTTGTTTAAAAGAAATCCACATTTGAAAGCCCGGCCACTACATGAAATATCAGCACCATAACGGGGAGATAAGAAAGACAGATACTCACTTTGATCTTTTCATCAGCACATCTGAGAGTTAAGAATGTGTGACATGATTTGGGGATACC
The DNA here is from genome assembly GCF_964213995.1 of Mustelus asterias. Taxonomy (NCBI): domain Eukaryota; kingdom Metazoa; phylum Chordata; class Chondrichthyes; order Carcharhiniformes; family Triakidae; genus Mustelus; species Mustelus asterias. The sequence continues at coordinate 54,970,381 of NC_135812.1, read as the reverse complement.
GCAGTGAGAGTGCAGATGTGATTTGTTACATGTGGAAACATGTAACAAATATTAGCAACAAGTATTCCGCTTTGGATACGGTTGAGGGGGACGACATACCAGTGGTGAGCCGCAGTGAGAGGATCTCCAGCACTGTGTCCGTCTCTGTGGCTCGGGAGGGTAAGGGGGAGAGCGGGAGGGCAATAGTTATTGGGGACTCGTTATTTAGAGGGATAGATTGGAAGTTCTGTGGCAGCAAAAGAGACTCGAGGATGGTATGTTGCCTACCGGATGCCAGGGTCCGTGACGTCTCGGACCGTGTCTTCCGGATTCTTAAGGGGGAGGGGAAACAGTCACAAGTCGTGATACACATTGGTACCAACGACATAGGTAAGAGAAGGGACGGGGATTTAAAACAGGAATTTCGGGAGCTGGGCTGGAAGCTGAGAGTCAAGACAAAACATGTGGTCATCTCTGGTACGTTGCCAGTGCCACGTGATAGCGAGTTGAGGAACAGGGAGAGAGTGCAGTTAAACATGTGGTTGCAGGGATGGTGTAGGAGGGAGGGTTTCAGATACGTGGATAATTGGAACACATTCTGGGGAAGGTGGGACCTGTACAAACAGGACGGGGTGCACCTGAACCAGAGGGGCACCAATATCCTGGGAGGGAAATTTGCTACGGCTCTTCAGGGGGGTTTAAACTAATTTGTCAGGGGAGTGGGAAAATGAGTTGTAGTCCAGAAGTCAGTGTTGAGGGTGGTGAGGTATTGGGGAAGGTATCAAGGTCAAGGGTGGGTACCGGTAGACAGGAAGGTGGGTTGAAGTGTGTCTACTTCAATGCAAGGAGCATCCAGAACAAGGTAGATGAACTTGGGGTGTGGATTGGTACTTGGGACTACGATGTTGTGGCCATTACGGAGACGTGGGTAGAACAAGGACAGGAATGGTTGTTGGACGTTCCAGGGTATAGATGTTTCAGTAAGTGTAGAGAAGCTGGTAAAAGAGGTGGAGGAGTAGCATTGTTAATCAAGGATAGTTTAACGGCTGCGGAAAGGCACTTCGAGGGGGATCTGCACACTGTGGTAATATAGGCTGAAGTTAGAAATAGGAAAGGAGCGGTCACGTTGTTAGGACTTTACTCTCGGCCCCGAAATAGTAATAGAGATGTGGAGGAAGAAATTGCTAAGCAGATTATGGATATGTGTGGGGGTCACAGGGTAGTTGTCATGGGGGACTTTAACTTTCCAAATATTGATTAGAACCTTTGTAGGTCAAATAGTTCGGATGGGGCAGTTTTTGTGCAGTGTGTGCAGGAGGGTTCCCTGACACAATATGTGGATAGGCCGACAAGAGGTGAGGCCACGTTGGATTTGGTACTGGGAAATGAACCGGGACAAGTGTTAGATTTGGTTGTGGGACAGCACTTTGGAGATAGTGACCACAATTCGGAGTCTTTTGTTATTGCAATGGAGAGGGATAGGGCCGTATGGCAGGGCAAGGTTTACAATTGGGGGAGAGGTAATTATGATGCGATTAGGCAAGAATTAGGAGGCATAAGATGGGAACAGAAACTGTCAGGGAAAGGCACTAATGAAAAGTGGAACTTTTTCAAGGAACAAATACTGGGTGTCCTTGATGGGTATGTCCCTGGCAGGCAGGGAGGAAATGGCCGAGTGAGGGAACCATGGTTCACGAAAGAGGTGGAATGTCTTGTGAAAAGGAAGAGGGAAGCTTATGTAGGGATGAGGAAACAAGATTCAGATGGCTCGATTGATGGTTACAAGTTAGCAAGGAATGAGCTGAAAAAGGGGCTTAGGAGAGCTAGGAGGGGGCATGAGAAGTCCTTGGCGGTTCGGATCAAGGAAAACCCCAAGGCTTTTTACTCTTATGTGAGGAATAAAAGAATGACCAGGGTGAGGTTAGGGCCGGTCAAGGACAGTAGTGGGAACTTGTGTATGGAGTCAGTAGAGATAGGCGAGGTGATGAATGAATACTTTTCTTCAGTGTTCACCAAGGAGAGGGGCCATGTTTTTGAGGAAGAGAAGGTGTTACAGGCTAATAGGCTGGAGGAAATAGATGTTCGGAGGGAGGATGTACTGGCAGTTTTGAATAAACTGAAGGTCGATAAGTCCCCTGGGCCTGATGAAATGTATCCTAGGATTCTTTGGGAGGCAAGGGATGAGATTGCAGAGCCTTTGGCTTTGATCTTTGGGTCCTCACTGTCCACGGGGATGGTGCCAGAGGACTGGAGAGTGGCGAATGTTGTTCCTCTGTTTAAGAAAGGGAATAGAAATGACCCTGGTAATTATAGACCGGTTAGTCTTACTTCGGTGGTTGGTTAATTGATGGAAAAGGTGCTGAGGGATGGGATTTACGACCATTTAGAAAGATGCGGATTAATCCGGGATAGTCAGCATGGATTCGTGAAGGGCAAGTCGTGCCTCACAAATTTGATTGAATTTTTTGAGGAGGTAACTAAGTGTGTTGATGAAGTTAGGGCAGTTGATGTCATATACATGGATTTTAGTAAGGCGTTTGATAAGGTCCCCCATGGTCGGCTTATGATGAAAGTAAGGATGTGTGGGATAGAGGGAAAGTTGGCCGATTGGATAGGTAACTGGCTATCTGATCGAAGACAGAGGGTGGTGGTGGATGGAAGATTTTCGGACTGGAGGCAGGTTGCTAGCGGAGTGCCACAGGGATCAGTGCTTGGTCCTCTGCTCTTTGTGATTTTTATTAATGACTTAGAGGAGGGGGCTGAAGGGTGGATCAGTAAATTTGCTGATGACACCAAGATTGGTGGAGTAGTGGATGAGGTGGAGAGCTGTTGTAGGCTGCAAAGAGACATAGATAGGATGCAAAGCTGGGCTGAAAAATGGCAAATGGAGTTTAACCCTGAAAAATGTGAGGTGATTCATTTTGGTAGGACTAATTTAAATGTGGATTACAGGGTCAAAGGTAGGGTTCTGAAGACTGTGGAGGAACAGAGAGATCTTGGGGTCCATATCCACAGATCTCTAAAGGTTGCCACTCAAGTGGATAGAGCTGTGAAGAAGGCCTATAGTGTGTTAGCTTTTATGAACAGGGGGTTGGAGTTTAAGAGCCAAGGGGTTATGCTGCAACTGTACAGGACTTTGGTGAGACCACATTTGGAATATTGTGTACAGTTCTGGTCACCTCACTATAAGAAGAATGTGGAAGCGCTAGAAAGAGTGCAGAGGAGATTTACCAGGATGCTGCCTGGTTTGGAGGGTAGGTCTTATGAGGAAAGATTGAGGGAGCTAGGGCTGTTCTCTCTGGAGTGGAGGAGGCTGAGGGGAGACTTAATAGAGGTTTATAAAATGATGAAGGGGATAGATAGAGTGAACGTTCAAAGACTATTTCCTCGGGTGGATGGAGCTATTACAAGGGGGCATAACTATAGGGTTCATGGTGGGAGATATAAGAAGGATATCAGAGGTAGGTTCTTTACGCAGAGAGTGGTTGGGGTGTGGAATGGACTGCCTGCAGTGATAGTGGAGTCAGACACTTTAGGAACATTTAAACGGTTATTGGATAGGCACATGGAGCACACCAGGATGATAGGGAGTGGGATAGCTTGATCTTGGTTTCAGATAAAGCTCGGCACAACATCGTGGGCCGAAGGGCCGAAGGGCCTGTTCTGTGCTGTACTGTTCTATGTTCTATGAAAACATGAAGCCTAAATTCATAGTGAGATGAAGTGAAGAGCGGGTCCCAAACACGCACAGCTACTTGAGACACAGCAGGAGATGAAATGGTTAATGTGGCCAGGGGATTGTGACACCATCAAGGCATCGACACACTCCAGAGAGAAACTGAGTTCAAAACTATCAGGATCCAATTAAACACACTGCACGTGCTCACAAAGTGAGGAAAATTGTGAGGCAAAGAAAAAGTGAGGCAAAGTGAGAAAAAATGGATAATATTATAGATTGGGATAATTAAGGGCTTGGGAGAAATAATACTGAATAAGAACTGTCCACAAGTTGGATCGGGATAAAGAGAAAGCTGGAGAATCTTTTACATCTAGGCTTGATCTGTTGCTTGAAGCATCTGTCCTTATGTACAGTAACCTAGAACTCACGGTGCTCCTTCAGGAGAAGAAAAGATCAAGTAGATGTTATTGCAGGCAGCGCCAGAACAGAACTGGAAAATAATGGAGTGAAATTGAGTGCGGGGGTCAGAGAGTTCTCCTCCCCCTCAAGGTGTGGACTGTAAGTATCCTGGGGGACCCCGGACTTCGGATTTTTTTACTAATTAGTGGACATTAAATTAAATTCTATGACTGGCTGTGCATTTATTTTGAATTTGATTGTTTCACTTCTCCTGTTTTTATTCCTGTTGTGATTACGCTCTGGTTAAGGATGGTTGACAGGTGACAGGATGGGAAATTGTGGTTTGGGTCTTCACTGACTAAATGTTTTATTGATCGGAAAGGTGTAAAAAGGGGCCAAACTTCAGCAGAAATCTAGCAGAGTTGAGAACAGACGACTTGCTGTGTGGGAACAGGAAAATAAACAGCTCCCAGAGGACAGAGAAAATAAGAGTCCCTTGAATCCTGGCCAACACCTGGATGTTGAGGCCACTATGTTTTCACTGCTTGGCATGGCAATGCTGACTCCCTGTACAAGGGACGGAGCGTGGGAAGACAATTGTTTGAGAGTTTCATGTGGCTTGGGCAGGTACAGATGGTTGAATGACAGGTTTTGTAATTGGTCCGTTCAAATGTTAGCTCAGCAATGATTGGGTGAAATCAGTCTCCATAGATTTTGTGATGTAACAAAGTATAAGAAGGGATTCCCCGAGCACAGAGATTTGTTGAGGTTTTACATATTGCATTGACTGGTGCCATGGCATCTGGGCAGAGCAGGGAGCATTTCTGTGTAGATGGTGCTTCTACCTAGAGTGTAATGGTAATGCTGCTGCATTTTGATACGACTGCTCAGACATTAGCCTGTGTCAGCTCTTATTGATACTGAATAAAATCTAACCACTGTCACCAAGAAGGGTTATCACTGTGAATCATTTCAGAGTTTGGGAAAAGGGGAGAAAGGGTTAACTGATTCCCTGAGAGGGACTCAATTTCTGTTAAAGAGCCTCCCAACCCCTCTCACCCACTTTCCCTAACGTGCATCAATCTCATCAGGAAAAATCCAGCAACATCAAATACTGAAAGTTTATTATGTAACAGTTTATTAATGAAACAGAACTGCTTTTAGGTGTCCAGATCACCACAACCTGTCCTGGTACCCCCATGCCGACACTGGAATTAAGAAAGCTCACCAATGTCTTTACTCGCTCAGAAGACTAAGGAAATTTGGCATCTCCACTATGATTCTCACCAACATTACAGATGCAACATAGAAAGCATTCTCTTTGGTTGTATCACAGCTTGGTATGGCTCCTGCTCTACCCAAGACTGCAAGACTAGAAAGGGTCATGAATTAAGTCCAGTCCATCACACAAACCAGCCTCCCATCCATTGACACTGTCTACACTTCCCACTGCCTCAGTAAACCGGCCAGCATAATTAAGGACCCCATGCACTGCGGACATTCTCTCTTCCACCTTCTTCCATCAGGAAAAAGATACAAAAGTCTGAGGTCACGTACCAACTGACTTAAGAACAGCTTCTTCCCTGTTGCCATCAGACTTTTGAATGAACCTATCACGCACTAAGTTGATCTTTCTCTACACCTTAGCTATGACTGTAACACTACATTCTGCACTCTCTTGTTTCCTTCTCTATGAACGGTATGCTTTGTCTGTATAGCATGCAAGAAACAATACTTTTTACTGTACACTAATACATAATAAATCAAATTAAATCAGAATATGGTTAAAACAAACAGAAAATATCTTGAGAATCAAAGACCAACCAGAGTAAAAGGATATTCACAATGTTCTGGACACAAATGGTTTCTCTTCAGCTCCTCTGTTCCCTGTTCCTGTGACTCGCCACTTTGGACACAGAGACACTGAATCCTGGGGATCACGTCACCATCAGCCCCGATAACCCACTGCTGTGCCCTGATTGGTTGGAGGCCCATTTCGCAATCAGTCCTCCAGCATCTTCCTGTCTCTCTATTAGTGAACACGCAGGGCAGTTTCCCAACCGGGTCACAAACCCCGTTATTCTCAGCTACATTCAGTCCCCAGCTCCGTCGCCTGGCTGTCATTGACATGAGCAATAGGGAGACAGAAAGGTGCCCCAGACTCAAATGGGAAGTTGAAACTTGTGGCTCTCAACCAACACTTCAACATTTGTCAGTAAAATCCAAGTTATTTATACTGGGGCTTTTATTATTAGATTTAGACATTGGAGGTAAAGGGTAGGGGGTTTTGAAAAGGGTAACTTTCTCTTTCTAATTCTGTATTGTCTATAGTATTAGCCGCGGCTCAATGGGTCAGATGCTCTCACCTCTGAGTCAGAAGGTTGTGAGTTCAAATCCCAGTCCAGGGACCTGAGGACAAAAATCAAATCCAACATTCCTCATCCAGCACTGAGGGAGTGCTGCACTGTCAGAACAGCCTTCTTTCAAATAAGATTTTAAACTGAGGCCCTGTCTGCCCCCCTCAAAAAGATTTGGAAGAAGAGCAGGGGAGTTATCCCCAGTGTCCAGGCCAATATTTATCCCTCAATCAACATTACTAAAAACACATCATCTGCTCAGTATCACATTGCTGTTTGTGGGATCTTGCTGTGTGTAAATTGGCTGCTACATTACAACAGAGACTACAATTCAAAAGTACTTCATTGGCTGTAAAGCAATTTGGGACGTCCTGTGGTTGTGAAAGGTGCTATAAAAATGCAAGTGTATAAATTGAAGATTTATGTTATCTGATTTTGTTATCTGGAACTTAACTGAATTCAGCCACTCCCAATTTACCATTGAATAAATTCACTTTGGTTCAGACAAGACTTTAACCAATTAAGGCAAAGGCAGAATTCTCTGGATAGTAAATTTTTTTTTTAAGTTTATTAATTGCAAAGGTTTACTGAACAACTTTAAGATATTGACTTTTACAACTTCATGTGGGTGATCAGTCCGTAGAAGCGTAACCCTCTCTGGCTCCTTCTTTGATAGGAATTCTTGTGGAATTCAACCTTGGGAGTTTGGCTCCTTCTTTGACAGTAATTTGCTTGGACCTCGGCCTCGGGAGTCTTCAATACTTATTTCGCAAGGAAGACCTTCAGAATCTCTACTTTTATCCCCAAAGTGACCATTACCCCATGTCAGAGTTAGGCCTTTTGTAACATGACAATTGGTCAATTTGGTCACAAGATTAATTTAATTGTTTCCCCAATTACTGACACCACCATCTCTCATTATCTTAGACAGGAAAACAATAGAACTGGTTCATACTATCCCTTTATCTGATTCTCTGCAGTTTCACACAGTTTCAAATTTTGAGGCTAATCAGAGCTTGGAGGTCTCTCTTGCCGGTACATTTATCTTCATTGCACATTCTTTACACACAGCAATTAAACTTTTACATTTTAACAGCAAATAAAACTCAGTCTTTTACTACAACTCCTGATTGATTCATTCATTAATTGTAACTCAATTCAGGCTCACTACTTATTCAATTGCCTGTTACCGACTGGTAGTGAATTAACAGAGGATTCTTTAATTCCGACATTTGGTCTGACTGCTCCCAGGCTAACTGCAGACTGCCTGCTTTTTGAGAAAGATCAAAGCCTTTCTCTTTTCTCCTTCCTGTATAACAAAGGGTTCTGTGAAATATTCCATTCAGGGGGAAGGGGTGGGGTAGTGGGAATGTCGCTGGCCAAGTAATGCAGAGACCCAGCAAAGGATCTGGGGACAGGCAGCTGGGGGGATTTGAATTCAGTGAATCAATCTGGAATTATATAAAGTTAGTCTTAGTAACGGTGACCATGAAACTGTCATCGATTGTTGTAAAGACCCGTCTGGTTCACCCTATTAATGCTCCCTATTAAGGAAGGAAATCTGCCATCCTTACCCGGTCTGGCCTACATGTGAATCCAGACCCACACAGTGATGTGGGTGACTCTTAACTGCCCCTCTGAAATAGCTGAGCAAGTGACTCTGTTCAGGGGCAATTAGGAGATGAGCAACGTGTGCTGGGGCTTTGTCAGCAGTGTCCACATCCCAGGAAAGAATAAAGAATATTCCACGGAAAGCGATGGGTGATTTGAAATGAATTGAAAGGTCAGGAGGTGCTCGTATCGCCCAGAGCTGCTTTTCAATGGATCCTCCTGTTTAAAATAGAAACACATCAGTGTGCCCCTTTCCCACACACAGCTGACCTTGGAATATCACAAAGCTGTTTTTAAACATTCCTTTGTTAAAGAATCAGTCATTTAGAATTGTGAAACAGACATAAATTAAATAACAAAGAACAAAGAACAATACAGCACAGGAACAGGCCCTTCGGCCCTCCAAGCCCGCGCCGCTCCCTGGTCCAAACTAGACCATTCTTTTGTATCCCTCCACTCCCACTCCGTTCATGTGGCTATCTAAATATGTCTTAAACATTCCCAGTGTGTCCACCTCCACCACCTTGCCCAGCAGCGCATTCCAGGCCCCCACCACCCTCTGTGTAAAAAACGTCCTTCTGATATCTGTGTTAAACCTCCCCCCCTCACCTTGAAGCTATGACCCCTCGTGAACGTCACCACCTTCCTGGAAAAAAGCTTCCCACCGTTCACCCTATCTATGCCTTTCATAATTTTATACACCTCTATTAGGTCACCCCCCTCATCCTCCGTCTTTCCAGTGAGAACAACCCCAGTTTACCCAATCTCTCCTCATAACTAAGCCCTTCCATACCAGGCAACATCCTGGTAAACCTCCTCTGCACTCTCTCTAAAGCCTCCACGTCCTTCTGTTAGTGTGGCGACCAGAACTGGGTGCAGTATTCCAAATGCGGCCGAACCAATGTTCTATACAACTGCAACATCAGACCCCAACTTTTATACATACTCTATGCCGCGTCCTATAAAGGCAAGCATGCCATATGCCTTCTTCACTACCTTCTTCACCTGTGACGTCACTTTCAAGGATCTGTGGACTTGCACACCCAGGTCCCTCTGCGTATCTACACCCTTTATGGTTCTGCCATTTATCGTATAGCTCCCCCCCTATGTTAGTTCTACCAAAATGCATCACTTCGCATTTATCAGGATTGAACTCCATCTGCCATTTCTTTGCCCAAATTTCCAGCCTATCTATATCCTTCTTTAGCCTCTGTTCTGTTTTTCTTGGGATTCTCCTATGCCTGGCACCAGTGTCCTGAACAAGGTTATTAACATTCTCTGGGTTAAAGGTTCCTCCTGGTTCTTGCGATCTGTTGTATCCTTTGTCACAGTCTGGACCAGGACATTTATATTGAAAGGTTGTTAAGAAATTCCAGTGAATTCCAGCCCCTCGTTTAACGTTCCATTTGGTGTACGTCAGACTCAGAGATATCCACGTGTGTTTTGATTTGATTTGATTTATTATTGTCACATGTATTAACATACAGTGAAAAGTATTGTTTCTTGCACGCTATGCAGACAAAGCATACTGTTCATAGAGAAGGAAACGAGAGAATGCAGAATGTAGTGTTACAGTCATAGCTAAGGTGTAGAGAAAGATCAACTTAATGCAATGTAAGTCCATTCAAAAGTCTGACAGCAGTAGGGAAGAAGCTGTTCTTGAGTCGGTTGGTACATGACCTCAGACTTTTGTATCTTTTTCCCAACGGACAAAGGTGGAAGAGAGAATGTCCGGGGTGCGTGGGGTCCTTAATTCTGCTGGCTGCTTTGCCGAGGCAGCGGGAAGTGTAGACAGAGTCAATGGATAGGAGGCTGGTTTGAGTGATGGATTGAGCTTAATCACGATCTTCTGTAGTTCCTTTTGGGCAGAGCAGGAGCCAAAGCAAGCTGCGATACGGCCAGAAAGAATGCTTTCTATGGTGCATCTGTAAAAGTTGGTGAGAGTTGTAGCTGACATGTCAAATTTCCTTCGTCTTCTGAGAAAATAGAGGCATTGGTGGGTTTTCCTAACTATAGTGTCAGCATTGGGGGACCAGGACAGGTTGTTGGTGATCTGGACACCTAAAAACTTGAAGCTGTCGACACTTTCTACTTTGTCCCCATTGACGTAGACAGGGACATGTTCTCCTTTACGCTTCCTGAAGTCGATGACAATCTCCTTCGTTTTGTTGACATTGAGGGAGAGATTATTGTTGCTGCACCTGTTCACCAGATTCTCTATCTCATTCCTGTACTCTGTCTCGTCATTGTTTGAGATCCGACCCACTACGGTGGTGTCGTCAGCAAACCTGAAAATCGAATTGGAGGGGAATTTGGCCACACAGTCATAGGTGTACAAGGAGTATCGTAGGAGGCTGAGAACACAGCCTTGTGGGACACTGGTGTTGAGGATGATCGTGGAGGAGGTGTTGTTGCCTATCCTTACTGATTGTGGTCTGTGAGTTAGGAAATTCAGGATCCAGTCACAGAGCGAGGTGCCGAGGCCCAGGCCACGGAGTTTGGGGATGAGTTTCATGGGAATAATGGTGTTGAAGGCTGAGCTGTAGTCAATAAATAGGAGTCTGACATAGGTGTCTTTGTTATCTAGGTGTTCCAGGATTGAGTGCAGGGTCAGGAAGATGGCATCTGCTGTGGATCTGTTGCGGCGATAGACAAACTGTAGTGGATCCAGGTAGTCCGGGAGGCTGGAATTGATTTGTGCCATGACTAACCTTTCGAAGCACTTCATAATGATGGATGTCAGAGCCACCGGCCGACAGTCATTAAGGCACGCTGCTTGGTTTTTCTTAGGTACCGGGATGATGGTCATCTTCTTGAAGCAGATAGGGACCTCAGATTGTTGTAAAGAGAGGTGAAGATGTCTGTGAATATCTCTGCCAGCTGATCCGCACAGGATCTGAGTGCTCGTCCGAGTACCCCATCCGGGCCAGTCACTTTCCGTTGGTTGACCTTCAAGAACGCTGCTCTGACATCCGCAATAGTGACCCCAGATACAGGTTCATCCAGGGCTTCCAGGATGGAGGGCATGCTCTTGCTGACCTTTGCTCAAAATGGCGTAGAATGCATTGAGCTCATCAGAGAGGGGTGCGTTGGAGCTGGCGATTTTACATGCCTTCATCTTAGCCTGTTATGTCTTGCAGACCTTGCCATAGTCAGAGGCGGTTGGTGTGGCTAGCCTGGGACTCTAGCTTGGTCCGGTACTGTCTTTTGGCATCTTTGATGGATCTTCTTAGATCCTATCTGGCTTTCTTGTATCAGTCAGTGTCTTGTATAGTGTCAGTGTGTGAAAAGGGTTCTGGGTAAGGGTTTAGCCCTTCTTTACAATGAGCCCTTTATTCAATTCTAAAGTATAAAGTCCTCATTAAATATCAATTCTACCTGTTATCTACATTTCACCAAGCCAGTCTATGTTTTTATCACAAGACTACACTGGGAGCACTGTCGACATCTTAGTAACTTGATTGATTTTATCGAGGAGATAACGAAGGTGATCGATGAGGGTAGAGCAGTGTGTGTTGTGTACATGGATTTTATGCTTTCGACAAGGTCCCTCATGGTAGGCTCATCCAGAAGATTAAGATGCATGGGCTTCACGGTGACTTGGCTGCTTGGATCTCAGAATTGACTTGCCCATAGAAATCAGAGAGTCGTGGTGGAAGGGTGTTTTTCTGGCTGGAAGTCCATGACTAGTGGTGTTCCACAGGAATCCGGACTGGGACCTCTGCTGTTTGTGATATGTATAAATTATTTGGATGAAAACGTGGATAGGTGGGTTGGTAAGTTTGCAGATGATACAAAACTAGGTGTAGATAGGAGTTGTAGATAATGTAGAAGGTTGTCAAAGGATACAGTGGGATGTAGATCAGCTGCAGATATGGGTGGAGAAACGGCAGATGGAGTTTAATCTGGGCAAGTGTGAGCACTTTGGGAGATCAAATGTTAAGGGTAAGTATATAGTTAACAACAGGCCCGTGAACAGCACTGATGTACTGAGGGATCTTGTGGTTCAAGTCCATAGATCTCTGAAATTGGCCACACAATTAGATAGGTGGTAACATAGAACATAGAACATAGAAAGCCACAGCACAAACAGGCCCTTCGGCCCACAAGTTGCGCCGATCACATCCCCACCTCTAGGCCTATCTATAGCCCTCAATCCCATTAAATCCCATGTACTCATCCAGAAGTCTCTTAAAAGACCCCAACGAGTTTGCCTCCACCACCACCGACGTCAGCCGATTCCACTCACCCACCACCCTCTGAGTGAAAAACTTACCCCTGACATCCCCCCTGTACCTACCCCCCAGCACCTTAAACCTGTGTCCCCTCGTAGCAACCATTTCAGCCCTTGGAAATAGCCTCTGAGAGTCCACCCTATCCAGACCCCTCAACATCTTGTAAACCTCTATCAGGTCACCTCTCATCCTTCGTCTCTCCAGGGAGAAGAGACCAAGCTCCCTCAACCTATCCTCATAAGGCATGCCCCCCAATCCAGGCAACATCCTTGTAAATCTCCTCTGCACCCTTTCAATGGCTTCAACATCTTTCCTGTAATGAGGTGACCAGAACTGCGCGCAGTACTCCAAGTGGGGTCTAACCAGGGTCCTATAAAGCTGCAGCATTATCTCCCGACTCCTAAACTCAATCCCTCGATTAATGAAGGCCAGTACGCCATACGCCTTCTTGACCGCATCCTCCACCTGCGAGGCCGATTTAAGAGTCCTATGGACCCGGACCCCAAGGTCCTTCTGATCCTCTACACTGCTAAGAATGGTACCCTTCATTTTATACTGCTGCTCCATCCCATTGGATCTGCCAAAATGGATCACTACACACTTATCCGGGTTGAAGTCCATCTGCCACTTCTCCGCCCAGTCTTGCATTCTATCTATGTCTCGCTGCAACTTCTGACATCCCTCCAAACTATCCACAACACCACCTACCTTGGTGTCGTCAGCAAACTTACCAACCCATCCCTCCACTTCCTCATCCAGGTCATTTATGAAAATGACAAACAGCAAGGGTCCCAGAACAGATCCCTGGGGCACTCCACTGGTCACTGACCTCCATGCAGAGAAAGACCCCTCCACAGCCACTCTCTGCCTTCTGCAGGCAAGCCAGTTCTGGATCCACAAGGCAACAGCCCCTTGGATCCCATGCCCTCTCACTTTCTCAAGAAGTCTTGCATGGGGGACCTTATCGAACGCTTTGCTGAAGTCCATATAGACCACATCCACCGCTCTTCCTTCGTCAATGTGCTTGGTCACATTTTCAAAGAACTCAACCAGGCTCGTAAGGCACGACCTGCCCCTGACAAAGCCGTGCTGACTACTTTTGATCATACTAAACTTCTCTAGATGATCATAAATCCTGTCTCTCAGGATCCTCTCCATCAACTTACCAACCACTGAGGTTAGACTCACCGGTCGGTAATTTCCCGGGCTGTCCCTGTTCCCTTTCTTGAATATAGGGACCACATCCGCAATCCTCCAATCCTCCGGAACCTCTCCCGTCTCCATCGACGATGCAAAGATCATCGCCAAAGGCTCCGCAATCTCCTCCCTCGCCTCCCACAGTAACCTGGGGTACATCCCATCCGGTCCCGGCGACTTACCAACCTTGATGCCATTCAATAGTTCCAACACATCCTCTTTCTTTATGTCCACATGCTCGATCCTTTCTGTCCTCCGCAATCCAGCAGTACAACCACCCAGATCCCTTTCCACCGTGAATACCGAGGTAAAGTATTCATTAAGCAGCTCCGCCATTTCTAACGGTTCCGCACAAACTTTTCCCCCTTCACCTTTTAAGGGTCCTATGCCTTCACATCTCATCCTTTTACTCTTGACATATTTGTAGAAAGCCTTGGGATTCTCCTTAATCTTACCCGCCAAGGTCTTCTCATGACCCCTTCTCGCTCTCCTAATTTCCTTCTTAAGCTCCTTCCTACATCGCGTATACTCCTCTAAATCCTTAACACCTCCTAGCTCTCTGAACCTTCTGTACGCCTCTCTTTTCTTATTCACCAGGTTCATCACAACCTTCGTGCACCACGGTTCCCGTACCCTACCAACACCCCCCTGTCTCATCGGAACGTTGTCATGCAGAGCTCCAGACAAACATTCCTTGAAAATCCTCCACTTTCCTTCGGTACTTTTCCCCAAGAATGCCTCCTTCCAATTTACCCGTCTAATTTCCTCCCTGATGACACTGTATTTCCCTTTACTCCAGAGAAACACTTTCCTAGCCTGCCTGACCCTATCTCTTTCCAATGCTATCGTGAAGGAGATAGTAAATAAGGCATTTGGCATGATTGTCTTTATTGAGTACAAGAGTCAGAATGTCATGTTGCAGCTTTATAAAACTTTGCTTAGATTGCACTTGGAATATTGCGTTCAATTCTATTGCCACATTACAGGAAGGATGTAGAGGCTTTGGAGAGGGTGCAGAAGAGGTTTGCCATGATGCTGCTGGATTAAAGGGTATGAGCTATAAGGAGAGGCTGGACAAACTAGGGTTGTTTTCTCTGGAGCGGCGGAGGGTGAGGGGAGACTTGATAGAATTCCATAAAATTATGAGAGACATAGAAAGGGTTGACAGTCAGAATCTTTTTCCCGAGTTGAAATGTCTAATAGTAAGGGGCATGCACTTAAGGTGAGAAGGGGGGGAGCTCAAAGGAGATGTGAAGGACAAGTTTTTTTACACAGAGTGGTAGGTGTCTGGAACGCACAGCTAGGGGTGGTGTTGGAAGCAGATACGACAGGGTCATTTAAGAGGCTTTTAGATAAGCACATGAACATGCAAGAAATAGAGGAATATGAACCAAGGGCAGGCAGAAGGGATTAGTTTAATTTAGCGTCATGTTCAACACAATATCGTGGGCCCAATGGTCTGTTCCTGTGCTTTACTGTCCTATGTTCTATTTGTGATTCCATTTAGAAAAAGGAAACAGAGGCACTGGAGAAGGGGCAAGAAAGATTCACAAGAATAATCCCAGACCTGTAATCACTTGTGAACTCACTGGTGTTTAATCAAGTTTGCTGACTGAGTGAATCCCTTCCCACAGTTGGAGCAGGAGACCAATGTGGTGATATAAACAGGGCCTAGTTTTAAGGCTGATAAAATTGGATATCCTAAATTAAAGAATTGGGCACATTGAAATCAAACACAGTCAAACCTCAGGCAGGCCAATTGTACAAATACACAAACGTGTCTCCGCCTGACCCATCAACCACCCATCAAAGGTTGTTACTGATACTTAGCAGGAGATCATTGCACCCCATTGAAATGCACCAGCCTATTGTTAGAAGCCCAGATCGGGCCAGACTTTCCGTCACCGAAAGTTCCTGGGAGATGGGACACCTGGGGGCGGACCCTGGTGTCCTGTCAGGCAGACATCAAGAAACCCACTGGGTATTGGAACCCGCTCCTGGAACCTGATTGGCCAGAAGCCAGAGAAGTTTCTGGAAAGGCAAGCAGGCTGGGGGATAAAGGGACACACTTCAAGACACACAGGAGCGAAGACTCGACAAGGGAGGCGGTTGTGACTATTCGGAAGACTGACCAGAGAAGGTATGAAGGAAGAAGCTGCCATCGAGACTCACCTTCGTGACGACAGACTAGAGGGACTCAGAGAATCGAGCCTGCAGTTCAAACCATCTTTACGGGTAGTATACTTGAATCTGGGGTATCCTCTTGTTTTATGTGGGTAATTTAACGGTTAATAGTGTTATTATTAATAAACTTGTTGAACCTTTATTTGTGTTTGTCCTTTGTCCATCTTGCAAATAAGAACACCAATATAAAACCTTAGAGTAAGCAAACTGGTCGAAAGTATCTGAGAATTAACAGGTACAACACCACCCTCTGTCGGTGTGAATGCGCTGGTGGATCATCAGATCCCGAGAGCTTTTGAAGCCATGCCCACAGTCAGAGCATTTAAAAATTCTCTCCTTGATGTGTGATGTTGTGTCTGCGTAGGCTGGATAACCGAGTAAATCCTTTCGCACACACAAAGCAGGTGAATGGTCTCTCCCTGGTGTGAACTCGCTGGTGTTTCAGCAGTGCTGAAGATATTCCAAACCTCATTGAGCAGTGAGAGCAGTTGAACAGTCTCTCTTAAGTGAATGCGATGGTGGGACGCCAGTTCACCAGAGCTTTTGAAGCCTCTCCCACAGTCAGAGCAGGTGAACGGTCTCTCCCTTGTGTGAATGCCCTGGTATTCTTGAGAGCTTTTGAAGTCACTCCCACAGTCAGAGAATTTAAAGGGGCTCCCCTTGGTGTGAATTATTTTGTGTCTTAGCAAGCTGGATGATTGAGTGAAACCCTTTCTACACACAGAGCAGGTGATTGGTCTACCCCAAGTGTGAACTTGATGGTGCACCCGCAGACTGGATGAATCACTGAATGCTTTTCCACACTGAGAGCAGCTGAACGCTCTCTCCAAAGTGTGTGAATGCACTGGTGGATCATCACTTCCCGAGAGCTGAAAGCCACTTCCACAGTCAGAGCGTTCATTGGTGTGAGTGGCTTTGTGTTTTAGCAAGATGGATGAAGTAGTGAATCCTTTCCCACACACAGAGCAGCGGAACGGCCTCTCTCCCATGTGAACTCATTGGTGTCTCAGCAGGATGGATGACAGAGTGAATCCTTTCTCACACACTGAGCAGCTGAATGGTCTCTCCTCAGTGTGAATGCGTTGGTGGGACATCAGATCTGCAGCACTTTTGAAACCACTCCCACAGTCAGGGCATTTAAAGGGTCGCTCCTTGGTATCTCTGTAGGTTAGATGCCTGAGTGAATCCCTTCCCACACACAGAACAGGTGAACGGTCTCTCCCCAGTGTGAATTCGCTGGTGTGTCAGCAGGTCAGATGACCGAGTGAATCCTTTCCCACAGTCAGAGAGGTGAATGCTCTCTCCTCAGTGTGAAAGCATTGGTGGGACACCAGTTCGCCAGAGCTTTTGAAGCCACTCCCACAGTCAGAGCATTTAAAGGGTCTCTCATTACTGTGAATGACTTTGTGTCTGCATAGACTGGATAACTGAATGAATCCCTCCCCACACAGAGCAGGTGAACGGTCTCTCCCTGGTGTGAACTCGCTGGTGTATCCGCAGGTTGGATGACATTCTAAGTGTCTTTCTGTAGTGAGCGCAGCTGAACAGTCTCTCCTCAGTGTGAATGCGCTGGTGGATCAGCAGTTCACCAGAAATCACTCTCAGTCAGAGCATTTAAAGGGTCTCTCATTGGTGTGGGTGACTTTGTGTCTGTGCAGATGGGATAACTGAATGAATCCCTTCCCATACACAGAGCAGGTGAACGGTTTCTCCCCAGTGTGACTGCGTCAATGAATTTCCTGATGTGGAGATGCCGGTGTTGGACTGGGGTAAACACAGTAAGAAGTTTGACAACACCAGGTTAAAGTCCAACAGGTTTATTTGGTAGCAAAAGCAGTGTGGCTTTTGCTACCAAATAAACCTGTTGGACTTTAACCTGGTGTTGTTAAAC
Source organism: Mustelus asterias (assembly GCF_964213995.1). Lineage (NCBI taxonomy): Eukaryota > Metazoa > Chordata > Chondrichthyes > Carcharhiniformes > Triakidae > Mustelus > Mustelus asterias. Next base: position 54,952,849 of record NC_135812.1, on the reverse strand, counting down.
TTCTTACAATGAATTTCCAACAGAGATGGGGCCCTGAATCCCTTCCTACAATCCTCACATTTCCACGGTCTCCCCATGGTGACTCCTTGTGATTCTCCAGGTGAAACAATCAGTTAACTCTCACACAGGACACAGGTACAGTCTCTCCCCGCTGTGAATGCTGCGATGTATTTTCAGGCTTAAAGCTCTTTTTTTTAATACTTTTCCAATTCAATCAAATCAAGTCCAATTCAGAGTCTCAACAAGTTGAGACATTTCCGATCCAGGCTGGCAAGACAGGGCAAGCGACCATTTACCCTGCCCTGAACCTGATCTACATGAGCCAAGCTGATTGGAGGAGGGAAAGCAATTCCTCCTCCAAGACTTGATCTCATTTGCATCTGAGCCAAAAGGCCGAGATACCGCTTTTAAAAATAGCTTCATATGAAACATATGGAGTCTCGGCCTTTTGGCTAAGATCAAGTGTATGGACGGCAGCCCATGGTCGGCCGCACTTGGTCGAGGTCACTAGGTTACGCTGAGGCTTCATATGTTTCATATGAAGCAATTTTTAACAGCGGCATCTCGGCCTTTTGGCTAAGATGCAAATGAGCTCAAGTCTTGGAGGAGGAACCTCCCCCTTCTCCAATCAGCTTGGCTCATGTAGATCAGGCCCAGGACAGGGTGGTTTGGTCGCTCGCCCTGTCTTGTCAGCCTGGATCTGAAATGTCTCAACTTGTTGAGACTCTGAATTGGATTTGATTTGATTGGAAAAGTATAAAAAAAAACATATGAAGCTTCAATGTAACCAAGTGCAGCATCCAATCCATACTACACTTGATCTTAGCCAAAAGGCCGAGAAGCGATTTGCACACAGTGCACTGGAACACTCTCATTGGGTGGGTGTGTTTCCGCACAAAGCCCGCGCTCTGATTGGTTGGAGGACCAGTTGCCTTCCAGTCCTCCAACTCTTCCCATTGGTCAGAGCCTCAGTATTATGGTCGTGGGGGGGCTGGGGCGGAACTGCCCCGCGCATGCGTAGCTTCCCTCTCTCTCTCCTTCTCCCTTGAACATGCGCAGTCCCGGGCCAGGGTGGGGGGAGGTGGAGAACACCGAGCGGCTTCTCGCTCTGGCCGGAGCCGTCAGCCGGTTGCCTGGAAACCTGGGCTCGAGGAGGTGAAGGGGGAACAACGGGTGGGGGCGGGGCTCCCGTGTCTGCGCGCCGGGCCTGCGCACTGGAACCCGGAGACGTAGCCGCGGAGCAGAGTATTTTCTATTGGCTGATTCAGGCCGGGCTCCATTCTGACGTCACAATGCGGAAGTTGTCCAATGAACTTCAGGTTAAAATTTCCTCCTCTGCAACGTCTGGGAGGAAATCCCCTTTTCCATTTCACTTCTCACTCTGGGGGAAACTGGGGACTTGCAGCAACTGAAGGGAAAGAAAGTGAATCCAGGAAGGGTGCAGACTCTGGAAAGCTTGGCCCAGGTCACTCTGTCTTAAAGAAATTGTGACACCTGAGAGTGTTCCAGTGCACTGTGTGCAAAGAGCTTTAACCAGTTACACAGCCTGAAAAAAAAATTGCAGCAACCTCAGAGGGGAGAGACTGTACCTGTGTTCTGTGTATGGATGAAGCTTCAATAACCATCAAACCTGGAGAGTCACAAGGACACCCGCACCATGGGGAAACCATGGAAATGTGGGGACTGTGGGAAGGGATTTAAAGCCCCATCAGAGCTGGAAAATCATCGACGCAGTCACACCGGGGAGAGACCATTCATCTGCTCCGAGTGTGGGAAGGGATTCACTCTGTCATCGAACCTACTTGCGCACGAGCGAGTCCACGCTGGTGAAGGGCCATTCGCCTGCTCTATTTGTGGGAAAGGATTCACTCAGTTCCCAACTCTGCAGCGACACCAGGCAGTTCACACTGTAGAGAGGCCGTTCTCCTGCTCTGAGTGTGGACAGGGATTTACCAGATCATCCAGTCTGCTCACCCACCAGCGAGTTCATGCTGGGACAAGGCCATTCATCTGTACTGAATGTGGGAAGGGATTTACAAGGTCATCCTGTCTTCAGACTCACCAGCGAATTCACACCGGGGAGAAGCCATTCATCTGCACTCAGTGTAAAAAGTGTTTTGGGGATGCATCTAGCTTTGCGAGACACCGGCAAATTCACACTGGGAAAAGGTCATTCCACTGTTCCGTGTGTGGAAAGGGATTCGCTCTTTCATCCAACCTGTGGAGACACCAACAAATACACACCAGGGAGAAGCTGTTCAGCTGCTCTGAGTGTGGGAAGGGATTCAATGATTCATCAGCCCTGGAGAAGCACCAGCGAGTTCACACCGGGGAGAGGCCGTTCACCTGCTCTCAATGCGGGAAGGGATTCACTCGGCCATCCCACCTGCAGACACATCAGCGAATTCACACTGGGGAGAGACCGTTCACCTGCTCTCAGTGTGGGAAGGGATTCAGTGAATCATCAAACCTGCTGGCACACAAGCGAGTTCACACTGGGGAGAGACCGTTCACCTGCTCTGTGTGTGGGAAAGGATTCACTCAGTCATCAACCCTGCTGCGACACCAGGCTGTCCACACCGGAGAGAGGCCCTTCGCCTGCTCTGTGTGCGGGAAGGGATTTACTCGCTCAACCAATCTGGTGACACACCAACGGGTTCACTCTGGGGAGAGGCCGTTCGCCTGCTCCGTGTGTGGGAAGGGTTTTGTGGATGTCTCCAGCCTCGGGAGACACCAGCGAGTTCACACTGGGGAGAGGTTGTTCGCCTGCTCTGCGTGCGGGAAGGGATTCGCTAATTCATCCAACCTGCATAGACACCAGCGGATACATGCCAGGGAGAGGCCGTTCACCTGCTCTGAGCGTGGAAAGGGATTCACTCGGTTATCCAGCCTGTGCAGATACCAGACCAGTCACAGCGAATAGAGACTTTTCATATTCAGACTGTGGATGTTCATTGTATCAATTATGATAGGCTATACAGGCGGAGGGCATTGATTGGATGGTTACTTGAGCCCATATAATGCCTTTTCCATCCGTGTCCTGGGCTGGAGGATACTGCACGTAGCAGTCCCATTCAACCATAGGTTGCATTGGTTCACACACTGCAAGATGCCTGTGCCTTTTTCAGCCTTGTGGAGTCTGTGGACTGTTTGTGTGTAAGTTGTAACAGACTGCATCACCTCCTCAGTTATTTGGAAAAGCTTTTATTCCAGTTTTTTCACTTCAGTCTCACGCTCCTGATTTTTAGGCACCCTATGTGGAGGAGTGTGCTGGGAGTGAGGAGGACCTCCTTGTGAACCTGCTCCTGGGCCTGGCCAAACTTAGTAAGAAGCCTCACAACATCAGGTTTCTGAAGCTCGTGATTCCAAATAAACCCGTTGAACTTTAACCTGGTGTTGTGAGACTTCTTACTGTGCCCACTCCAGTCAAATGCCAGCATCTCCACATCATGGCCAAACTCATCAACAGGTCCAGGCAGCGGGCGATCGAGGGGCTTCTCTGGGTTGACTGCCTGCTGAGCTGCATCATCAGCTCCTCCCCCCACCCCGAGGAAGGACACTGTGGTTTAAAGTTTGCAATTTTCCTTTGGGATTTATATTCTTTGTCAGTGTTGCTTTAAGGAACCTTTCAATTTATTAATTTATCCATCGGTTCATTTGTCCTTTGTTCTCATTGCTGGCTTTGTTTAATTAGTTCACCCTTTTGGATATAGAGGAGGTAAGTGAGGGGTAAAAACTTGACAGATGGAATATAATGTAGTAAAATATGAAGTGGTGTACTTTGTAGGAAGAATAAAGGAGCTGAATATTATTTAAATGGAGGAAGACTGCAGAAAGCTGCAGCACAGAGGAATTTGGGGATCCTCATTCATAAATCACACAAAGCTTGCATGCAAGTTCAGCAGGTCCGTGGGAAGGCAAATGGGATGTTGGCCTTTATTTCATTGGACATGGAGTACAAAAATAAGGAAAACTAAACACGGCACTAGTTAGACTACAGCTGGAAGACTGTGAACAGTTTTACTCCTATTATCATAGAATCATAGAAACCCTACAGTGCAGAAAGAGGCCATTCGGCCCATCGAGTCTGCACCGACCACAATCCCACCCAGGCCCTACCTCCATATCCCTACATATTTTACCCACTAATCCCTCTAACCTACACATCTCAGGACACTAAGGGGCAATTTTTAGCATGGCCAATCAACCTAACCCGCACATCTTTGTGGGAGGAAACCGGAGCACCCGGAGGAAATCCACGCAGACATGAGGAGAATGTGCAAAATCCACACAGACAGTGACCCGAGCCGGGAATCGAACCCAGGTCCCTGGAGCTGTGAAGCAGCAGTGCTAACCACTGTGCTACCGTGCCGCGAACATAAGTGTAGGAGTAGGCCATTCGGCCCTTCGAGCCTGCACCACTATTCAATATGATCATGGCTGATCGTGCACTTTCAGTATTCCGCTCCCACTTTCTTTCCATACCCCTGTCGCATTAATTTAGCATGGCCAATACACCTCAGCACATCTTTGGAGTGTGGGAGGAAACCCACACAGACGCGGGGAGAATGTGCAAACTCCACACAGACAGTCATCCGAGGCTGGAATCGAACCCGGCTCCCTGGCACTGTGAGGCAGCAGTGCTAACCACTATGCTTAAAGAGGCCAAGAGATTTGGAGGAATCTGAGGTGTAGCAATGAGCATCTCCCGGAGAGAAATGCTGAATCGGCAGACATGCACAGTCGATAAGGAAACAGAAAATGATTCAAGCAGCTCAGACTCGGAGCTGGGAGCTATTTGTTAAATTGATTGGGAATCTTGAAGAGGCGAAAATGAATGCTATTCGGGACTGACCAGATCGAAATAAAGTTACATTTACTGTGACGAGTTTGTGGCTGTATTTTACTAACATCAAATGACACATTTTACAAGGTGGTATTCATAGAGAAACTATGAATAATGTGAGTATTTGATGCGTAAAACATGAGTGCACAGATTATATTCCAAAATAACTCAGAAACACAGGTAGGGAAAGCAGTAATCAGGACTGTAATCATTGTCAGTGTTATAATCCAGGTCAGAAATTCCAAAGTATTTATGACGTCAGTCGAGACGAAAGGTTTTGCTATTTGAATTTGGTCAGAGTAAGCATGGGATGTTTCACTCCAGGTATGATTTAAATGACCCACTAGGGAACTTTTATCAAACAAAGTTTATTTAAGAGTACAGTTAAGACATAGAAAGAAAATTAGCAACAGCTTTTACCATTTACAAACAAGAAAAAAAAGTATGATATTGTACATACCTTAACAACTAAATGCACTGTTCCAATAGAATAAACCTCCTTATAAACATACACCTGTCCCAGGTTTAGCAGAGAAAATAAGAATATTCTTGTTGTTTTGCAGCTCAGCAATACCTGCTGTGAATTAGTCCTTCGGATAGAGAATTAAAACTCTGGTTTTTCCATTCCAGAACTCCCAGCACCTCGAGGTAGAAATAATGCCACTGCTGGCCTCTAACTAGCAAACCACCAACATCAGAATTTTCACTCCAGCAAGGCAAAAAAAACTGCCTCCGACATAGCAGAATTTCTAATAACACGAAAGAGGCGCAGAAATACTGCCTTTCAGCCAGGATTCCACACAGCTTCGAACTAAAACTGAAAGTGAATCCTTGGATTCCTCTGTAAAGGAACCATCTGACTTTGACTTATCAATCAATCTACCCACAACACTTCAAAAGTTTGTAAACTCCCAGAAAGTGCATTAGGCCCAGAGTAAAAATAAACAGAACCCCATTTAAACCAGTTAAGCAGCAATACAGGGACATCTAATCAAATAGCTGGTGCCACAATGAAAAAAACAGGCTTGGTTACAAACTGCAGAGAACATGATTTAAAAAAAAATTTCTTAAAGGCCCAGTGACGTCACAGCTATCACAGTGGGTCCACTATCTCGAATATGATCTTCAGTTGGCACTTATTAATAGCATTGATGATGGATTAAGAAATATGAATTCATCTCTGGATGGGGATATTAAATGCGATAATATTTATGAAAGGTGTGAAGGGTTACGTTTTAAGACCGTTGATTATACAGAATGTAATCGATGTGACTTTGAATATAATATTGATCCCAGAAGCAACTTTTTTCACAGTATAAATGCTAATTGTAACGATTGTGATCAAAGTACTGCTGATGCTGGAATCTGAAACAAGAACAGAGAAAGCTGGAAATACTCAACAGCTCCGGCAGCATCTGCAGGGAGAGATAAACAGAGTCAATGTTTGGAGTGACTTTGGTTCTTCATCAGAACTGGAGTGAGGGAGAATGTGTCGGATATTCAACTGTAGCTGGGAGAGATTGAAACAAAATGGAGCAACCTTGAGAACAAAAGGGCCGGTGTGGGGCGGGGGCCCTGTGTGGGAGGGAGCCCAATGTGGGAGGGGGACCCGATGTGGGAGGGGGACCCGGTGTGGGAGGGAGACCCGGTGTGGGAGGGAGACCCGGTGTGGGAGGGGAACCCGGTGTGGGAGGGGAACCCGGTGTGGGAGAGGGACCTGGTGTGGGAGGGGGACCCGGTGTGGGAGGGAGACCCGGTGTGGGAGGGGGACCCGGTGTGGGAGAGGGACCCGGTGTGGGAGGGGGACCCGGGGTGGGAGGGGGACCCGGTGTGGGAGGGAGACCCGGTGTCGGAGGGGGACCCGGTGTGGGAGAGGGACCTGGTGTGGGAGGGGGACCCGGTGTGGGAGGGGACCCAGTGTGGGAGGGGGGCCGGTGTGGGAGGGGAATGGGGGGCAAGGGGCTTGCAATACATCTTTGGGATACTTATTTAAAAAGGTTTAAGATGGAGGAGAAAGGTCACAGGCTGAAGTTGTTGAACTCAGTGTTGAGTCCTGAGGGCTGTAAACATAGAAAACAGAAGCAGATGTAGGCCATTCGGCCCTTCGAGCCTGCTCCGCCATTCACTTTGATCATGGTTGGTTATCGAATTCAATATCCTGATCCCCCCTTCCCCCAAATCCTTTGACCCTTTATCCTCAAGAGCGATATCTAATTTCTTCTTGAAATCAGACAACATTTTGGCCTCAACTACTTTCTGTGGCCGTGAATTCCACACGTTCACTACTCTCCGCATCTCAATCCTAAAACGTTCACCCCTTATCCTCAAACTATGACCCCTAGCTCTGAAATGTGCCTAACGTGCTTATTTATAACTATTGGACTTTAAGAAAGAGGTTGTGCTGGAATCTTTGAATGGCATCAAGATAGATAAGTTGCCGGGTCCGGATGGGATGTACCCCAGGTTACTGTGGGAGGCGAGGGAAGAGATTGCAGAGCCTCTGGCGATGATCTTTGCGTCGTCGATGGAGACGGGAGAGGTGCCGGAGGATTGGAGGATTGCAGATGTGGTTCCTATTTTCAAGAATGGGAACAGGGATAGCCCAGGTAATTACCGACCGGTGAGTCTAACCTCAGTGGTTGGTAAACTGATGGAGAAGATCCTGAGGGACAGGATGTATGAGCATTTAGAGAGGTTTAGTATGCTCAAGAATACTCAGCATGGCTTTGTCAAGGGCAGATCGTGCCTTACGAGCCTGGTGGAGTTCTTTGAAAATGTGACTAAACACATTGACGAAGGGAAGGCGGTAGATGTGGTTTATATGGATTTTAGCAAGGCGTTCGATAAGGTATGGTATGCTTGCCTTTATAGGTATGCTTGCCTTTATAGGACGGGGTATAGAGTATAAAAGCTGGAGTCTGATGATGCAGCTGTATAGAACGCTGGTTAGGCCACATTTGGAGTACTGCGTCCAGTTCTGGTCGGCACACTACCAGAAGGACGTGGAGGCATTGGAGAGAGTGCAGAGAAGGTTTACCAGGATGTTGCCTGGTATGGAGGGTCTTAGCTATGAGGAGAGATTGGGTAGACTGGGGTTGTTCTCCTTGGAAAGACGGAGAATGAGGGGAGATCTAATAGAGGTGTACAAGATTATGAAGGGTATAGATAGGGTGAACAGTGGGAAGCTTTTTCCCAGGTCAGAGGTGACGATCACAAGGGGTCACGGGCTCAAGCTGAGAGGGGCGAAGTATAACTCAGACATCAGAGGGACGTTTTTTACACAGAGGGTGGTGGGGGCCTGGAATGCGCTGCCAAGTAGGGTGGTGGAGGCAGGCACGCTGACATCGTTTAAGACTTACCTGGATAGTCACATGAGCAGCCTGGGAATGGAGGGATACAAACGATTGGTCTAGTTGGACCAAGGAGCGGCACAGGCTTGGAGGGCCGAAGGGCCTGTTTCCTGTGCTGTACTGTTCTTTGTTCTTTGTTCTTTGTCCCCCATGCAAGGCTTCTAGAAAAAGTGAGAGGGCATGGGATCCAAGGGGCTGCTGCCCGGTGGATCCAGAACTGGCTTGCCCAAAGGAGGCAGAGAGTGTGTATAGATGGGTCTTTTTCTAAATAGAGGTCGGTCACCAGTGGTGTGTCCCAGGGATCTGTTCTGGGACCCTTGCTGTTTGTCATTTTCATAAATGACCTGGATGAGGAAGCGGAGGGATGGGTTGGTAAGTTTGCCGACGACACGAAGGTTGGTGGGGTTGTGGATAGTCTGGAGGGATGTCAGAAGTTACAGAGGGACATAGATAGGATGCAAGACTGGGCGGACAAGTGGCAGATGGACTTCAACCCAGATAAATGCGTCGTGGTCCATTTTGGTAGGTCAAATGGGATGAAGGAGTACAATATAAAGGGAAAGACTCTTAGTACTGTAGAGGATCAGAAGGACCTTGGGGTCCGGATCCATAGGACTCTGAAATCGGCCCCGCAGGTGGAGGAGGTGGTTAAGAAGGCATATGGTGTGCTGGTCTTTATCAATCGAGGGATTGAGTTTAGGAGTCCGGGGTTAATGATGCAGCTATATAAGACCCTCGTCAGACCCCACTTGGAGTACTGTGCTCAGTTCTGGTCGCCTCACTATAGGAAGGATGTGGAAAAGATTGAAAGGGTGCAGAGGAGATTTACAAGGATGTTGCCTGGATTGAGTGGCATGCCTTATGAGGATAGGCTGAGGGAGCTCGGTCTTTTCTCCTTGGAGAGACGAAGGATGAGAGGAGACCTAATAGAGATGTATAAGATGTTGAGAGGCATAGATCGGGTGGACTCTCAGAGGCTTTTTCCCAGGGTGGAAATGTCTGCTACGAGAGGACACAGGTTTAAGGTGCTGGGGGGTAGGTACAAAGGAGATGTTAGGGGTAAGTTTTTCACACAGAGGGTGGTGGGCGAGTGGAATCGGCTGCCGTTAGTGGTGGTGGAGGTGAACTCAATAGGGTCTTTTAAGAGACTCCTGGATGAGTACATGGAGCGTAATAGGATGGAGAGTTATAGGTAGGTCTAGAAGGTAGGGATGTGTTCGGCACAACTTGTGGGTTGAAGGGCCTGTTTGTGCTGTAGTTTTTCTATGTTTCTATGTTTCTATTATACTGATGAATAATTTAATGTGACAGCGTTTGGAAGATGTTGTATCACTTATCTTAATGTTAGAAATTTAAACACAAACTTTCAGAAGATCAGAGTATTTGAATCAGCTTAAAGCCCAGTTGAATGTGATCACTGTATCAGAGACTTAGCTTGTTTTCGGAAGGGCTGATGAATTTGAATTTGAAGGCATGTGATGAGCTACATTAATTAGACAAATAAAAAAGAGGTTTTGACTTTGTGCATGAATAGAAATTTTAATTAGAAGTCTCTCGGACAGTTAATATCGATGTTGTGATGGGAAACACAACTGTGGAAATCATCATTGAAAAAGGTAACAATGTGGCCATTAATTGTGTATACAGGAGACAGGAGACCAGGAACTAACATCGAGACATTTAAAGATACTCTGGAAAACATGTTAATTAAGGTTAAGGAAAAGAAGATGATGTTTATGTGCAGAGATTTTAATATTGATTTTTTAAAGTATGATCATAGAATCCCTACAGTGCAGGAGGAGGCCATTCAGCCCATCGAGCCTGCACCGAGAACAATCCCACTCAAGCCCTATCCCCGAAACCCCATGTATTTACCTTGCTAATCCCCCTGACATTTAGGGTTAATTTAGCATGGCTAATGCACCTAACCTGATCATATCTGGACTGTGGGAGCAAACCGGAGCACTCGGAGGAAACCTATGCAGACATGGGGAGAATGTGCAGACTTCACACAGTCACACAAGGCTGGAATTGAATCCCTGGTGCTAACCACTGTGCCACCCCATGATAGTCATAGTTTATGATAGTCATAAACAAACTAAAGATTTGTCAATCTATTTAGTATGATTTTTTAGCCTTTAATTAAGAGACACAGAATCTCTCATTGCAGAAGAGGCCCTTTGGTCCATGAAGTCAGCACTGACACAAGAGAAACACCTGATTTCTCTATCTAATCCCATGTACCAGCACTTGGCCCAGAACCCTGAATGTTATGATGCGTCAAGTGTTCATTCAGATACTTTTAAAGGACGTGAGGCAACCTGCCTCTACCACCCTCCCAGGCAGTGCATTCCAGACCATCACCACCCTCTGGGCAAAAGGTTTTTCCTCACATCCCCCTAAACCTCCTGCCCCTCACCTTGAATCTACAGCCCCTCGTGACTGACCCTTCAACTAAGGGTTGAACAGCTGCTCCTCATCCACTCTGTCCATGTCCCTCATAATCTTGTACAGCTCGATCAGGTCGCCCTTCAGTCTTCTCTGCTCCAAAGAAAACAATCCTAGTCTATCCAACTTCTCTTCATAACTTAAATGTTCCATCCCAGACAACATCCTGGTGAACCTCCTCCGCACTCCCTCCAGTGCAATCATATCCTTCCGATAATGTGGTGACCAGAACTGCACACAGTACTCCAGCTGTGGCTAGGGTGGTCATTTCCAAATTTCCAAAAAGGGGGACAAAGATGGCCACTGCGCGTGCGCACAGCTGCATATCGCATCCAATTAAGATGGCGGCCGTTAATGCGGAGCTGAACATTGGAGCTGTGGCCTGGCTCGGTGCAAACATGACATCGGGAAACTCTTTTTCGGGGTTTGGGCTTGTACAACATGCTTATAAAGCCTTCCTCATCACCCTCCAGATTCATCGCTCCCTGATCTCCACCATTTTTCTCTTACCGTTTGTCAATACGAGAGGTAAACACTGATCTGCCTCCCCATGACTCGCACTGCGCATGCTTAAATCGACGCGCAGCTCCGCCTTCCCTCATTCGATCTGATTGGCAGTCCCACTCCTCTTCCTATTGGCCCGGTGCTGCCGTCAATCAGTACCCAGGCATTGTGACCCAAAAAAGGAGGGCAAATTAACGTCCGGCTTGAGTTGGCACCGTGTGGAATTGTATGAACTAAGCAGTAGCATGCTGGGAAAATTGGTCAACTCTCTGGTATAATGTAAGAACGCTGACCAAACTATTTCAAAAAGCCAGACCCCTGTAAGATCTGATAAAGCTGATTCCAAATAACTTAAGACATGAATAAGACCAGAGAAAGTCAGGTTTCTTGACCTCAAGAAGCCCTGATAAGATTAACTAGGCCAGTATGACCAAGACCAGATAAGGCAAGAGATGAAGGAGTCACCGTCATTTTTCTGTTACATCAAAGGACAAGATAAGGGTATGAATAATGAGACAAAGAGTTCTGGGAGGTCAGCAAGTTAAAACCTGATTAATGATATTGCTCACGATTCTATTACTAATCGAATTCCTGAATATGCTCTGGTCACGAAAACTGATAATAATTATGTATAAATACTGAACAGTTTCTCTGTGTAAGTGCTGACTTGTGGAAGAACCAGCAGTTGTACCAACTGCTCTCTGACCCCAAGTTTCAGCCATATACTGCATGCAGTTATTCATAAATAAATGCTTGTTATATTGATGGAACGAATTTTGTCGAGTCTACCTTTCACAGTTAGGAAGCCGGAGAATTTCCACTTCAACATTTGGCGCTGCGAGCAGAAACCAATACCCTGGGTGAATTTCCGTGGGGGACTGAAGAACTGATCGAGCCACGACCCGGAAGGAAGAGACGGACGCCGGCACAAGATAAGATTCACCTTGGGCTCTCTCTCTCTCTCGGATCAGTGCTACAACCCCTCGTCCCTGACAGAGGACACTAATAGGTGACGGTATTCGAATCTAAATTAGACTGTGAGTAGATTGTTTAGGGTCAGGGACCCAATTGTGTTTAGGGTCAGGGACCCGATTGCATCTAGCCTGAGGTCAGGGACCCCTTGATCTCGTGTGAGATCCGGATCAGGGTTATACAGGCTTAAGTTTGGGTCAGGGACCCTGTGATTTCATTTTGGTACCAGGAATTCTCTTTATTAACATTTTTACCAGGGGCACAGTATACTGACATTATGGGACAGAATTTAGACAAAACGGGGGACAATTCTCCATTGCTTTTTATGTGTTCTGAGTCCCCTACTCAGGAACGTAATTTACGTTGCTTATCTGCCGCACTAAATAGTAAATTAGATACCGATATTTGGCCACTAGGCGGCACATGGAACTTGGAAAATTGCGCTGCAGCAGAGAAAGCTATATGGAGTAAAATGCAGGTTGCAAATGGAAAACTTTAATTTCAAACTGGAAAAAAGAGTCAACTAGGCACCATGAACAATCGCTATTAATGAGTTGGAGGGATAACGCCCATAAAAAAGGGATTGATGAATGTGTGGACAGGAAATCTAAGGATTGGGAAACTTTAAAATTAGAATGTGGACTTTGGGATAGGAAGCATCAGGGGACAAAACGACAGGGTGGGGGTACGAAATCATTGGGTGATAGGCAGGCTGGGCTAGCCCATCAAATTAAACAACAGGAGAATCCTCCCAGTTGCTCTGGCATGCCGCTGTTTCCCTATTCAGGCGATACGGAGGAAGAGGAGGACACGAGGTTTTCTCACTCTGCAGGAACTCCCATTCAAAACGCTCTTTGGGTTAAAAATCTCCTCGATCCTGTTCAGCTTCCTCGTCAATTGGCTGTTATTAAATGTGCTGCGCACACGAAGGGGAACACTCCTGTGCAATTAGGGAATGCCCGTGCTGATCCAGCTGCTAAGGTGGCAGCTGTATCGGCCTCTGTGATTGTTCCCACTGGGGGTAATCAGGCTCTAAATCAGGTACCTGCATTGAGGACGAAGGGAATGCCAGAGTTAACTGAGGTTCAACGATTACAGAGGGACGCCTCTGATTCTGAGCGCACGCTATGGAAGTCAATGGGGTGTTCGCACTCCTTGGCACAGGAACTCTGGCTTACTCCAGTTGGTCAAGTTTGTATCCCGGATTCTTTATTGCCGGTACTTATTGACTATTTGCATTCTTGTACCCATCTTGGCAAGGAGGGAATGGTACAGCTACTTCTAAAGACTTGGTGGCACCCAGATTTGAATACAGCAGCGCAAACGTGGCTGGATAGATGCCTCATTTGCATGAGAAATAATAAGGGTAAAGGCATTAAATGCCCTCCTGGAACCACTCCCTTGCCAGATGGTCCTTTTGCCTGTACACAGCTTGATTTTATTGAATTACCAAAAGTACAATGCTATAAATATTGTCTAGTAATAATCGATGTGTTTAGTAAATGGATTGAAGCCTTCCCCACCACGAATTGTACTGCACATACGGTGGTGAAGTTATTATTGACAGAAGTTATTCCCCGTTTTGGGGTACCCAAAATGGTGAGCTCAGATAATGGACCACATTTTGTGGCTCGGATCAAAACTGAATTGTGCGAAGCACTCGTAATTAACCATCAACTGCACTGCGCATATCACCCGCAGGCAGCAGGAACTGTGGAAAGAGCCAACGGGACTTTAAAAGAAAAATTATCTAAATTGACTGAAGAAACTGGATTAAATTGGCTAAAGGTATTGTCCTTGGCACTGTTTCACATGCGGGTGACTCCACATTCGTGGACCGGACTGTCAGCTGCAGAGATAGTCTACAGTCGGCCAATGAGGACTTCCTGGGATGCCCATGACAAACCCCTGGAGGGAGTAGATCTACATGTGATGGGGGAACAGATGCAGAATTATTTGAAGCAATTAACACTTTCTCTGAAGTTTCTCCACTCACAGGTGAAACAGGCACATCTCCCAGTGACAGCAAGGCCAGCCACCCCTCGATATCCAGTGATCGAACCCGGAGACTACGTATTGGTGAAGAACTGGGACAGAAAGAAGCTGGGACAACTCTGGAGTGGAGCCTTTCAAGTCCTACTGACTACACCGACTTCCATCAAGCTTGAAGGACGTTCAAGTTGGATTCATTTGTCCGACTGTAAAAAAGTTGTCTCCAATCAAGATACAAACACAGGATGAAGATCTTCATTATATTTTTTGGACTTTCTGGACTATTTGGCCTTAATGGCCAAAACGCACTACGCGGGGACTGCATGCCAATACCTATTTATATATGTCATATATTTATGCTGAAAAATTGAATGTGAGCCAATGTTGGGTTTGCACCCACATCCCCGTCCATTCTAGGGAAGGAATACCTCTCCAATCCCTCCCATTCTCTATAGAAGAGACTGTTGAATGGATTCTACGTCAAAACCGAACAGGGTGGTGGGGGGAAACATGAGAGACTGGAACTCGGCTGGCTATGAAATGACTAGGTTTTTGGCTTGGTACCAGCCTGCTTATAATCATGCCTTGCTTCCACCCTCCCTTACCGTCCCCTCGAGTGATGTACGAGGTTCCCTATGTTTTAGTAAATCAGGGAAAGGAAAGTTGATGGGACAAAATAGATGCAACCTTACAGCTGAGTGGCAAGGACCAGTGGCAAACCTATCCACCAAGGGTATGTTTATCCTTGATTTGTCCGGGCTATGGAATATAACCTCTAACAGTTCATGGGCACATACTTCCCCAACACCCTGGATGACATTGGCTGATGATTTTATGGCCTATAATGGAACATATTTTATATGTGGCACTAAAGCATACTCGTGGCTTCCTACCAATTGGATAGGATCCTGTTATCTGGGATATGTCGTACCCTACATGCACCACCTACCCTCCCTTCAGCATCACCCCTCGCGAGCTAAAAGGACCATTAGCGGAACCGAACAGTTCTTTATGATGGCCTTTCCACTATATGGAACGGGCAGGGCAGCCAACGAACTGATTCTTATGGCCTCAGCATTGGAACAACTGGCAAACGTAACAGCGGCAGAAGCCAGGGCAACTGGACAGGCACTGGCCGAGGTCTCGGCTGAGCTGGTGGCTGTCCGGACCGTGGCATTACAAAATCGACTGGCTTTGGATTATCTGTTAGCCTCGCTGGGAGGAACATGCGCCATTGTAGGTCAGGAATGCTGTACTTATATCCCAGATGCCTCTGAAAATATCACCAACCTGGCCGACCATATTAAGAGACAGGCTGGTCAAATTCAAGAGGTTGGCCATGAATTTCATGATTATAACCCACCGGGTTGGTTAGGATGGCTGGGTCACGGATTATCTGATTGGATCTTTAAGGCCTTCATGCTACTACTACTACTGCTACTGGGGATAGGATTGCTTGGTTGCTTGTGTAAATGCATCATTAATCGGGTCCTGGATATACCCATTTAATTAGTTGTCATGATATGACAAAAGGAGGAAATGTGGATATGACAAAAGGAGGGAACTAAGCAGTAGCATGCTGGGAAAATTGGTCAACTCTCTGGTATAATGTAAGAACGCTGACCAAACTATTTCAAAAAGCCAGACCCCTGTAAGATCTGATAAAGCTGACTCCACATAACTTAAGACATGAATAAGACCAGAGAAGTTCAGGCTTCCTGACCTCAAGAAGCCCTGATAAGATTAACTAGGCCAGTATGACCAAGACCAGATAAGGTTAGAGATGAAGGAGTCACCGTCATTTTTCTGTTACATCAAAGGACAAGATAAGGGTATGAATAATGAGACAAAGAGTTCTGGGAGGTCAGCAAGTTAAAACCTGATTAATGATATTGCTCACGATTCTATTACTAATCGAATTCCTGAATATGCTCTGGTCACGAAAACTGATAATAATTATGTACAAATACTGAACAGTTTCTCTGTGTAAGCGCGGACTTGTGGAAGAACCAGCAGTTGTACCAACTGCTCTCTGACCCCAAGTTTCAGCCATATACTGCATGCAGTTATTTGTAAATAAATGCTTGTTATATTGACGGAACGAATTTTGTAGAGTCTATCTTTCACAGTTAGGAAGCCGGAGAATTTCCACTTCAACAACCGGATGGAGGACAGAGTGCTCAAAAGCCGGACTGTACCGCCTAAAGCCGGACGTCTGGCCTCCCTAGCTGTGGCCCCACCAAAGTTCTTGAGGCAAGTGTACCATAATGCCTTCTTCACCACCTCACCTTCCGTCTGCGGAGACCTACGGACAAACACGCCAATGTCACTTTGTTCCTCAGAACTTCCTGCTGTCATGTCGTTTATTGAATACTTCCTGGTCAAATTACTCCTTACAAAATGTATCACCTCACACTTTTCAGGGTTAAATTCCATCTGCCTATTTGACCATCTCATTTATATCTTCCTGTTACACAAGACACTCAGCCTCATTGTTAACCACCCGTCCAACCTTTGTGTCATCCACAAACTTACTAATCCTACCCCACCCCCACAAAGTCATCTATGTTGTTTCTATAAATGACGAATAATAGGGGACCCTGTGGTACCCCACTGGACACTGACTTCCAGTCACTAAAGCAGCCTTCTGACATTACCCTCTGCCTCCTATAACTGAGACAATTTTGAATTCACTTTATCAAATTGCCATTGAAGAGAAGGTTTCAGACATGCACACTACTTGACAAACAACATGGCATGAAAATGGTTAATGGGGCCAAAGTGACCAAGGCACTGATACATTTTCCATCAAGAAATCAATTTCAAAACAATTGGAATAGAACAAAACAAATGGGAACAAGTCAAAAATGAGCACATTATAGTAAAAAGGTCAATAATTTGGATGGGAACTATTAAGGGTCGAGAACAAGTAAACCTGATGAGGAATATCCATGAAGTGGATCCAGGTAAATGGAGAGCTGGAGAATATTTGAAATCCATGCGCGATATTATTTGGAATGATACTGAGTGAGGTGATCTGCAATTGGGAAGTACCAGGGAGAAAGGAGCATCAATCTCATCATTTTGAGATCACATTCAAGTTCATACGAATGGAATTTGACACAAATCAGGTGAAGAGGAAGCTGGAGTCTAAAAGAGAAAGGGAAGTGGATTTTCTTGTTGCACAGATCACCCCACTCAAGGGCGAGAGAAGACAAAAAAGTGATCAAGAGTAACAATAGACAAGGTGCGAAGGAGTAAGGCAACATAGTGCAAAAAGAAGCAGAGACTGATAGGCAGTGCAGGATTTCAGTAATTTGAAAAATTAAAGATACCATAATTCGGTGATAAGGTAATAGTGAAGATGTGACCGGAACGTAGCAGCCTCCAACCGTGGTGGCATAGACCATATGAGGGAATTATGACAAGTGAAATGTATACACTTAGTGATACAAAGATGGAAAGTCGGTGGAAACATTATACTCAGTTAAAAACATATGAAGTGCCTCACAAACCTGATGACTGCTCGACTGGTGGGGACCAACATCAATGTTTTCACAGATTCCTATTCACTCGGATGACTATCGTGAGATCGTGGGAAGCACTGATAATGTACGTGGAAGGTGACACTTGCCTGCACCCTGTATAGTACATTCCGCAACCCACAAGAGGAACGGGAGTGGATAAAGAAACCCAACACTTGGATATCAGACAGGGTTACATTGACCAGCCACAGAACCAGGGCTGTAACTCTGCCGCGGGTCTGACATGAAGGGTCCACAACTACCCCTGGCGTGAAAGACATTGTCCGAACCAGAGCCACTTGAAGGTTTTAACATCACCGACATACAGATGATAATCTGGACATTAAGAATATATAACTATTTCCCAGGTTTAGGTCCTACTATTGTGTTTATAGTTTTTCATTTGTTATCAAGAACCCTGTGATCTTGAGATCCAATATTAATTTGATTGCTGGGTGGCCTCATCTCCCTTCCTTTGTGTGGGAAACTGGACTAGAAGGTCATTATTGCCAAGAATTATGTATTCATCTAATCTATAGACTTGATTGTTTCGATGTTAGATATTATAATCTTAGTACTTGTGGATAGCAAGTGTCTAGCAAGTTTGGACACTACCCAGTGTCCAAACATGTTAGAGGTCCCACCAGATGGGCTACTTATGATTGGGAAAGCTAAACTTTTACTACACGATGTGACAATGGCATCCCCAGCAGTAACCTACAATATTTCAGTTTTATTAATGAAATTGCCACGATCATCCCAATACCATTAAATGGCTAAAGTCCAACTGCAGAGTTGCTACTGCTAAAGTCCAACTATAATTGACAATTATACTTAGAGAATTGCTCCTGAATCACAGATACAAAATAAAAGTGTGATAATCTCGCCAGAGATCTGATACATGAGGTTAGGTCTGACTTTGAAGATTTGAGATTTGGGACCATTCCCCGACATTTACTTACCTCGCTGTATGAATTAAACTTTCTTAACATTCACCGGGATAGACATGAATAGTGATCACTTGACCGGGAGGAGGTCCAGTGAGGAGAGGCTATCAAACTTATTATGACGGTTCCACAGGAAAATACATCCAACGGGATCTTTAAGGATAGTTACAGATTTAAATCATTAAGGACAGAGGAAAGGGGCTGGGTTCACTGAGTCGGGTCTAAAGGATACATGATCCATACGGAGGGCCTGGAATATGTGAGCACGACAGAATGCTGATCAGAATCAAAGCATTACATCGTTTATGCCTGTCAGACCCTCAAGCCTCTCAGGAACACCAGCAAGGTAATCATTGATATTTTACCACTGAAAGAGGCATTTAAAGCAGGGCAAGTGGGTCCCACACAGTGATGCAGAATCACCCCGGAGACAGAAATAATCTCAGAGGCTTTACTTCGTGAAAGCAATCACAATTTTTTGTCTGCAAGTGACAGGCTCACTGACTGTAGGAGAGTTCCACCCGCCTGGAAAACATTGGGATACTTGTTTGCTGTCTGGTGAGATGATGCGTTGTACATTGACGAAACACTAGGGAAAGTGGTCCAACAGGCCATGTGGGAGGCTATGGAAATTACCCATGTGTATGTCAGGCTATCCAAAGGCCCATAAGGGACGAACAGAGGTGAAACTTGCTACCCAGACTGCCACCGGATTAAAACAATCGAGGGGACACCATTGGTAGGACGTATCTGTTCCAGGAACAGCAGGAAACCAAGTGGTGGGAAATAATCAGGATGGAGATGACCATTGGGACAGGGGGAATGTTATTATGGGTCATCGTGATGTGCTGTTATCATAGAACAAAAGAACAAAGAACAAAGAAAATTACAGCAGAGGAACAGGCCCTTCGGCCCTCCAAGCCTGCACCGACTATTCTGCCCGACTGAACTAAAACCCCCTACCCTTCCGGGGACCATATCCCTATGTTCCCATCCTACTCATGTATTTGTCCAGACGCCCCTTAAAAGTCACTATCGCATCCGCTTCCACTAGCTCCCCCGGCAACGAGTTCCAGGCACCCACCACCCTCTGTGTAAAAAATCTGCCTCGTACATCTCCTTTAAACCTTGCCCCTCGCACCTTAAGCCTATGCCCCCTCATCATTGACTCTTCCACCCTGGGAAAAGCTTCTGACTATCCAGTCTATCCTCAAACTTGGTGAGAGTTTTCAGGAGTAGTTGCCTCCCCCCCCGACACCGGACCCCCAATTCACTCCTTGGTCTTCACCACTCCCCTTGATTCTGTTGTTGTGCCTGCCGCACAGTCTGCTTTAACCCTTATATGGTGGACAAAGAATTGCGAGTAGACTTCTTGTCAGTACAACCATATTTATTTAAACATACAATCAATAATCACCCACTCAACCAACAATAAGTTATCTTACAGAAATACTAAAGTTCAAGTCCAACACTAGACCTTGACTTAACTTTTGCGTGACTGGCAAGTACCCAGGCAGACATTGGTCTTTATCTGTGTGCTGGTCTCTGTAGTCCTCTGCATAGTCTGGCCCTTTGGTCTGGTCTAGCACTCTGGCTCTGATCTTCCTTCCTTCTCGGGTGTGGTGGCTCTCTTCGTGCTGGTCGTTGCTGGCGACGATCACCGTTGTTGTAGCTCGTTCGTGGGGTCAGAGAGAGAGAGAGATTCTTGGTTGCGCAGCACCCTTTATACCCCGTTGGGTTTCTCGCCCCTTTTGGCCATTGCCAATCAATCAATCCGGACTTGATCACCCTGATCGATAAAGTCCAATCGGGTGCTGCCACACCAATCTCTGGGTGTGTCCCCAACAGCCATGTCTGTAAGTGCTGGGAGCACGTAGGACACATACCTCCCTCCCAAATAAGGGGTTAAGGTACCTATATCTGGTAAACAACTCAGTTTGACCAGAAACTCCCCTTTGTCCTGGAGGTGGCCCATATTGGATTCTGGGGTAGTGCCGGCGGATTGGAAAACGGCTAATGTTACGCCGCTGTTTAAAAAAGGAAATAGACAAAAGGCGGGTAACTACAGGCTGGTTAGCTTAATGTCTGTAGTTGGGAAAATGCTGGAATCCATCATTAAAGAAGAAATAGCAGGCCATCTGGATAAGAGTGGTTCGATTAAGCAGACGCAGCATGGATTCATGAGGGGAAAGTCGTGCTTGACGAACTTGTTGGATTTTTATGAAGATGTGACTAGTGCGGTTGACGGAGGGGAACTGGTGGATGCAGTGTTTTTGGATTTCCAAAAGGCGTTTGATAAGGTGCCTCACAAAAGGTTGCTGAAGAAGATTGGGTCACACGGAGTTGGGGGTAGGGTGTTAGCGTGGATTGGGGATTGGCTATCCGACAGGAAGCAGAGAGTCGGAATAAATGGGTGCTTTTCTGGTTGGCAGATGGTGACTAGTGGCGTGCCGCAGGGATCGGTACTGGGGCCTCAACTATTTACCATTTATATAGACGATCTGGAGGAGGGGACTGAGTGTAGGGTAACAAAGTTTGCAGATGACACAAAGATAAGTGGAAAAGTGAATCGTGTGGAGGGCGTAGAAGGTCTGCAGAGAGATTTGGACAGGCTGAGTGAGTGGGCGAGGATCTGGCAGATGGAGTATAACGTTAACAAATGCGAGGTTATTCACTTTGGAAGAAATAATAGCAAATTGGATTATTATCTAAATGGAAAGAAATTACAACATGATGCTGTGCAGAGGGACCTGGGGGTCCTTGTGCATGAGACGCAAAAACCCAGTCTGCAGGTGCAACAGGTGATCAAGAAGGCAAATGGGATGTTGGCCTATATCGCAAGGGGGATAGAATATAAAAGCATCTGTACAGGGCATTGGTGAGGCCGCAGCTGGAATACTGTGTGCAGTATTGGTCCCCTTATTTGCGGAAGGATATATTGATCTTGGAGGGAGTGCAGAGAAGGTTCACCAGGTTGATACCAGAGATGAGGGGTGTTGATTATGAGGAGAGACTGAGCAGATTGGGTTTGTATTCATTGGAATTTAGAGGGCTGAGGGGGGATCTTATAGAGACCTATAAGATAATGAAGGGGCTGGATAGGGTAGAGATGGAGAGATTCTTTCCACTTAGAAAGGAAACTAGAACTAGAGAGCACAGCCTCAAAATAAAGGGGGGTCAGTTTAGGACAGAGTTGAGGAGGAACTTCTTCTCTCAGAGGGTGGTGAATCTCTGGAATTCTCTGCCCACTGAAGTGGTGGAGGCTACCTCGTTGAATATGTTTAAATCACGGATAGATGGACTTCTGATCGGTAAGGGAATTAGGGGTTATAGGGATCAGGCGGGTAAGTGGAACTGATCCACTTCAGATCAGCCATGATCTTATTGAATGGCGGGTCAGGCTCGAGGGGCTAGATGGCCTACTCCTGCTCCTATTTCTTATGTTCTTATGTTCTTATATCATAGAATCATAGAATCCTCCAGTGCAGAAAGAGGCCATTTGACCCATCAATTCTGCACCAACCACAATCCCACCCAGGCCCTATCCCCATATCCCTACATATTTACCCACTAATCCCTCTAACCTATGCATCCCGGGACACTAAGGGGCAATTTAGAATGGCCAATCAACCTAGCCCGCACATCTTTGGACTCTGGGAGGAAACCGGAGCACCCGGAGGAAACCCACGCAGACACAGGGAGAATGTGCAAACTCCACACAGACAGTGACCCGAGCCGGGATTCGAACCCAGGTCCCTGGAGCTGTGAAGCAGCAGTGCTAACCACTGTGCTACCGTGCCGCCCCTGTATATATACATATCCTGTATATTCAGTCGTCTGAGCTGCAGCCTGTTTATCTCCGTCTTTTAGGCTGCGGCCTGCCATTTTAGTTCTTGCCCAATTATCCCAGAGTGCTTTATAAATCGCCATTTGGCCACAGACCCTCCTGTTGATCCTGAACGCGAACCGTGATGGATCACAAACTCAGGACCAATATCTGTCAGGAATTCCCCAGTCACTCAACAGTCAAGCAAGGCCCAGGCATTGGCATGTACAGTAATAATACATCCCTATAACATATTTACATTCCAAAAGCTACAGACAACAACATTCTACAAATACAAACAACCACATATTCTAAATACCATTATTACAATAAGCTAATTACAAACCAAAACATTCAAACAAACGTTACAATAAAGTATTCGCAGATCTGAGGCATATTTCGGTAGTAGGATTTCCAACTGTTCATAGCACAAATCGCAAAATGGCAAGTTTCCTGTAAACATTGCTCACTGAATTAGAGGGGACGATGGTTCAAGGGCGGACCCTACGTTCTGCCTCTGGGTGATCCTCTTTTTCCATCGGCTGAATTGCACTGTGAGGATGATTAGGTATACCAGGTGAACAAAATCTGTACTACCGCCAGGTGTGACATTATGCGAACAAATGGATGGATTTGGATGTTTGAGCCCCAGTTCCAAAGGTCATCCCACCAAGAGGTGACTTTAATTTCTTTAATCCTCCTTTTCACCTCTTGGGTCTGCTGTACTACTTTGGTGAAGGTTCTGGGGGCTGTAGCCAATTTTATCCGAATCTGGTTTAATTCCTCCGGTAGGGCTTTTAGGCTTGTGTCATATTTCTCATAGTACTCCCCGAGAGCCTCTCGGAGCTCATCAGTGGCGTTTAAATCTACCCTCTCCCTCTTATGAATGTCTATTAGTTGAATGAGGCCCACCCTGGCTGGTATGTCTGGTTTGATGCAGAATGTAGTGTTAGTAATGTTATAGTGTGTCGCGCCATACTGATATTGTTTCAGGGAGGTGGTGAGACAGTATCTCCCTGCTCCCTTATAAGCCACCCAAGTTATGTCTGTGTCCAGGCTACTAGCTTCTACTGAGCAATTTAGGCTACTGTTTGTTCTGAAGCCACATAGTGCATGTCCGGGGGTGGCTTCAGGACAAATCGAGTTGGATGGTTTTGAGGTTGGCTTCGGTCCATTTCTTATTTCATACAATGCAATGTTCCCCTCTATGAGCTTCCCGGGGCACCGCTGCCCGAGCTCTAATCCTTTTTCTGGGCTGTTGGCCGGACATCCAATTTCAGGGCACCCATTATTTGAAAATCCCCACCAATCCCCTGCTACGGTGACACTCAGATAACATTCAGCTGAACTGCCATTTGGTTTTTTGTATATCAGCTGCTGGTTGTTACACTCAAACATTATACTCTTATTGGGGTGCACCCATAACACACCATCCTCACGTTCCCCCACATCAGGTGGGACAAACCATAAATAACCACGATATCAAAAGTTCACCTTGCTTGGGTGTCCTGCGTATTTATCCCGATGATGCGTCCGATGAGGTAGATCCTAAGTTGCATCTTTGTCATCGTCCATCGTTGTCCTGAGGAGATCAATGTAATTTCTGTTATCGCGTCTAATATTTGATGTATATACATGTATTTAAACTGTCCATGCCCCCCTTTTTTTTTTAACTCTATCGACAGTGGTGTGATCAGGAGGACCCGTATATATCGATTGTCGTAGTATTTTTTATTCTAATTGTGAACCACTGCCAAGCAAATTTTTGTTCAGATCGATAAATGGACGAGTCGTGGAGTGGTCAGAAAAGAGCTTGTTTAAACTGGTCAGCAAAATCAAGGCGGTCTGGTTTATTCTAGCAGCAGTCACCATTAGCCCTAGGGATTCGAATAGCCCTGGAGTCGGTCTGTAATGACCTGAAGAGGTGTCCGTTCCATGAGTGTCTTGGATTTTGAAGGCGGAATGCATTTAAAATTTAGCACAAGTGCCTCTAAGAATTTAAAATGTCGCCCAGTCGCTTTGATGATTTTAAAATTTAGCACAATCGCCTCGATGATTTTAAAGTTTGGCGCAGTTGCCTTAATGATTTCTCTTAACTGAAGAAAGGTGACCAAAGAGCATGGCTTCGGACTGTGTAGATAATCCAGTTAATCGTACTAGCAGTACACAGATGGCATGAGAATGAGTCTGTTGTACTTAACCATGGATATTTTACTGTCAGTTGGTCACAGTGGACCTGCAGGTTGAGGGACTTTGAGTCGGTGTTTCCATCAGAGATTCTTGTACCTTACATTGGTCTGCATTGTAGGCTGAATTTCATAATTTGGAGCACCTTAGATTCCTTCATTCAGCATTTCTGTTAACAACTTGCCCAACAGAGACTCATCTTCTGAATCATTTGTCTCATGGGGCTCCATCATTACCTCCCCACCTGGCCTTCATACCCGTGTCCGTTCGTTGGACTGCACTGTGGGGTCTGTGTTTGGATCAGGGTTTGGGGGTCCTTTATCCTCGTCTTCCAGTCTAATTAATCTATGTGTCTGGTCCCTTACCCAGGTGGGGGATGCAGCATCAGGTGTCCCCATCAAAATAACCCGGTGTCGTTTAGTCAGGGCCTCACTGTTGGGCCTGGGGCTGTTAAGGTTTATGTTTATGGGAGAATCCATAATGCTGCGAGGGCCGATATCTAGCGAGTCGCACCAGTCCCCTGGGGTGCGCAAGTCTCCTGTTATGTCTGGGTCAATCAGTACCCCTAGGGACACTTCAGGTACGGACAAGCCTCTGGGCTGTAGCGTGATAGGGGTAAGGGTCTGGTCTGAGCCTGGAAGTGGATGAGAAGGTGTCCGAGGAAATTCATTTCCTGGGTGAGGCCATTCCAGTCGCTGAGTGTCATCCTCCCCTATCTCTAATGAGAGATGGTGGAAGTGATTATTCTGAGTCCTGTAAGCTTTCAGTTGATTGACGTGGAACCAACCAGTTTTCCCGTTGGTGATCAGGACCTTATACACTGAGGGGCTTATTTTGTCGGTGATGGTGTGCAGGTCTGCATATCTCGGGGACAAGAAAGAACTGCGGTTGTCGAGAGAAATCATCACCCTGCTGGCCAACTGTATATTCCACCAGGTGTACCCTTTTATCGAAATTTGCCTTGCTCTGTTTCTTTTTAACTCCTAATCGGACAGCCGCGGCTAACTGGGCTGCTTTAATGTTTTCGGTTATCTGCTGGACGGCTTTCTTGTGGGTGAGCGCTGTGATAGCAGGCTCAGTTAAATCAAACCCCAATAAATATTCAACTCCCCTCATAGCTCGGCCAGTCATTAATGTGTGAGGGGTGAACTGGTAGTAGAACCAGTAGTAGAACTGGAAATGGTGTTGCGTACCATCATGAGGGCAAAGGGAAGCACTGTATCGCCTGTTGTGTTGTTTTGCTGCACTGTCTTTCTAATGATCCCTTTTAGCATTCGGTTCATGCGCTCTACGATTCCACTGGATTGTGGATGGTAGGCGATATGGAATTTCTGCTTGATGCCGAATATAGCCATAACGTTCTGCATCACCAGCCCGGTGAAATGTGTCCCTTGGTCGGACTCTATGCTGCAGGGGAGACCCCATCGTGTAAACACCTGCTGGGCTAATATCTTTGCAGTGGCCTTAGCTGTGTTGGATCTAGTGGGGAATGCTTCAACCTGGTTTTGTGAGAGGGAGGTCATGCCTCACTAACCGGGTGGAGTTTTTTGAAGAAGTGACCAAAATGGTTGACAAGGGAAGGGCCGTGGATGTCGTCTATATGGACTTTAGTAAAGCGTTTGACAAAGTCCCTCATGGTAGGCTGGTGAAAAAGGTTGGATCTCATGGGATAAAGGGGGAGTTGGCTAGATGGGTGGAGAACTGGCTTGGTCACAGAAGACAGAGGGTGGTAGTGGAAAGGTCTTTTTCCGGCTGGAGGCCTGTGACTAGTGGTGTTCCGCAGGGCTCTGTATTGGGACCTCTGCTGTTTGTGATTTATATAAATGATCTGGAAGAAGGTGTAACTGGGGTGATCAGTAAGTTTGCGGATGACACAAAATTGGCAGGACTTGCAGATAGTGAGGAGCATTGTCAGAAGCTACAGAAGGATATAGATAGGCTGGAAATTTGGGCAAAGAAATGGCAGATGGAGTTCAATCCTGATAAATGCGAAGTGATGCATTTTGGTAGAAATAATGTAGGGAGGAGCTATACGATAAATGGCAGAACCATAAAGGGTGTAGATACGCAGAGGGACCTGGGTGTGCAAGTCCACAGATACTTGAAAGTGACGTCACAGGTGGAGAAGGTGGTGAAGAAGGCATATGGCATGCTTGCCTTTATAGGACGGGGCATAGAGTATAAAAGTTGGGGTCTGATGTTGCAGATGTATAGAACGTTGGTTCGGCCGCATCTGGAATACTGCGTCCAGTTCTGGTCGCCACACTACCAGAAGGACGTGGAGGCCTTGGAGAGAGTACAGAGGAGGTTTACCAGGATGTTGCCTGGTATGGAGGGGCTTAGTTATGAGGAGAGATTGGGTAAACTGGGGTTGTTCTCCCTGGAAAGACGGAGGATGAGGGGAGACTTAATAGAGGTGTATAAAATTATGAAAGGCATAGATAGGGTGAACGGTGGGAAACTTTTCCCCAGGTCGGTGGTGACGTTCACGAGGGTTCATAGGTTCAAGGTGAAGGGGGGGAGGTTTAACACAGATATCAGACGGACATATTTTACACAGAGGGTGGTGGGGGCCTGGAATGCCCTGCCAGGCAAGGTGGTGGAGGCGGACACACTGGGAACGTTTAAGACTTATCTCGACAGCCATATGAACGGAGTGGGAATGGAGGGATACAAAAGAATGGTCTAGTTTGGACCAGGGAGCAGCGCGGGCTTGGAGGGCCGAAGGGCCTGTTCCTGTGCTGTATTGTTCTTTGTTCTTTGTTCTTTGTCATCGTGCAGTTCGGGCCACCAACATAATTCTTTTAATCGCTGGATTGTTGTCTCTATGCCCTGGTGGCCATGTCCATCATGGTACTGGTAGATGAGCTGATTTCTGTCCTGGGTAGGGACTATGTATCATAGAATCATAGAAACCCTACAGTGCAGAAAGAGGCCATTCGGCCCATCGAGTCTGCACCGACCACAATCCCACCCAGACCCTACCCCCATATCTACCCACTAATCCCTCTAACCTACACATCTCAGGACACTAAGGGGCAATTTTAGCATGGCCAATCAACCTAACCCGCACATCTTTGGACTGTGGGAGGAAACCGGAGCACCCGGAGGAAACCCACGCAGACACGAGGAGAATGTGCAAACTCCACACAGACAGTGACCCAAGCCGGGAATCGAACCCAGGTCCCTGGAGCTGTGAAGCAGCAGTGCTAACCACTGTGCTACCGTGTTACATGCTCCTCTTTGGTGTTAGTCTGCAACAATAAGTCGTCTACATATTGGACCAAGCACTCGGGTCGGGAAAACTTTTCTAGCCCGGTAACTAGTCGCCTATAGAAGATGGATGGGGAATTATGGAAACCCT
Source organism: Mustelus asterias (assembly GCF_964213995.1). Classification (NCBI taxonomy): domain Eukaryota; kingdom Metazoa; phylum Chordata; class Chondrichthyes; order Carcharhiniformes; family Triakidae; genus Mustelus; species Mustelus asterias. The sequence continues at coordinate 54,924,889 of NC_135812.1, read as the reverse complement.
GTGGTAGGCAAGTCCAAGTGTATTGCCGTCCCTGGAAGATAAAGGCAAACTTGTACTGGCAAGACCGATTTAAAGGGATGGACCAGAAACCATTACTGATATCCAGCACCGTGAAAAACTTTGCCTGGGCTCCCTGTCTCATCATGGTGACAGGGCTTGTGGCTACTGTGGGGACCGTGAGTGGGGTAACCTTATTTATTTCCTGATAATCGACTGTTAACCTCCATGATCCATCTACCTTCTTCACGGGCCATATCGGCGCATTATTTGTGGATGCCACTTGTCTCAACACCCACTGCTGTAATAGACTATCAATTACTTTGGCCACCTCCCCCTCTGCCTGTCTGGGGAAACCGTATTGTCTCTGTGGTTTCGGGTCCGGCCCTTCAATTAACACCTCCCCAGGTATCTGGCCACAATCATGTTTATGCTGTGCAAACACCCCATTGTTTCTTTGAAGCACCTCCCTGGTGGCTGGATCACTGCTAATCGTTAAGGGATCAAACCAATATTTCCCTATTGTGCTAACCCTATTAGCATATGTCCCGAGTGGAATGATTGATGGCGCTCTGCTAATTGTAGCCATCTGCCAAATGCATCGATTAGCTGGATCGAATGAAAGATTACATTTATTCATATAATCGGACCCCAGGATGTGTTCAGCGTTTGGGGGAAGGTCAACTAACACTGCCAGATGGTCACTCGCCATGTTGCCTAGGCGGACCTGTACAGGGGCTGTAATGCGTCCCTCCTGCATGTGTCCTGTGAATCCACTGAGTGTGATTGTACCTGTAGTTGGCCAAGGGATGTCTGTCTTTAATTTCAATATATTTAGGGTAGTTCGGGAGGCTCCGGTATCCCAAAGGAATTCTACAAGGTGGCCTCTTACCTCGCCGTTCACTATGGGTCTCCCTATTCTATCCCACCTGGTGCTACAGACCCAGGTTGGGGAGGCCGGACACCGTCAATCTCGGGTTCCATAGGCGGGGACAGTTGGATACAGTGATGGGCTCGTGCTTACGGTATGCATGGGGTGACCAGGACCTTTTATCGGTGGTGGGCGGCGCTTTCTCTCATACCTAGGAGCTGCCCTAACTGGTGGAGCAGGTGGTCCTGGTAGTCTCGGGGACCGTGTATATGGTGGCGGGGGTCTCCTACAACCTCGAGCAAAGTGTTCTGGCTGCCCGCAATTAAAACATGTCCCTCTATCTCTCCCCGGGGCTGCTGTGCAAGGTGGAGCTGTACCTCTCTGGTGTTGGTGATCCCCTCTACCCTCGTTTCTCCATACTGGACCCTGGCTCGCCCTCATCGGAAGCATTCTCGCCTCCCTTTCTCACCGTGACATTGGGGCTCCCTGAACTTCCTGTTCCCAGACTCAAGCTAAGCGTCAGAGAACCCATGCTTCATTGTGTGTGGTCTCTGCGGAGTCAAAATTAGCACAGGTTTTCTTGCCTTCCTCTGTGGTGTGCGAGACTAATGTCCTGACCCATTTGGATGAATCGGCCTCATTTAATCTAGTCTGATCTAATTCCCCATATACTCCCGTGAAGTGGATCCATAAACGACCGGCAAACGTCGTCGCATGTTCCCCTTTCCTCTGTCTACATTTATTTAACCCATCTACAGGATCCCCTTTATTAAACCCTACCCGCGGTCAATATCACTTCCTTAATTTAATTTAAGGTTCCTTCCCTGATATTTTGAGGGGCTGGCAGGGCAGAGCGTACAGACTTGCTTAAACACATGACTATCAGCTTCACCTCTTCCCTTTCATCTAGCCCATGCATTATCTTCTGCTGCCTGGTTGTGATTTTATTTGTGATTTCGGCCAATTGTGCCACCGTAAACGGGGTTGTATACGTAACAGCTGGGGCCTGAGACTCTCCGACCCGACGTTCAGTCATGACTGGGTGCATCGGTACTGGAGGTGAATCTGGGGGCTGCAGCGGGTATGACTTCCCCTGGGAAAGATAGTGGTGGACCCCAATCCTCGGTTTGCGTAACGTAAAGTCTAGCATTCTCCTTTAACTCTCCCCAATCCGCATTCTCTATCTCCTCTTCCTCTGCTGTCCCGAAGGTTCACATCAATCCGTTCTGAACCGATAATAGGGATTCCAGCCATGAAATGTCTCACTGGCATTTGGAGTGGTCAGCGGTTGCCTGTCTCTGTTCCTTACTGACTTGATATTGCACTTTTATTGCTGGTTGCAGATCGGTGCACTTAGCTTCCAATTGTGCTATTGTCCACTCGGCTTCGCTTTTGGCCAAGACCACAGATCCTTGAAGGTGACATCACAGGTGGAGAAGGTGGTGAAGAAGGCATATGGCATGCTTGCCATTATAGGACGGGGCATCTTGGTAGGCTCTCTCATACTGGGTTTGAAAATTGCCCAGATGTAATAAATTTGCCTGGTTGGTTCTCCTTAATTCAGCCACCTCTCTGTCCTTTTCGGCTCTTATCTGCTCTATCCTCTCCTGCTGCTGTTCCTTTAGTTTCTTAATCTCCTCCTCCTTTTCCTCCTGTGCCCGCTTCGATTCTTCCAGTTCCTTACAAACTGTGTTTAATTTCTTTTCTGTTCCTAGCAGCTGTCCTAAGCAGCTCACAACGGCAGTCGCTTTCTCACATTTGCCTGCCCGTTTTCCCTGAACTTTCCTCAGATCGTCCCAATACTTCTGTCCTAGGGATCCTGGTCCCGTCTCAGTATTGGCACAAGATTCTGCCCATAGGGGCCATCCTTTCTTCTTAATGTATTCTCAAAGAATGAGAACAAAGAACAATACAGCACAGGAACAGGCCCTTCGACCCTCCAAGCCCGTGCCGCTCCCTGGTCCAAACTAGACCATTCTTTTGTATCCCTCCATTCCCACTCCGTTCATGTGGCTATCTAGATAAGTCTTAAACGTTCCCAGTGTGTCCGCCTCCACCACCTTGCCTGGCAGCGCATTCCAGGCCCCCACGACCCTCTGTGTAAAATATGTCCTTCTGATATCTGTGTTAAACCTCCCCCCCTTCACCTTGAACCTATGACCCCTCGTGAACGTCACCACCGACCTGGGGAAAAGCTTCCCACCGTTCACCCTATCTATGCCTTTCATAATTTTATACACCTCTATTAAGTCTCCCCTCATCCTCCGTCTTTCCAGGGAGAACAACCCCAGTTTACCCAATCTCTCCTCATAACTAAGCCCCTCCATACCAGGCAACATCCTGGTAAACCTCCTCTGTACTCTCTCCAAAGCCTCCACGTCCTTCTGGTAGTGTGGCGACCAGAACTGGGCGCAGTATTCCAAATGCGGCCGAACCAACGTTCTATACATCTGCAACATCAGACCCCAACTTTTATACTCTATGCCCCGTCCTATAAAGGCAAGCATGCCATATGCCTTCTTCACCACCTTCTCCACCTGTGACGTCACCTTCAAGGATCTGTGGACTTGCACACCCAGGTCCCTCTGCGTATCTACACCCTTTATGGTTCTGCCATTTATCGTATAGCTCCTCCCTACATTATTTCTACCAAAATGCATCACTTCGCATTTATCAGGATTGAACTCCACCTGCCATTTCTTTGCCCAAATTTCCAGCCTATCTATATCCTTCTGTAGCCTCTGACAATGCTCCTCACTATCTGCAAGTCCTGCCAATTTTGTGTCATCCGCAAACTTACTGATCACCCCAGTTACACCTTCTTCCAGATCGTTTATATAAATCACAAACAGCAGAGGTCCCAATACAGAGCCCTGCGGAACATCACTAGTCACAGGCCTCCAGCCGGAAAAAGACCCTTCCACTACCACCCTCTGTCTTCTGTGACCAAGCCAGTTCTCCACCCATCTAGCCACCTCCCCCTTTATCCCATGAGATCCAACCTTTTTCACCAGCCTACCATGAGGTACTTTGTCTCTGATTTTTGTTTCCCATGTGGGACATTTCTCTGTTTCTGTGCTGCTTCCTGCCACTCTATATTTTGACAATAAGGGGTCGGGAGTTGATCGGACTGCGGGTACGGCTTTGGGCTATGTTCCGGTACTAATGCCTCCGGATTCTAATGTAAACCTATGGAGTTTACCCTATCCTCCTTGTTAGTAACAACACATGCACAACAACAACTTCCCTGATGCGCGATATAACACACGAGAGGCGTGATGTACTCGGGAAATAAAGGCTTTTATTGCCAACAATAACAGAGCTACCATATACAGTACACGATCCCAGACTAAAGGGTCACCAGGCAGAGCAGTGACCTTTATACCTCTCCCAGGAGGCGGAGCCGACTGGGGTGTACCATAACAACTATATTCACAGGTAGAACAGCCCAACCCTAACCCCAACAGTAACATATATAGAACATAGAACATAGAAAGCCACAGCACAAACAGGCCCTTCGGCCCACAAGTTGCGCCGATCACATCCCCACCTCTAGGCCTATCTATAGCCCTCAATCCCATTAAATCCCATGTACTCATCCAGAAGTCTCTTAAAAGACCCCAACGAGTTTGCCTCCACCACCACCGACGTCAGCCGATTCCACTCACCCACCACCCTCTGAGTGAAAAACTTACCCCTGACATCTCCTCTGTACCTACCCCCCAGCACCTTAAACCTGTGTCCTCTCGTAGCAACCATTTCAGCCCTTGGAAATAGCCTCTGAGAGTCTACCCTATCCAGACCTCTCAACATCTTGTAAACCTCTATCAGGTCACCTCTCATCCTTCGTCTCTCCAGGGAGAAGAGACCAAGCTCCCTCAACCTATCCTCATAAGGCATGCCCCCCAATCCAGGCAACATCCTTGTAAATCTCCTCTGCACCCTTTCAATGGCTTCAACATCTTTCCTGTAATGAGGTGACCAGAACTGCGCGCAGTACTCCAAGTGGGGTCTAACCAGGGTCCTATAAAGCTGCAGCATTATCTCCCGACTCCTAAACTCAATCCCTCGATTAATGAAGGCCAGTACGCCGTACGCCTTCTTGACCGCATCCTCCACCTGCGAGGCCGATTTAAGAGTCCTATGGACCCGGACCCCAAGGTCCTTCTGATCCTCTACACTGCTAAGAATGGTACCCTTCATATTATACTGCTGCTTCATCCCATTGGATCTGCCAAAATGGATCACCACACACTTATCCGGGTTGAAGTCCATCTGCCACTTCTCCGCCCAGTCTTGCATTCTATCTATGTCTCGCTGCAACTTCTGACATCCCTCCAAACTATCCACAACACCACCTACCTTGGTGTCGTCAGCAAACTTACCAACCCATCCCTCCACTTCCTCATCCAGGTCATTTATGAAAATGACAAACAGCAAGGGTCCCAGAACAGATCCCTGGGGCACTCCACTGGTCACTGACCTCCATGCAGAGAAAGACCCCTCCACAGCCACTCTCTGCCTTCTGCAGGCAAGCCAGTTTTGGATCCACAAGGCAACAGCCCCTTGGATCCCATGCCCTCTCACTTTCTCAAGAAGTCTTGCATGGGGGACCTTATCGAACGCCTTGCTGAAGTCCATATAGACCACATCCACCGCTCTTCCTTCGTCAATGTGTTTGGTCACATTTTCAAAGAACTCAACCAGGCTCGTAAGTCACGACCTGCCCTTGACAAAGCCGTGCTGACTACTTTTGATCATACTAAACTTCTCTAGATGATCATAAATCCTGTCTCTCAGGATCCTCTCCATCAACTTACCAACCACTGAGGTTAGACTCACCGGTCGGTAATTTCCCGGGCTGTCCCTGTTCCCTTTCTTGAATATAGGGACCACATCTGCAATCCTCCAATCCTCCGGAACCTCTCCCGTCTCCATCGACGATGCAAAGATCATCGCCAAAGGCTCCGCAATCTCCTCCCTCGCCTCCCACAGTAACCTGGGGTACATCCCATCCGGTCCCGGCGACTTACCAACCTTGATGCCATTCAATAGTTCCAACACATCCTCTTTCTTTATGTCCACATGCTCGATCCTTTCTGTCCACCGCAAACCAGCAGTACAACCACCCAGATCCCTTTCCACCGTGAATACCGAGGTAAAGTATTCATTAAGCAGCTCCGCCATTTCTAACGGTTCCGCACAAACTTTTCCCCCTTCACCTTTTAAGGGTCCTATGCCTTCACATCTCATCCTTTTACTCTTGACATATTTGTAGAAAGCCTTGGGATTCTCCTTAATCTTACCCGCCAAGGCCTTCTCATGACCCCTTCTCGCTCTCCTAATTTCCTTCTTAAGCTCCTTCCTACATCCCGTATACTCCTCTAAATCCTTAACACCTCCTAGCTCTCTGAACCTTCTGTACGCCTCTCTTTTCTTATTCACCAGGTTCATCACAACCTTCGTGCACCACGGTTCCCGTACCCTACCAACACCCCCCTGTCTCATCGGAACGTTGTCATGCAGAGCTCCAGACAAACATTCCTTGAAAATCCTCCACTTTCCTTCGGTACTTTTCCCCAAGAATGCCTCCTTCCAATTTACCCGTCTAATTTCCTCCCTGATGACACTGTATTTCCCTTTACTCCAGAGAAACACTTTCCTAGCCTGCCTGATCCTATCTCTTTCCAATGCTATCGTGAAGGAGATAGAATTATGATCGCTATCCCCAAGATGCTCACCCACCGAGAGATCCTCCACCTGTCCAGGTTCATTAGCCAGCACCAGATCAAGTACAGCCTCTCCTCTAGTACGCTTATCCACATACTGTGTCAGGAAATTCTCCTGGACACACCTAACAAACTCCTCTCCATCCAAACCCCTAGCCCTAGGGATATTCCAATCTATATACAGACTCATAGTAGTGGCCAGACCATGGCTCAGCACTACCTGGTGGGAACCAACAATGGTTCACCACATTCCCGAAAGCAGTTATTTGTCCAATAAGGAGTTTACACCTGTTGGCTCTGAGTTTTAAATAATTGTTCAATATAGACCCTCCACTCCCTTCGATTTACTTGAAATCCTGGCCATCACGTGGGGGATTTGCCATCTTAATTTGCGCGCAGGCTAAATCTCCAGGAATATTCGGTATTGGAGCAACAAAGTTACTTCTTGTCGATGTCCCGTCTGGGGTGCCTATTTGTTGTGCCTGCCGCACAGTCTGTTTCAACCCTTATACGGTGGACAAAGAATTGCGAGTAGACTTCTTGTTTGTACAATATTTATTGAAACACATAATCAATTATCACCTACCCAAAAAAACAATAAGTTATCTTACAGAAATACTAAAGTTCAAGTCCAATACTAGACCTTGACTTAACTTTTGCGAGACTGGCAAGTACCAAGGCAGATATTGGCCTTTATCTGTGTGCTGGTCTCGGTAGTCCGCTGTGTAGTCTGGTCCTTTGGTCTGGTCTGACACCCTGACTCTGGTCTTCCTTCCTTCTCGGGTGTGGTGGCTCTTCTCGTGCTGGTCATCGCTGGTGATGTTCACCGTTGTTGTAGCTCATTCATGGGGTCAGAGAGAGAGAGAGCGAACCTTGGTTGCACAGCACCCTTTATACCCCGTTGGGTTTCGCACTCCTTTTGGCCATTGCCAATCAAGCGATCCGGACTTGATCACCCTGATTGATAAAGTCCAATCGGGTGCTGCCACACCAATCTCTGAGTGTGTTTCCACATGTTGTGGAGATGCCGGCGTTGGACTGGGGTGAACACAGTAAGAGTTTTAACAACACCAGGTTAAAGTCCAACAGATTTATTTAGTAGCAAACACCATTAGCTTTCGAAAGCTGTTGGACTTTAACCTGGTGTTGTTAAAACTCTTACTGTGTTTCCACAGCCATGTCTGTAGGTACCGGGGGCACGTAGGACACCTATCTCCCTCCCAAATAAGGGGTTAAGACGCTCCTATGTCCGGTAAACAACCCAGTTTGACCAGAAACTCCCCTTTGATCTGGAGATTGCCCATATCCTGTGTATTCAGTCGTCTGAGCTGCAGCCTGTTTATCTCTGTCTTTTAGGCTGCGGCCTCCTGTTTTAGTTCTTGCCCAATTATCCCAGAGTGCTCTATAAATTGCCATTTTAGGTGGCCCATTTGACCACACTGTCAAGGTTTTTCCTGTCAAAGAAGAGAACAGTTGAGAGATTTGCATGTTAGTTGCATGATTGTTTCCTTGAACAGTATGTTACAGAACCTACGAGGGAACGAGTTATCTTAGATCTGGTAATGTGTAACGAGACAGGTAGAATTAAGGATCTTCTTGTGAAGGACCCTCTTGGGTCGAGTGATCACAATATGGTCGAAGTTCTGGTGCAGATGGAGGGGGAGAAAGTAGGGTCCCAAACCAATGTCCTCTGCTTGAACAGAGGGGAGTACGATAGGATGAGGGCTGAATTGGCTAGGGTGGACTGGGAGACCAGACTGGTAGGTAGGACAGCTGAGGAACAATGGAGGATTTTTAAGGAGATCTTTTTCAGTACTCAGCAAAAATGTATTCCGGTGATAAAGAAGGACTGTAAGAAAAGGGATAGCCAGCCGTGGATAACGAAGGAAATAAAGGAGTGTATTAAATTAAAAACCGATGCGTACAGAGTGGCCAAAAATTGTGGAGACTTAGAAGATTGGGAAAGCTTTAAAAAACAACAAAGAATGACTAAGAAAGTGATAAAGAAAGGAAAGATAGATTATGAAACTAAACTAGCTCTAAACATAAAAAATAATAGTAAAAGTTTTTACAAATATATAAAAAGGAATAGAGTGGCTAGAGTGAATGTTGGACCCTTGGAGGACGAGAGGGGGGATTTAATAGTGGAAAACGAGGAAATGGCTGAGACTTTAAATAGGATTTTTGTGTCGGTCTTCACGGTGGAAGACACAAATAGTTTACCGAATATTAACGATCGAGTGTTGGTAGGAGGAGAGATACTCAATACAATTATTGTTACTAGAGAGGCAATGCTTGGTAGACTAACGGGACTGAAGGTGGACAAGTCCCCGGGCCCGGATGGAATGCATCCCAGGGTACTGAAAGAAATGTCAGAGGTAATAGCGGATGCGTTAGTGGTTATTTATCAAAATTCACTGGACTCTGGGGTAGTGCCAGCTGATTGGAAAATGGCTACTGTTATGCCGCTGTTTAAAAAAGGAAGTAGACAAAAGGCGGGTAACTACAGGCTAGTTAGCTTAACGTCTGTAGTTGGGAAAATGCTGGAATCCATCATTAAAGAAGAAATAGCGGGCTATCTGGATAAGAATGGTTCGATCAAGCAGACGCAGCATGGATTCATGAGAGGAAAGTCGTGTTTGACGAACTTACTGGATTTTTATGAAGATGTGACTAGTGCGGTTGACGGAAGGGAACCGGTAGATGTGGTGTTTTTGGATTTCCAAAAGGCATTAGATAAGGTGCCTCACAAAAGATTGCTGCAGAAGATTGGGGCACACGGAGTTGGGGGTAGGGGGTTAGCATGGATTGGGGATTGGCTATCCAACAGGAAGCAGAGAGTTGGAATAAATGAGTGCTTTTCTGGTTGGCAGATGGTGACTAGTGGCGTGCTGCAGGGATCGGTACTGGGGCCTCAACTGTTTATTATTTACATAGATGATCTGGAGGAGGGGACTGAGTGTAGGGTAACAACGTTTGCTGACGACACGAAGATAAGTGGGAAAGTGAATTGCGTGGAGGAAGCGGAAGGTCTGCAGAGAGATTTGAATAGGCTGAGTGAGTGGGCGAGGATCTGGCAGATGGAGTATAACGTTGGCAAATGCGAGGTTATTCACTTTGGAAGAAATAATAGCAAATTGGATTATTATTTAAATGGAAAAAAATTACAACATGCTACTGTGCAAAGGGACCTGGGGGTCCTTGTGCATGAGTCGCAAAAACTCAGTCTGCGAGTACAACAGGTGATCAAGAAGGCAAATGGGATGTTGGCATTTATTGCGAGGGGATAGAATATAAAAGCAGAGAAGTCTTGCTGCATCTGTACAAGGCATTGGTGAGGCCGCAGCTGGAATACTGTGTGCAGTTTTGAAATCATAGAAACCCTACAGTGCAGAAGGAGGCCATTCGGCCCATCGAGTCTGCACCGACCACAATCCCACCCAGGCCCTACCCCCACATATTTTACCCGCTAATCCCTCTAACCTACGCATCCCAGGACTCTAAGGGGCAATTTTTTTTTTTTAACCTGGCCAATCAACCTAACCCGCACATCTTTGGACTGTGGGAGGAAACCGGAGCATCCGGAGGAAACCCACGCAGACACGAGGAGAATGTGCAAACTCCACACAGACAGTGACCCGAGCGGGAATCGAACCCAGGACCCTGGAGCTGTGAAGCAGCAGTGCTAACCACTGTGCTACCGTGCCGCCCGGTTGGACCCCTTACTTGCAAAAGGATATATTGGCCTTGGAGTGTGTGCAGAGAAGGTTCACCAGGTTGATACCAGAGATGAGGGGTGTAGATTATGAGGAGAGATTGAGCAGATTAGGTTTGTACTCATTGGAGTTTAGAAGGCTGAGGGGTGATCTTATAGAGGCATATAAGATAATGAAGGGGCTGGATAGGGTAGAAGTGGAGAGATTCTTTCCACTTAGAAAGGAAACCAGAACTAGAGGGCACAGCCTCAAAATAAAGGGGGGTCAGTTTAGGACAGAGTTGAGGAGGAACTTCTTCTCTCAGAGGGTGGTGAACCTCTGGAATTCTCTGCCGACTGAAGTGGTGGAGGCTACCTCGTTGAATATGTTTAAGTCACGGATAGATGGATTCCTGATCGGTAGGGGAATTAAGGGTTATGGGGAGCAGGCGGGTAAGTGGAACTGATTCACTTCAGATCAGCCATGATCTTATTGAATGGCGGGGCAGGCTCGAGGGGCTAGATGGCCTACTCCTGCTCCTATTTCTTATGTTCTTATGTTCTTATGTAGACTAGAGATTTGGAATTTGGTTCATTTCTCATTCCTCCCCGGTGGCACAGTGCTGCCTCACAGCACCAGGGACCTGGGTTCGATTCCCAGCTTGGGTCACTGTCTGTGTGGAGTTTGCACATTCTCCCCGTGTCTGTGTAGGTTTCCTTCCACAGTCTCAAATATGTGCTGGTTCGGGGCATCGGCAATGCTAAATTTCCCCTCAGTACCAGAGCTGGTGCCAGAGTGTGGCAACTGGGGGATTTTCACAGTAACTTAATTGCAGTGTTAATGTAAACCTACTTGTGACTAATAAACTTTATTTTACTTTTGGTTGATCATCACTGGTGAGATTTGGGTTGAAGGGTTGTTGTCCAGTTTCTGCCAGAGTGCTTAGCACGTCCACACGCAAAGGGAAAGTGCACATAGGCATGTGATTTGTGGAGGCTGCAGAGTCCCTCTGAGCCTATTTACCCCCCACCAACCATCTTGATATCCATCCAGGAGCCCCTTCCTTTCAAGGAGTCAGGCTGGGGCACGCGGGCACCCAAAGTTTTAAGTTTATTTAAATTTAAGTTTATTTATTAGTTTCACAAGTAGGCTTATATTAACACTGCAATGAAGTTACTGTGAAAATCCCCTAGTCGCCAAACTCTGGTGCCTGATGGAGGAGTTTACATCCTGGTGGGGTGTCCTATGCCTGCTGGAAGGTGGAGGCAGCAAAGTAGTCATTCCACTGCAGTGTGGATGCACTGAAGTGGGGCTCTGAGGCAGGACATGCCGTCACCACTGGTTCTTGGACCCAGACATATTGGATTATGGATTATGAGACCAATGGATGAGACTTATCCTGACTGAGCAAATAAGTTCATTCATTCTCTACAGCACTGGGTTGCTAACTTCCTTTGCACCCCCTGGGCACTTTCAGTATTGGTCACCTGTCCCTAGGCTGTGTTGTTTTCTCTGCTGGGCCTCAAAATGGTCAAAGAGAATGTGCAGAGTGATGCACTATCAATCAAGCGAAGACTAGTTAGTATGCAAGAACAAATAGGCTTTTTTCACAAAAGACGTGGAGCACACCCATGCTGATGAACTGTTCCAGAGACTGAGGCAGGGGGGTGGGGAGCAGTCACCTTTATACTTGGACCGGGGGGGAGGAGTCTCAGGCAGGGCCAGCAGGGGCATGCCCAGGCATGTCACACACACACAGGCAATAAGCTTAACAGTGGTTTACCACATTCACCCCCTGCTTTTCAAAAAGAGTCAGGTGGGGGTGAGGTGGTGTCGTGGTTCCCCAGGACGACAATTTATTCACATCAATTAAAACAGAGAGTCTGAGCAGCGATCTTCCAAGCAATAGACTTTATTTCTCAGCACAAGAGATAAAGTCGGGAACGTCCGGAACACTCCAAAGAGCCCTTGGGCTTACACTCTTTTATGTACATTTCAGCCTCATATCTCAAGATCCTCCTCTCCCTTTTACAGCCTGTCCTTGGTTGTTATCTTACCCTACAGCCCTATCTTTCTTTGGCCACCATTAATTTTAGTTGACCCTTTATCTGTTTTCTTTACATTTGGTCGTTCCCTGTTATATCTCTTCGTTTCTTAAACCATGGTGGTTATAACTCTTGCTCTTATCTGAACTTTTCTGTTTGTATAATAATCGTGGTTTTGTAAGCTAAGGCGAATGTGTTTAGAAGAAAAGACATCCCCCTGCTGATTTATGGTCCACTAATGTGTTTAGCAGAAAAGACATTCTCTCTGCTGGTTTATAGTCCACTATTAAGTTGAACCACCGAGCAGTCTTCCTTGTTTTCTTAAGTGACTATTGTCTGCTTTCCTTAATTAGTGATTGCTATATTACTTCTCTAGTTTCTCCACTTTGATCATATCGACTACACTTGATTATATTAGGTCACACGAAGTTATTTTAGGTTATATACCCATCTCACTACTCACCTAAATCTGCTATATCATTTTACTAAAACCTGTGAATTTGAATTTCATACTAAACTCATACAATATCCAGTACAATTTCCCTTACAAGTCCCCCCTTTGAGGCTATTCCCTAGCCTCATCCCAATTACCAAGCTCAAATAATCCCCTCGCTCGATCCCATTTGTATTTTATTTTAATCACTCTTTGCAGGCGATGTGGAGGAGCCGACTATTTTGGTCAGGGATCAGTGTCCCTATTCTAACTTTATCATAATTTGTCTATCCCGGTTCTGATTTTTGGGTTGCTCCTCCAGATTGCCTGCCCCTGACAGTCATCAGCCAAAAACCTTCCCACTCTTGTCTAGGGAAGGGAAAAAGACTGATTCCTGTGTACAGACTAAGTTCTCCTGGTTTCGTGCGGACTTCAGCAAGGTGCTGTTGTTTCCACAAGGTGATCTTCCACTATTGTAGTTATTTTACAGAGTGACGAGTTTCAACTTCGACCAAGGTCATTGTGAATCCACTCAGCGGGGGCGGCTCAAGATTTTCCCATTCCTCTGTTTTTTCTCTCGAGCGTGAGCTGCTTAGCACCCGCGTCACCATCTGCCGCGCTGCCATTCTGGTAAGGAAGGATCTCAGGGCGGGTAAAAAACAACAAAATATCAATCCCAGAATGATTATTGTTGCGATTGCTACAGCTCCAGCTTTGGCAAACCACGCCCCCCATCTTCCTAATATTCTGTCCAGCCAACTCCATACCTCATGCCCAAACCCAGCATTTTCTTTCACTTCTTTCTTAAGATTTTTTAACTTATTCATGGCTTGTGTAAATGACCCTTCTGGATTAGTGTTATTAGGGATAAATGTGCAGCACTGATCCCCAAACATAACACACACCCCTCCTTTCTCTGCCAGGAGCCAATCTAACGCCTGTCGATTTTGCCACGCCATTTTGCTAGTCGCATCCAACTGCTCTCCTAAGGCCTCCAGGGCATCATTCGTATAATTAATAAACCTCTGCTGATTATAATAGATGTAATTGATCCACTCAGTATTCTTGCTGGGTGTGATCCAAACAAAGAGGGATTCAAACCCTGCAGCTATTTCGTTCCTAGCTTTGAACTCATTCGGGATGCCGCGGGGCTGTCCGATTGCGTCCAATTTTATCGTAGGGTCAGGGGTATATGCCCTCTTAATTCTTTGTGATTTAATTTTTCTTTCCACCGGTAGTATCACAGTGCTCTGGGCAAGCATAACTCGGGCACATAGTCCCTTCCAATTCTGTGGTAGTTTTGCCAATAGCCCTTTCTCCGGGCCACAAAGCCACCAGAGATCGGCCAGTTGATTTTCTTGATAGTCTAACACATAAGGAGGGGGTGCCCATCCCCCTCCTGAGAGGATCAGATTAAGAACATTGGTTATATTCCAAATCCTTTCACACTCTCCTGTGTAATTTCCCACACTACTTCCTGTGCTACTTTCCCTCCAATAGCAATCTTGGATTTGTAAGTTGGGCTCTATACTCCATTCCTTTGGGACCGCGTCTACTGCCGTTTTTGGCCACTTCGGACATCTGTGGGTCAAGTTGTAGATGCCCTTTTTTACCCCAGCAAACAGGATGCAGTGGTATTGACACAACGGCGACTCACCTTTACAAAGGTTATCACATGCGGATCCGGAACAGTCTATCTTCTCATACGAGTAGTTCCGATTCCCTATCATATGATACCGTATATGTGTGGTATATGGACGGCAATTTTCCTTTCTCCAGCTTTGTTTCCTGGTTCTACAGTCTCCTGATCCCCATGGTATATCAGTTACTTGGGTGTTAGGTTTCTCTGATGCACATACTACACACTCTTTCCCATCACTGTTTCTCTGACCTGTATACTCAGCCCATTTCCACCATTTGTTTTTCTGCGCTTTTTCCCAAATAGTATTTGTGCTCACTAATCGTTCACGTTTTATTCGTCTTAATACTCTATCTTCCTGATTTTGCACCCTTATGTCTTCTGTATCCCATTCTCCTTTTCTATGGGTCACGGAAGTTCCTAAGGGAAATAGTTTCCAACTCCCAGGTGGGGAATGGGGCCTCTTCCCTGTCCTCACCTCCCTCGGCACCTTGACTAATAGGCTCAGGCTGGGCATTTGTATCATCAGCCAGCTCATGTACAGAACTACTTTCATCATCCTCTATTCTTTTTGTTCTTCCTTGGCTCTGTTCCTCCTCCCCACGATTCTCCCCGTGTATTTCTATTTCTTCCTCGCTATCACCTCTATCCACTCTGTGTACTTCTTCAATTTCCCTTCTCTCCTCTACCCCTGGTACCGTTCTGGTACAATGGTTTAAGTGATACCACAGTGTACTGCCTTCTACTTGCAACGCCGTGGGAGACACTTTGGTGACTTCAAACGGTCCTTCTCGTCTCGGTTCGTTCCAACGTCTCCGGAACTTTCTGATGTATACTCGATCTCCAGGCTTGATCTGATGTTCTGTTACCGGATTCTCCTCCTCCTTGGCTTTTTCCTGTTCAAATATAGTTCTATGTATAACAGTTAATTGTTGTATATATTCTTTTGTGCTTTGATCTAAACATTCTAGCGTAGGACCTCCTGATCCCCTGATCTTGGGTACCGGCATTACTCTTCCTGTCATCATTTCATGTGGGCTCAAATGTGTGATTCTGTTTTCCTGACTCCTGTATTGCATTAGAGCCAATGGCAGAGCATCTATCCAGTTTTTCCCTGTTTCACTGCAAATTTTGCTTATTTTAGCCTTAAGGGTCCCGTTTGCTCTCTCCACCATTCCTTGGGATTGAGGGTGATATACGCATCCAAACTTCTGCTTTACTCAGAGTGCCGAGAGTGTCTCTCTCAGTGCCCTTCCTATAAAAGCAGATCCATTGTCTGAACTTAATTGCGTGGGTATACCAAATCTTGGGATAATTTCTTTTGACAGGAAGTTAATCACCGTTCCAGATCCTTGATCTTTGGATGGCGTTGCTTCTATCCATCTGCTGAATCTATCAATAATCACTAACATGTATCTTTTCCCCCTCACCACCTTTCCCATATCCACATAGTCCATGCATAGATGTTTAAATGGTCCTTCAGGAATGGGTATATGCCCTATTGGGGCAGTAATGCCCTTCCTGATGTTATTCTGAGCACACACCTCACACTGACTTAGTATGTAGTCAATCGAGTTTTGCAGGTATGGTGACCAGAATCCTTCCTTCTTGATCTTTCTAGCCACTTCTCCTCTTGCACAGTGGTCCACTCCATGCGCTTCGCTAATTAGTACGGTTAGTAATGATGTGGGTGCTATGACTAATCCCTCCCCATTTCTCCATATCCTGTCCTGTTGTCCCTGTAGTGCTCCTCTATCTTTCCACATTGCCTTTTCAGCTACAGAGGTTTCCTCCTGTAACTGTGCTACATCTTCTAATGTAATATGAGGTTCGATATCCCCCGTACCTGGCCCTGGGTGCGGCCTTGCTATTTCTACTGGGGCTATCGTAGCCTCAATGCATCCTGACGCTTCTTTAGCTGCCTTGTCGGCTTTGGTGTTTCCCTGTGTGATGCTGTCTGCTCCCTTTTTATGCGCCTGACACTTAATTATGGCTAATTCCCTTGGACCCATCATGGCCCTTATTAAAGCCCTGATTTGACCTTCGTGTTGTATTGGTCCTCCTCCGCTTTTCATAAATCCCCTTTGCTTCCATATTGCCCCGAACAGATGGCAGACCCCGTGGGCATAGGCCGAATCAGTATAAATTTCCAATGCTTCCCCGTTTGCTAGCTCACATGCTCTGGTCAATGCTTTAAGCTCTGCTAATTGGGCCGAACAGGGCTGTTCACATTTCTCTACTTCTATAACTTCAAGTCCTCCTGGTCTTTGTTCGACTATGGCATAGCCTGCGTGGTTTCCTAAGTGATCCCTGTAACATGAGCCATCTACATACAGTATCCTTTTCCCTTCTGTCACTAGTCCCTCTGCTCTTAAATCTTTCCTCAGTTTCATAAATGTTTTTGCTTCTCTTAAGCATTCATGCTCTTCTCCCTCATGAGGTAATGGCATGTAATCAGCTGGGTTTACTCTGTTGCACTTTATTATCGTGATATCTGGAAATGTGGTTAGCATTCGATAATGATGGATCCTAGCAGGTGTCAGCACAAATTTTCCTTGCTCAATCAATTCAGCTACCTTATGGTATACATGTATGTTTATCGGATATCCCATTGTGACCGTGGCTGCCTTTTCGTACGCCCACCAAGCTGCTGCCAGGCCTTGATAGCACGGAGGGTATCCCATCGCTACGTCGTCTAGCTTGGTACTGTAATATGCTACAGCCTGCCTTCGTCTACCCTTGCAATTTTCCTGCATTAACATTGCTGTAGCAAATCCGGCTTCTCTGTTACTCACAAATAAGTCAAAGGGCTTGTCATAGGTCGGTAAAGCCAATGCTGGTGCCTGTGCCATTTCTCTTTTCACATTTTCAAATGCGCCTGAAGCATCTTTATCCCATTTTAGTTTGGCTTTTAATTCGTCACACCCTGCCTCCTTCATTATCTTTCGTAGTGCCTGCGTTTTTTCGGCATAGCTTTCCACCCATTCTGAACTGAATCCTGTCATTCCCAAAAATGTCATCATTTGTCCCACCGTCTGTGGTTTCGGAACTTTTAGTACTGCTTCTATTTGCTGTGAAGCTATCTCCTTCTGTCCTGCTGATATTTCTCTTCCCAAGTATTCTACCTTTTTCTGGCACAGCTGCAGCTTTTTCCTGGAAACTTTATGACCCCCTTCTGCTAACCTTTTCAATAGTTTTAAACTATCCTTCCTGCACTGTTCTTGTGTTCCTGTGCATAATAATAAATCATCCACATATTGTATCAGTGTTCCTTCCAACTGTATTCCTTCTAAATCTGCTCTCAACACCTGATTGAATACATGTGGGGAATGTTTAAATCCTTGGGGCATCCTATTGTATGTGTATTGTTTCCCCTCGTACGTAAATGCAAAGAGATACTGACTTTCTTGAGCTAGTGGCACACTAAAAAATGCCGAACATAAGTCTATTACAGTAAACCATCTGCTTTCAGGTGGTATATTTGTTAACAAGGTATAAGGGTTTGGGACTTCTACTGGCATATCTTCCACTACCTCATTAATCGCCCTTAGGTCATGCACCAATCTCCATTTTTCTCCGTCCGCCTTTTTCACTGGTAGTAGCGGTGTATTACACCTGCTCCGGGTTTCTTTTAATACCCCTGCTTCTATCAATCCCTTAATCGTCCCTCTAATTCCTTCAATTGCTTCTGTCTTGATTGGGTATTGCGGCCTATACGGCCCCTGGCATCCTGTCTTTAATCTGACTTCAACTGGATTAGCGTTTTTGACCCTCCCTACATCCGTGTCCTGTCTGGACCACAACTCCTGCGGGAGGGAGTTCAAATCCTGCTCTAACCTCTCTCTCCACTCCAGTTCCTGTTTCTCGATTTGCACTCCTATTGTTATCTGCTTCGGTTTCCCAAGCATTTTAACATCCAAAATTATTTTCGTCATTTGTCCATTCCTGGACGTCCAAATATCTACATTGTCTGTCTGGACAAATTCTAAATCTTGTGCTCTCAACACCATTGGTCCTAGGTCTTTTGATCTGTATCCTGGATTCACTTTCAATGTGACATGTGGCTCCGCCCCAGATACAGAGAACCATTTGTTAACCCATTCATTCCTAACAATTGTGAGGGCTACTCCCTCTAGTCCGATTAAAATACTTCCTGACTTTATTTCCTGTTCTCGTCCTGCCTCCCTTTCCCATTTCTCCTGTATCTCAGGTTCCTGCCCTTCATCAAATATCATTGTACTGTGTAATTCTGTTCTTGGCCATTTGGCTTGTGGAACCCAAGTGTTTATAAGCTTTCCCCAAACTTCCCATATCTGTTTTTTAACTTGTTCCTCTATATCTCCCAACCAATATACATTAACCCCTTCCTTTCCTGGTATTTCAAGTGGATACATTCCCATCAAATCAATTCCTTGTTCAGTGCATTCTAATTTCAGTCCTAAACCTAGGATTGCATCCCTTCCCAATAGATTTAAAGGAGTTTTATCACATACTAAAATAGGTACATGGGTTGTCTTATTTCCAATGGTAACAGGCACCGGCGTCGTCATTCGAGCTAATGTTACTTTCCCCGAGAACCCCACAGTTTTTACAAACTGGTTTGACAATGGTAAGTGATCCGCATATTTCGTTTGCATGCACGTACATGTGGCGCCGGTGTCTATCATCATGGGGACCTTGATCCCTCCTACTCTAACGTTAACTATAGGTTCCTGCTCTGCAGTTTCTGTTATCTGTACGTACTGTCCTACCATTTCGGGGTTCTCTGGGCCTCCCTATGGGGAATTCTGATGGTTTACCGGCCCTTGAAACATCGGGATGCTGTTTGGCGATCCTTGGATCAGTTGTTGGCCTGTCTGCTGCTGGTTTTCTCCCTGTCTGGGGAAATTCCGCGGGCAATTCCTTTTTATGTGCCCTGCCTCCCCGCACCCCCAACACACACCTGAAGGGCCAGGCAGTGGTCCCTGTCTCGGAGTCTGATGATTAACCTGTCCCTGTCCTCTCTGATTCTGATAGGGTGGCCTACCACCTCCCTGTCCTTTCCCATTTCTATTCCAGTCAGTCTGACTTTGCAGGGCGTATGGGTTTTGATAATTTAGGCCATAGGCTCCTGGGTTCATGGACAGTGGGAAGGCAGAAATGTTATAGGTTATGACGGGCTGGCCTCCATCTCCGCTCCCCCCTTTGATTAGTGCAGGTATTTCCTCTGGCTTTTGCTCCACCATCATTGGTGCTATTTTTCTGGGTGCGAGATCCTCTTTTGCCTTCAGTTTATCCTTGCTTTTGATCTCCTCCAACTGTGCCTGAAGGAGTTTACGTTGTACCTCCTTCAGCTGTTTGTCTGCATTCTTTTCATCTTTGCGATGTCTCTCTACTGCATGGGCAACATAATCCACAAACTCTCGGTAATTTTTTGAGTCCAAGCCCACCACTTCCTCCAGCCTTGTCTTAGCTGGGGCTGGCAAGCCCTCTAGGATTGCAGCCCGGAACATGGAGTTGGTCAGTGGGTCTATTAAAATGTCCCTCTCCGTGTCCCTTCTCCACCTTTTTAATTGATTCTCCACATACACAGCTGCATTCTCCTCCTCACCCAGTGGCTCTCCCTTTAGGGTTTTTACATCCATTCGATTGGGGTACATATCCCGCAGTGCCTGCCAGATGACTTGGCGGTACTGGTCCATTAGTGTCCCATCCACCGCTGGGTCATAAGCTGCGGTCGGGATGCCAGCACGTCTCATTACTTCCGCCATTTGGTCCATTCCTAGCACCTTTGTCAGGAGAGCTTTGATGTCGCCCAGTGCCATCCTTTTTCCCACCATTCCCTCCTCCAACTGTCCAATCCACCTTCCAGCCCCATCCAAAATATTGGGTAATTCATTAATTAAATTAGGCAAATCCTGACCTGACCAAGGGATATACTGCGGTCTGCCACCCTTCAGAATCACCGGGAATACCCTTTTCCCTCTCCTATCCACATCTGGAAACTTTACAGGTGGGTGCCTTTCCCGCCTTGATTTTCTTTGCACCCCTAACACTGATTGCCTCCCTTCGTCTTCACTACTCTCTTCTGTTTCTCCTTCCATCTCTCTATATCTTGTCTCTTTTCTCTCTCCCTTTGTGCCCATTCCTCCTTCGTCATCTTTTCTATGTCATATTCTCCCTCAAAATTCATTGTGCCTGATATAACTGGGTACAGTCCCGTGGAGCTCTGTTTCTCTAAGTATGGGGGTGGGGCTACGTTTGGATCTTCCAATTTTGCTTTTTCCTCAAGTTGTACTGGCATCTGCATTCTACCTCCCCTCCATACCCCTCTTCTCTCTTTCCCTTCTTGTTGGAATAGGGCTAATATCTCTAACTCCTTTTCTCGCTTTTCCCTTCTTTTGCTCGTTTTATCCTTAATCTTATAATTCTTTATCATTCCCTTCTGGTCCTCACACCTCTCTATGGACCATGTGCCTTCCTCCGGCCACTGTGTATTGGTCTTATTTGTTCTTTTGGCCCATTTTTTAGAGACGTGTTCTATATCTCCCCTAAGGGCTGGGAACTTATCCCCTAATATCTCCACTGGTGTCTTAACTTGGTGCGCCATTACTCGTCTTTTTGGATCACTGTCACAATTTTTGTCACTTAGTCTGTCAGAGTTAGGTATCACAGTGATTATTACTTGCTGTATTGTTTTTCCGTGCTCAGTCCCCTGTTTACCTTTCCTTTGGATTTCTTTTGCCAATATCTGTAATTCTAACCGGGGTCCTGATATCCACTTCCCCGTAGTCCCCTGTCCCGGCACTATCTTCCTCTCCCGGGCCAGAGGGTAGTAGGTTTTCACTTGCTCGTCTATGTGTATAAGAATCCTGTATCGGTCAGATCCCTTTATTAATTTCTCTAGGGTTTCCAATTTTATTTCGTCTATCCAATTCCTATCGACTACTCTTTCCCAATTTACATACGGCCACTCATTCTTTATCTCCTCTAAGTTAATTATGTGTGTAATCTTTTTCCAATCCAGTGTTGCTTCCGTTTTTGTTATTATTCAAAGATTAGTTATTTTCAATCTTGTCACCAGGCAGTTTTGTCAGGGTAATCTTTCCAAGTTGTTAGTTATTACCCTACCTATGTTCCGACTCTCCTCTTATTTCTGTTCTCCACGCTGTTACCTCAGACCAGTTTGTTCAAATTGGTCTTTTACTTCCTCTATTCTAGCTGCTACTCCCCTTTCCTGTGGTTAAAATCCACTCCTGTGCTTTTGGCTACTGTATTAGGTCAGAGAGTGATCTCTCACTGATCTCTCTCCCTCTCGGTTGACGTCCCTTACCCGAGGTCCTGGGTAGGTTTGGACTGGCAGGTTTTCCCACACTTACTCTCTTCTGGGCAAGTCGTGACCTGAAAAACCCGCTCCAAACCGCTTGACTTAACCTAATTGCATTACTTTAGCTTTCGGCCTTTTTCCCGTCTCACTTTTTACCCATTCACAGACAATACAGTATTCGCAGCGCGCTTTTGCATGCAAAAATTCTGCTCTTCGGATCAGACTCAGTCTCTCAAAATTTTTACACAATTTGGTTTTACCTGTGCAGGATATCTTTTTGGGTTGGGGAGATCCAGGACCAGCAGAGAGCCGGGCGCACCGGGCCTCGAGAAAACCCCTTTCTGACAACAAGGATTTACATGCATGCAAGTCTGCTTACCTTGTTGACAGAAGGCCGGCTGGGGACCTCTCGGTTCCGGCTGGACCACCGTCTCCGCCACTCCTTCCAGATGCTTTTCTGGGCGATCTCTCACCAACCCTGCTAAGCAGCGCCAATTTTGTCGTGGTTCCCCAGGACGACAATTTATTCACATCAATTAAAACAGAGAGTCTGAGCAGCGATCTTCCAAGCAATAGACTTTATTTCTCAGCACAAGAGATAAAGTCGGGAACGTCCGGAACACTCCAAAGAGCCCTTGGGCTTACACTCTTTTATGTACATTTCAGCCTCATATCTCAAGATCCTCCTCTCCCTTTTACAGCCTGTCCTTGGTTGTTATCTTACCCTACAGCCCTATCTTTCTTTGGCCACCATTAATTTTAGTTGACCCTTTATCTGTTTTCTTTACATTTGGTCGTTCCCTGTTATATCTCTTCGTTTCTTAAACCATGGTGGTTATAACTCTTGCTCTTATCTGAACTTTTCTGTTTGTATAATAATCGTGGTTTTGTAAGCTAAGGCGAATGTGTTTAGAAGAAAAGACATCCCCCTGCTGATTTATGGTCCACTAATGTGTTTAGCAGAAAAGACATTCTCTCTGCTGGTTTATAGTCCACTATTAAGTTGAACCACCGAGCAGTCTTCCTTGTTTTCTTAAGTGACTATTGTCTGCTTTCCTTAATTAGTGATTGCTATATTACTTCTCTAGTTTCTCCACTTTGATCATATCGACTACACTTGATTATATTAGGTCACACGAAGTTATTTTAGGTTATATACCCATCTCACTACTCACCTAAATCTGCTATATCATTTTACTAAAACCTGTGAATTTGAATTTCATACTAAACTCATACAATATCCAGTACAATTTCCCTTACAGTGGGTGGAATGATATTTACAGAATTACAAATTTACAAATTCAGTCTCTCTGGGGGCTTCATCTGCCACTGCGACCGCCGTAGTGCCGGTTCTGGTGTCGGTTCCGGTGGCCGTGGTGTTGGTTCAGGCGCCAGGCCGTAGTCGCTCGAGTCGTCTGTAGTTCCTTCCTGTTGTCGGGTGCGTGGTGGCGGCTCCTGGGGCTCAGGTGTGCTTTATACGGGGGTTGGGGGTGTGGGGTTGTGGGTCATCGTGGTCCCTGGGGCACCTGCGGGTGCCAGGTCTCAAATGGAGACCGTGTCCTCCTGCCTGTCGGGGTACGCCACAAAGAACAAAGAACAAAGAACAATACAGCACAGGAACAGGCCCTTCGGCCCTCCAAGCCCGCGCCGCTCCCCGGTCCAGGATTGAATCCTGAATCCAGGATCCCCGCCCAATTTTCCAGCCTATCTACATACCAATATCCTATCCACCGAGCTGTCCCTCACAGCTACGATGCTTTGTTCATTACAACCTATTAACTCACCCCCACCCCCCCATTCCAGACCATGTGATCTCCAGGGAGAGGCGAAAACCCAGAGTGAAAAACCCCAGGGCCAATATGGGGAAAAAAAAATCTGGGAAATTCCTCTCCGACCCCCTGAGGCGATCGAAACGAGTCCAGGAGATCACAATGGCCCCGATCGGAAAATGCTTCCCAACCCTAGTCATTTCCACTTCCACGAACACCATATGAATTCCCTGCCCCCGAGACAGGTTCCCAACTATCCGCAGTCTCGCTCTGTACTGGCACCAGCAAGATGATCATAGAATGAAGCCTTGAAACGAGAAACAAGGAACAATTTGCCCGCGCCGCTCCCTGGTCCAAACTAGACCACTCTTTTGTATCCCTCCATTCCCACTCCGTTCATATAGCTGTCTAGATAAGTCTTAAACGTTCCCAGTGTGTCCGCCTCCACCACCTTGCCCGGCAACACATTCCAGGCCCCCACGACCCTCTGTGTGAAATATGTCCTTCTGATATCTGTGTTAAACCTCCCCCCCCTTCACCTTGAACCTATGACCCCTCGTGAACGTCACCACCGACCCGGGGAAAAGCTTCCCACCGTTCACCCTATCTATGCCTTTCATCATTTTATACACCTCTATTAAGTCTCCCCTCATCCTCCGTCTTTCCAAGGAGAACAACCCCAGTTTCCCCAATCTCTCCTCATAACCAAGCCCCTCCACACCAGGCAACATCCTGGTAAACCTCCTCTGTACTCTCTCCAAAGCCTCCACGTCCTTCTGGTAGTGTGGCGACCAGAACTGGACGCAGTATTCCAAATGCGGCCAAACCAACGTTCTATACATCTGCAACATCAGACCCCAACTCTTATACTCTATGCCCCGTCCTATAAAGGCAAGCATGCCATATGCCTTCTTCACCACCTTCTCCACCTGTGACGTCACCTTCAAAGATCTGTGGACTTGCACACCCAGGTCCCTCTGCGTCTCTACACCCTTTATGGTTCTTCCATTTTTCGTGTAGCTCCTCCCTACATTATTCCCACCAAAATGCATCACTTCGCATTTATCAGGATTGAACTCCATCTGCCATTTCCTTGCCCAAATTTCCAGCCTATCTATATCCTTCTGTAGCCTCTGACAATGTTCCTCACTATCTGCAAGTCCTGCCAGTTTTGTGTCGTCCGCAAACTTACTGATCACCCCAGTTACTCCTTCTTCCAGATCATTTATATAAATCACAAACAGCAGAGGTCCCAATACAGAGCCCTGCGGTACACCACTAGTCACAGGCCTCCAGCCGGAAAAAGACCCTTCCACTACCACCCTCTGTCTTCTATGACCAAGCCAGTTCTCCACCCATCTAGCCACCTCCCCCTTTATCCCATGGGATCCAACCTTTTTCACTAGCCTACCATGAGGGACTTTGTCAAACGCTTTACTAAAGTCCATATAGACAACATCCACGGCCCTTCCTTCGTCAACCATTTTGGTCACTTCTTCAAAAAACACCACCAGGTTAGTGAGGCATGACCTCCCTCTCACAAAACCATGTTGACTATCGTTAATGAGTTTATTCCTTTCTAAATGCGCATACATCCTATCTCTAAGAATCTTCTCCAACAACTTCCCCACCACGGACGTCAAGCTCACCGGCCTATAATTACCCGGGTTATCCTTCCTACCCTTCTTAAATAACGGGACCACATTGGCTATCCTCCAATCCTCTGGGACCTCACCTGCGTCCAGTGACGAGACAAAGATTTGCGTCAGAGGCCCAACGATTTCACCTCTCGTCTCCCTGAGCAGCCTTGGATAGATTCCATCAGGCCCTGGGGATTTGTCAGTCTTTATATTCTCTAACAAACCTAACACTTCCTCCTTTGTAATGGAGATTTTCTCCAACGGTTCAACACTCCCCTCCGAGACACTCCCAGTCAACACATCCCTCTCCTTTGTGAATACCGACGCAAAGTATTCATTTAGGATCTCCCCTACTTCTTTGGGCTCCAAGCATAAGTCCCCACTTTTGTCCCCGAGAGGTCCGATTTTTTCCCTAACAACCCTTTTGTTCCTAACGTATGAATAAAATGCCTTGGGATTCTCCTTAATCCTGTCTGCCAAGAACATTTCGTGACCCCTTTTTGCTCTTCTAATTCCCCGTTTGAGTATTTTCCTACTTTCATTGTACTCCTCCAGAGCTCCCTCCGTTTTTAGCTGCTTGGACCTAACATACGCCTCTCTTTTCCTTTTGACCAGTCCCTCAATTTCCACATAGGCGTATTGGGGTTGGCGTGGAGGAGCTGGACCTTTTCGACCAGGGGGTCCGACTTATGGGTCCTCACGTGCTTCCGGAGCAGGACAGGGCCTGGGGATGTCAGCCACGATGGTAGTGAGGACCCGAGGAGGACTTCCTGGGGAAAACAAACATTCTCTCGTGAGCGGTAGCATTGGTAGCTGTGCAAAGCAGTGATCTAATCGAGTGTAGTGCATCAGGGAGGACCTCTTGCCAGCGGGTCACTAGAAGACCTTTAGACCTCAAAGCTAGTAAAACGGCCTTCCAGACTGTCGCGTTCCCCCTCTCTACCTGTCCGTTCCCCCAGGGTTGTAGCTGGTGATCCAACTCGAGGCTATGCCTTTGGAGAGCAGGTACTGTCGCAGCTCATCACTCATAAAGGAGGATCCCCGGTCGCTATGGATATAGCTAGGGAAACCGAACAGGGTGAAGAGGCTGTGCAGGGCCCTGACGACCGTGGCCGAGGTCATATCCGGGCAGGGAATAGCGAAGGGGAAACGTGAATATTCGTCAATGACGTTGAGGAAGTATATGTTGCGGTCAGAAGAGGGGAGGGGGCCTTTGAAGTCGACGCTTCGGTGTTCGAAAGGGCGGGTGGCCTTTATGAGGTGTGCTCTGTCTGGCCGATAGAAGTGCGGCTTGCACTCTGCGCAGGCCTGGCAGTGTCTGGTTATAGACCTGACTTCCTCAATGGAGTAGGGCAGGTTACGGGCTTTAATGAAGTGAAAAAACCTGGTGACCCCCGGGTGGCAGAGGTGGTTGTGGAGAGTCTGCAATTGGTCTATTTGTGCGCTGGCACATATTCCCCGGGACAGGGCGTCTGGGGGCTCTTTGAGCTTCCCGGGCCGGTATAAGATGTCGTAATTGTAGGTGGAAAGCTCGATTCTCCATCTCAATATTTTATCATTTTTGATCTTGCCCCGCTGTGTGTTATTAAACATGAATGCAACTGACCGTTGGTCCGTGAGGAGGGGGTGAATTGTTTACCAGCTAAGTAGTGGCGCCAGTGCCGTACAGCTTCCACTATGGCTTGGGCCTCCTTCTCAACAGAGGAGCGTCGAATTTCAGGGCCTTGGAGGGTTCGTGAGAAGAAGGCCACGGCCCACCTGGTTAAGAGTGGCGGCTATGGTGAAGTCAGACGCATCGCTCTCCACCTGGAACAGGATGGATTCGCCTACAGCGTGCATCGTGGCCTTCGCGATGTCTGCTTTGATGCGGTCGAAGGTCAGGCGGGCCTCTGCCGTCAGGGGAAAAGAGGTGGATTTGATGAGCGGACAAGCTTTATCCACATAATTGGGGACCCACTGGGCGTAATACGAGAAGAGGTCCAAGCATCTCCTCAGTGCTTTGAGGCTGGTGGGGAGGGGAAGTTCCAGGAGGGGACGCATGCGGTCGGGGTCGGGACCGATTACCCCGTTTTCCACAACACAACCAAGGATGGCGAGGCGGCGTGTGCGGAATACGCACTTCTCCTTATTATAGGTCAGATTTAGGAGTGTGGCAGTGTGGAGGAATTTGTGGAGGTTGGCGTCGTGGTCCTGCTGATCATGGCCGCAGATGGTGACGTTATCCAGGTACGGAAAGGTGGCCCGCAGCCCGTTCTGGTCTACCATTCGGCCCATCTCACGCTGGAAAACCGAGACCCCATTGGTAACGCCGAAGGGGACCCTAAGGAAGTGATAGAGGCGGCGATCCGCCTCGAAGGCAGTATATTGGCGGTCCTCAGGGTGGATAGGGAGCTGGTGGTATGCAGATTTTAAGTCGATGGTGGAGAACACCCGATATTGCACAATCTGATTAACCATAAGACATAGGAGCGGAAGTAAGGCCATTCGGCCCATCGAGTCCACTTCACAACCATGTCAGATACGCGGGGAAGGGGGCACGCGTCCAGCTGCGTGGAGCGGTTAATGGTCTGACTGTAGTCAATGACCATGCGATGTTTCTCCCCAGTCTTAACAACTACTACTTAGGCTCTCCAGGGGCTGGTACTGGCCTCAATGATCCCCTCCCCTAGGAGCCGTTGTACTTCGGACCTGATAAAAGCCCTGTCTCCAGCACTGTACCGTCTGCTCTTGGTGGCAATGGGCTTGCAGTCGGGGGTGAGATTTTCAAACAGTGAGGGAGGGGCAACTTTAAGGGTCGAGAGGCTGCAGGTGGTGCGCAGTGGGCAATCTAAGAACTGGTGATTGCAAACAGAGAGCGGGGGAAAAGGCTCATTATACTCCATGGTGACACTCATAAGGTGACACAGGAAATCTAGCCCCAGGAGTATGGCAGCGCAGAGTTGTGGCAGCACGAGGAGCCTGAAGTTTTTGTACACTGTACCCCGTACAGTCAGGGTCACCACGCAGTACCCGAGGACATCCACCGAGTGGGACTTTGAAGCCATGGAGATCGTTTGCTTCACTGGCAGTACTGAAAGGGCCTAGCGACTCACTGTGTTAGGGTGAATAAAGCTCTCCGTATTCCCACAGTCAAATAAACAGTTTGTAGTGCGACCGTTTACCTCGATGTCCATCATGGACCTGGCGAGTTGGTGAGGCAGGGATTGGTCCAGCGTAACCGAAGCCACCGTTGGATTTTGCGACGCGGCTGACGGCATCCAAGATGGCGGCCCGCACGGCTCACACGTGGCTGAAGGTATCCAAGATGGCGGCCCGTGTGGCTCACACGTGTCTGAAGGCATCCAAGATGGCGGCCCACACAGCTCACACGTGGCTACCAGCGCCCAAGATGGCAGCCCCCGCAGGTCACACGCAGTGCTACTGGGCTTGGAGGTCAATTTCACCTTGCATACCTTCACGTAATGGCCATTCTTTACTCACCCGGAGCAGATCGCATCCTTCGCCAGGCAGCGTTGTCGGGGGTGCTTCCCCAGGCCGCAGAAGTAGCACTTCGGGCCTCCAGAGACTGCCGCAGCGGTCGGGTCATTGGTGGGACGTGGCGTGGCATAGGCCTGCGGCCCTCCCGAGTACAGAGGTGGCGGCGACTGCGGCATCCACGATGCGCCCCTGTGGTCAGGGGTGTAGGCCTTGAGATTATGGAAGGCCACCTCTAACGAGGTCTTTTGTAGATCCAGCCCACCCTGTTCCAGCAGTCGTTGTCGGATATAGTTTGACCTGATACCCGTGACATAGGCATCTCTGATTAAGTCCTCAGTGTTTTGGGCGGCTGTTACGGCCTTGCAGTTGCAGGCCCTGCCAAGTGCTCGCAACACACGCAGGAATTGGTCGCCCGATTCTCCTGGCTGTTGTCTGCGAGTAGCCAGAAGATGTCTGGCGTAGATTACATGAGTCTGTTTGTTGTACTGGCCTTTTAAAAGTTCGATCGTATCCTCGTAAGTTTCAGCGATTCTAATCATCGAGAATACTTGATCGCTTACCCGGGCGTGGAGCACGTGTAGCTTGTCGGTTTCGGTCCGGACGACGGAGGCGGAGGCGGTGATCGAAGCTGTTAGAGGCTCCTACGGCTTGAGGATCCAATTCTAATCTATCGGGTTTTAGTATCTGCTCCATCCCAAAGCTTTTTGCGAATAAAATTGATGCACTATCAATCAAGCAAAGACTAGTTTGTATGCAAGAACAAATAGGCTTTTATTTGCAAAAGACTTGGAGCACACCCATGCTGATGAACTGGTCCAGAGACTGAGGCAGGGGGTGGGGAGCAGTCAACTTTATACCTGGACCAGGGGGGGAGGAGTCTCAGGCAGGGCCAGCAGGGGCGTGTCCAGGAATGTCTCACACACACAGGCAATAAGCTTAACAGTGGTTTACCACACAGAGAGACATCACAAACTCGGGGAGCAGATCTTTACCTTCCTGTCCTCCAACCTGCCCCACCACAAAAGATAGCACAAAGCTCCCTGATGTCTAATTAATTACGTCAGGACCAGAAGACATGGCGTGCTTCCCAGGTCATTCTCTGCAGCGAGAAACACTTCCCAACCCTGTCGTTGCTGCAGGCCTTAAACCCAAGTGGGAGAAATCTGCCCTTGTTTGCTGGAACAGCAAATCAGCAGCCAGCCCATATTTGCGTGGTTTTCAGCCCTTTAATGAGTTGCCTTCTTTCTCTCTCTTCTTCTTTCCCCATGCTCTCTGCTTGCATCGGCTATGACCCCAATCAGAGGAGGGTTTCCACTGATTCCCACAGACTCCAGCTTTGCTCAGGCTCCGTGATGCCATACTCAGTCATATGCAGCCTTGATGTCAAGGGCATTCAGCTCTTTCGTCCATGTTTGAACCAAGGTTGTTAAGAGGTCAGGAGTGGAACCCACTCCTCAGCTTGTCAAATGTGCCCAGGATTACACCGAGAATATGCTGCACTCACTCCTCAGCCTGTAAAATGTACCCGGGATCACTCAGATTTCTGTGCTGCAGTGCTCAGCCTGTGAAATGGGCCTAAGATCCCACAGATTACAAGGCCACAGTCCACAGCCTGTGAAATGTGCCTGGAATCACGCAAATTACTGAACTGCTGTGCTCAGCCTGTGAAATGTGCCCGAGATCACACAGATTACTATGATGCACTCACTCCTCAGCCTGTAAAATGGGCCCAA
The DNA here is from genome assembly GCF_964213995.1 of Mustelus asterias. NCBI lineage: Eukaryota > Metazoa > Chordata > Chondrichthyes > Carcharhiniformes > Triakidae > Mustelus > Mustelus asterias. The sequence goes on along the minus strand of NC_135812.1, from coordinate 54,894,555 downwards.
TTTCAGACAGATTACAATGCTGCACTCCTCAGCATTTGAAATGTGCCCGGGATCACACAGATTACTGTGCTGCGCTCACTCCTCAAACTTTTAAATGTGACCGAGATTACACAAATTACTGTGCAGCACTCAAGGTTCAGCCAGTGAAATGTGCCCGTAGGATAGTTACTAGTTCGCCGAAGGGATTGAGATAGAAGCACAGGATGGACCTTGAGGGAAGCTAGTGTTGAACTTGCAGGGGCCCTGGCAGACATATTTAAAATGTCAGTATTCACGGGGGAGGTGCCGGATGATTGGAGGGTGGCTCATGTTGTTCCGTTGTTTAAAAAAGGTTCCAAAAGAAATCCGGGAAATTATAGGCCAGTAAGTTTGACGTCGGTGGTGGGCAAGTTATTGGAAGGTGTGATAAGGGATAGGATCTACAAATATTTGGATAGACAGGGACTTATTAGGGAGAGCCAACATGGCTTTGTGCATGGTAGGTCATGTTTGACCAATCTATTAGAGTTTTTCGAGGAGGTTACTAGGAAAGTGGATGAAGGGAAGGCGGTGGATGTTGTCTACCTGGATTTCAGCAAGGCCTTTGACAAGGTCCCTCATGGGAGGTTAGTGAGGAAGGTTCAGTCGCTAGGTATACATGGGGAGGTAGTAAATTGGATAAGACACTGGCTCAATGGAAGAAGCCAGAGAGTGGTTGTGGAGGATTGCTTCTCTGAGTGGAGGCCTGTGACTAGTGGTGTGCCGCAGGGATCGGTGTTGGGTCCATTGTTGTTTGTCATCTATATCAATGATCTGGATGATAATGTGGTAAATTGGATCAGCAAGTTTGCTGATGATACAAAGATTGGAGGTGTAGTGGACAGTGAGGAAGGTTTTCAAAGCTTGCAGAGGGATTTGGACCAACTAGAAAAATGGGCTGAAAATTGGCAAATGGAATTTAACGCAGACAAGTGTGAGATATTGCACTTTGGAAGGACAAACCAAAGAAGAACGTACAGGGTAAATGGTAGGACTCTGAAGAGTGCAGTTGAACAAAGGGATCTGGGAATACAGGTACAGAATTCCCTAAAAGTGACGTCACAGGTGGATAGGGTCGTAAAGAGTGCTTTTGGTACATTGGCCTTTATAAATCGGAGTATCGAGTATAAAAGTTGGAGTGTTATGGTAAGGTTATATAAGGCATTGGTGAGGCCGAATTTGGAGATTGTGTACAGTTTTGGTCACCTAGTTACAGGAAGGATGTAAATAAGATTGAAAGAGTGCAGAGAAGGTTCACAAGGATGTTGCCGGGACTTGAGAAGCTGAGTTACAGAGAGAGATTGAATAGGTTGGGACTTTATTCCCTGGAGCGTAGAAGATTGAGGGGAGATTTGATAGAGGTGTATAAGATTTTGATGGGTATAGATAGAGTGAATGCAAGCAGGCTTTTTCCGCTGAGGCTAGGGGAGAAAAAAACCAGAGGGCATGGGTTAAGGGTGAAAGGAGAAAAGTTTAAAGGGAATATTAGGGGGGGCTTCTTCACGCAGAGAGTGGTGGGAGTGTGGAATGAGCTGCCGGATAAAGTGGTAAATGCCACTTTTAATGCCACTTAAATGCCACTTAAAGTGGTAAAAACTACTTTTAACATTTAAGAAAAACTTGGACGGGTTCATGGATGAGAGGGGTGTGGAGGGATATGGTCCAAGTGCAGGTCAGTGGGACTCGGCATAAAATGGTTCGGCCAGACAAGAAGGGCCATAAGGCCTGTTTCTGAGCTGTAATTTTCTATGTTTTCTAGGGACAGAACAGTGAATGAATGAAATTGCTTTTAATTAAGTGTTGGGCTGTATAATCTGATAATGAAAACTATAACCAATTCTGCTCTTTGGCATGAAATCTGAGATCTTTTGTGAAAGCCTGCTAGCTCATTAGCGGTGTAGGTGGAACCATTGATCTCCCATTTTGGCCAAAATGAGATTTGTCTTATCCTAATTGCATGTTTGTCTGAACATAGAAACATAGAACATAGAACAGTACAGCACAGAACAGGCCCTTCGGCCCACGATGTTGTGCCGAGCTTTATCTGAAACCAAGATCAAGCTATCCCACTCCCTATCATCCTGGTGTGCTCCATTTGGAATATTGTGTGCAGTTCTGGTCGCCTCAATATAAGAAGGATGTGGAAGCGCTGGAAAGAGTGCAGAGGAGATTTACCAGGATGCTGCCTGGTTTGGAGGGTAGGTCTTATAGTGAGGTGACCAGAACTGCACACAATATTCCAAATGTGGTCTCACCAAGGTCCTGTTGAGTTGCAGCATAACCCCACGGCTCTTAAACTCCAACCCCCTGTTAATAAAAGCTAACACATTATAGGCCTTCTTCACAGCTCTATCCACTTGAGTGGCAACCTTTAGAGATCTGTGGATATGGACCCCAAGATCTCTCTGTTCCTCCACAGTCTTCAGAACCCTACCTTTGACCTTGTAATCCACATTTAAATTAGTCCTACCAAAATGAATCACCTCACATTTATCAGTGTTAAACTCCATTTGCCATTTTTCAGCCCAGCTTTGCATCCTATCTATGTCTCTTCGCAGCCTACAACAGCCCTCCACCTCATCCACTACTCCACCAATCTTGGTGTCATCAGCAAATTTACTGATCCACCCTTCAGCCCCCTCCTCTAAGTCATTAATAAAAATCACAAAGAGCAGAGGACCAAGCACTGATCCCTGTGGCACTCCGTTAGCAACCTGCCTCCAGTCCGAAAATTTTCCATCCACCACCACCCTCTGTCTTCGATCAGATAGCCAGTTACCTATCCAATCGGCCAACTTTCCCTCTATCCCACACCTCCTTACTTTCATCATAAGACGACCATAGAACATAGAACATAGAAAGCCACAGCACAAACAGGCCCTTCGGCCCACAAGTTGCGCTGATCATATCCCTACCTCTAGGCCTATCTATAGCCCTCAATCCCATTAAATCCCATGTACTCATCCAGAAGTCTCTTAAAAGACCCCAACGAGTTTGCCTCCACCACCACCGACGTCAGCCGATTCCACTCACCCACCACCCTCTGAGTGAAAAACTTACCCCTGACATCTCCTCTGTACCTACCCCCCAGCACCTTAAACCTGTGTCCTCTCGTGGGGGACATGGGGGACCTTATCAAATGCCTATCCATCACATAGATTAACATGCTGCAGTCAATGCTCAGCCTGCGAAATGTACCTGAGATTCAGATTACTATGCTGCAATCGTCAGCCTGTGAAACGGGCCTGAGATCATCCAGATTTACTCTGCTGCACTCACTCCTCAGCCTGTGAAATGTGTCATGATCACAGTTTATGGTGCTGCCCTCCTCGTACTGTTAAATGTGATGGAGATCTTACAGATTACAATGCTACACTCACTCCTCAGCCTGTTAAATGGGCCTGAGATCATCCAGATTTACTCTGCTACACTCACTCCTCAGCCTGTGAAATGTGTCGTGATCACAGTTTACGATGCTGCCCTCCTCGTACTGTTAAATGTGATGGAGATCTTACAGATTACAATGCTACACTCACTCCTCAGCCTGTTAAATGCGCCCAGAATCATGCAAATTACTAAACAGCAGTGGTCAGCCTGTGAAATGTGTCCGGGATCATTCAGGTTACTGTGCCGCATTCGCCATACTTTTAAAATGCCTGACATCACATAAATTACTACGCTGCAGGCAATCGTCAGCATGTGAAATGAGCCCAAGATCACACAGATTACTGTGATACACTCACTCCTCAGCCTGCGTTGTCTACCTGATACGCTGCAAGAAAGGATGTCCCGAGGCATGGTACATTGGGGAAACTATGCAGACGCTGTGACAACGGATGAATGAACACCGCTCGACAATCACCAGGCAAGACTGTTCTCTTCCTGTTGGGGAGCACTTCAGCGGTCACGGGCATTCGGCCTCTGATATTCGGGTAAGCGTTCTCCAAGGCGGCCTTCGCGACACACGACAGCGCAGAGTCGCTGAGCAGAAACTGATAGCCAAGTTCCGCACACACGAGGACGGCCTCAACCGGGATATTGGGTTCATGTCACACTATTTGTAACTCCCACAGTTGCGTGGACCTGCAGAGTTTCACTGGCTGTCTTGTCTGGAGACAATACACATCTTTTTAGCCTGTCTTGATGCTCTCTCCACTCACATTGTTTGTCTCTTAAAGACTTGATTAGTTGTAAGTATTCGCATTCCAACCATTATTCATGTAAATTGAGTCTGTGTCTTTATAAGCTCTGTTTGTGAACAGAATTCCCACTCACCTGAAGAAGGGGCTTAGAGCTCCGAAAGCTTGTGTGGCTTTTGCTACCAAATAAACCTGTTGGACTTTAACCTGGTGTTGTTAAACTTCTTACTTCGATCAGATAGCCAGTTACCTATCCAATCGGCCAACTTTCCCTCTATCCCACACCTCCTTACTTTCATCATAAGACAACCATGGGGGACCTTATCAAACGCCTTACTAAAATCCATGTATATGACATCAACTGCCCTACCTTCATCAACACACTTAGCTACCTCCTCAAAAAATTCAATCAAATTTGTGAGGCATGACTTGCCCTTCACAAATCCGTGCTGACTGTCCCGGATTAATCCGCATCTTTCTAAATGGTCGTAAATCCCATCCCTAAGGACCTTTTCTATCAATTTACCAACCATCGAAGTAAGACTAACCGGTCTATAATTACCAGGGTCATTTCTATTCCCTTTCTTAAACAGAGGAACAACATTCGCCACTCTCCAGTCCTCTGGCACCATCCCCGTGGACAGTGAGGACCCAAAGATCAAAGCCAAAGGCTCTGCAATCTCATCCCTTGCCTCCCAAAGAATCCTAGGATACATTTCATCAGGCCCAGGGGACTTATCGACCTTCAGTTTATTCAAAACTGCCAGTACATCCTCCCTCCGAACATCTATTTCCTCCAGCCTATTAGCCTGTAACACCTTCTCTTCCTCAAAAACATGGCCCCTCTCCTTGGTGAACACTGAAGAAAAGTATTCATTCATCACCTCGCCTATCTCTACTGACTCCATACACAAGTCCCCACTACTGTCCTTGACCGGCCCTAACCTCACCCTGGTCATTCTTTTATTCCTCACATAAGAGTAAAAAGCCTTGGGGTTTTCCTTGATCCGACCCGCCAAGGACTTCTCATGCCCCCTTCTAGCTCTCCTAAGCCCCTTTTTCAGCTCATTCCTTGCTAACTTGTAACCCTCAATCGAGCCATCTGAACCTTGTTTCCTCATCCCTACATAAGTTTCCCTCTTCCTTTTCACAAGACATTCCACCTCTTTCGTGAACCATGGTTCCCTCACTCGGCCATTTCCTCCCTGCCTGCCAGGGACATACCTATCAAGGACACCCTGTATTTGTCCTGAAGGTGCTGATTGAGGCTGATTGACAGATCCATGCTCACTGCTTCCTGTCCAGCACAGAAATCATAACAACTAGAAGCTGCAGTCAGCAATTTGGCCCATCGAGTCTGCTCAACCATTCAATGAGATCATTGATCTACCTCAGCACCATTTTCCCCACACTGTCCCCCGTATCCCTTGATATATTCAATATCTCGAAACCTATCAAAACCTCGCTTGAAAATCTTTGATGACTGAGGCTCCACAGTCCTCTGGGGTAAAGAACTCTAAAACTTCATTACATTCTTGAGTGAAGAAATTCTTCACTTTCTCTCCATCTTCCTGCCTGTTGCCCATAATTCTTGACTCCATTTTCATTCAAAAATCTGTCGAACTCATCCTTGAATATATTCAATGCCTCCACTGGTTCCTGTGGAAGAGAAATTTAGATACAAACAATTCTCTGAGGGAAGAGATTGCTGGAAATATATAACATAGCTACAGTCCAATATTACACAGCCAGTTATAATAAGTGCATTTTATTACAATAATAAATCTCATCTGTACCACATCAGACATGTCCCTGTCCTATTTAATTTACTGTCCCTTTTAATATCTTTCAGAAATTATTTCAGAATTATATTTCAGAATTCCCTGAAAGAAATAAACTTGCAGGCAAATGGGAATATAGGAGGGAAATGGGACAGACTGGACTACTCTACAGAGCGTTGGCATGGACTTGAAAGGACTCCTTTTGTGCCGTAATGACTCTATGACTGGAGATATATAATGTAGCTTCAGTACTATATTACAAGACTGGAAATAATAATATCGAAATATAGAAACTAGAAGCAGGAGTAGGCCATTCAGCCCTTTGTGCCTGCTCCACCATTCACCATTCACCTTGATCATGGCTGATCATCGAATTCAATATCCTGATCTACCCCTTCCTCCCATATCCCTTGATCCCTTTAGCCCCAAGAGCTATATCTAATTTCTTCTTGAAATCAGACAACATTTTTGCTCTGCACATTGGAACCCAAAGATTCCGGCAGGGCTCCATTGTGACGTCACAATGCAGAAGGTGTCTAATGAGCTTCAGACTAAAACTTCCTCCTCTGTGCAACATCTGGGAGGAAATCAATGTTTCCCCCTTTCCATTTCTTTTCCCATTCTGGGGGAAATTGGGGACTTGCAGCAACTGAAGGGAAAGGAAGTAAATCCAGGGAGGGTGCAGATCTGGAAAGGTTGGCCCAGGTCTCTGCCAGGAGATGGCTGCTATTTAATATAGTACGGTAGGGGATGTCTTGTGTATGTATGTTGCGTTATGTGGCACTTATTAGTTACTTATAATTCTCTACTAAAGTATATTTAGCATTATTTCTCATCTTGTAATATCGTGCATCTGCCAGCGGGGGGAGTGGGGAGTGGGAAAGAACTTTGCAAAATGTTTGATGGGCAAAATGACTTTCTCCTGATCCTGAGGTTCATAAGGCATTGTACCACCAGCTCTTGAAGGGAAATTAGGAATGGGGAATATATAGTGGCCCAGCCAACGATACCCACATACCATAAAGAATGAACAGTAGAGATGAAAGAATGATCCATAGCAACCAGAATTGTCTGATCTGAATTTCTATACTGTACTAACATTGATTTTTTTTGTCATTGTTTTTACAGAATATTGAAAGAGGAGGAATTACAGACAGAAGTCTCAAACGTCACAACTAGATCTGACAGTCATTCAGTTCCTTGAGATGTGAACCAAGTTACCACCTACACGTCGCCTGCTCCACCAGAGGCCCAAACATCCTAGACCATTGCTACACAAATATCAAACATGCCTACTGCTTTATCGCCTGCACACACTTTGGCAAATCAGACCACAAGGCCGTGCTCCTGCTCCCGGCTTACAAGCAAAAGCTGAAGAGGGAGAATCCATCAAAGTAAGTCGTGCAATGTTGGTCTGAGGAATTGGATGATCTCCTACGGGACCACTTGGAGTCAGTGAACTGGTCAGTATTTAAAAACTCTGCGATCAGCCTGAACGAGGATGCCACTACAGTAACTGACTCCATTCGTAAATGTGTAGAAGACTGTGTGCCAAAGAAGCAAATCTGTTTGTTCCCCAACTGGAAACCATGGATGAACAGGGATATCCACTGCTTGCTGAAGTCCAGGTCTGAGGCATTCAAGTCAGGTGACACTGACCTATACAAGAAAGCCAGATACGACAGAAAGTCATAGAAAGTCATAGAAACCCTACAGTGCAGAAACAGGCCATTCAGCCCATTGAGTCTGCACCGACCACAATCCCACCCAGGCTCTACTCCCATATCCCTACACATTTACCCGCTAATCCCTCTAACCTACACATCTCAGGACACTAAGGGGCAATTTTAGCATGGCCAATCAACCTAACCCACACATTTTAGCATGGCCAATCAACCTAACCCGCACATCTTTGGACTGTGGGATCTAAGGAGATCCATCAAAGATGCCAAAAGACAGTACCGGACCAAGCTAGAGTCCCAGGTTAGCCACACCGACCCCTGCCGACTATGGCAAGGTCTGCAAGACATAACAGGCTACAAGATGAAGGCATGTAAAATCGCCGGCTCCAACGCACCCCTCCCTGGTGAGCTCAATGCCCGTTTTGAGCAAGAGGTCAGCGAGAGCATGCCTTCCACCCTGGAAGCCCTGGATGAAACTGTATCTGGGGTCACCATTGCAGATGTCAGAGCAGCTTTCTCGAAGGTCAACCCACGGAAAGCGACTGGCCCGGATGGGGTACCCGGAGGTGCACTCAGATTCTGTGCGGATCAGCTGGCAGGGGTATTCGCAGACATCTTCACCTCTCTTTACAACAATCTGAGGTCCCTACCTGCTTTAAGAAGATGACCATCATCCCGGTACCAAAACAAAACCAAGCAGCGTGCCTTAATGACTATTGGCCGGTGGCTCTGATATCCATCATTATAGAAACATAGAAACATAGAAAAACTACAGCACAAACAGGCCCTTTGGCCCACAAGTTGTGCCGAACACATCCCTACCTTCTAGACCTACCTATAACCCTCCATCCTATTACGCTCCATGTACTCATCCAGGAGTCTCTTAAAAGACCCTATTGAGTTCGCCTCCACCACCACTGACGGCAGCCAATTCCACTCGCCCACCACCCTCTGTGTGAAAAACTTACCCGTAACATCTCCCCTCTACCTACCCCCCAGCCCCCTAAACCTGTGTCCTCTCGTAGCAGCCATTTCCACCCTGGGAAAAAGCCTCTGAGAGTCCACCCGACCTATGCCTCTCAACATCTTATACACCTCTATTAGGTCTCCTCTCATCCTTCATCTCTCCAAGGAGAAAAGACCGATCTCCCTCAGCCTATCCTCATAAGGCATGCCACTCAATCCAGGCAACATCCTTGTAAATCTCCTCTGCACCCTTTCAATCTTTTCCACATCCTTCCTATAGTGAGGCGACCAGAACTGAGCACAGCAAATTATGAAGTGCTTCAAAAGGCTAGTCATGGCACGAATCAATTTCAGCCTCCTGGAGTACCTGGATCCACTACAGTTTGCCTATCTCTGCAAAAGGTCCACAGCAGACGCCCTAGCCCTATACTCCCTGGCCCTACACTCAACCCTGGAACACCTAGATAACAAAGACACCTATGTCAGACTCCTATTTACTGACTACAGCTCAGCCTTCAACACCATTATTCCCACGAAACTCATCTCCAAACTCCATGGCCTGGGCCTCGGCACCTCCCTCTGCGACTGGATCCTGAACTTCCTAACTCACAGACCACAATCAGTAAGGATAGGCAACAACACCTCCTCCATGATCATCCTCAACACCGGTGCCCCACAAGGCTGTGTTCTCAGTCCCCTACTATACTCCTTATACACCTATGACTGTGTGGCCAAATTCCCCTCCAATTTGATTTTCAAGTTCATGACGATACCACCATAGTGGGTCGGATCTCAAACAATGACAAGATAGAGTACAGGGATGAGATAGAGAATCTGGGGAACTGGTGCGGCAACAATAATCTCTCCCTCAATGTCAACAAAACGAAGGAGATTGTCATCGACTTCAGGAAGCGTAAAGGAGAACATGTCCCTGTCTACGTCAATGGGGACAAAGTAGAAAGTGTCGACAGCTTCAGGTTTTTAGGTGTCCAGATCACCAATAACCTGTCCTGGTCCCCGCCATGCCGACACTATAGTTAAGAAAGCCCACCAATGCCTCTACTTTCTCAGAAGACTAAGGAAATTTGGCATGTCAGTTACGACTCTCACCAACTTTTACAGATGCGCCATAGAAAGCATTCTTTCTGGTTGTATCACAGCTTGGTATGATTCCTGGTCTGCCCAAGACTGCAAGGAACAACAAAACGTTATGAATGTAGCCCAATCCATCATGCAAACCAGTCTCCCATCCATTGACTCTGTCTACACTTACCACTGCCTCAGCAAAGCAGCCAGCATAATTAAGGACCCCCCGCACCCGGACATTCTCTCTTCCACCTTCCTCCTTCTGGGAAAAAAACGCAAAAGTCTGAGGTCACGTACCAACCGACTCAAGAACAGCTTCTTCCCTGCTGCTATCAGACTTTTGAATGGACTTACCTTGTATTAAGTTGATCTTTCTCTACACCCTAGCTATGTCTGTAACACTACATTCTGCATTCTCTCGTTTCCTTCACTATGAACGGTATGCTTTGTCTGTATAGCGTGCAAGAAACAATACTTTTCACTGTATACTAATGCATGTGACAATAATAAATCAAATCAAAATCAAATCAAGAATATCATCGGCCTTTGATTCTGGAAGGAGAAATGTTTGTCTGCTTCAATAGATTTTAAACATCAGTGTGAGGCACAAACACCCGACTTAGAATTTTCACCACTTTCATAGTTTGAATAAATATTACACCATTCACAACAGAGAGAGACCGTAACTGTGTTCTGTAAAGACTGTAACTGATTGTGCAACCTGGAGAGACTCGAGGGGACCCAAAACATGGAGAAACGTGGAAATGTGGGGACTGTAAGGAGGGATACAGAGTCCTATCTCTGCTGGAAGCTCATCGACGCAGTCATAATGAGGAGAAGCCATTCACCTGTTCTAAGGGAAGGGATTCACTCAGTTATCCCACCTGCTGGCACACCAACGAATTCACACTGGGGCGAGGCCATTCACCTGCTCTCAGTGTGGGAAGGGATTCACTAACTTTTCCCACCTGCGTACACACCAACAACATACTGGGGAGAGGCCGTTCATCTGCTCTCTGTGTGAGAAGAGATTCAGTCAGTTATCCAGCCTGCAGAGACACCAGCAAGTACTCACTGGGGAGAGGCCATTCACCTGCTCTCATTGTGGGATGGGATTTGCTTTGTTATCCAACCTGCTGAGACACCAGCAACTTCACACTATGGAGTGGCCATTCACCTGCTTTCAGTGTGGGAAGGGATTCACTCAGTTATCCAGCCTGTGCATACTGGGTAGAGTTCACACTGGGTAGAGACCATTCACCTGAACCATGTGTGGGAAGGGATTTAGTTGGTCATCGCACATGCTGAGACACCAACAAGTTGACAAGTGATTACAGGGGTTGGATTCTGCTGTTATTGTTTCTGCTCTCAATAACATCCAGGACTGCATTTTGTTCATTCTCACAGTTGATCAATGGGGAGAGCCGGAGGGTTTCTTTCTGCTGGACTGGCTAGTTGCTTAACTTTGCCTCCAGTGGGCTGATACTCTTTGAATCAAGGATCGCAGAGTCACAGAGTGTTAGCAAATTAAAAAATATTTTGTTCACAACTCTGTTTGGAAGTCTCCCAAAGCATGCCATGTTGCCATGAAGATGGGCTCTTGGTGTGCGACATTTTAGAGGTTGCAGACTCTGTTCCCTTCAAGTAGTCAGACCAAGATTTAACTTAGCTGTTTATTACTAGCTACAGCAAGGACCCTAGTATGGCAGCATCCTATCTTGTGCCTAGGTTTCTATTATTTCTCCCATCTCCAGATGTCTGACTTAGTAAATTCTGTAAGAGTTTTAACAACACCAGGTTAAAGTACAACAGGTTTATTTGGCAGCAAATACCATTAGCTTTCGGAGCGCTGCTCCTTCGTCAGATGGAGTGGAAATCTGCTCTCAAACAGAGCACAGAGACACAAAATCAAGTTACAGAATACTGATTAGAATGTGAGTTCACTATTCTAATCAGTATTCTGTAACTTGATTGTGTGTCTCTGTGCCCTGTTTGAGAGCAGATTTCCACTCCATCTGACGAAGGAGCAGTGCTCCGAAAGCTAATGGTACTTGCTACCAAATAAACCTGTTGGACTTTAACCTGGTGTTGTTAAAACTCTTACTGTGTTCACCCCAGTCCAATGCCGGCATCTCCACATCATTAATAAATTCTGTCAGACTAAGAGACTTTATTAAATAAACGAACCTATATTCCGGGGTGTCCTCCCTTGTGACTAGGCCTTGTGCTTGTTTGGGTCTGCTTTAATAAAGATCTGTGATTGTTCTCCTAGCAGCTTATGTGATTTTGAAACTTGTGTGATTATTAACCCTTTCAGACCCCCTTCGGCCATTGGGTGACCACCCAAAAAGGCCAATATAATGTTGAGAACACGTCTTCCGAGTCCTTCGGCTGGCCAGTCTTCCAGATGTCAGGAGATATCCTAAACTATCCTGCTGTAAAGTTCAGCTTCTCGCTTCCCCCTTCTTCCTTTTTACAGGGTGTTGCTGAACATGGTGAGGTACTGCCAGAACTGGCAATTTAATACTTCACAAGCTGAGGAGTGAGTGCAGCATCGTAATCTGTGCGATCTCGGGCACATTTCACAGGCTGTGTACTGCATCATAACAATCTGTATGATCCAGAGCACACTTCACAGGCTATGGACTGCATCACAATAATCTGTGTGATCCAGAGCACATTTTACAGGCTGAGGAGTGAGTGTAGCATTGTAATCTATAAGATCTCCATCACATTTAACAGTACGAGGAGGGCAGCACCATAAACTGTGATCACGACACATTTCACAGGCTGAGGAGTGAGTGCAGCAGAGTAATAATCTATGTGATGCCGGGCATTTTAAAAGTATGGCGAGCGTGTCATAGTAATCTGTGTGATCCCCGACACATTTCACTGGCTGTGCACTGTAGTTCGTAATTTGTGTGATTCTGGGCATATTTCACAGGCTCTGGACTGGATCATAAAAATCTGTCTGATCCGGAGCACATTTGAGAGGCTGAGGAATGAGTGCAGCATAGGAAGCTGTGTGATTTTGGGGGCATTTCACAGGCTGAGCACTGCAGTTCAGTAATTTGCCTGATTCTGGGCACATTTCACAGGCTGACGATTGACTGCAAAATAGTACTCTGTGTGATCCCGGCACATTTCACAGGATGTGGACTGGATCATAATAATCTGTATGATTCGGAGCACATTTCACAGGCTGAGGAGTGAATGTAGCATCGGAATCTGTGTGATCTTGGGCTAATTTTAATATTTGAGGAGTGAGTGCTGCATTGTAATCTCGGGCCCATTTCAGAGGCTGAGGAGCGAGTGCAGCACAGTAATCTGTGTGATCTTGGGCACATTTCACTGGCTAACGATTGCCTGCACCGTAGTAATCTATGTGATGGCTGGCATTTTAAAAGTATGGCGAATGCAGCATAGTAATCTGTGTGATCCCGGACACATTTCACAGACTGAGCACTGCAGTTTAGTAATTTGCGTGATTCTGGGCACATTTCACAGGCTGAGAATTGACTGCAGCATAGTAATCTGTGATCCCGGACACATTTCACAGGCTGTGGACTGGCTCATAATGATCTATATAATCCGGAGCACATTTCACAGGCTGAGGATTCACTACAGCATAGTAATCTGTGTGATCTCGGGCTAATTTTAAAATTTGACGAGTGAGTGCTGCATAGTAATCTGTGAGTTCTCAGGCCCATTTAACAGGCTGAGAAATGAGTGCCACATTGTAATCTGTAAGATCTCCGTCACATTTAACAGCATGAAAGGGCAGCATCGTAAACTGTGATCACGACACACAGGCTGAGGAGTGAATGCAGCATATAACCTGTGTAATCCTGGGCACATTTGACAAGCTGAGGGATGACTGGCATAGTAATCTGTCTGATCATGGACACATTTCACAGACTGAGGATTGAGTGCAGCATAGGAATCTGTGTGATTTTGGGCTAATTTTAACATTTGAGGAGTGATTCCTGCTGTGGGTTCTCAGGCCCATTTCACTGGCTGAGGAGTGAGTGTAGCATTGTAATCTGTAAGATCTCCATCACATTTAACAGTACGAGGAGGGTAGCATCGCAAACTGTGATCACGACACATTTCACAGGCTGAGGAGTGAGTGCAGCCTTGTAATCTGTAAGATCTCCATCACATTTAACAGTACGAGGAGGGCAGCACCATAAACTGTGATCACGACACATTTCACAGGCTGAGGAGTGAGTGCAGCAGAGTAAATCTGGATGATCTCAGGCCCATTTCACAGGCTGACGATTGCAGCATAGTAATCTGAATCTCAGGTACATTTCGCAGGCTGAGCATTGACTGCAGCATGTTAATCTATGTGATGTCAGGCATTTTAAAAGTATGGTGAGTGCATCATAGTAATCTGTGTGATCCCGGACACATTTCACAGGCTGAGCACTGCAGTTTAGAACAGACGACTTGCTGTGTGGGAACAGGGAGATAAACAGCTCCCAGAGGACAAAGAAAACACGAGTCCTAGAATCCTAGATGACATTTGGGTGTCACGGTCACCATGTTTTCACTGCTTGGCATGGGAATGCTGACTCTCTGTACCAGGGACGGAGCGTGGGAAGATAATTGTTTGAGAGTTTGATACGGCTTGGGCGGATACAGATGATTCAATGGCAGGTTTTGTAATTGGTCCATTCAAATGTTAGCTCGGCAATGATTAGGTGAAATGAGTTTCCGGAGACTTCGTGCTGCACTTTGATACTACTGCTCAGACATTAGCATATGTCAGCTCTTATTGATACCGAATAAAATCTAACCACTGTCACCAAGAAGGGTTATCATTGAATCATTTCAGAGTTTGGGAAAAGGGGAGAAAGGGTTAATTGACTCCCTGAACCTCATTTTCTATCATCGGAGAGTCAAAAATAAAACTTCACCTCCCCCTCTGGCTTCTTTGCCAATTACCTTAGAGGGATTCACTTTCTGTTAAAGAGCCTGCCAACCCCTCTCACCCACTTTCCCTAAAGTGCAGCAATCTCATCAGGAAAAATCCAGAAAAATCAAATATTTCTACTGATTGAAGTTTATTAATGAAACAGAACATGGGTAAAACAAACAGAAAATGACTTGAGGATCAAAGACCAACCAGAGTCAAAGGATATTCACAATGTTCTGGACACAAATGGTTTCTCTTCAGCTCCTCTGTCCCCTGTTCCCATGACTCTCTGCTTTGGACACAGGGACGCTGAACCCCGGGGATCACGTCACCATCAACCCCGGTCACCCCCTCCTGTACCCCAATTGGTTGGAGGCCCATTTTGCAGTCAGTCCTCCAGCACCTTCCTGTCTCTCGATTAGTGCGACACCCAGGGCAGTTTCCCAACCGGGTCGCAGGCCCCGCTATTCTCAGCTCCGTCGCCTGGCTGTCATTGACACGAGCAATAGAGACAGAAAGGTGCCCCAGACTCAAATGGGAAGTTGAGATTTGTGGCTCTAAACCAACACTTCAACATTTTTTAGTCAAATCCATGTTATTTACAATGGGGCATTTATGATGAGATTAATTGAAGTGTTCGGCTCGTCAGCAAGTTCGAGAAGCACTGATTCCAGATTGTTCAATACTTCTGCCTTGAATCGCAAAAACTTCTCATTTTATCCCCTTCTTGAACTGAATTCCATCATCCTTAGCAGCTGTGGGTGTCACCTCTCTGTGTAAACTCTTGCCTCTCTTTATAAGACTCCCTCATTCCTTATTGTGGGTCAATTCTTTAATGGTTGAGGATCGCTCTGTGATGTAGTGAGTGTTTATCCGGTCAATCGATGTTTCTGATGTCAGTCATAACGTCCACCTATGAATGTCCATCTATGTTACTATTCACCTGTTTCTTACTCTGTTATAAAAAGAACAAAGAACAAAGCAGCACAGGAACAGGCCCTTCGGCCCTCCAAGCCCGCGCTGCTCCCTGGTCCAAACTACACCATTCTTTTGTATCCCTCCATTCCCACTCCGTTCATATGGCTGTCGAGATAAGTCTTAAACGTTCCCAGTGTGTCCGCCTCCACCACCTTGCCCGGCAGCGCATTCCAGGCCCCCACCACCCTCTGTGTAAAATATGTCCGTCTGATATCTGTGGCGGCACGGTAGCACAGCGGTTAGCACTGCTGCTTCACAGCTCCAGGGACCTGGGTTCGATTCCCGGCTTGGGTCACTGTCTGTGTGGAGTTTGCACATTCTCTTCGTGTCTGTGTGGGTTTCCTCCGGGTGCTCCGGTTTCCTCCCACAGTTCAAAGATGTGCGGGTTAGGTTGATTGGCCATGCTAAAATTGCCCTTAGTGTCCTGCGATGCGTAGGTTAGAGAGATTAGTGGGTAAATATGTAAGGATATGGGGGTAGGGCCTGGTGGGATTGTAGTCGGTGCAGACTCGATGGGCCGAATGGCCTCTCTCTGTGCTGTAGGGTTTCTAAGATTCTTTCTAAGATTCTAAGATAAACCTCCCCCCCTTCACCTTGAACCTATGACCCCTCGTGAACGTCACCACCGACCTGGGGAAAAGTTTCCCACCGTTCACCCTATCTATGCCTTTCATAATTTTATACACCTCTATTAAGTCTCCCCTCATCCTCCGTCTTTCCAGGGAGAACAACCCCAGTTTACCCAATCTCTCCTCATAACTAAGCCCCTCCATACCAGGTAACATCCTGGTAAACCTCCTCTGTACTCTCTCCAAAGCCTCCACGTCCTTCTGGTAGTGTGGCGACCAGAACTGGACGCAGTATTCCAGATGCGGCCGAACCAACGTTCTATACATCTGCAACATCAGACCCCAACTTTTATACTCTATGCCCCGTCCTATAAAGGCAAGCATGCCATATGCCTTCTTCACCACCTTCTCCACCTGTGACGTCACTTTCAAGGATCTGTGGACTTGCACACCCAGGTCCCTCTGCGTATCTACACCCTTTATGGTTCTGCCATTTATCTTATAGCTCCTCCCTACATTATTTCTACCAAAATGCATCACTTTGCATTTATCAGGATTGAACTCCATCTGCCATTTCTTTGCCCAAATTTCCAGCCTATCTATATCCTTCTGTAGCTTCTGACAATGCTCCCAATGAGACAGGGGGGTGTTGGTAGGGTACGGGAACCGTGGTGCACGAAGGTTGTGATGAACCTGGTGAATAAGAAAAGAGAGGCGTACAGAAGGTTCAGAGAGCTAGGAGGTGTTAAGGATTTAGAGGAGTATACGGGATGTAGGAAGGAGCTTAAGAAGGAAATTAGGAGAGCGAGAAGGGGTCATGAGAAGGCCTTGGCGGGTAAGATTAAGGAGAATCCCAAGGCTTTCTACAAATATGTCAAGAGTAAAAGGATGAGATGTGAAGGCATAGGACCCTTAAAAGGTGAAGGGGGAAAAGTTTGTGCGGAACCGTTAGAAATGGCGGAGCTGCTTAATGAATACTTTACCTCGGTATTCACGGTGGAAAGGGATCTGGGTGGTTGTACTGCTGGTTTGCGGTGGACAGAAAGGATCGAGCATGTGGACATAAAGAAAGAGGATGTGTTGGAACTATTGAATGGCATCAAGGTTGGTAAGTCGCCGGGACCGGATGGGATGTACCCCAGGTTACTGTGGGAGGCGAGGGAGGAGATTGCGGAGCCTTTGGCGATGATCTTTGCATCGTCGATGGAGACGGGAGAGGTTCCGGAGGATTGGAGGATTGCAGATGTGGTCCCTATATTCAAGAAAGGGAACAGGGACAGCCCGGGAAATTACCGACCGGTGAGTCTAACCTCAGTGGTTGGTAAATTGATGGAGAGGATCCTGAGAGACAGGATTTATGATCATCTAGAGAAGTTTAGTATGATCAAAAGTAGTCAGCACGGCTTTGTCAAGGGCAGGTCGTGCCTTACGAGCCTGGTTGAGTTCTTTGAAAATGTGACCAAACACATTGACGAAGGAAGAGCGGTGGATGTGGTCTATATGGACTTCAGCAAGGCGTTCGATAAGGTCCCCCATGCAAGACTTCTTGAGAAAGTGAGAGGGCATGGGATCCAAGGGGCTGTTGCCTTGTGGATCCAGAACTGGCTTGCCTGCAGAAGGCAGAGAGTGGCTGTGGAGGGGTCTTTCTCTGCATGGAGGTCAGTGACCAGTGGAGTGCCCCAGGGATCTGTTCTGGGACCCTTGCTGTTTGTCATTTTCATAAATGACCTGGATGAGGGAGTGGAGGGATGGGTTGGTAAGTTTGCTGACGACACCAAGGTAGGTGGTGTTGTGGATAGTTTGGAGGGATGTCAGAAGTTGCAGCGAGACATAGATAGAATGCAAGACTGGGCGGAGAAGTGGCAGATGGACTTCAACCCGGATAAGTGTGTGGTGATCCATTTTGGCAGATCCAATGGGATGAAGCAGCAGTATAATATGAAGGGTACCATTCTTAGCAGTGTAGAGGATCAGAAGGACCTTGGGGTCCGGGTCCATAGGACTCTTAAATCGGCCTCGCAGGTGGAGGATGCGGTCAAGAAGGCGTACGGCGTACTGGCCTTCATTAATCGAGGGATTGAGTTTAGGAGTCGGGAGATAATGCTGCAGCTTTATAGGACCCTGGTTAGACCCCACTTGGAGTACTGCGCGCAGTTCTGGTCACCTCATTACAGGAAAGATGTTGAAGCCATTGAAAGGGTGCAGAGGAGATTTACAAGGATGTTGCCTGGATTGGGGGGCATGCCTTATGAGGATAGGTTGAGGGAGCTTGGTCTCTTCTCCCTGGAGAGACGAAGGATGAGAGGTGACCTGATAGAGGTTTACAAGATGTTGAGAGGTCTGGATAGGGTAGACTCTCAGAGGCTATTTCCAAGGGCTGAAATGGTTGCTACGAGAGGACACAGGTTTAAGGTGCTGGGGGGTAGGTACAAAGGAGATGTCAGGGGTAAGTTTTTCACTCAGAGGGTGGTGGGTGAGTGGAATCGGCTGACGTCGGTGGTGGTGGAGGCAAACTCGTTGGGGTCTTTTAAGAGACTTCTGGATGAGTACATGGGATTTAATGGGATTGAGGGCTATAGATAGGCCTAGAGGTGGGGATGTGATCGGCGCAACTTGTGGGCCGAAGGGCCTGTTTGTGCTGTGGCTTTCTATGTTCTATGCTCCTCACTATCTGCAAGTCCTGCCAATTTTGTGTCATCCGCAAACTTACTGATCACCCCAGTTACACCTTCTTCCAGATCATTTATATAAATCACAAACAGCAGAGGTCCCAATACAGAGCCCTGCGGAACACCACTAGTCACAGGCCTCCAGCCGGAAAAAGACCCTTCCACTACCACCCTCTGTCTTCTGTGACCAAGCCAGTTCTCCACCCATCTAGCCACCTCCCCCTTTATCCCATGAGATCCAACCTTTTTCACCAGCCTACCATGAGGGACTTTGTCAAACGCTTTACTAAAGTACATATGGACGACATCCACGGCCCTTCCCTCGTCAACCATTTTGGTCACTTCTTCAAAAAACTCCACCAGGTTAGTGAGGCATGACCTCCCTCTCACAAAACCATGCTGACTATCGTGAATGAGTTTATTCCTTTCTAAATGCGCATACATCCTATCTCTAAGAATCTTCTCCAACAACTTCTCCACCACGGACGTCAAGCTCACCGGCCTATAATTACCCGGGTTATCCTTCCTACCCTTCTTAAATAACGGGACCACATTAGCTATCCTCCAATCCTCTGGGACCTCACCTGCGTCCAGTGACGAGACAAAGATTTGCGTCAGAGGCCCAGCGATTTCATCTCTCGTCTCCCTGAGCAGCCTTGGATAGATTCCATCAGGCCCTGGGGATTTGTCAGTCTTTAAATTCTCTAATAAACCTAACACTTCCTCCTTTGTAATGGAGATTTTCTCCAACGGTTCAACACTCCCCTCCGAGACACTCCCAGTCAACACATCCCTCTCCTTTGTGAATACCGACGCAAAGTATTCATTTAGGATCTCCCCTACTTCTTTGGGCTCCAAGCATAATTCCCCACTTTTGTCCCCGAGAGGTCCGATTTTTTCCCTGACAACCCTTTTGTGCCTAACGTATGAATAAAATGCCTTGGGATTCTCCTTAATCCTGTCTGCCAAGAACATTTCGTGACCCCTTTTTGCTCTTCTAATTCCCCGTTTGAGTTCTTTCCTACTTTCTTTGTATTCCTCCAGAGCTCCCTCCGTTTTTAGCTGCCTGGACCTACCATATGCCTCTCTTTTCTTTTTGACCAGTCCCTCAATTTCCCTGGTTATCCACGGTTCTCGAATCCTACCCTTCCTATCCTTCTTTTTTACAGGCACATGCCTGTCCTGTAGCCCTAACAACTGTTCCTTAAAAGACTCCCACATGCCAGATGTGGATTTACCCTCAAACAGCCTCTCCCAATCAAGAGCTGCCAATTTCTGCCTAATCCCACTAACGTTAGCCTTCACCCAATCCAACACCTTACCCTTGGGACACCACTCATCCTTTTCCATCACTATCCTAAAGCTAACAGAATTGTGGTCACTATTTGCCACATGTTCCCCTACCGAAACTTTGAAGACCTGACCGGGCTCATTCCCCAGTACGAGGTCCAGTATAGCCCCCTCTCTACATATTGTTCCAAAGAACCCTCCTGTACGCATTTTACAAATTCCTCCCCATTCAGAGTCCCTGCTCTCAGCGATTTCCAGTCTATACCAGGGAAATTGAAGTCTCCCATTACAACACCCCTATTTTTCCTGCACCTATCCAGTATCTCCTGACATATCTGTTCTTCCACTTCCCTTGGGCTGTTGGGGGGCCTGTAGTACACCCCCAACATAGTGACTGCGCCCTTCCTGTTTCTAAGCTCCACCCAGAGTGACTCGTTACACAACCCCTCTGAATTGTCCTCCCTCTGCACCGCTGTAATATGCTCTCCAACTAATACTGCTACTCCCCCACCTCTTTTGGCCCCTCCTCTGTCTCGCCTAAAACACTTGTACCCCGGAATATTCAGCTGCCAGTCCTGTCCCTCTTTCAACCAAGTCTCTGTCACCGCAACCACATCCAAATTCCTCGTGAGCATTAAGGCCCTAAGTTCATGTGTCTTACCTGCTACGCTCCTTGCATTGAAGTATAAGCACTCCAGACCTCCAGGCCCAGTGAGGTCATCCTCCCCCAGAGTGCTCTTCTTCTTTGCCAGCCTTGTCCCAGCCCCAAGCTCGTCCCCAGCCTCTACACTTGTAGACCTAATATTTTGACCCCCTCCCCCCTGCCATACTAGTTTAAACCCCCCCGAGTTTTTAAACTTTTACAGAATGGTCAGCTTTAAGGTTTCTGTTGTTCATGATGAGGTTATCCAAAGGTCAAAGCCCCTCTATTTTCTCAACATGGTGGCACAGTGGTTAGCACTGCTGCCTGACAGCGCCAGGCACCCAGGTTCAAATCTGGCCTCAGTTGACTGTTATGTGGAGTTTGCACATTCTCCCCATGTCTGCGTGGGTTTTCTCCAGGTGCTCTGGTTTCCTCCAACAGTCCAAAGATGTGCAGATTGGGTATACTAAATTGCCCCTTAGTGTGAGGGGGGATTAGCAGGATAAATACATGGGGTTAAGAGGATGGGGCTAGGTGGGATTGTTGTCGGTGCAAGCTCTGTGAGCTGAATGGCCTCCTTCAGCACCATACGGATTCTATGATTCCTGTTTAACGAAGGGTTCTGTGAAATATTCCATTCAGGGGGAAGGGGTGGGGTAGTGGGAATGTCGCTGGCTGAGTAATGCAGAGACCCAGCAAAGGATCTGGGGACAGGCAGCTGGGGGATTTGAATTCAGAGAATCAATCTGGAATTATATAAAGTTAGTCTCAGTAACAGTGACCATGAAATTGTCAATTGTTGCAAAAACACATCCGGTTCACCCTATTACTGCTCCCTGTTAGGGAAGGAAATCTGCCATCCTTACCCGGTCTGGTCTACATGTGAATCCAGACCCACACAGCGATGTGGGTGACTCTTAACTGCCCCTCTGAAATGGCTGAGCAACTCACTCTGTTCAAGGGCAATCAGGAGATGAGCAACGTGTGCTGGGGCTTTGTCAGCAGTGTCCACATCCCAGGAAAGAATAAAGAATATTCCACGGAAAGCGATGGGTGATTTGAAATGAATTGAAAGGTCAGGAGGTGCTCGTATCGCCCAGAGCTGCTTTTCAATGGACCCTCCTGTTTAAAATAGAAACACATCAGTGTGCCCCTTTCCCACACACAGCTGACCTTGGAATATCACAATGCTGTTTTTAAACATTCCTTTGTTAAAGAATCAGTCATTTAGAATTGTGAAACAGATAGAAAATTAAATGTTCCGTTTTTCTTGGGATCCTCCTGTGCCTGGCACCAGTGTCCTGAACAAGGTTATTAACATTCTCTGGGTTAAAGGTTCCTCCTGGTTCTTGCGATCTGTTGTGTCCTTTGTCACAGGCTGTAGCAGAACATTTATATTGAAAGGTTGTTAAGAAATTCCAGCCCCTTGTGTAACGTTCCATTTGGTGTGTGTCAGATTCAGAGATGTCCGTGTGTGTCTAAAAAGGATTCTGGGTAAGAGTTTTAGCCTTTCTTTACCTGTTAGTAACAATGAGCCCTTTATTCAATTCTGAAGTATAAAGTCCTCGTTAGATATCAAATCTACCTGTTAACGTGTTCGGTGAAATGTAGGTAAGTTAATTTATTAGTCACAAGTAAGGCTTACATTAACACTGCAATGAAGTTACTGTGAAATTCCCCTAGTCGCCACACTGCGCCACCTACTTGGGTCAATGCACCTAACCAGGACGTCTTTCAGACTGTGGGAGGAAACTGGAGCACCCGGAGGAAACCCACGCAGAGACGAGGAGAATGTGCAAACTCGACACAAACAGTGACCCAAGCCAGGAATCAAACCCGGGTCCCTGCCATTGTGAAGCAGCAGTGCTAACCACTGTGCAAGTCTATATTTTCATCACCAGACTACACTGGGAGCACTATCAACATCTTACTAACTTGACTGATTTTCTGGAGGAGGTGACGAAGGTGATCGATGAGGGTAGAGCAGTGGATGTTGTGTACAAGGATTTAGTAAGGCTTTCGACAAGTTCCCTCATCGTAAGCTCATCCACAAGATTAAGATGTTGACTTGGCCGCTTGGATTCAGAATTGAGTTGCCCAGGGAAGTCAGAGAGTAATGGGGGGTGTTTTTGTGGCTGGAGGTCCGTGCCTAGTGTTCCACAGGGATCCATACTGGGGCCTCTACCGTTTGAGGTATGTATAAATGACGTGGATGAAAACATGGACGGGTGGGTAAATTTGCAGATGACACAAAGCTAGGTGTAGATAGGAGTTGTAGATAGTGTAGAAGGTTGTCAAAGGATACAGATCAGCTGTAGATATGGGTGGGAAAATGGCAGATGGAGTTTATGCGCATGTGAACTCGCTGGTGGGACATTAGTTCCCGAGGCCTATTGAAGACATCCTCTTCAGTCAGGGAATTTAAACGGGCTGTCCTTGGTGTGAGTGCCTTTGTGTGTCAGCAAGCTGGATGACTGAGAGAAACCCTTCCCCCAACAGAGCAGGTGGATGATCCTCCCAGAGTGTGAACTTGGTGGTGTGCCCACAGGTTGGATGACGTTCTAAATCCCTTGGTGCAGTGAGAGCAGCTGAAAGGTCTCTCCTCAGTGTGAATGCGCTGGTGGATCCTCAGTTCCTGAGAGCTTCTGAATCCGCTCCCACAGTCAGAGCATTTAAAGGATTTCTCCTGGGTGTGAGTGAGATTGTGTCTCAGCAGGTTGGACAACTGAGTGAAGCCCTTCCTGCAGATGGAGCAGGTGAAAGGCCTCTCCCCAGTGTGAATGCGCTGGTGGTCCCTCAGATCTGAAGCACGTTTGAAGCCGCTCCCACAGTCAGTGCATTTAAAGGGTCTCTCATTGGTGTGAGTGACTTTGTGTCTGAGCAGGCTGGATAACTGAGTGAATCTCTTCTCACAAACAGAGCAGGTAAACAGCCTCTCCCCAGCGTGAACTCGCTGGTGTGCCTGCAGGCTGGATAACTGAGTGAATCCCTTCCCACATACGGTGCAGGTGAATGGTTTCTCCCCGGTGTGAACTCGCTGGTGTGTCCACAGCTGGGATGACCTTCTGAAACTCTTTGTGCAGTGAGAGCAGCTGAACGGTCTCTCCTCAGTGTGAATGCGCTGGTGGGACATCAGTTCTCCAGACCTTTTGAATCCGCTCCCACAGTCAGAGCATTTAAAGGGTCTCTCATTGGTATGGGTGACTTTGTGATTCAGTAGGTGGGATGACTGAGTGAATCCTTTCCCACATTGAGAGCAAGTGAACGCCTCTCCCCAGTGTGAACTCGCTGGTGTGCCTGCAGGCCGGATAACTGACTGAATCCCTTCTCACACTTAGAGCAGGTGAATGGCCTCTCCCCTGTGTGAGTTCGCTCATGTGACTGCAGGTGGGATAACCGAGTGAATCCCTCCCCACACTGAGTGCAGGTGAACGGCCTCTCCCCCGTGTGGCTGCGTCGATGAGCTTCCAGCCGAGATGGGACTCTGTATCTCTTCCCACAGTCTGCACATTTCCATGGTTTTTCCATGGTGCAGATGTCCTTGCCTCTGTCTTAGGTGGACAATCAGTCCACACACACAACACGAGTACAGTCTCTCCCTGCTGTGAATGGTGTGATATTTATTCAGGTTGTGTAACTGGTTAAAGCACTTCAGTCAGTGCACTAGGACACTCTCACTCGAGTGTGGCAATGTGTTGGTGTTTTTCCAGTCACACTGATGTTTGAAATCTTTTCAAATCGACAGACCGGACAATCATTTCTCCTTCTAGATTTAAAGGCCGATTATATTCAGGTCCCGAGGAACATGACTCTGTCAGATCTAGATGTGACATTTGAGATTTCAACCTGTGATTCCTCTTTCAATATCCTGTAAAACAAGTTTAGAAAAGTCATCAGTGTCAGTAAATGATAGAAATTCAGAACAGACAATTCTAGTTTCTATGGAACATTCTTTCCTCTTTCATTCTCCAAAAGCTTTAAATCTCCACCCCACACACTCTCCATCCATTCTCACTCTGCTGTATCTAATATTCACCCTCCCAATTCTCCTGACGAGGCTGATTGACAGACTCGTGCTCACTGCTTCCTGTCCTGGACACAGAGACCACAACAAATAGGAGGTGCAGTCGGTCATTTGGCCCATTGAGTCTTTTCAATCATTCAATGAGATCATTGGCTCATCTACCTCAACATCACTCTCCCCACACTAAACCTATTTCCCTTGATATCCTCAATATCTAGAAACCAATCAATCTCTCTCTTGAAAATTCTTGATGACTGAGGCTCCAGGACTTGAGAATTCCAAAGCTTCACCACATCCTTGAGTGAGAAAATCCCTCCTCATCTTAGCTTTCGCTTCATCTTCTGGTCTGTTCCCCATAACCCTTGACACCCTTGTCAGTCAAAAATCTGTCTACCTCATCTTGCAATATATTCAATGATCCTCAGCCTCAGTGGTTGCTGTGGAAGAGAAATCCAAAAGACTTAGAACCCTCTGTGGGAAGAGATCTCTGGAACTATATAATGTAGCTACAGTCCTATATTACAAGTGTATGGATTCTGATTAAAAATGAAACTGGATGGGCACTTGAAGGAAATAAACTTTCATGGAAGAGAGATATTGAGAGGAATGGGACTGGATTATTCGAGAGGGTTGGCATGGACTCGAGTTACCGAACGGATTCTTTCTGTGCTGTAATGACGCTAAGTGGAAACATATAACATAGCTACAGCATTATAGTATAGGACTAGAAATAATAAATGTATTTTATTACAAAACCATATCAAATCTGTACCATATACTCGATATATCTCTGTCCTATAAAGTTTATTAGTCACAAGATTTACATTAACAGCGCAATGAAGTTACTGTGAAATTCCCCTATATTACTTTACTGTCCCCTTAAACGTCAGCCATCTCCTGGGGAAACCAGAGCCCTTTAATTGTGAACATTAGGAAAGACACTATCCTTTTAGCCAGACAAATAAATGTGTAGAGGGAGCAAAGGATGTCAATGTCTTTAAGAGAGAGAGAGAGAGAGAGACCTTTCCAGAGTCTGCACCCTCCCTGGATTCACTTCCTTTCCCTTCAGTTGCTGCAAGTCCCCAATTTCCCCCAGAATGGGAAAAGAGCTGGAAAGGGGGAGAAAAGAAAGTGTTTTACTCACAGATGTTGGCGAAGGGAGGGAGTTTGAGTCTGTCTGAAGCTCAATCTTCATTCAGAGACAGGCGCAGCAGCTTTGCTGGACAGCAAATGAACAAGCTCATTGTCTAACTTCCGCATTCAGACAATGGGGGAGCTCTGATTGGCTGGAGGGGAAAACTCCTTCCGGTCCTCTAACTATTCCTATTGGTCAACACCTCAGCATACCGGATACTTCCCCGCACATTCGCAACTTCCCCTCTCCCTTGGACATGCGCAGTCTCGGGCGGGGGGAGGGAAGATCACCGAGCTGCTTCTCGCTCTGGCCAAAACCGTCAGCGGCTGCCTGGAAACCTTGGTTCGAGGAGGTGTTGGGGAAGGCGGAGCAAGGGGTGGGGGCGGGGCTCCCCTATCCGCGCGCCGGAATCCGGAGACGTCACCGTGGAGCAGTGTGATTCCTATTGGCTGATTCAGGCAGGGCTCCATTGTGACATCACGGTATGGAAGGTGTCCAATCAGCTTCAGGCTAAAACTTGCTCTGTGCAACATCTGGGAGGAAATCAGTGTCTCCCTCTTTCCATTTCTATTCTCATTCTGGGGGAAATTGGGGACTTGCAGCAACTGAAGGGTAAGGAAGTGAATCTAATCTGTATATTCCACACATTTCTAGTCCAGTCATATAGCCATAGATCTGCCTGGCCGCCTGCGTGAGATTTTCAGCTGTGTGTCCAGGACAGGAAGCAGTGAGCATGGATCTGTCAATCAGCCTTAATCAGCACCTTCAGGAGAATTGGGAGGGTGAATATTAGATACAGCAGAGTGAGAATGGAGGGATGGAGATTTACAGCTTTTGGGGAATGAGAGAAAAGAATGTTCCATAGAAACTGGAATTGTCTGTTCTGAATTTCTATCCTGTACTGACTGTGATGTCTGTTGTAAATTTCTTTTACAGGATGTCAAGAGATGAGGATTTACAGAGCCAAATGACACGTCAAGAACTGACAGTCACTCAATTCATTGTGACCTGAATATCATTGATCTCTGAATCTACAAAGAGAAATGGCGGGGGGCGTGCGGGGGAGTGGTGCGGGGGGGTTGGGGGTGGTGCGGGGGGGTTGGGGGTGGTGTGGGGGGGTTGGGGGTGGTGCGGGGGGGGGGGGGTGCGGGGGGGGGGGGTGCGGGGGGGGGTGGTGCGGGGGGGGGGTGCGGGGGGGGTTGGGGGTGGTGCGGGGGGGTTGGGGGTGGTGCGGGGGGGTGCGGGGGGCGTGAGGGAAGAGGGGGTGTGAGGGAGGGGGGGTGTTTATTTCTTTATTAATTAATTAGTGTCCCAAATAGGCTTACAAAGAACAAAGAAAATTACAGCACAGGAACAGTCCCTTCAGCCCTCCAAGCCTGCACCGACCATGCTGCCTGACTTAACTAAAACCCCCTACGCTTCTGGGGACCATATCCCTCTATTCCCATCTCATTCATGTACTTGTCAAGACACCCCTTAAAAGCCACTACCGTATCCACTTCCACTACCTCCCCCCGGCAACGAGTTCCAGGCACCCACCTCTCTGTGTAAAAAATCTGCCACATACATCTCTTTTAAAACTTGTCCCTCACACCTTAAACCTATGCCCCCTAGTAATTGACTCTTCTACCCTGGGAAAAAGCTTCTGACTATCCACTCTGTCCATGCCTCTCATAATCTTGTAGACTTCTATCAGGTCTCCCTCAACCTCCGTCGCTCCAGTGAGAACAAACCAAGTTTCTCCAACCTCTCCTCATAGCTAATGCCCTCCATACCAGGCAACATCCTAGTAAATCTTTTCTGTATCCTCTCCAAAGCCTCCACATCCTTCTGGTAGTGTGGCAACCAGAATTGAACACTATATTCCAAGTGCGGCCTCACTAAGGTTCCATAAAACGTCAACATGACTTGCCAATTTTTAAACTCAATACCCCGGCCGATGAAGGCAAGCATGCCGTATGCCTTCTTGACTACCTTCTCCACCTGCATTGCCACTTTCAGTGACCTCTGTACCTGTACACCCAGATCCATAGAATCATAGAAACCCTACAGTGCAGAAAGAGGCCACTGGGTCCATCGAGTCTGCACCGACCACAATCCCACCCAGGCCCTACCCCCATATCCCTACACATTTACCTGCTAATCCCTCTAACCTACGCATCTCAGGACACTAAGGGGCAATTTTGGCATGGCCAATTGACCTAACCCGCACATCTTTGTACTGTGGGAGGAAACCGGAGCACCCGGAGGAAACCCACGCAGACACGAGGAGAATGTGCAAACTCCACACAGACAGTGACCCAAGCTGGGAATCGAACCCAGATCCCTGGAGCTGTGAACCACCGTGCCGCCCTAACCACTGTGCTACCATGCTGCCCTAATATCCCTTTGCCTCTCAATTATCCTCATCGCTATCCGCAAATCCACCAACCTTTGTGTCGTCCGCAAATTTACTAATCAATCCAGTTACATTTTCTTCCTAATCATTTATATATATTACAAGCAGCAAAGATCCCAGCACTGATCCCTGAGGAACACCACTTGTCACAGCCTTCCATTGAGAAATGCACCCTTCCACTGCTACCCTCTGTCACATTACATTAACAATGTAATGAAGTTACATTGAAGGGTACACCAAGGGGGAATTTAGTATGGCCAATTCACTTAACCAGCACATCTTTGGAGTGTAGGAGGAAACCGGAGCGCCCGGAGGAAACCCACACAAACACGGGGAGAATGTGCAGATTCCGCACAGGTAGAGATCCAAGCCAGGAATCAAGCCTGTGTCCCTGGCCCTGTGAGGCAACAGTGCTAACCACTGTGCCACCGTGCTGCCCATAGGTGAGTGATTTCACATCTTTGGCTTACATGTCTGTCTTCTCACAATGCTGGCTTTCCTGCTGTCTATTGTGGTTCTCCCTTTATTTGTTTGCCTTCTGTCCTCGGGGTTGATCTCCTGTGCCACCTCCTTGTTGTGGTTCCCTTGTATCCTCCTGCTCAGTTGGCTCCCTCATTGGCATTTGTTTGGGAAAAGTCTGGGGGGGTGGGAGGGGGGCATTGTTTTGGGGATGTTTGATTCACCTTTGGGCATTTGTTTTTTTTTGTAGGTTTCTGGCCTTTGTTGGAGTTTGTGTTCAGGGGACCTAGCAATTAGTGACCCATTAATCTGTGGTTCCCTCTCGGCATGTGATTTGTGTTTGTTATGGTTTCCCAGTTGTGTTATGTTTCCCTGTTCCTTCCGTGGTGTTTGCATGGGTGTGTTATTGGTTTCTGTTCGTTATTTATTGTTCATGTGTTCTGGGTGGTTGCCCTGTCAGGTCCTTATCTATCCATGTTCTTGTGTGGTTTGTGTGTTCCCGTGTCTTAGGTTTAGGCCATTTGGGAATAAGGTTTTCATTTTATAGATCCATCCCTTTGCTCATTTTCTTTCTGCTGTGGTCCAATGAACATTTGTGTCTAGCCCCATAATAGTTAGGGCTTCAATGCCACGTTGCATGAAATGTCTGTGGCCTTATTTTCCTTCTCTGTCCTAATCCCACTGAGGTGTTGGAAGAGTCTTTCCCTTGGCGTGTTGCCCGTTTCCCCTATGTATATTATCTTGCATGTTTTACATTGGATGGCATACACTACATTACGTTAGTCGCATTTGATTTTTTGACTGTAGTGTTACAATAATGTTGGTGTGGTGGTTCTTTATTTCCTCTGGTGTTACCAGGTGTTTGCAGATCTTGCAGTTTCTGCTTCTATATTTTCCCTGCTTGGGTCATTTTATCCGCCTTCTGACCAGCATGTCCTTCAGATTTGTATGTCATTTGTAGGCTGTTATAATGTTGTAGTTCTCTAAGGTTCTGCTGTTCTTTTTTAATTTTTCAAAGTTGTATTTGACTTATTTCTCTAGCTGTGGGCTGTATGTGATGATTAGTGGTATGATGGGTTTCCCTTTTTCTGTGCTGCTTCTTTTGATCTTAGGAAGTTTGATTTGAGATGTCTCAGGAACCTCTTGGCGTATCCTCTTCATTTAAGTGCTTGGAAAAGGGTTGTTGTTGCCTTTTCAAAGTCTGTTTGTTTGCTGCATATGCGGTAGAAGCAGGATAGTTGTGATTTTACTAAGCCCCTAAATGTATCGTGGGTGATGGCTGCATGTATGTCGGAGTGCATGTTTGTCTGTGGGCTTGAAGAATACTTTAGTGACCAGTTTGTAGGTGTTTGGACTATCCTGTAGTGATTTAAATACTGTTGTGTCGAGGAAATCTATTTGGTTCTTATGTATTGTCGCTTTGATTTTAATTGACGGGTAGTGGTTGTTTAGTGTGTTGGTGAAGTCCACCATTTCTGCCTCGGTGTGTGTCCATACTCCCGGGATATTGTCCAGCATCTGTAGTAATGTAAGGATGTTTTGGGGCATTTTTTAAATGCACTGTTCTCCAATTCTGCCATGTAGATGTTTGCATATGCTGGTGCAAACCTTTTACCCATGGCTGTCCCCTTGACCTGTAAATAGCACTTGTTATTGAATTTAATATCATTCCTAGCCAGTCCCAGGTGCAGTAATCGAATTATTACCGCATCGGGTCTGTCTCCCTGGGGGAACCTTCACAAAGCTTTTCTTACAGCCCTAATTCCCCTGTCTATTTCTGTGTTTGTGTATAGGCTCTCAGCACCATCGTGAAGAAGAGGCTGTTTGACTGGATTGTCAGAGAGTTTACTATTTGTATTAAATGGTCGGTGTATTTGATGTAGCTTGGGTGTTTCCTTGATATTGGATTCAGGAAGTGGTCGAGAAATTCTGCTATATTGTAAGACTCACTACCACAGTCCGATACTATGGGTCTGCCCGCAGGTACTGCCCCGGATACTCTCCATGTGTCTGGGTGTTTGTGTATTTTTGGGAGCATATCGAAGACTCTGGGGCGTGGGTGCTCGCCTGCTAGATATTTCCTTAGTCTTTTATTGATGTATTTGTCTGCTAATAGTTGATTTAGGATGTTCCCTATGATTTGCCTGGTTTCTGGATAGATAGATATTTCTATTTGTTCATAGGGAGCTCCACAATAGGGAACACTATGTTCCTGCAGTAGATATTGCTGTCTGTCCATGATGACAATGTTGCTACCTTTGTCTGCCAGTTTTATTATTATGTCCCTGTCCTCCCTGAGTTCCCTTATGGCCTGTCTTTCTGCTTTAGTGAGATTTGGTTTACTTTTCAATCGCGGGATCCAATTTTCGGCCTTGTTGCTGCAATGAATTCTAGCGTGTCCATGCTGATTTTGTCCTTGGGGGTGGTTTCCATGTGGATTTTGGTGTGAATGGGAGTCTGTCCGAGTCTTCCCCTTCAAAGTAGTCTACTAGTTTTGTTTTTCTGTAGAAGTCTTTGAGATCTCCCTCCATTTGGCTATGGGTACATAGGAAAGCCCCTTCTCTAAGGTCCTTCTTTGTGTTTCTGTCAGCTGGAAGATAGTGCTCAGATTTATGACTGTCTTGCCTGCTGAGGGGATGTGTTATCCCTGGTTGCATGTTCCTCTGCTCGGGCTTCTGTGCGCTTTAGTTTAAAGCCTTCAACCATTTTGAGATCATGTGTTGGGCTGTGGCTTCCAGTGTCTGTTATCCTATCCCACCTTAAAGAGTTGACTGTTGGTATGTGGTCCTGTGTATTTATGAATTTATTTAATTCTAGTATGGTTGCTTCCTCCTCTTTAGGGAGGTTCCGACTGTAGTTCAAAGCTACCGGTAAAATACAGGCATTTGGGAATTTTACTCGGGCCATTCTTAGGAGTATTTGTAGCTGTATTGATGCGGTTGGGCCCTTTTGGCTCCTGTTGTTGATCCCTATTGATACGATGAGTGTGGGATGTAGTTTCTCCAGGATTGCCTGGGCATGTATGAATTTTTCCCTCGGGAAGCTATCTATTTGTGTTGCCCCATTGGGGCAGTGGTCAATCCTGCTCAGGTTTGAGTCTCCCATGACTAATATGAGTTTTAATGGTGTGAGAGTCCAGTCTCTGTTTTTTTGGTGTGTGTTTGGGTGTCTTGTTGTTACTGCATTGTGCGTTCTGAGCATTCTTGTTTGATTGTGTGTTGGTGGGGGTTTTTCTATGTGTCTAGAAACCTCCCAGCCCATTTATACATTTGGAGTTGTGGGTGTTGTGTTTTGCGTTACACTCCTGTCCCTCCTAGCTTTAGCTCGCCGGTGTGTTTTGAGTCTGGTGTTCGTGCTCCTGTTTACGATGTTGCATGTCTGTGGTGAACCATTGTTGGTTACCACCAGGAGTGCTGAGCCATGGTTTGGCCAGCACTAGGAGTCTGTAGATATGTTACTGTTGGGGTTAGGGTTGGGCTGTTCTACCTGTTAATATAGTCCTATGGTACACCCCAGTTGGCTCCGCCTTCTGGGAGAGGTATAAAGGTCACTGCTCTGCCTGGTGACCCTTTAGTCTGGGATTGTATACTGTATATAGTAGCTCCGTTATTGTTGGCAATAAAAGCCTTTATTTCCCGGGTACATCCTGCCTCCCGTGTGATTTATCGCGCATCAATTTTATTGCCAACAAGAAAAATGTTTTTGACAAAAAAAAACAAAAGAAAACCATGGAGCAAATGCTGAAACCCGATCTGCGCGATTACATTGGACCCACGTGCGGCGGGAGCCTCGAACACTTTCGACCATTGGTTGAAGTGTTTCCAAGATTACCTCAACGCCTCCACAGCGGTCCACAACGACGCCGACAGACTCCGGGTCCTCCACGCGAGGGTAAGCGACGCTGTATACTTAGCGATCCGTGAGGCCCAAGAATACAAAGGGGCCCTCGAGCTTCTCAAAAAGCGATACAACAAACCGCCGAATGAGATCCCTGCTCGACACCTTCTAGCCACTCGACGGCGGCAGCCCGGCGAAACGACGGAACAGTACGCGTGCGAGCTTCAGCAGCTAGCCAGAGCCTGCAACTGCAAGCCAGTGTCGGCGGCCCAGTACATGAGCGACCTAGTTCGAGATGCGTTTGTGGCGGGAATCGGCTCGTCGTACATCCGCCTTCGGCTGCTGGAGCAAGGTAACCTCAACCTCACTAAAACCGTAGAGTTAGCTGACGCTCTAGAAACGGCCTCCAAAAGTCTGGAGATGTACCCCGACGACCGCATGGGGACATTGTGGCAGGTGCAGCCGCAGACTCCACTTTATTCAGCGGGTTCGAAAAACTGCGCGATTGCGTTTCCAGCCTCCGACCTGACGACGGCAGCAGCTCCAGGTGGCCCGCGGTGTTACTTCTGTGGGGGGGTGAAACACCCTCGGCAGCGATGTCCAGCTAAAGCGGTGTTGTGCTCCGCCTGCGGCAAGAAGGGACATTATTCCAAAGTATGCCGGACCAAACCACCCTCCAAACACAGCAGTGCGGCGTGTGACTCCCCGGAGCCGGCCTCCTTGTCTTCTGCGTCTTCGAGGTCTTCCACCACGTGCGATTCCAGGGCGTCGCCATTCCTAACGACGGAGTCGCAAGACACGTGCGACCTGCAGGGGCCGCCGGTTTTGGCGCCATCGACCACGTGCGACCTATGGGGGCAGCCATTTTGGTCGGCACTGACCGCAAATGACCAGCAGGGGCCGTCATCAACCATCTCAGCTGCCTGCAGTTGCACCCACGATCCAACGGTGGCGTCAATCATCCTGGACCAGGCCAAGCCTCACAGACTCGACAAGTCCATGATGGACATACAGGTAAACGGACGCCAGATTTATTGTTTGTTTGACAGCAGGAGCACGGAGAGCTTCATTCACCCTGACACCGTTAAGCGGTGCGGTCTCCAGATTCGGACTGTCAAGCAGACAATTTCGATGGCGTCAAGGTCCCGGTCTGTCACCGTGCTAGGGAGCTGCGTGGTCAACCTGACGGTGCAGGGCACGGTTTACGAGAACTTCAGGCTCCTTGTGTTACCGCACCTTTGCGCGACGATACTCCTAGGACTAGATTTTATGGTCCACCTGAAGAGTGTAACCCTGCAGTACGATGGGCCACTCCCTCCGCTTTCAGTGGGAGCTCTGCAGCCTCTAAATTGCCCAATGCGTTCCACATGTAGTCTCTCGATGCTCAGGATTACCACACCCTCCCTATTCCAGAATCTCGTGCCAGGCTGCAAGCCCATCGCAACAAAGAGCAGGCGTTACAGCGCTGAGGATCGGATCTTCATTTGATCTGAAGTTCAGTGGCTCCTCAAGGAAGGGATCATCCAACCTAGTGCTAGTCCATGGAGAGCGCAAGTCGTGGTGGTTAAGAATGGGAACAAACCCCGGATGGTCATAGACTATAGTCAGACCATTAACAGATACACACAGCTGGATGCGTATCCCCTCCCGCGCATATCTGACATGGTCAATCAGATTGCGCAGTACCGGGTGTTCTCCACCATCGACTTAAAATCTGCTTACCACCAGCTCCCCATTCGCCCAGAGGACCGACAATACACGGCCTTTGAGGCGTATGGTCGCCTGTACCACTTTTTAAGGGTTCACTTTGGTGTCACGAATGGGGTCTCGGTCTTCCAGCGTGCTATGGACCGAATGGTGGACCAGAACGGGCTGCGGGCTACCTTCCCGTACCTGGATAACGTCACCATCTGCGGCCATGACCAGCAGGACCACAATGCCAACCTTCTTAGATTCTTACGCACTGCATCTTGCCTGAATCTGACCTACAACAGGGAGAAGTGTGTATTTCGCACGCGTCGCCTAGCTATCCTCGGATACGTGGTGGAAAACGGGGTCCTTGGCCCTGATCCAGACCGTATGCATCCCCTCCTCGAACTCCCCCTGCCCACTAGCATCAAAGCACTGAGAAGATGCTTAGGCTTCTTCTCATACTGTGCACAGTGGGTTCCCAATTATGCGGACAAAGCCCGTCCGCTCATCAAGTCTACCTCCTTTCCCCTAACAACAGAGGCTCGCTTAGCCTTTGCAGGAATAAAAGCCGACATCGCGAAAGCCACGATGCACGCTCTTGATGAGTCCATCCCCTTCCAGGTGGAGAGTGATGCATCTGATTTCGCCCTGGCCGCCACACTTAACCAGGCGGGCAGGCCCGTCGCCTTTTTCTCTCGCACCCTCCAAGGCCCTGAAATTCGGCATTCTGCGGTGGAAAAGGAGGCCCAGGCCATTGTGGAGGCCGTTCGGCATTGGCGCCATTACTTGGCGGGAAAACGGTTCACTCTGCTCACGGACCAGCGGTCCGTGGCGTTCATGTTCAACAACACGTTACGGGGTAAGATCAAGAATGATAAAATCTTGAGGTGGAGAATCGAACTCTCCACCTACAATTATGATATCATGTACCGTCCAGGGAAGCTCAACGAGCCCTCGGACGCCCTGTTGTGTGGAACATGCGCTAGTGTGCAGGAGAATCGATTACAGGCTCTCCACAATTACCTCTGCCATCCGGGGGTCACTCAGCTCTTCCACTTCATAAAGGCCCGGAATCTACCCTACTCGGTGGAGGATGTCAGGTCCATAACCAGAAGCTGCCAGGTATGCGCGGAATGCAAACCGTACTTCTACCGACCTGACAGGGCACACCTCATTAAGGCCACTCGTCCTTTCGAAAGACTGAGTGTGGACTTCAAGGGCCCCCTTCCCTCGACAGATCGGAACGTGTACTTCCTCAATGTGTTTGATGAGTACTCACGATTCCCTTTTGTCATTCCCTGTTCTGATATGACTGCTGCCACGGTTATCAAGGCATTACGGCATCTTTTCACCCTGTTCGGTTACCCCTGTTATATCCACAGTGATAGGGGCTCGTCGTTCATGAGCGACGACTTGAGGCAATACCTGCTCTCATATGGGATTGCCTCTAGTAGAACCACGAGCTACAACCCAAGGGGTAACAGACAGGTTGAACGAGAGAATGCTACAGTCTGGAAGGCTGTCTTACTGGCGTTGAGGTCTAAAGGTCTTCCAGTCTCCCGTTGGCAAGAGGGTACTCCCTGATGCACTCCACTCCATACGCTCACTCCTGTGTACGGCAACCAACGCTACTCCTCATGAGAGAATGTTTTCATTCCCTACGAAGTCTTCCTCTGGGACCTCATTACCGTCTTGGTTGACGTACTCAGGACCTGTCCTCCTGCGGCGGCATGTTAGGACCCGCAAGTCCGACCCTTTGGTTGAACAGGTCCATCTCCTCCACGCCAACCCTCAATATGCCTATGTGGCATATCCTGACGGGCGAGAGGACACGGTCTTGATTCGAGATCTGGCACCAGCAGGGGGCTTGGAAACCCCAGTCGCTCCCACG
This sequence comes from Mustelus asterias, assembly GCF_964213995.1. Taxonomy (NCBI): domain Eukaryota; kingdom Metazoa; phylum Chordata; class Chondrichthyes; order Carcharhiniformes; family Triakidae; genus Mustelus; species Mustelus asterias. The sequence continues at coordinate 54,858,377 of NC_135812.1, read as the reverse complement.
CCCCCAGTTAGGGACCCCCCGACCATTATCTCTCCTCCTGACACGGCGCGGGCAGTATCGGGACCACCACTTAACCCTCTTACTACCGTGTACAGCTTGCCTGAGTCCAGGAGATTGTCGCCACCTCGAGGCGTGCTCGAGTCCAGCGGATTGTCACCACCTCGTGGTCTACCAGCCCGTGAGGAACTGGAGGAGTCACTGGACACTGCCTTGGAGAGAAGGTCACCGCGATTGCCTGAACCGGCGTCATCGCCGGTGTTGAGGAGGTCGCAGCGACGGTGTGGTCCCCCAAACCGTTTGAACTTGTAGACAGATGAACAGTTGTTCTGTTTTTTTGTGCCCCGCTGGCCTTTGTTTTAAAAGGAGGGGTGAATGTGGTGAACCATTGTTGGTTACCACCAGGAGTGCTGAGCCATGGTTTGGCCAGTATTATGAGTCTGTAAATATGTTACTGTTGGGGTTAGGGTTGGGCTGTTCTACCTGTTAATATAGTCCTATGGTACACCCCAGTTGGCTCCGCCTTCTGGGAGAGGTATAAAGGTCACTGCTCTGCCTGGTGACCCTTTAGTCTGGGATTGTATACTGTATATAGTAGCTCCGTTATTGTTGGCAATAAAAGCCTTTATTTCCCAGGTACATCCTGCCTCCCGTGTGATTTATCGCGCATCAATGTCTCCCTGTTTTCTCTCCTGGGGGTCAGTGTTATGCCGTTTTGTTTGTCCGGTTGGATTGATTTCCCGTGTACTGTTGTGTATCCAGGTGGGGATATCCCTGTTTCTCTGTTTTGGCTCCAGAGTGTTGGATTCCCATCTATCTATTTCTTTCCCCCTTTTCTGTTCCTCCTCTGTCCAGTCATCCATTTTCCCTCATCCCTGCCCTTTCCTTGATTCTAATTTGTCGGTAATATTTTTTTATCATCATTTTAAATACTTCATCCCTGGTGAGATTTGGGGCTTGAACAAAGAACAATACAGCACAGGAACAGGCCCTTCGGCCCTCCAAGCCCGTGCCGCTCCCTGGTCCAAACTAGACCATTCTTTTGTATCCCTCCATTCCCACTCCGTTCATATGGCTATCTAGATAAGTCTTAAACGTTCCCAATGTGTCCGCCTCCACCACCTTGCCTGGCAGCGCATTCCAGGCCCCCACCACCCTCTGTGTAAAATATGTCCGTCTGATATCTGTGTTAAACCTCCCCCCCCTTCACCTTGAACCTATGAACCCTCGTGAACGTCACCACCGACCTGGGGAAAAGCTTTCCACCGTTCACTCTATCTATGCCTTTCATAATTTTATACACTTCTATTAAGTCTCCCCTCATCCTCCGTCTTTCCAGGGAGAACAACCCCAGTTTACCCAATCTCTCCTCATAACTAAGCCCCTCCATACCAGGCAACATCCTGGTAAACCTCCTCTGTACTCTCTCCAAGGCCTCCACGTCCTTCTGGTAGTGTGGCGACCAGAACTGGACGCAGTATTCCAAATGCGGCCGAACCAACGTTCTATACATCTGCAACATCAGACCCCAACTTTTATACTCTATGCCCCGTCCTATAAAGGCAAGCATGCCATATGCCTTCTTCGCCACCTTCTCCACCTGTGACGTCACCTTCAAGGATCTGTGGACTTGCACACCCAGGTCCCTCTGCGTATCTACACCCTTTATGGCTCTGCCATTTATCGTATAGCTCCTCCCTACATTATTTCTACCAAAATGCATCACTTTGCATTCATCAGGATTGAACTCCATCTGCCATTTCTTTGCCCAAATTTCCAGCCTATCTATATCCTTCTGTAGGTTCTGACAATGCAGCTCACTATCTGCAAGTCCTGCCAATTTTGTGTCGTCCGCAAACTTACTGATCACGCCAGTTACACCTTCTTCCAGATCGTTTCTATAAATCACAAACAGCAGAGGTCCCAATACAGAGCCCTGCGGAACACCACTAGTCACAGGCCTCCAGCCAGAAAAAGACCCTTCCACTACCACCCTCTGTCTTCTGTGACCAAGCAGGTTCTCCACCCATCTAGCCACCTCCCCCTTTGCTTTTCTCATCGTGTCCCCTCGCTTTCTCCCTGTGGTGTTCGGGGTTTCCTTGATGTCTGTTGTTTCCCTTGTGGTTTCTGGTATTTTTGGTCTCTAATTTGGTTGTGTCCCTGTCTGATTTTCTGTTCTCTCCAGGGTGTTTTTTTGGGGGATTGCGGATTGTGTCCGTCTCTCTAAAGGCTAGGTGAGGTGGGTTCTGTGTTTTCCCAGCCCCTTGTTGTTGTCCTCTGTTTTTGCGCAATGGGTTGTTGGCATGCTCTTGGTTTGGTGAGATGGTCAGTGATGCCATGTTTTCATCCCTGCTACCTGTTTTGTCTGTAAACCTGTTATGCCATGTTGTTCATGTTTCCCTGGTTGGTGTGTCCTGTTTTGTCGGTGTTACCTTGTGTTGCATCACTCCCCATGTTAACAGTGATTTGTATGTTCTTGCTGCGTTCCATTTTACTGTTGTTAGTGGCTGTCTCCCTGTTGTGTATTGTGTTACTTCCTGTGCCCCCGCTATATGCCTCCTCGTGTTGTGCTGCCCCAATTTTTATTTCTTTTACCTGTAATCTGTTGGATGTGTTCCCTGATTCTCTGTAGTGTGCTGTGCGTGGCCCTGTTTCCCATGTTTCTTCCATTCCACCTAAATGCTGTGTTTAAGACCTCCTCAGTGCGATCTGTCCTTACTCTCCCTTTCCATTCTTTGCTCCATCTTTCTAGATTATTTTCATAGTGGGATTTTCGGATCTCCATGGTGCATCTTGTCCAATTTTCTGCAATTATTTTAAATTGTTTTTCTGTGTCCTTTGTTATGTCTGCTAATTACTGTCATTAGTTATTTTGTTATTTTTCTAATTCCTCTGGGGCTCTCTGATTCTGATTCAAGGTGTACTAGGTGGTGTGCTGCCTGGGTCATTCTGTACACTATTTTAACTGCTGTTCCATACTTATCTTTGCCCTATTTTGTTTCTTGTGTTTCTTCCCCATAGGCTGTGCTGGTTTGGCTTCTACTGGGATTTGTGTGTGAGGGGATCTTGTCCTGTGTTGAGCTGTACAGATTCCGTGATCTATCTATCATGTTTTCCTGGAGATCTGTATCTTGTCCCCCTGTTCCCGTGAAGCTTGTGTTTGTGTTTCCCCAAAGCTCCGGGCTGTCTAATAGGGTATCCTGTGTCCCTTTGTTCGACTCTGACTTTTTGGTGTTCCCCTGTCCGTTTCCTGGCTTTCCCTGTTTGTGTTTCCCGAATCCCAATATATCGTGTGCCCCATCCCCCTCACTTTCCTCCCCTGTGTCTTCCATGCTCTGCTGTTCCCTTGCCCCCGTGTGGTTGGGTTGTTGGCTGCTTTCCCTGGAATCCCCTGCATTCTTCCTGGTGATGCTATCCTCAGAGATCCCCCGGCCTGCCCTATTATCCTGTATTTCCTATTCCTCCATTGGTCCCCCAATGTTCTATCCTATCATCCCTGTATTCCCTGTCCTGGTTCCAGCCATTGGTCTCCCACGTCCATGTCAGGAAATAGTTTGGCGTACTGCGCTCTTGTTCTACCCATCTGTATCCTGATCCCTCCTCCTGTAACCCTCCTGGTGCCCCTGGTCCTGGGGCTGCTGAAGATCGAGCTATTTACAAGTTTATATTAATGACTTGGATACAGGGATAGTAGGCTCTATAGCCAAATATGCAGATGACACAGAAATAGGTGGGACAGTAAGTTGCAATGAGGAAATAAGAACCTTACAAATGGATATAGATAGGTTAGGAGAGTGGGCCAAAATGTGGCAGATGGAGATTAACGCGGATAAGTGTAAGGTCATGCATTTTGATTGGAAAAATGGGAAAGTGACTTATTATCTAAATGGGGAGAGACTTTGGGGTGCTCCGGTGCAGAGGGATCTGGGTGTCCTTCTTCAAGAGTGACAGAAAACTAGCATGCAGGTACAGCAGACAATAAAGAAAGCGAATGGAATGTTGGCATTTATAGCTAAAGGAATAGAATATAAAGGTAAGGAAGTACTGTTGCAACTATACAAGACATTGGTGAGGCCGCACCTGGAGTATTGGGCACAGTTCTGGCCCCTGTATTTGAGGAAAGATGTAGTGGCACTGGAGGCAGTTCAGAGGAGGTTCACCAGATTGATTCCAGAGATGTCATGTGAAGAGAGATTGAACAGTTTAGGCCTATATTCTCTGGAATTTAGAAGAATGAAGGGAGATTAAATTGGGGCATATAAAATGATAGAAGTTAGGAATAAAGTAGATGTGGAGCGGATGCTTCCTCTTGTAGGGCATTCTAGGGTGAGGGGTAGCAAATTCAAAACAGAGTTGAGGAAAAACTACTTCTCCCAAAGGGTTGTGAATCTGTGGAATTCGCTACCTCAAAGTGTGGTGGATGTTGGGACAGTGAGTAAATTTAAGGAGGACTTGAGACAGATTTTTAATTGGTTATGGAGAGAAGGCAGGAAAATGGGGATCAGAAGCATATCAGCCATGATCGAATGGCGGAGCAGACTCGATGGGCCGAATGGCCTAAATTCTGCTCCTATATCTCATGAACATTGAGATTTAGAAAGTCATCCAACCTGCAGGTACACCAGCGAGTTCACACTGCAGAGAGGCCATTCACCTGCTCTATATGTGAGAAGATTCACTCGGTTATCCAGCCTGCACAGATACGAAGTCACTCACTCCCAGGAGAAACCCTACAAATGCTCAGACTGCGGGAGTGGCTTCAAAATTGGTGAGCATCTGGTGTCCCAGCGTATTCACACCAGGGAGAAACCATTCAGCTGTTCTCACTGCACAAAGAGGATTGGAAGGCCCACTGAGGAGACAGCAGAGAGTTCACACTGGGACAGATCATTCACCTGCTCAGTGTGTGCGAAAGGATTCACTCAATACCCCACTTGCTGAGGCACAATGTCACTTAGAAACAGAGAGACTCTTTAATTGCTCTGACTGTGAGAGTGGCTTCAAAAGCTCTCAGGAACTGATGGTCCACCAGTGCATTGACACTGAGGAGAGACCGTTCTGCTGCTCTGTGTGGGAACAAATTCATTCCTCCTGCTGAGACACCAGCGAGTTCACAAGAGATGAGAGGGGTTGGATTCTGCTGTTATTGCTGCTGTTAATCACATCCAGACTGAGCCATGTTCCTTCTGACAGTGGGTGAAGTGGGAGGGTCGGAGGGTTTCTTTCTGCTGAACTGGCTGGTCTCATGACTTTGCTTCCAGGAGGCTGATGCTCTTTGAGCCTGGGAGGGCACATTTCCACTGAAATGATCCACAAAAGCTGATGAAGGACATTTATTTTATCCTGGATAGTAAACAGTGTTTTTCCTACCACTGCAGGTAGATCTAAAATAAATACTCCATTCTACTCTAGTCTCTGTTCCATTGAGGCTACAGCACAGGGCCGGGCCAGTCGGCTCAATTGGTCTACGTCAGTATTTATGCTCCACATGAGCCTCCACCCACCCCTCTTCATCTCCCCCATCAGCATATCCTTCTATTCCTTTCACCCTCATGTATGTATCAGCTTCCCCTTCAATGTATTCATGTTATTCACCAACCACTCGCTGTGGTAGTGAGTTCCACATTCTCACCACTCGCTGGGTAAAGAGGTTTCTCCTCAAATCCCTATTGGGTTATTGAACCCCTTCATAATCTTAAAGACTTCCATCAGGTCACCCTTCAGTCTTCTCTTTTCTGGAGAAAAGCTGCCCCAGTCTTTCCTGAGGGTTAAATGCTCTCAGTTCTGGGATTATTCTTGTGAATCTTTGCTGCTCCTTCTCCAGTGCCTCTATTTCCTTTTTCTAAATGGAGATCACAAATGTTGACAGTGCTCCCAGTGTAGTCTAACCCTGGTTCTAAACAAGCTGAACAGAACCTCCCTGCTTTTCAATTCTATCCCTCTAGAATGGAACCCTATAGGTGGGCCCCACACTTTAGGAAAGATGTGAAGTTCTTAGAGAGGGTGCAGAGGAGATTTATGAGAATGGCTCCAGGGATGAGGGACTTCAGTGAGTTGGAGAGACTGGAGCAGCTGAAATTTCTCTTGTTGATCCTCAGAGTAGGGCATCAACCAATGTGGCGGACAACAAAATGCTGACACAGAATATTTTGTACACCTCCATCTTTATTAAGGTTAAAGAAAAACACTCAATGAACATGAACTATTCTTTCCTTAACTTGCTGGAAAGTCAATTACCTTCAAACACTCAATAAACACTTGAACTGCCTTTTTACTCAACACTTGCTAAAATACTGATTGAACAAGACACAAAACTGACAGCTTGAACTCAAATACTACCCATTGTGAGGCGAGGCAAGTTAATCAGGCTCCCTGCCAATGGGCTTCAGTTCCAAATTCTCTGAGTCCCGGACTCGGGGGAACTTTTGTGCGTTAATTGTTCCTGCAGGTCAACACTGGCAAAACCCCTTTGTCTTCTTCTGCTAGTGGTCTCGCTGGCTGAGATGTGCTTTCAGTCACATATTCACAAAACAGGCACTAATCAGTCACTGGCTTTTAGTCATGAAGGCTGAGGGAGTTGTGCCTCGCTCAGGGGGTGGTATTTCACTCAAGAGCACAACACACAGGGGTCTGTTTTCACTTGATGTCTGTTCGAGGCAGAGCAACAGCCGCTATCCAATCAGCTCCTGTGCCCATTCTTCACTGCAGAACCCCTTCAGCCTGCTGCTCCCATAGTCCTCAGCCTGATACAGAATTAGCTCTTATAACCATCAGCCTTTGCTGCTGTCTTCATTTGCTTTGTGGATACCCATCAGGTGACACTCTCTTTAGAGCAGTCAGGAATTGGGGTCTGGAATGGGGCCATTTGGCCCATTAAGTCCATGCTGGCTCCCTGTGACTCAAACCATTTCTATCCCTGCAGGCTTATTTCCCTCAAGTGCCCATCCAATTTCCTTTTGGAAACATTCCATCATCTCTGTTTCTCTCCCCCTCATAGCAAGTGGGTTCCAGCTTTTTACCGCCACCTTCAAATGCAAATGAGTCTCAGAGCAGAGAAGGAGGCCATTCCACCCATTGTACTCATGATATCCCTTTGAACATGCTTTTCCATTAATCCCATATTTCATTTTGAATCTGTCCAGTTTCCTTTTGAAAGATACAGTTTAATTTTCTTCCTGAACCATTTTCAGGCAGTGAATTCCATACCACAATAACTCATTCTGTTTTAAAACAAATAATTTCATGATATATTGTGTTTGGATTTTCACAGGGCATTTGGAAACGGAGTGAAAGACATGGTTGTTGCTCAAAATTAAGACTCGGTCTTTATTAATGATCTCCATGAGCGGACTGAGTGTGGGACTATTTCTAAAAAGAAATGACATTTCTACAGCTCCTGCCATGCCCACAGGGTCTCCGAAAGTGATTTACCGCCAATGAAGTTCTTTTGAAGTGTGGTCACTGTTGTGATGTCGGAAACTGTAGGGGTGCCTCAGAAATAAAAATCACTTTCATCTGTATTCACAGTTAAAAGTAACAAGGTCAAGGAAACCATGTTAAACTCTAACACGTGACGAGATCTTGATACAATAAAGCCTCTAGACACTGCCAAGCAAGCAGATGTTGTCCAGGGTATAGATAGGGTGAACAGTGGGAAGCTTTTTCCCAGGTCGGAGGTGACGATCACGAGGGGTCACGGGCTCAAGCTGAGAGGGGCGAAGTATAACTCAGATATCAGAGGGACGTTTTTTACACAGAGGGTGGTGGGGGCCTGGAATGCGCTGCCAAGTAGGGTGGTGGAGGCAGGCACGCTGACATCGTTTAAGACTTACCTGGATAGTCACATGAGCAGCCTGGGAATGGAGGGATACAAACGATTGGTCAAGTTGGACCAAGGAGCGGCGCAGGCTTGGAGGGCCGAAGGGCCTGTTTCCTGTGCTGTACTGTTCTTTGTTCTTTGTTCTTGTTCAAACTAAGGAATTCTTCAATGATTTTGATAAACTAGAGGACATTTTATTCTGTCAAAGTGTGGCTCAAGAATAAGACTGATTCTTCAACCTGATCAAGATTATTAAGAAAGAAATCTTATAAAGGTTAAAAAGGTTTATTTATTAGTCAAAAGTAGACTTACATTAAAACTGCAATGAAGTGAAATGAAATTCCCCGAGTCACCATAGTCCGGTGCCTGTTCGGGTCAATGCCCTAACCAGCAGAATGTGCGAGGCACCCGGAGGAAACCCGCACAGACACGGGGAGAATGTGCAAACTCCACACAGACAGTGACCCAAGTCTGGAATCGAACCTGGGTCCCTGGCACTGTGAAGCAGCAATGCTAACCACTGTGCTATCATGCTGCCCACCTATTGAGTTTCCTATTGACTTTCACAGAGTATATTTTTGAATCATTGTATCTTGTATTAACTTGCGGGGTTCTATGAAGGCTAGGTATTACCAAAAACTTCAGCCAATACAAAAACTCATGAAAGCCAATGTCCCAGTTAAGGACGTATCTTTATTAACCAATGATCGATGTGAGACTGGGCATTGGGCAGTCCAATGCCTTACTACAAGAGAAGGCCTTGAGCATTCCAACACCATTCTGAGGTTACAACACATCAGACAGGTCAATTATACCATTCTCAAGTTTACATTTCCTGCCTTCTGTTATGAACCAGTCAGTTTCAATTCAAATCAATCGCAATTAATATCTACATTATACTTTAGCCAATTGCATTTAGTCTTTGACCTCATGGGGTTTCATTGGTCTGTAAAATCCACATGCTTCTTCCCTCTGTTGCTCAGACACCCCTGATGCTAGGCCAAAAAGGTCCAAGTTAAGGTTCCCACTAACTCTTGCTTACATCAATAGGAAGGCCAGACAGATGTACATTCCTGTGTCTGAAAAGGCCTACCTTATCTGGAGAATATGAACAATTCTATTCATAAGGGACTCTACCTGTTTTATCTGGACAATGTGAACAACCCTATTCATAAGGGACTCATGAGAAGGCCTGCTTTATCTGCACAATATGAACTACTCTATTCGTGAAGGAGCTGAGAAGACCTTACTGCTAGTAACTGTTCTTGATAAGAACTTACACATTCTGTAGTTTCATTGTCCTAAAGATTGTGGTTTGTGTCAATATGCCTCCCACCCCATTGGGCTTTGTGGCAACCTGCCTTTGGCTAAAGTGTACAGATTTCTTTAACATACAGCTAAAATACATTTTTTAAAGATCCAAAATACATGTTTAAATCAGAAATACCTGTCCAAATCTCATACTTACTCAAATCTCTTACTGTATGTATATGCGGCTTATGTAGACTTCTCCCCTGTTAGCTTGTAAATCTAATCTAAGGTCATTTCACTGATTAGTCATGGAGGTTTACAGCATGGAAACAGGCCCTGGGGCCCAACTTGTCCATGCCGCCCTTGTTTTTTAAACCCCTAAGCTAATCCCAATTGCCCGCATTTGGCCCATATCCCTCTATACACATCTTACCCATGTAACTATCGAAATGCTTTTTAAAAGACAAAATTGTACCCGCCTCTACTACTACCTCTGGCAGCTTGTCCCAGACACTCACCACCCTCTGTGTGAAGAAATTGCCCCTCTGAACACTTTTGTATCTCTCCCCTCTCACCTTATACCTACCTATGCCCTCTAGGTTTGGACTCCCCTACCTTTGGGAAAAGATATTGACTATCTAGCTGAACTGTGCCCCTCATTATTTTATAGACCTCTATAAGATCACCCCTCAGCCTTCTACGCTCCAGAGAAAAAAGTCCCAGTCTATCCAGCCTCTCCTTATAACTCAAACCATCAAGTCCCAGTAGCATCCTAGTAAATCTTTTCTGTAGTCTTTCTAGTTTAATAGTATCCTTTCTATAATAGGGTTACCAGAATTGCACACAGTATTCCAAGTGTGGCCCTACCAATGCCCCATAGAACTTCAACAAGATGTCCCAACTTCTGTATTCAATGTTCTGACCGATGAAACCAAGCATGCCGAATGCCTTCACCGATCTGTCCACCTGTGACTCCACTTTCAAGGAGCTATGAACATGTACTCCTAGAGCTCTTTGTTCTGTAACTCTCCCCAATGCCCTACCATTAACTGAGTAAGTCCAGCCCTGGTTCAATCTACCAAGATCCATCACCTCGCATTTGTCTAAATTAAACTCCAGCTGCCATTCGTCAGTCTACTGGCCCAATTGATCAAGATCCCGTTGCAATTGGAGATAACTTTCTTTACTGTCCACTATGCCACCAATCTTGGTGTCATCTGCAAACATGCCTCCTATATTCTCATCCAAACCATTAATATAAATGACAAATAACAGTGGAACCAGCACTGATCCCTGAGGCACACCGCTGGTCACAGGACTCCAGTTTGAAAAACAACCCTCTACAACCATCCTCTGGCTTCTGTCAAGAACTTGAACTGTCAAGAACAAATGGACTTTAACCTGCTGTTGTTAAACTTCTTACTGTGTTTATCCCAGTCCAATGCCGGCATCTCCACATTCTGTCAAGAAGCCAATTTTGTATCCATTTAGATACCACAACCTGGATCCCGTGAGATTTAACCTGATGCAACAACCTATCATGTGGTACCTTGTCAAAGGCCTTGCTAAAGTCCATGTAGACAACATCGACTGCACTGCCCTCATCTACCTTCTTGGTTACCCCTTCAAAAAACTCAATCAAATTTGTGAGACATGATTTTCCACTCACAAAGCCATGCCGACTGTCCTTAATCAGTCCTTGCGTCTCTAAATGCCTGTAGATCCTGTCTCTCAAAATACCTTCCAACAACTTACCCACCACAGATGTGAGGCTCACTGGCCTGTAGTTCCCAGGCTTTTCCCTGCAGCCCTTTTTAAATAAAGGCACAACATTTGCCACTCTCCAATCCTCAGGTACCTCACCCGTGACAATCGATGATATAAATATCTCGGCTCGGGGAACCGCAATTTCTTCCCTAGCTTCCCACAATGTCCTGGGATACACTTCATCAGGTCCCGGGATTTTATCTACCCTGATCCGCTTTAAGACTTCCAGCAAATCCTTCTCTGTAACATGTACATTCCTCAAGTTCCCTAACATCCAAGCTTTTCTCAATAGTAAATAGTGATGAGAAATATTCATTTAGGATCTCACCCATCTCTTGTGGATCCGCACATAGATGACCTTGTTGATCCTTAAGAGGCCCTACTCTCTCCCTTGTTACTCTTTTGCCCTTTATGTATTTGTAGAAGCTCTGTGGATTCTCCTTTGCCTTATCTGCCAAAACAATCTTGTGTCCCCTTTTTGCCCTCCTGATTTCTCTCTTAACTCTATTCCTACACCCCCTATACTCTTCAAGGGATTCACTTGATCCCAGTTGCCTGTGCGTGTCATGTGCCCTTTCTTCTTCTTGACCAGGGCCTCAATATCCCTAGTCATCCAGGGTTCCCTACTTCTGCCAGCCTTGCCCTTCACTCCAAGAGGAATGTGTTTACCCTGAACCCTGGTTAACATACTTTTGAAAGCCTGCCACTTACCAGATGTCCCTTTGCCTTCCCACAGACTCCCCTAATTAACTTTTGAAAGTTCCTGCCTGATACCATCAAAATTGGCCTTGCCCCAAGTTAGAACTATAACCTTTGGGCCAGACCTATCATTCTCCATAGCTATCTTAAAACTAATAGAATTATGGTCACTGGTCCCAAAGTGATCCCTCACTAACACTTCTGTCACCTGCCCTTCCTTATTTCCCAAGAAGAGGTCAAGTTTTGCCCCCTCTCTAATCGGGCCATCCACATACTGAATGAGAAATTCCTCCTGAATACACAACAAATTTCTTTCCATCCAACCCTCTAATATTACGTCTGTCCCAGTCAATGTTGGGAAAGTTAAAATCTCCGACTATTATCACCCTATTTTTCTTGGAGCTATCTGTAATCTCCTTACATATTTGCTCCTCAATTTCCCGCTGACTATTTGGAGGCCTTTGGAACAACACTATCAAAGTGATTTCCCCCTTCTTATTTCTCAGTTGTACCCATATAGACTCAGTGGCCGAACCCTCGGATATATCCCCTCTCAGTATTGCCGTGATGTTTTCTCGAATCAAAAGTGCAACTCCCCCTCCTCTCTTACCTCCTGTTCTATCTTTCCTATAGCATCTGTACCCTGGAACATTAAGCTGCCAGTCCTGTCCCTCCCTTAACCACGTTTCAGTAATTGCTATAATATCCCAGTCCCACGTACCCATCCATGCCCTGAGTTCATCTGCCTTGCCCGTCAGGCCTCTTGCATTGAAATAAATGCAGTTGAATCTGGACTTCCCTTGCTCTCTGTCTTGCTTTTGCCTGATCTGTCTGGTACTAGGATTACTAACACTGCCTTTACTACTTAATGTGCTCTCTTTAACTTCTGTGCTGTCCTCAAACTTCTCTTCTGTCTCCCTACTGCTTTGGATCCCGCCCCCCTGCCAAACTAGTTTAAACCCTCCCAAGTGGCTCTAGCAAATCTCCCCGCCAGGATATTAGTCCCCCTCCAGTTCAGGTGTAACCAGTCCCTCTTGAACAGGTCACCCCTTCCCCAGAAAAGATCCCAATGATCCAAATATCTAAATCCCTGCCCCCTGCACTCTCAACACAGCAAGAAGTCTCACAACACCAGGTTAAAGTCCAACAGGTTTATTTGGTAGCAAATACCATAAGCTTTCGGAGCACTGCTCCTTCGTCATCTCTCAAGCCAGGCATTCATCTGCCTAATCCTCCTATTCATACTCTCACTAGCACGTGGCAGCAGTAGTAGTCCTGAAATTACTATCTTCGAGGTCCTGCACTTTAGCCTTTTGTCTAATTCTCTATATTCACATTTCAGGACCTCATCTCTTTTCCTACCTGTGTCGTTGGTACCAATATGTACAACGATATCTGGCTGCTCACCCCCACCTTTAACTGCTCAGAGACAATTGTTAGCATTTTATTAGTAACTTAAACCTCTGGTTACTTGAAATTTCTCTAATCTACTGGGAATTTCCCCAACATTAACCAAATGCATTAATTGAAGATTACTGTCATAATTAGCTACCAGTCAGTAACAGATGATTGAATAATTGGTGAGCCTTAATTGAATTATAGTTAAGAACATAGAACAGTACAGCACAGAACAGGCCCTTCGGCCCACGATGTTGTGCCAAGCTTTATCTGAAACCAAGATCAAGCTATCCCACTCCCTATCATCCTGGTGTGCTCCATGTGCCTATCCAATAACCGCTTAAATGTTCCTAAAGTGTCTGACTCCACTATCACTGCAGGCAGTCCATTCCACATCCCAACCACTCTCTGCGTAAAGAACCTACCTCTGATATCCTTCCTATATCTCCCACCACGAACCCTATAGTTATGCCCCCTTGTAATAGCTCCATCCACCCGAGGAAATAGTCTTTGAACGTTCACTCTATCTATCCCCTTCATCATTTTATAAACCTCTATTAAGTCTCCCCTCAGCCTCCTTCGCTCCAGAGAGAACAGCCCTAGCTCCCTCAACCTTTCCTCATAAGACCTACCCTCCAAACCAGGCAGCATCCTGGTAAATCTCCTCTGCACTCTCCAGCGCTTCCACATCCTTCTTATAGTGAGGCGACCAGAACTGCACACAATATTCCAAATGTGGTCTCACCAAGGTCCTGTACAGTTGCAGCATAACCCCACGGCTCTTCAACTCCAACCCCCTGTTAATAAAAGCTAACACACTATAGGCCTATCCACTTGAGTGGCAACCTTTAGAGATCTGTGGATATGGACCCCAAGATCTCTCTGTTCCTCCACAGTCTTCAGAACCCTACCTTTGACCCTGTAATCCACATTTAAATTTGTCCTACCAAAATGAATCACCTCACATTTATCAGGGTTAAACTCCATTTGCCATTTTTCAGCCCAGCTTTGCATCCTATCTATGTCTCTTTGCAGCCTACAACAGCCCTCCACCTCATCCACTACTCCACCAATCTTGGTGTCATCAGCAAATTTACTGATCCACCCTTCAGCCCTCTCCTCTAAGTCATTAATAAAAATTAATAAAGGATCAATAATAATCAATAGTTATAGTGAAAAACTGTGTTTTTTTTGCTGTAAAATGTAAAAGTTTAATTGCTGTGTGTGTAAAGAATGTGCAATGAAGATAAGTGTACCGGCAAGAGAGACCTTCAAACTCTGATGAGCCTCAACATTTGAAACTGTATGAATAAGGGATTGTATAGAATGAGATAAAGGGATAGTATGAAACAATTCTACTGTATCCCTGATAATGAGAGGAAGTGAGAAAAGTAATTGAGGATCCAATTAAAGTAATCTAGTGACAAAATTGCTTTGTTTCTTTATCATAGAAATCATAGATGTTGCCAGACCTGCTGGATGTTTCCAGTTCTTTGTGTATTTAATTCATATCTACCTGTAGTGATAGGAAAAACACTTTATTATCCAGGACAAAATAAATGTCCTTCATCAGCTTTTGTGAGAGCAGGTAAATGGCCTGTACACTGTGTGAACTTGTTGGTATACCCACAATCTGGATAACTGTATGAATCCCTTCCCACACATAGCAGGGGAATGGTCTCTCCTCAGTGTGAACTCTCTGGTGTACGTGCAGGTGGAATGACGTTCTAAATCTCTTTGTGCAGTGAGAGCAGCCATACAGTCTCTCCTCAGTGTGAATGCGCTGGTGGGAAATCAGTCCATGAAGGCTTTTGAATCCACTCCCACAGTCCAAGCATTTGAAGGGTCCCTCATTGGTGTGAGTGACTTTGTGATTCAGCAGGCTGGATAACTGAGTTAATCCCTTCCCACACAGTGCAGGTGAAAGGCCTCTCCCCACTGTGAACTCGCTGGTGACTCAGCAGTCTGGATGACAAATTGAAATAAAATATTTTTAAAAAGGAACAACAACAGCAGAATCCAACCCCTGTACTCACTTGTGAACTCACTGGTGTCTCTGTGGGCGGGATGACTGAGTGAATCCCTTCCCACACTGAGAGTAGGTGAATTGTCTCTCCCCAGTGTGAACTCGCTGGTGTGCCCCACAGTGCGAATGACATTTTAAATCTCTTTGAGCAGTGAGAGCAGCTGAACGGTCTCTCCTCAGTGTGAATGTGCTGGTGGGACATCAGTTCTCCAGAGCTTTTGAAGCCACTCCCACACTCAGAGAAGGGAATGGCCTGTCCTCGGTGTGAACTCGCTGATGTTTCTGCAGGATGTCTGATGTTCTAAATCTTTTTGTGCAGCGAGAGCAGGTGAACGGTCTTTCCCCAGTGTGAATGCGCTAGTGCTCCCTCAGCATGTTTGAAGCCGCTCCCACAGTCGAAGCATGTAAAGGATCTTTCATTCATATGAGTGAGACTGTGACTCAGCAGCTGGGATGACTGAGTGAATCCCATTCAACATGGAGAGCAGGTGAATGGTCTTTCTCTGTTGTGACTGCGCTGGTGTCTTCGCAGGCTGAATGACTGAGTGAATCACTTCCCTCACACAGAGCAGGTGAACGGCCTCTCAGTGTGAATGTGCTGGTGGGACACCAGTTCCTGAGAGCTTTTGAAACCACTCCCACAGGCAGAGTATTTAAAGGGTCTCTCATTGGTGTGAGTGAGATTGTGGTTGGATGAAGCAGTGAATCCCTTCCCATACACACCGCGTTAAATGGCCTCTCCCCAGTGTGAACTTGCTGATGTGTCAGCAGGCTGGATGACAGAGTGAATCCCTCCCCA
Source organism: Mustelus asterias (assembly GCF_964213995.1). Taxonomy (NCBI): domain Eukaryota; kingdom Metazoa; phylum Chordata; class Chondrichthyes; order Carcharhiniformes; family Triakidae; genus Mustelus; species Mustelus asterias. Next base: position 54,842,621 of record NC_135812.1, on the reverse strand, counting down.
CACACAGGGCAGGTCTCTCCCCAGTGTGACTGCGTCAATGAATTTCCAGCAGAGATGGGGCCCTGAATCCCTTCCCACAGTCCGCACATTTCCACGGTCTCCCCATGGTGCGGGTGTCCTTGTGACTCTCCAGGTTAAACAATCAGTTAAATCTCTCACAGAACACGGGTACAGTCTCTCCCCGCTGTGAATGCTGCGATGTATTTTCAGGCTGTGTAACTGTGTGGACGGGGCTTCAATTGATCATCAAACCTGGAGAGTCACAAGGACACCCACACCATGGGGAAGCTGTGGAAATGTGGGGACTGTGGGAAGGGATTCATATCCCCATCTCAGTTGGAAATTCATTGAGGTTGTCACACTGGGGAGAGGACAATCACCTACTCTGTGTGTGGGACGGGATTCACTCAGTTATCCACCTGCATAGTCACAACATCACTCCACCAGTTGGAGGCCCTTTAAATGCTCTGTCTGTGGGAGAGGCTTCGAAAGGCTTCGAGATCTGATGTCCCACCAGCAAATTCACACTGAGGAGAGACCGTTCAGCTGCTCTCATTGTGAAAAGAGATTTAGAAGATCATCTGCACTGCAAGTACAGCAGTGAGTTCACACTGGGGAGAGGCCATTCACCTGCTCTGTGTGTGGGATGGGATTCCCTCAGTTGTCCAGCTTGCTGACACACAAATTCACTCACAACAAGGGGAGACCCTTTAAATGCTCTGACTGTGGGATTGGTTTCAAAAGCTCTGGAGAACTGGAGTCCCACCAATGCATTCACACTGAGGAGAGACCATTCAGCTTCTCTCACTGCACAATGAAATTTGGAACCTCATCCACATGGCAGGAACACCAGCAAGTTCACATTGGGAAGAAACCATTTATCTGCTCTGTGTTTGGGCAGAGATTCACTCAGACATCTAGCCTGCTGAGACACTATATTACTCACACCAGTGAGAGACCCTTTCAATGCTCTGACTGTGGGAGGGATGTCAAAAGCCTCAGGTACTGATGTCCCACCAACGCATTCACACTGAGGAGAGACCGTTCAGCTGTTCTCACTGCACAAAGAGATTTAGAATAGCATCCACATTGCGGGAACACCAATGACTTCATACCGGGAGAAACCATTCACCTTGCTCTGTGAGTGGGAAGAAATTCACTCAGTTATCCAATCTGTGGAAACGCCAGTGAGTTCACAAGTGATTACAGGAGTTGGATTCTGTTATTGCTGCTGTTAATCACATCCAGGACTGAACCATGTTCATTCTGACAGTGGGTGAAGTGGGAGGGTCGGAGGTTTCTTTCTGCTGGACTGGCCGGTCTCACAACTTTGCTTCCAGTGGGCTGATGCTCTTTGAGCCTGGGAAGACACATTTCCACTGAAATGATCCACAAAAGCTGATGAAGGACATTTATTTTATCCTGGATGGTAAATAGTGTTTTTCCTACCACTACAGATCGATCTAAAATAAATGCAGAAAGAACTGGAAAAATGCAGCAGGTCTGGCAGTATCTGTGGAGAGAGAAACAGTTAATGTATCACGTCCAACGTATCTCTATTTCAGAACTAAAGAGGGAGAAATGTGATGGTAAAAGAAAATACCGCGGATGCTGGGATTCGAAACAAAAACAGAAAATTATGGAAAATCTAAGCAGATCTGACAGTATCTGTGGAGAGAGAATTGAGCTAATGTTCCAAGTCTGGATGATCCTTCATCAGAGTTCAAGACAAGGAAAATTGGACAAGATTTATTGTGTGAGGGTGAGGCTGTAAGTAATAGGAATGGCAGAGACAAATAGACAAATGGAATGTAAATGGTGATGATGAAGGGTAGGAATGGTGCTAATGGTGTCCATTAACAGATCACAATGTGTCAATGGCAGGACAAAGTTGCAGAGAGTAGGAATGCAGCAGATGGCCCAAATGGGGTGAGGGGAGGGCAAGTGGAACAAAATGGAGAGTGAGATTTTTGAAATGGAAAAATATTAAGAATATAAAATAATAAAATGGATGAATAAGATGAAAAAAAGGCAATGAAATAAAGTAAATGGAGATTAAGTGATCTGATACATCAAACCATAATGATACCAATAATCACAATGTGTGAAGCAATTTTTATCCATGATTGTATCTGTACGTTTGTATCCCAATTCCAAATATCATCCCACCAGTTGGTTACTCAAATCATTTCAATTTTTTGCCCAATTCCCTCGGAATAAATGGGTGCTTTTCTGGTTGGCAGATGGTAACTAGTGGCGTGCCACACGGATTGGTACTGGGGCCTCAACTATTTACCATTTATATAGACGATCTGGAGGAGGGGACTGAGTGTAGGGTAACAAAGTTTGCAGACGACACAAAGATAAGTGGAAAAGTGAATCGTGTGGAGGGCGTAGAAGGTCTGCAGAGAGATTTGGACAGGCTGAGTGAATGGGCGAGGATCTGGCAGATGGAGAATAACGTTAACAAATGCGAGGTTATTCACTTTGGAAGAAATAATAGCAAATTGGATTATTATCTAAATGGAAAGAAATTACAACATGCTGCTGTGCAGAGGGACCTGGGGGTCCTTGTGCATGAGACGCAAAAACCCAGTCTGCAGGTGCAACAGGTGATCAAGAAGGCAAATGGGATGTTGGCCTATATCGCAAGGGGGATAGAATATAAAAGCAGAGATGTCTTGCTGCATCAGTACAGGGCATTGGTGAGGCCGCAGCTGGAATACTGTGTGCAGTATTGGTCCCCTTATTTGTGGAAGGATATATTGGCCTTGGAGGGAGTGCAGAGAAGGTTCACCAGGTTGATACCAGAGATGAGGGGTGTTGACTATGAGGAGAGACTGAGCAGGTTGGGTTTGTACTCGTTGGAATTTAGAAGGCTGAGGGAGGATCTTATAGAGACCTATAAGATAATGAAGGGGCTGGATAGGGTAGAGATGGAGAGATTCTTTCCACTTAGAAAGGAAACTAGAACTAGAGGGCACAGCCTCAAAATAAAGGGGGGTCAGTTTAGGACAGAGTTGAGGAGGAAGTTCTTCTCTCAGAGGGTGGTGAACCTCTGGAATTCTCTGCCCACTGAAGTGGTGGAGGCTCCCTCGTTGAATATGTTTAAATCACGGATAGATGGATTCCTGATCGGTAAGGGAATTAGGGGTTATGGGGATCAGGCGGGTAAGTGGAACTGATCCACTTCAGATCAGCCATGATCTTATTGAATGGCGGGCAGGCTCGAGGGGCTAGATGGCCTACTCCTGCTCCTATTTCTTATGTTCTTATGTCTTCTGAATGATTCTGACAAATGTTTGGTGAGTTTAAGTTAGCTGTTTATTTGATCCATTGAAAGTCCTCAGATAAAAGCTTAATGTTGGTTTCATAATTTCAAAATATCCAAATTTTGTTTAATTTCTCCAGTGACAATAATAGTTTCTTCCCTCTTATGTATATCAACCAGCTTGATTTGGCCTATCCTGGCTGGTATCCGGGGTGAAAATTATTTGGTTGGTCATCTATTATTATTTCACTTGGTCCCCTTTTTGTGCATAGTCTCTTGACTGGTCCTTTGTCACGAAACAGAAGGATGCTGTTAGAATGAAAGTGTTGGTTTGTGCAAAAAGATAAATCAAAACGGCCATGTATTTTTTAATCCTGATTGGGCAGAACTAAGGGAACAGGATGTTCTTGGAGATCGATACATTTTAGTAGGCAGAGGGCTGTGGTCAGGAAGCAGTACACAGATGCAGATGAGGTGCTGAAGAAGTAGCAGCACAAGAGAGAGAGCCAGTGTTTTTTTCAGAAAACAGCCCAGCTAAACATGAAGCAGTGAAGGCAGAAGTCAGTTTGTGAAAAAGATCATTTGCTGTGCTGGACCGAAGACCATTCCCAAGTGGGACTTCGATGTTGTGGCCATTTCGGAGACATGGATAGAGCAGGGACAGGAATGGTTGTTGCAGGTTCCGGGGTTTAGATGTTTCAGTAAGATCAGGGAAGGTGGTAAAGGAGGGAGAGGTGTGGCGTTGTTAGTCAAGGACAGTATTACGGTGGCAGAAAGGACGTTTGATGAGGACTCATCTACTGAGGTAGTATGGGCTGAGGTTAGAAACAGGAAAGGAGAGGTCACCCTGTTGGGAGTTTTCTATAGGTCTCCGAAAAGTTCCAGAGATGTAGAGGAAAGGATTGCAAAGATGATTCTGGATAGGAGCGACAGTAACAGGGGAGTTGTTATGGGGGACTTTAACTTTACAAATATTGACTGGAAACGCTATAGTTTGAATACTTTAGATGGGTCAGTTTTTGTCCAATGTGTGCAGGAGGGTTTCCTGACACAGTATGTAGATAGGCCAACAAGAGGCGAGGCCACATTGGATTTGGTACTGGGTAATGAACCAGACCAGGTGTTAGATTTGGAGGTAGGTGAGCACTTTCGTGATAGTGACCACAATTCGGTTACGTTTACTTTAGCGATGGAAAGGGATAGGTATATACCGCAGGGCAAGTGTTATAGCTGGGGGAAAGGAAATTATGGTGCGATTAAGCGAGATTTAGGATGCGTAGGATGGGTAAGAAATCTGCAGGGGATGGGCACAATTGAAATGTGGAGCTTGTTCAAGGAACAGCTACTGCGTGTTCTTGATAAGTATGTACCTGTCAGACAGGGAGGAAGTGGTCGAGCGAGGGAACCGTGGTTTACTAAAGAAGTTCATTCTCTTGTGAAGAGGAAGAAGGAGACTTATGTAAAGATGAGACGTGAAGGCTCAGTTAGGGCGCTTGAGAGTTACAAGTTAGCCAGGAAGGACCTGAAGAGAGAACTAAGAAGAGCCAGGGGGGGACATGAGAAGTCTTTGGCAGGTAGGATCAAGGAAAACCCTAAAGCTTTCTATAGGTATGTCAGGAATAAAAGAATGACGAGGGTAAGATTAGGGCCAGTCAAGGACAGTAGTGGGAAGTTGTGCGTGGAGTCCGAAGAGATAGGAGAGGCGCTAAATGAATATTTTTCGTCAGTATTCACACAGGAAAAAGACAACGTTGTGGAAGAGAATACTGAGATACAGGCTTTTAGACTAGACGGGATTGAGGTTAATAAGGAGGAGGTGTTAGCAATTCTGGAAAGTGTGAAAATAGATAAGTCCCCTGGGCCGGATGGGATTTATCCTAGGATTCTCTGGGAAGCTAGGGAGGAGATTGCAGAGCCTTTGGCTTTGATCTTTATGTTGTCATTGTCGACAGGAATAGTGCCAGAAGACTGGAGGATAGCAAATGTTGTCCACTTGTTCAAGAAGGGGAGTAGAGACAACCCTGGTAATTATAGACCAGTGAGCCTTACTTCTGTTGTGGGCAAAGTTTTGGAAAGGATTATAAGAGATAGGATTTATAATCATCTAGAAAGGAATAATTTGATTAGGGATAGTCAATACGGTTTTGTGAAAGGTAGGTCGTGCCTCACAAACCTTATTGAGTTCTTTGAGAAGGTGACCAAAGAGGTGGATGAGGGTAAAGCAGTTGATGTGGTGTACATGGATTTCAGTAAAGCATTTGATAAGGTTCCCCACGGTAGGCTATTGCAGAAAATACGGAGGCATGGGATTGAGGGTGATTTTGCAGTTTGGATCAGAAATTGGCTAGCTGTAAGAAGACAGACGGTGGTGGTTGATGGGAAATGTTCATCCTGGAGTTCAGTTACTAGTGGTGTACCGCAAGGATCTGTTTTGGGGCCACTGCTGTTTGTCATTTTTATAAATGACCTGGATGAGGGCGTAGAAGGCTGGGTTAGTAAATTTGCGGATGACACTAAAGTTGGTGGAGTTGTGGACAGTGCGGAAGGATGTTGCAGGTTACAGAGGGACATAGATAAGATGCAGAGCTGGGCTGAGAGGTGGCAAATGGAGTTTAATGCGGAAAAGTGTGAGGTGATTCACTTTGGAAGGAGTAACAAGAATTCAGAGTACTGGGCTAATGGTAAGATACTTGGTAGTGTGGATGAACAGAGGGATCTGGGTGTCCACGTGCATAGATCCCTGAAAGTTGGCACCCAGGTTGATAGGGTTGTTAAGAAGGCGTACAGTGTGTTAGCTTTTATTGGTAGAGGGATTGAGTTTCGCAGCCATGATGTCATGTTGCAGCTGTACAAAACTCTGGTGCGGCCGCACTTGGAGTATTGCGTACAGTTCTGGTCGCCGCATTATAGGAAGGATGTGGAAGCATTGGAAAGGGTGCAGAGGAGATTTACCAGGATGTTGCCTGGTATGGTGGGAAGGTCTGATGAGGAAAGGCTGAGTGACTTGAGGCTGTTTTCGTTAGAGAGAAGAAGGTTAAGAGGTGACTTAATAGAGGCATACAAGATGATCAGAGGATTAGATCGGATGGTGATGGCTCGCACGAGGGGACATAGCTTTAAATTGAGGGGTGATAGATATAGGACAGATGTCAGAGGTAGGTTCTTTACTCAGAGAGTAGTAAGGGCGTGGAATGCCATGCCTGCAACAGTACTGGACTCGTCAACGTTAAGGGCATTTAAAGGGTCATTGGATAAACATATGGATGATATTGGAATAGTGTAGGTTAGATGGGCTTTAGATTGGTTTCACAGGTCGGCGCAACATCGCGGGCCGAAGGGCCTGTACTGCACTGTAATGTTCTATGTTCTATGTTCTAAGTCCTGGGCACTGAAGCTGTACGGTGTAGTAGTCATTGGCTAGATTTGACTCATTGCTTTTTGTGGGTTGTTTGGGAAATGGATGGGTTCAGGTTCACAGAGAAAATAGATGCTTTTGGCTTTATAGTCTTGTGGGATTATCCCTTGCATTATGGTAAATAAAGTGACTTCTCTTAAACAACCCAAGTTAGACTACACTAATTGAATGCACAAGGCTGAATGTTTTAATGCTTGTTTTTCTTTGAACAAAGTACTTTGAACTTAGAAAACAGAACTCATCATGTTAATTGCGAGGGAGGAGGATATTTTGTACATCAACCTTGACATCTCACACAAATGGAATGATCAAGTCATGTGATGAGCAAGTGTCCCAGAATTCAGAACAAAATCACAGAATAACTCTACTGCTGTATGCCAAATATCGGTCTCCTCCTGCAAGTGTGGGTACTGGATTCCCATGTATATGAGCACATTTAAAAATGAAAGCTTTGTTTTTTTTTGGCTCCATCAGCATCACTGGAAGTCACAAAGCATTTATTAATCCTGCTATTATTTATAGAAGATATTCATTTGCTGTGTTATTAATTTCATTCATTAATTTCTACATGTGAGTTAAACATCATTTCAACTTCTGAGTCATGTATGTATCATGAAGATGTGACTAGGGGCGGTTGATGGAGGAGAACCGGTGGATGCGGTGTTTTTGGATTTCCAAAAGGCGTTTGATAAGGTGCCCCATAAAAGGCTGCTGAAGAAGATTAGGGCACACGGAGTTGGGGGTAGTGTGTTAAAGTGGATTGGGGACTGGCTATCCGACAGGAAGCAAAGAGTCGGAATAAATGGGTGTTTTTCCGGTTGGAGGAAGGTAACTAGTGGCGTGCCGCAGGGATCGGTACTCGGGCCGCAACTGTTTACCATTTATATAGATGATCTGGAGGAGGGGACGGAGTGTAGGGTAACGAAGTTTGCAGACGACACAAAGATAAGTGGAAAAGTGAATCGTGTGGAGGACGGAGAAGATCTGCAGAGAGATTTGGACAGGCTGAGTGAGTGGGCGAGGATATGGCAAATGGAGTATAACGTTGATAAATGCGAGGTTATACACTTTGGAGGAAATAATAACAAATGGGATTACTATCTCAATGGAAACAAATTAAAACATGCTACCGTGCAAAGGGACCTGGGGGTCCTTGTGCATGAGACGCAAAAGCCCAGTCTGCAGGTACAACAGGTGATCAAGAAGGCAAATGGGATGTTGGCCTATATTGCGAAGGGCATAGAATATAAAAGCAGGGATGTCTTGATGCACCTGTACAGGGCATTGGTGAGGCCGCAGCTGGAATACTGTGTGCAGTATTGGTCCCCTTATATGAGGAAGGATATATTGGCATTGGAGGGAGTGCAGAGAAGGTTCACCAGGTTGATACCGGAGATGAGGGGTTTGGATTATGAGGAGAGGCTGAGGAGATTGGGTTTGTACTCGTTGGAGTTTAGAAGGATGAGGGGGGATCTTATGGAGACTTATAAGATAATGCGGGGGCTGGATAGGGTGGAGGCGGAGAGATTCTTTCCACTTAGTAAGGAAGTTAAAACTAGAGGACACAGCCTCAAAAAAAAGGGGGGTCGGTTTAAGACAGAGTTGAGGAGGAACTTCTTCTCCCAGAGGGTGGTGAATCTCTGGAATTCTCTGCCCACTGAGGTGGTGGAGGCTACCTCGCTGAATATGTTTAAAGCGCGGATGGATGGATTCCTGATCGGTAAGGGAATTAAGGGTTATGGGGATCAGGCGGGTAAGTGGTACTGATCCACGTCAGATCAGCCATGATCTTATTGAATGGCGGGGCAGGCTCGAGGGGCTAGATGGCCTACTCCTGCTCCTATTTCTTATGTTCTTATGTTCTTATAAAAAGGTTCCAGTTTTCACAGGGTGGGATCTTCATCCCTTGCCTCATTATTATTGATCATTTTTTTCTGCTTCTCCAGCCCTTGAGTGGGCTGATCTGTGCAACAAGGAAACTAAATTCTATTATATTTTATAATCTATTGTAACTTGAATGTGATCTCTAAATATTGTCAATTTAGATTGATGCTCCTTTCTCTCTGACACTCCCCCATCCCCTGCAGATCACCTCCCTCAATATCAACATACATGGACTGAAAATGTTCTCCAGCTCTCCATTCATCTGTATCCATCTTTTGGATACTCCTCACCAGCTTTACTTGCTACCACCTTTAAAGTTTAAGTTTATTTATTACTGTCACAAGTAGGCTTACATTAACTGCAATGAAGTTACAGTTGAAATCCCCTAATTGCCACACTCCGGTGCCTATTCGGGTACACTGAGGGAGAATTTAGCACTACCAATGCACCTAACCAGCACATCTTTCGGATTATGGGAGGAAATCGGATCACCCAGAGGAAACACATGCAGATATGGGGAGAACGTGCAGACTCTGCACAGACAGTGACCCAAGCTGGGAATCAAACCCGGGTCCCTGGTGCTGTGAGGCAACAGTGCTAATCACTGTGCCACCATACCGTCCTAATTGTTCCACTCCAAATTATTTCTTTCCATTTTAGTGTTGCTAAATTTCAGAACAAAGAAAATTACAGCACAGGAACAGGTTCTTCAGCCCTCCAAGCCTGCACCAACCATGCTGCCCGACTAAACTAAAACCTCCTACCCTTCCGGGGACCATATCCCTCTATTCCCATCCTATTCATGTATTTCCAAACACCCCTTAAAAGTCACTATCGTATCTGCTTCCACTACCTCCCCTGGCAATGAGTTCCAGGCACCCACCACCCTCTGTGTAAAAAAACTTGCCTCGTACATCTCCTTTAAACCTTGCCCCTCGCACCTTAAACCTGTGCCCACTAGTAATGGACTCTTCCACCCTGGGAAAAAGCTTCTGACTATCCAATAGACTTGATAAACCTTCACAAATACAAAACCAGGATATGTGGAAGAGGGCAGAGAGATACTACAAACATGACATAAGAACACTGTCCTTGTCTGTCCATGCCCCTCATCTTGTAGACTTCAATCAGGTTGTCCCTCAACCTGATTGATTCCAGTGAGAACAAACCAAGTTTCTCCAACCTCTCCTCATAGCTAATGCCCTCCATACCAGGCAACATCCTGGTAAACCTTTTGACAGGTTATTAGTGTGTTTAATTTGGTTTTAAAACTGGTTTCTCTTTGGAGTATGTGTCAGAGCTTTGATCATTTAATTTGTTTCACCATTAACCATTTCATGCCATGTAGTTTGTGAAGTATTGAGCAAGTCTCATTCTTCCGTGCAGCTGCACCGTGTATTCTTGTATGTTCGCCCATTCAGAAGTTCCAAACTGCTTCTGGATTTTCACATCAATGTTTCAGAGGAATCTCACACTCGTGAGCCATCTTCACATATTTCCCTATCTGTCAGATGTAGAACTGTGTTCTTTTACCATGTAAGTAGCATCTCTCTGCCCTCTCCCACATATCCTGGTTTTGTATTTGCGGAGGTTTATCAAGTCTATTGGGATGGTGCTGCGAATTTCACTGCCTTCAAAAGGACGCACCTTTTAATAATTCTTCCAGAATCTTCTGAAGAAATGGAAAGTGAAAGGGGTCAGAGTCTTTGCTTATCCCCGCTTTACGATCCCAATGTCTCAGATTGTGGCGAGCATTCAAATTTAGAACATTCAGAGGCAAAGACACAGATATCTCCGAGAGAAAGCTATCAATTTACGAGCCTCAACTATACTTCCTTTGGTCAGAACATACATCAATGCCAGATTGAGATGCACCCCATATTCCAATTGCCATTTGTTGTTTTGATTTCCTGTCTCTATCTTTGACCTTAGTCCCATTATTATCCGATCCCCGTATGAGCCCTGGAGAAATATTGCAAGAAGTTTAAAAACACCAGGTTAAAGTCCAACAGGTTTATTTGGTAGCAAAAGCCACACCTTGTGTGGCTTTTGCTACCAAATAAACCTGTTGGACTTTAACCTGGTGTTGTTAAACTTCTTACTGTGTTTACCCCAGTCCAACGCCGGCATCTCCACATCAGAAATATTGCAATCCAGTAAAATATTCTCCTATCTTTAAAACAGAAACCAAACATTTCTATTTTATTCCCGGCAGTTACATGTGTTGATCGCTTATTCTTTATCATAAATAGCATCATCATTTTTTAAAGTAACTTGTAAAATCACAGTGCACTTTTCACATCTCAAAATTGTCCCAAATTCAAATAGCAGTGTTTTTGGCTGTCAGATTTCCATTAATGTCTATTTCATCCCTTCTTCAAAAGAAACTTTGTCCTTATATCCAAATAAACCATCTAGACTGTGTGTATTTGTTTTTATTCTTTTCTTAGGATCCCTTTAAATGTAAGTTTATTTCCAATTTGTTAACAATAGTTGCTGTTAGTTTTGGATGAGGAATGACAGTGAACAAGAATAATTTTGCTATGGTTAATATCACAAATTCTGGGATATTCTGTTTTTGGTGTGCTGTTGAAGCTGCTAACTATTCCTTTTTTATCCAGTTTCTTCCAGCAGTGAGAAAGTTATTTGCCACATACACCCATGACCTGGAGTCATCAGTTTGCTCATTATTAGCTAAAACAGGATACATCTGCTATTCCGATCTGTTCTTGGCCAGCAATGTTCACTGCCACAGCAATGCACCTTGTCTCTTTGAGAGGACTCTGATTTATCCAACTGCACTGCCCTTTTAAAAGTGTTTTTAAAGTTTATTTATTAGTGTCACAAGTAGGTTTACATTAACACTGCAATTAAGTTATTGTGAAAATCCCCTGGTCTCCACACTCCAGTGCCTGTTTGGGTACACTGACGGAGAATTTAGCATGGCCAATGCACCAAACCAGCACGTTTATTGGACTGTGGGAGGAAACCAGGACACCCGGAGGAAACCCATGCAGACATGGGGAGAACATGCAGACTCCGCACAGACAGTGACACAAGACAGGAATCGAACCCAGATCCCTGACACTGTGAGGCAGCAGTGCAAACCACTGTGACACCGTGGTGCCAACTTCCACACATCCCTGCAAATTCTTTGCTTTAAAGTCTTTATCCTTTGGAAAGATACTATTGAATCTACTTTCAGGCAGATCAGAACAACTCGCTGCAACAAAAAATAAAATTTCATCTCCCCCTCTGGCTCCTTTGCCAATTACTTTAGAGGGATTCACTTTCTGCCAACCCCTCTCACCCACTTTCCCTAAAGTGCAGCAATCTCATCAGGAAAAATCCAGAAAAATCAAATATTTTTACTGATAAAGCTTTAGCATGGCCAATCAACCGAACCCGCACATCTTTGGAGTGTGGGAGGAAACCGGAGCACCCGGAGGAAATCCACGCAGACACGGGGAGAATGTGCGGGTGTGGTGCAGGGACCAGGACAAAGCCGCTGCACTGACCATTGTCTGGCCGGGTCTTCCAGCCTTTCCCATTGGACAACAGCTCAGCGCGGCTGGAGGGAAAAGTCTCTCCCACCCCCACGTGGGGCTCAACCCTTCATTCTCCGTCTGTGGGGGATTGACCAATGGGAACTCTGGAGGACCGGAAGGACTTTGCTCCTCCAACCAATCAGAGCTCCCTCATTGTCTGAATGCGTAAGTTGGACAATGAGCTTGTTCACCTGCTCATTGCTGTCCAGCAAAGCTGCTGCTCCTCTCTCTCTGAATGAAGATTGAGCTTCAGACAGACAAACTTTCTCCTGTCTCTAACATCTGTGACTAAAACACTTTCTTTTCTCCCCCTTTCCATTTCTTTTCTCATTCTGGGCTTTAGTTTTCAAGTTCCAGCTCATCACTTGATTTGATTTGATTTATTATTGTCACATGTATTCGTATTAAATGAAAAGTATTGTTTCTTGCGCGCTATACAGACAAAGCATACTGTTCATAGAGAAGTAAAGGAGCGAGTGCAGAATGTAGTGTTACAGTCATAGCTAGGGCGTAGAGAAAGATCAACTTAATGCAGGGTAGGTCCATTCAAAAGTTTGATGGCAGCAGGGAAGAAGCTGTTCTTGAGTCGGTTGGTACGTGACCTCAGACTTTTGTATCTTTTTCCCGACGGAGGAAGATGGAAGAGAGAATGTCCGGGGCGCGTGGGACCCTTAATTGTGCTGGCTGCTTTTACGAAGCAGCGGGAAGTGTAGACAGAGTCAATGGATGGGAGGCTGGTTTGCGTGATGGATTGGGCTACATTCACGACCTTTTGTAGTTTCTTGCGGTCTTGGGCAGAGCAGGAGCCACACCAAGCTGTGATCCAACCAGAAAGAATGCTTTCTGTGGTGCATCTGTAAAAGCTGGTGAGGGTCGTAGCTGACATGCCAAATTTCCTTAGTCTTCTGAGAAACTCGCTTCCTAAATAAAATTCCTCCTCGCATTCTTCATGTATCTAACCAGCTAATACAGTGTATTACACACATCACCAGCCTGCTCATTTATGTCCAAATGTCAAACTTTAATGTAGAAGCCTGTATGGAGATTTTCAGCTCTCTGTGTCCAGGACAGGAAGCAGTGAGCATGGATCTGTCAATCAGCCTCAATCAGCACCTTCTGGAGAATTGGGAGGATGAATATTAGATGCAGGAGAGTGAGATTGGAGGGAGAGTGTGTGGGATGGAGATTTACAGCTTTAGAGAATGAGAGAGGAAAGAATATTCCATTATGTTGTGGGAAATTCTTTTAGGTGGCCTGATTAATTTAAAGACTGAATCTTTTCATTAAACATTTCATTTCACAAAGGCAAAAGAAGTTTATTCAATTCAATGAAATTCTTCAATTAAACTAGCTTTTAACATAGAACATAGAAACATAGAAACCCTACAGTGCAGAAGGAGGCCATTCGGCCCATCGAGTCTGCACCGACCACAATCCCACCCAGGCCCTACCCCCACATATTTTACCCGCTAATCCCTCTAACCTACGCATCCCAGGACTCTAAGGGACAATTTTTAACCTGGCCAATCAACCTAACCCGCACATCTTTGGACTGTGGGAGGAAACCGGAGCGCCCGGAGGAAACCCACGCAGACACGAGGAGAATGTGCAAACTCCACACAGACTTTTATTAAAACATTGAAATGTTAGAATCAAAAACATTACAAATTAACAATATGTGAGGTGATTCATTTTGGTAGGACTAATTTAAATGTGGATTACAGGGTCAAAGGTAGGGTTCTGAAGACAAGGGAGAATCAGAGAGATCTTGGGGTTCATATCCACAGATCTCTAAAGGTTGCCACTCAAGTGGATAGAGCCGTGAAGAAGGCCTATAGTGTGTTAGCTTTTATTAACAGGGGGTTGGAGTTTAAGAGCCGTGGGGTTATGCTGCAACTGTACAGGACCTTGGTGAGACCACATTTGGAATATTGTGTGCAGTTCTGGTCACCTCACTATAAGTATGATGTGGAAGCGCTGGAAAGAGTGCAGAGGAGATTTACCAGGATGCTGCCTGGTTTGGAGGGTAGGTCTTATGAGGAAAGGTTGAGGGAGCTAGGGCTGTTCTCTCTGGAGCGGAGGAGGCTGAGGGGAGACTTAATAGAGGTTTATAAAATGATGAAGGGGATAGATAGAGTGAACATTCAAAGACTATTTCCTCGGGTGGATGGAGCTATTACAAGGGGGCATAACTATAGGGTTCGTGGTGGGAGATACAGGAAGGATATCAGAGGTAGGTTCTTTACGCAGAGAGTGGTTGGGGTGTGGAATGGACTGCCTGCAGTGATAGTGGAGTCAGACACTTTAGGAACATTTAAGCGGTTATTGGATAGGCACATGGAGCACACCAGGATGATAGGGAGTGGGATAGCTTGATCTTGGTTTCAGATAAAGCTCGGCACAACATCGTGGGCCGAAGGGCCTGTTCTGTGCTGTACTGTTCTATGTTCTATGTTTCTATGTTCAGACAAACATGCAATTAGGATAAGACAAATCTCATTTTGGCCAAAATGGGAGATCAATGGTTCCACCTACACAGCTAATGAGCTAGCAGGCTTTCACAAAAGATCTTAGATTTCATGCCAAAGAGCAGAATTGGTTATAGTTTTCATTATCAGATTATACAGCCCAACACTTAATTAAAAGCAATTTCATTTATTCACTGTTCTGTCCATAGAAAACATAGAACATTAAACATAGAACATTACAGCGCAGAACAGGCCCTTCGGCCCACGACGCTGCACCGACCAGTTAAAAAAAAAAAAAAAAACTGTGACCCTCCAACCTAAACCAATTTCTTTTCGTCCATGAACCTATCTACGGATCTCTTAAACGCCCCCAAACTAGGCGCATTTACTACTGATGCTGGCAGGGCATTCCAATCCCTCACCACCCTCTGGGTAAAGAACCTACCCCTGACATCGGTTCTATAACTACCCCCCCTCAATTTAAAGCCATGCCCCCTCGTGCTGGATTTCTCCATCAGAGGAAAAAGGCTATCACTATCCACCCTATCTAAACCTCTAATCATCTTATATGTTTCAATAAGATCCCCTCTTAGCCGCCGCCTTTCCAGCGAAAACAATCCCAAATCCCTCAGCCTCTCCTCATAGGATCTCCCCTCCATACCAGGCAACATCCTGGTAAACCTCCTCTGCACCCTCTCCAAAGCCTCCACATCCTTCCTGTAATGTGGGGACCAGAACTGCACACAGTACTCCAAGTGCGGCCGCACCAGAGTTGTGTACAGTTGCAACATAACGCTACGACTCCTAAATTCAATCCCCCTACCAATAAACGCCAAGACACCATATGCCTTCTTAACAACCTTTTCTACTTGATTCCCAACTTTCAGGGATCTATGCACACATACACCTAGATCCCTCTGCTCCTCCACACTATTCAAAGTCCTCCCGTTAGCCCTATACTCAACACATCTGTTATTCCTACCAAAGTGAATTACCTCACACTTCTCCGCATTAAACTCCATCCGCCACCTCTCGGCCCAACTTTGCAACCTGTCTAAGTCTTCCTGCAGACTACGACACCCTTCCTCACTGTCTACCACACCACCGACTTTGGTGTCATCAGCAAATTTGCTAATCCACCCAACTATACCCTCATCCAGATCATTAATAAATATTACAAACAGCAGTGGCCCCAAAACAGATCCCTGAGGTACACCACTTGTAACCGCACTCCATGATGAATATTTACTATCAACCACCACCCTCTGTTTCCTATCCGCTAGCCAATTCCTGATCCAATTTCCTAGATCACCCCCAATCCCATACATCTGCATTTTCTGCAGAAGCCTACCATGGTGAACCTTATCAAACGCCTTACTAAAATCCATATATACCACGTCCACTGCCTTGCCCCCATCCACCTCCTTGGTCACTTTCTCAAAAAACTCAATAAGGTTAGTAAGGCACGACCTACCTGCCACAAAACCATGCTGACTATCACCTATCAATTCATTACTCTCCAAATAACTATAAATCCTATCCCTTATAATTTTTTCCAACATCTTGCCGACAACAGAAGTGAGACTCACCGGTCTATAATTCCCGGGGAAGTCTCTGTTCCCCTTCTTAAACAATGGGACAACATTCGCTAACCTCCAATCTTCTGGTACTATACCAGAGGCCAACGACGACCTGAAGATCAGAGCCAGAGGCTCTGCAATCACTTCTCTTGCCTCCCAGAGAATCCTTGGATAAATCCCATCCGGACCAGGGGATTTATCTATTTTCAGACCCTCCAGAATATCCTGCACATCCTCCTTATCAACTGTAATACTGTCTATTCTACTCCCTTGCAACCCAGTGTCCTCCTCAGCTATATTCATGTCCCCTTGCGTGAACACCGAAGAGAAATATTGGTTCAATGCTTCACCAATCTCCTCCGGTTCCACACATAACTTCCCTCTGCCATCTATAACTGGCCCTAAACTTGCCCT
The DNA here is from genome assembly GCF_964213995.1 of Mustelus asterias. Taxonomy (NCBI): domain Eukaryota; kingdom Metazoa; phylum Chordata; class Chondrichthyes; order Carcharhiniformes; family Triakidae; genus Mustelus; species Mustelus asterias. The sequence continues at coordinate 54,826,041 of NC_135812.1, read as the reverse complement.
AACCAACCTTCTGTTCTTGACATACCTATAGAACGCCTTAGGATTCTCTTTAACCCTATCCGCCAAAGTCTTCTCATGTCCCCTTTTAGCCCTTCTAAGCTCGCTCTTCAACTCCCTCTTAGCCAATCTAAAGCTTTCTAGTGCACTACCCGAGTGCTCACGTCTCATCCGAACATAAGCCTCCTTTTTCTTTTTAACCAACAAAGAAACTTTTTTGGTGCACCACGGTTCCCTAGCCCTACCAATTCCTCCTTGCCTGACAGGGACATACCTATCACAGACTCGCAGTAGCTGCTCCTTGAAAAAACTCCACATGTCGGACGTTCCCAGTCCCTGTAATCTCCTAGTCCAACCTATGTTTCCTAATTCTCTCCTAATAGCCTCATAATTACCCTTCCCCCAGCTAAAACCACTGGCCCGAGGTTCATGCCTATCCCTTTCCATCACTAAGGTGAACGTAACCGAATTGTGGTCACTATCACCAAAATGCACACCAACTTCCAAGTCTAGCACCTGGTCTGGCTCATTTCCCAGCACCAGATCCAATATAGCCTCACCTCTAGTTGGCCTGTCTACATACTGAGTCAAAAAACCTTCCTGCACGCTTTGAACAAAAACTGACCCCTCTAACGAGCTAGAGCTATAACAATTCCAGTCAATATTAGTCAAGTTAAAATCCCCCATAACAATTGCCCTATTACTTTCACTCCTAAGCAGGATTGACTCCGCAATCCTTTCCTCAACCTCTCTAGAACTTTTAGGAGGTCTATAAAAGACTCCCAACAGGGTGACCTCTCCTCTCCTATTTCTAATCTCCGCCCATACTACCTCAACAGATAAGTCCTCATCAAACCTCCTCTCTGACACTGTGATACAATCTCTGACCAATAATGCTACCCCTCCCCCTCTTCTACCTCCTTCCCTACTTCGACTAAAACATTTGAACATAGAAAATTACAGCTCAGAAACAGGCCTTATGGCCCTTCTTGTCTGGCCGAACCATTTTATGCCGAGTCCCACTGACCTGCACTTGGACCATATCCCTCCACACCCCTCTCATCCATGAACCCGTCCAAGTTTTTCTTAAATGTTAAAAGTGGTTTTTACCACTTTAAGTGGCATTAAAAGTGGCATTTACCACTTTATCCGGCAGCTCATTCCACACTCCCACCACTCTCTGCGTGAAGAAGCCCCCCCTAATATTCCCTTTAAACTTTTCTCCTTTCACCCTTAACCCATGCCCTCTGGTTTTTTTCTCCCCTAGTCTCAGCGGAAAAAGCCTGCTTGCATTCACTCTATCTATACCCATCAAAATCTTATACACCTCTATCAAATCTCCCCTCAATCTTCTACGCTCCAGGGAATAAAGTCCCAACCTATTCAATCTCTCTCTGTAACTCAGCTTCTCAAGTCCCGGCAACATCCTTGTGAACCTTCTCTGCATTCTTTCAATCTTATTTACATCCTTCCTGTAACTAGGTGACCAAAACTGTACACAATCTCCAAATTCGGCCTCACCAATGCCTTATATAACCTTACCATAACACTCCAACTTTTATACTCGATACTCCGATTTATAAAGGCCAATGTACCAAAAGCACTCTTTACGACCCTATCCACCTGTGACGTCACTTTTAGGGAATTCTGTACCTGTATTCCCAGATCCCTTTGTTCAATTGCACTCTTCAGAGTCCTACCATTTACCCTGTACGTTCTTCTTTGGTTTGTCCTTCCAATGTGCAATATCTCACACTTGTCTGCGTTAAATTCCATTTGCCAATTTTCAGCCCATTTTTCTAGTTGGTCCAAATCCCTCTGCAAGCTTTGAAAACCTTCCTCACTGTCCACTACACCTCCAATCTTTGTATCATCAGCAAACTTGCTGATCCAATTGACCACATTATCATCCAGATCATTGATATAGATGACAAACAACAATGGACCCAACACTGATTCCTGCGGCACACCACTAGTCACAGGCCTCCACTCAGAGAAGCAATCCTCCACAACCACTCTCTGGCTTCTTCCATTGAGCCAGTGTCTTATCCAATTTACTAGCTCCCCATGTATACCTAGTGACTGAACCTTCCTAACTAACCTCCCATGAGGGACCTTGTCAAAGGCCTTGCTGAAATCCAGGTAGACAACATCCACCGCCTTCCCTTCATCCACTTTCCTAGTAACCTCCTCGAAAAACTCTAATAGATTGGTCAAACATGACCTACCACGCACAAAGCCATGTTGGCTCTCCCTAATAAGTCCCTGTCTATCCAAATATTTGTAGATCCTATCCCTTATCACACCTTCCAATAACTTGCCCACCACCGACGTCAAACTTACTGGCCTATAATTTCCCGGATTTCTTTTGGAACCTTTTTTAAACAACGGAACAACATGAGCCACCCTCCAATCATCCGGCACCTCCCCCGTGAATACTGACATTTTAAGTATGTCTGCCAGGGCCCCTGCAAGTTCAACACTAGCTTCCCTCAAGGTCCGTGGGAATACCCTGTCCGGTCCTGGGGATTTATCCACTCTGATTTGCCTCAAGACAGCGAGCACCTCCTCCCCTTTAATCTGTAAAGGTTCCATGGCCTCCCTACCAGTTTGCCCTATTTCCGTAGACTCCATGCCCGTTTCCTCAGTAAATACGGATGCAAAAAAACCATTTAGTATCTCCCCCATCTCATTTGGTTCCATACACAGTCTACCACTCTGGTCTTCAAGAGGACCAATTTTATCCCTCACTATCCTTTTGCTCCTAACATACCTATAGAAGCTGTTTGGATTTTCCTTCACTCTGTCTGCCAAAGCAACCTCATGTCTTCTTTTAGCCCTCCTGATTTCCCAATCTAACAATGGCATGTCCTTCAATCAATCATATTTTGACACGTTCAAATATTGATCTGTCATTCGTCTGTCAATTTTACGAAAGTTCTGTCTCAAAAATGGCTTCTTATGATTCAACATTTCTCTAACCAAGTTAAACCAGTTATGTTGAAGGCACCTTTATCTATTGGATTTATTCTCCTGGTTTAGATATGTATTGGTAATTTACTTTGTTGCATTATTTGTGCCTGACTTGTGCTGATATCTTTTATGAATATATTTTTCATTTAATGGCATGTTAAAAACATTTCTTAGAGACATTATTAAGATGTTACTTACATATTTTTAATTATTCTCAAACCACATATTAAAACATAAGCTGCTAATTATCCTCAGAGAGTGCAGAATGTAGTGTTACAGTCATAGCTAGGGAGTAGAGAAAGATCAACATAATGCAGGGTAGGCCCATTCAAAAGTCTGATGGTAGCAGGGAAGAAGCTGTTCTTTTGAGTCGCTTGGTACATGACCTCAGACTTTTGTATCTTTTTCCTGACGGAAGAAGGTGGAAAAGAGAATGTCCAGGGTGTGTGGGGTCCTTAATTATGCTGGCTGCTTTGCCAAGGCAGCGGGAAGTATAGACAGTCAATGGATGGGAGGCTGGTTTGCGTGATGATTGGGCTACATTCACAACCTTTTGTAGTTTTGCGGTCTTGGGCAGAGCAGGAGCCACACCAAGCTGTGATCCAACCAGAAAGAATGCTTTCTATGATGCATCGGTAAAGGTTGCTGAGAGTCGGAGCTGACATGCCAAATTTCCTTGGCATCCTGAGAAACTCGGTTCCTAAATAAAATTCCACCTCAATTCTTCATGTATCCCTAACCAGCTAATGCAGTGCATTACCCACATCATCAGCTTGCTCATTTATGTCCAAATGTAAAACTTTAACATGGCAGCCTGCATGGAGATTTTGAGGTCTCTGTATCCAGGACAGGAAGCAGTGAGCATGGATCTGTCAATCAGCCTGAATCAGCACCTTCAGGAGAATTGGGAGGGTGAATATTAGACACAGCAGAGTGAGAATGGAGGGAGAGTGTGTGGGATAGAGATTTACAGCTTTTGGAGAATGAGAGAGGAAAGAATGTTCCATAGAAACTAGAATTGTCTGTTTTGAATTTCTAACCTGAACTGACACTGATGACTTTTGTAAATTGTTTGTACAATATAGTAGAAGAGAGGCATCTCAGAGAAAAATCTCAAATGTCATGTCTAGATCTGACAGAATCACTCAATTCCTTGTAAACTGAACATCATTGGCCTTCAAATCAGAAGGAGAAACATTTGACCAGTATGTCAACTGCAAAAGATCAAAGACAGAAATCTCAATCCAAACGTCACATCAAAATCTGATTCGCTCAATTCGTCGGGACATGAATATCATTGGACTTTGAATCTAAAAGGAAAATGTTTCTCTGCTCTGTCTGCTTGTGAACTTCCATGTGATTGGAAAAGCACCGACATGCACACACACACACGCACGCATGCACGCACGCACGCACGCACGCACGCACGCACACACCAGTGAGAGTGTTCCAGTGCACTGACTGTGGAACAAGGTTTAACACAGTAAGAAGTTTAACAACACCAGGTTAAAGTCCAACAGGTTTATTTGGTAGCAAAAGCCACACAAGCTTTCGGAGCTCCAAGCCCCTTCTTCAGGTGAGTGGGAATTCTGTTCACAAACAGAGCATATAAAGACACAGGCTCAATTTACATGAATAATGGTTGGAATGCGAATACTTACAACGAATCAAGTCTTTAAGATACAAACAATGTGAGTGGAGAGAGCATCAAGACAGGCTAAAAAGATGTGTATTGTCTCCAGACAAGACAGCCAGTGAAACTCTGCAGGTCCAGGCAAGGTTTAAAACAAGGTTTAACCAGTTACACAGCCTGAAAAACCATTGCAGCATTTATAGTGGGGTGAGACCAAACACGTGTTCTGTGTGTGGAAGCGGCTTCAACTGATCATTAAACCTGGAGAGTCACAAGGACACCTGCACCATGGAGACAATGTGGAAATATGCAGACTGTGGGAAGGGATTCATGTGCCCATGTATACTGGAAACACATCGGCGCATTCACACTGGGGAGAGACCGTTCAGCTGCTCTGTGTGTGGAAATGGATTAACTCAGTCATCCAGCTTGCTGAGACACAATCTTACCCACAACCAGGAGAGACCCTTTAAACACTCTGACTGTGGGAGTGGTTTCAAAAGCTCTCAGGATCTGATGGACCACCAATGCATTCACACTGACAAGAGACCGTTCAGCTGCTCTCAGTGCACAAAGAGATTTAGAACATCATCCAACCTGCCGAGACACCAGTGAGTTCTCACTGGGGAGGGACCATTCACCTGCTCTCAGTGTAGAAAGCGATTCTCGCAGTCATCCCACCTGTGGACACAGCAACGACTTCACACTCGGGAGAAGCCATTCACATGTTCTGTGTGTGGCATGGGATTCACTCAGTTATCACACTTGGAGACTCACCAGTGAGGTCACAAATGATGACAGTGGTTGTATTCTGCTGCTGTAAATCACATCCAGGACTGAACCATATTCATTCTGACAGTTAGTGAAGTGGGAGGGTTGGATGGTTTCTTTCTGCTGGACTGGCCGGTCTCAAGACTTTGCCTCCAATGGGCTGATGCTCTGTGAAAATCTAGTTCCATATTTCACATGGATCATAGAACCAAAGAGTTGTTTAGAGGGTAAAAGACATTCAGCATGGAATTTGCAAAAGACTGCCATATTGCAATGGAAATGGGCTGTCAGAGATTTATTTTGTTGAATATTTCTGGCTGTGTCTCACAGAAGGCAGTTACAGATTTTGTCTTGTGTAGTCAGTCACTCACTTGGAGTTGGTGAGGGAGGGAAGAATGTGGGTCAATTTCCCTGGCTCAGAGCTCGAGGGAGAAATCACTAATGAGCCTCAGAGTGAAAGGGAGTTATCTTTGTGGCAGGAAACAGTCAGCTTGAACAGTGAGCTTGGAAAGAACTGAGTAGAAGTTGCGGGAGCAAGCTGGGGAAAAGCAGTCACCTATCCAAAGCCAGGGCCAAAAGGCAGTGAGGCTCAAGCTGAAGCTGGGGATCCCACAGTCATGAGGTCTTAAAGAAATTCCGACAGGTCAAAATGACCCCAATTACCCATTAATGATGTAGATTTCCTATCGGATAACGATAGAGTGGGCAGTATTGTGTTTCCACAATCTGGGATAGTGACCTACAGTTGGAAGGTACTCCTGTGAGTAAAAATTCCTCACCTATTTCAGTTAAGCAAATCCAGTTAAGCAAAGAAATGATTCAAGTAGAAATACTGATGTACCCACCCCAGTGATGGATAGTAGAGAGGCAGCAAAAGTGCCAGCAGAATCTCGAATTAAACAATCTCAACAGGAAGGCCTAGGACCTCACAGTGACCCTGAAGGGTTAATAACACCCAACACTGAAATGTGCCTGTCAGGGCTGGAACAATACAGGACACAACAGCAGGAGTTCAGTCAAAGCCACTCAGATTGAGAAGAACGGCATCATGGCCGGAGACTTCAGAGAGATTGGACAAACTGGAATTGTTCTGTTTTGATCATGGAGTGATTCAGACAGAGAAGGAGGTCATTCAGCCCATCGATTCAGTGTCACATCTCTGCAGAGGAAACCAACCAATCCCATTGCCCCATTCTATCTGTTTTATTCTTCAAATTTCTTCAAGTGCCCATTAAATTTCCTGTTAAAATTGTTTATTGTCTCCACTTCCTCCACTCTTTTCCAGGTCATTCCCACTTCCTGTGTAAAAATATTCTTCCTCACATCCCCCCTGCCCCTCTCAACCAAAACCTTAAACCTGTGTCCCCCTTGTCCCTATCCCATTAGCTAATGTAAGAAGTCTCACAACACCAGGTTAAAGTCCAACAGGTTTATTTGGAATCTCAAGCTTTCGTAGCACTGCTCCTTCATCAGGTGAGTCAAGGAGTAGCGCTCTGAAACCTCATGATTCCAAATAAACCTGTTGGACTTTAACTTGGTGTAGTGAGACTTCTTACTGTGCCCACCCAAATCCACCGCAGGTATCTCCACATCATCAGCCTTGTTGACAGCGAATTCCAGGTCAGTACCATTCGCTACATCAAAATATTCTTCCTCAGATCCCCCCCCACCCCGCATCTCTGACCCAAACCTTAAATCTGCGTCCCCCTTATCCTTGTCCCATCAGCGAATGAGAACAGCTTTTCTTTGTCCACTTTATCTAAACCTGTCAGAATCTTGTCCACCTCTATCAGATCGCCCCTCAATCTTCTTTGCTCCAAGGAGAACAACCCCAGCTTCTCTAACCTAATCTTGCCATTCAAACCCCTCATCCCTGGAACCATTCTGGGAAATCTCCTCGACACCCTCTCAAGGAGCCTCACATCCTTCCTGAAGTCTGGTGACCCAGAACTGGGCTCAATACTCTAGTTGTGGCCTAACCAGAGCTTTAGAAAGATTCAGCGTCATTCCCTGCTTTTGTTCTCAATCCCTCTATTTCTGAAACCCAAGATGTCAGTTGCTTTGCTAATTCCTCTCTCCCTCTGTCCTGCCACCTTCAGTGATTTGTGTAGAAACATAGAAAAACTACAGCACAAAACAGGCCCTTCGGCCCCACAAGTTGTGCCGAACATATCCCTACCTTTTAGGCCTACCTATAACCCTCCATCCTATTAAGTTCCATGTACTCATCCAGGAGTCTCTTAAAAGACCCTATTGAGTTTGCCTCCACCACCACTGACGGCAGCCGATTCCACTCGCCTACCACCCTCTGTGTGAAAAACTTCATGAACCCTCAGCTCTGTCTGTCCCTGCTCACTCTTTAAAACAATGCCATTCAGTCTATATTGCTTCTCCCTATCCCTTCTGCCCAGTCCCATCCCCTCACACTTCTCTGTATTCAATTCCATCTGCCACTTCTGAGAATGTTAAGAGATTTAAATGTTAAACTAAACACACTAATAGACACTGCTTCCTAAAATATATCATGCATAATTAAAGATAAACCCCTCCCTTTAAATGCACACGAGGCTGATAAAGCACAATTACTCCATACACCCCCCATCCCCATCCATCAATACATCATTGTATTGATGCTAGCTCACTGAAAGAGTGATGCAATTAATCCCATCACTTTGCAATTTTCTCTTCCTTTCAAAAGTCTGTCCAGTTCCCTGATGAAAGATTGGGTTGAATTTGCTTCCAGCAGGTTTTCAGACAGTGAATGCTAAATCACAACAACAGTGTTTTTTAACCAATCAATTTTTGATTTCATTTGATTTATTATTGTCACATGTATTAGTATACAGTGAAAAGTATTGTTTCTTGCAAGCTATACAGACAAAGCATACCATTCATAGAGAAGGAACGAGAGAGTGCAGAATGTAGCGTTACAGTCATAGCTAGGGTATAGAGAAAGATCAACTTAGTGTGAGGTAGGTCCATTCAAAAGTCTGATGGCAGCAGGGAAGATTTTGTATATATTGAGTTTAGATTTTGACAGAGGATTGAGAAAGGTGTGACGAAAGAGGTTATAACCTCATGGTTCAGAAATTGGAATGGGCATCGCACTAATAGAGAGACAGCAAGGTGCTGGAGGACCGACTGGCAAATGGCCCTCCAGCCAATCAGGGCACGGGAGGGGGTGACCGGGGCTGATGGTGATGTGATCCCCAAGGTTCAGTGTCCCTGTGTCCAAAGCGGCGAGTCCCGGGAACAGGGGACAGAGGAGCTGAAGAGAAACCATTTGTGTCCAAAACATTGTGAACATCCTTTTATATCCTGATTGTCTTTGATCCTCAAGTCATTTTCTGTTTGGTTTAACCATGTTCTGTTTCATTAATAAACTTTTATCGGTAAAAATATTGGATGTTGCTGGATTTTTCCTGATTAGATTGATAGGTGCGGCATGGTGTCACAGCGGTTAGCACTGCTGCCTCACAGAGTCAGGGATCCGGATTCGATTCTCAGCTTGGGTCACTGTCTGTGTGGAGTTTGCACGTTCTCCCCGTGTCTGCGTGGGTTTCCACCTGTAATAAAGTTGTATACATAAGGTTAAAACTGTGGTGTTTGACAAATGTAAATCGTCAAAGGAAATGCTAAACCAAAAGAAGAAATTATATATCTTTAAAAGAATGCGCCTTTGTGCTTGGAATTTAAACTGCAGAAAGCAGGCTGCAGAAGCCAATTTTGCAATATTTGTATCCAAAGCAGCGGCCAGCATTCCAACAGAGCAAAACAAGCTTTTGAATTGAACCAGTGGGTTTAAAGCAAGCTCACAGAGGCACTGGATCAATGGAATTCAAATGTGAGGTTTGTTGACAGCCTCAAGCCACTCAAATCACAGAAATACAGTGAGGTGATTCCAGGTATTTAAACCCAGGCAAGGGGAGATGACAGTTAGAGTAATCTGGCCACCTCTTTCATCAGAAGGAGGTAGAGACTAGGCTCTCATATTGAATCCTGCAGTTGAATGTACGCCTTCGTCAAACTTACCATCTACAGTCAAAAAATAGGTCAACTCGGAAGATGTTTTAGGCCTGAACAGCAAAGACTTTCAAACTTCTAATAAGTTGGTGGTATATATATCCTTTTGAAAGTGATTGGAGTTTAGAAGCCTTTGTTTCATTCATGAATGTTGCATTATTAGGATTTCTATTAGGATTGTTACTCAGTTTGTTAATTGTTTTAATAAGGTTGTCAGCAGTTCTAAAATAAAGACCTGTTAATTGTTCATGATAAAGAATGTCAGATCCTGCTTTAATTTACCTAAACTAATAACTTCCTACTCCCTCACACACTTATTTAAAATTATGAGGCGAGGTATATCTCTTTGTGTGTTCCAAAATCACACAGATGGAAATATCATAACAAAATTGGGAGCTCAACCGAGATCTGTATGGTCACAGGTATTTAACCAAATTCTCAGAGATGGGAAAAGCTATTTAGTCTCAGTTAAACCCAAATATGGGAAATTGCTCTGGAAATTGCTAAAGAGGTTTTGAAATTTGAAGATGTGTCCCAAATTTGCCAAGAAACTTTAGAAAAACAGAGAAAGATGACATTTGTGGAATTGGCAGACAGACTAGAATTGGGTTTAACCAGGGATGGTAAGAAAGCTGAACTTGTTAGTCAAGCATTTAGGAATAGCAGAGAAACAGCCAGAGACAGTAGAGTCAGAAAGAATTAAGTTGCAAATGGGATGATTGGAGGCAGAAAAAAGGACTAAAAAGAGAGAAGAAAAAGAGAGAGAAGAGCCCTAGCAGAAGAAAAGGAAAGAGCGAGAGAAAGGGAAAAAGAGAAGGCCCTGGCAGAAGAAAGGGAAGAAGGTAGAGAAGAAAGAAAAAGGGAAAGAAAGAGAGAAGAAAGAGAAAAGGAAAGAAAGTGAAAGGCCCTGGCAGAAGAAAAAGAGAGAGGTTGTTTCAGTTAGAAAAGAAAAAAAGAGTTCAAATGGCAGTAGAAAGAATATCAGATAGAAGTGATAATGAGCAGACTCAGCATAGCCAACCGCCTGGTAAGGATATATATAAATATATCCAAACATTACCAACATTCAAGGAGAATGACACAGAAGTCGTTTTCATACCCTTTGAGAAATTGACTATACAGATGAAGTGGCCGGAGGATATGTTGGTAATGTTAATTCAGACCAAATTGCTTGGCAGGGTTGTCAGAGGAGGTGTCAGGAAACTATGACGAGGTGAAGAAGGCTGTTCTGACTGCTTATGATTTGGTACCAGAAGAATATAGACAGAGGTTCAGGAATGTACGAAAGGAACCTGGTCAGACATATATCGAATTTGAGAAAGAGAAACAGAACAATGTGAGAGTTTTAAAGATGGAAAATGCATATGAGGCCCTCCGAAATATAATTCCGCTGGAGGAGTTCAAAACTCACTTCCAGATGGGATAGGAGGGATGTTGAGGGACAGAGGGTTCAGGGAGCGAGAAGAGCTGCAGAGATGGCGGATGAGTATGCATTAGTGCATAAATTAAAATTTGGCTTCTGACAACGATCTTTTTCCATGAAGGATAAAGATTTAGGGAGAGGGAGAACCTTATAAGAAAAAACAAAAGTACATAACACTGGGACCAGTTTATCCCCTGTGAAAAAAGACACCCCAGAGGATGCAACAAGGGTGAAAGTCCTTAGATCGGACACACAAAGGCACAGTTCTAGTGGCCTAAGAAAGGCCCGGAGTAAAAGGAAGTGGTAGAAGAAGCTAAGTAGGACTAAATAAAGTCGTGAAAGTAATCTCGACAGAAGTCGAGGAGATGAAGGAGTGTGCACAGCCTAGGCACAGGCTGTGGCAGGGTTGTGTGGTGTCGTGGTCACTGTTCTCCTGAAAGCTGGGTAGTTTGCTGCGTACAATGGTCTGTTTGAGGTTGCGCGGTTGTTTGAAGGCAAGTAGTGGGGGTGTGGGGATGGCCTTGGCGAGATGTTCATCTTCATTGATGACATGTTGAAGGCTCCGGAGAAGATGTCATAGCTTCTCCGCTCTGGGACACTACTGGACGATGAAGGGTACTCTGTCTGCCGTGTCTCGTGTTTGTCTTCTGAGGAGGTCGGTGCGGTTTTTCACTGTGGTGTGTCGGAACTGTCGATCGATGAGTTGAGTGCCATATCCTGTTCTTATGAGGGCATCTTTCAGTGTCTGAAGGTGTCTGTTGCGATCCTCCTCATCTGAGCAGACCTTGTGTATATGGAGGACTTGTCTGTAGGGGATGGCTTCTTTAACGTGTTTAGGGTGGAAGCTGGAGAAGTGGAGCATCGTGAGGTTATCCGTGGGCTTGCGGTACAGTGAGGTGCTGAGGTGACCGTCCTTAATGGAGATGCGTGTGTCCAAGAATGCAGCTGATTCCAGAGAGTAGTCCATGGTGAGTCTGATGGTGGGATGGAACTTGTTGATGTCATCATGTAGTTATTTCAGTGATTGTTCACCATGAGTCCAAAGGGAGAAAGAAGTGCAAAGAATTGTACCGACAACTGAACAGCAAGGTGCACTACAGACAGTTACCCGCAGATCCAATCAAAGAACACACCCGTCAACTCAACAGACTGATCAAGACTTTTGATCCGACCTTCAGAGCACCCTCCGTGCTCTCATCCCACATACTCCTCGCATTGGAGATCTCTACTGCCTCCTGAAGATACACAAGGCCAACACATCCGGCCATCCCATCGTATCGGGCAATGGGACCCTGTGTGAGAACCTCTCTCGCTACATCGAAGGCATCCTGAAATCCATCATACAAAGAACCCCGAGCTTCTGTCATGACATTACAGACTTCTTACAGAAACTCAGCACCCATGGAGCAGTTGAACCAGGAACACTCCTCGTCACGATGGATGTCTCGGCACTCTACACCAGCATCCCCCACGACAACGGCATTGCTGCAACTGCCTCAGTACTCAGCAACTGGCAATCTCTAGATGCAATTCTACATCTCATTCGCTTCTTCCTGGACCACAATGTCTTCACCTTCAACAACCAGTTCTTCATCCAGACACATAGAACAGCCATGGGGACCAAATTCGCACCTCATATGCTAACATCTTCATGCACAGGTTCGAACAAGACTTCTTCACCGTAGAGGACCTTCAACCAACGTTATACATTGATGACATTTTCTTCCTTTTGGACTCAGAGCGAAAAATCATTGAAACAACTATATGATGGCATCAACAAGTTCCATCCCACCATCAGATTCACCATGGACTACTGTCCAGAATCAGCATTCTTGAACACATGCATTCCATCAAGGACGGTCACCTCAGCACTTCACTGTACCGCAAGCCCACAGATAACCTCACGATGCTCCACTTCTCCAGCTTCCACCCTAAACATGTTAAAGAAGCCATCCCCTATAGACAAGCCCTCCGTATACACAGAATCTGCTCAGATGAGGAGGATCGCAACAGACACCTCCAGACACTGAAAGATGCCCTCATAAGAACAGGATATGGCGCTCAACTCATCGATCGACATTTCTGAAGCGCCACAGTGAAAAACTGCACAGACTTCCTCAGAAGACAAACATGGGACATGGCGGACAGAGTACCCTTCATCGTCCAGTACTTCCCCGGAGCAGAGAAGCTATGACATCTTCTCCAGAGCCTTCAACATGTTATCGATGAATACGAACATCTTGCCAAGGCCATCCCCACACCCCCACTACTTGCTTTCAAACAACTGCGCAACCTCAAACAGACCATTGTCCACAGCAAACTACCCAGCCTTCAGGAGAACAGTGACCATGACACCACACAACCCTGCCACAGCAACCTCTGCAAGACGTGCCAGATCATCAACATGGATGCCATCATCTCACGTGAGAACACCATCCACCAGGTACACGGTACATACTCTTGTGATTCGGCCAACATTGGCTACCTGATACGCTGCACGAAAAGATGTCCTGAGGCATGGTACATTGGCGAGACTATGCAGACGCTATGACAACGGATGAATGGACACTGCTCGACAATCACCAGGCAGGAGTGTTCTCTTCCAGTCAGGGAACACTTCAGCAGTCACGGGCATTCAGCCTCTGATCTTTGGGTAAGCGTTCTCCAAGGCAGCCTTCACAACACACGACAACGCAGAATCGCTGAGCAGAAACTGATAGCCAAGTTCCGCTCACATGACGATGGCCTGAACCGGGATCTTGGGTTCATGTCACACTATCTGTAACCCCCACGACTTGCCTGGGCTTGCAAAATCTCACTAACTGTCCTGGCTGGAGACAATACACACCTCTTTAACCTGTGCTTAACCCTCTCTCCACTCACATTGTCTGCACCTGTAAAGACTTGATTACCTGTTAAGATTCGCATTCCAACCACTATCTTGTAAATTGAGTTTGTGTCTATATATGCCCTGTTTGTGAAACAAATCCTGCACTCACCTGATAAAGGAGCAGCGTTCCGAAAGCTCGTGCTACCAAATAAACCTGTTGGACTTTAACCTGGTGTTGTGAGATGACTTACTGAGCAATTTATTCTGGGAAATTATATAGCTGGATCACAAGTGGGAGTGATGCTCCTGGTAATAGAAAAGCCAAAAGGAAACCAGGGACCTGAGGAATTAAAAGAAAAAGACTGTGGAAAAGTGTCGGACTGTGTGGTGACAAGATCCTACAGCCATGAGTTAAAACAGGAACGGAGAGCATAAAGGAAAGAGGAAGAAGGTGAGGATCAGTTAGCTGACGCTATTTTTGAAATGGTTAAAGAAAAACCTGAGCAGGTAAAGGATCAGACAGAGGTGTTTAATTCTGAAAGATTAAATAGGGTATGTCATGTGAACATGCTCAAACAATATAATAACAGGAAAAGGGAACAAGAGAAACTGGTATTAGTTAAGTTCACTCAGAGTGAGGAATCAAATACCAAGGATATGGATTTAGATGCACCTCAAAACAAATTGGAACAATGCAGAAATCCTTGAAAACTGGGACCAGGTAGAAAGTTATTTGTCCCAAGAACAGAGAACTGAACTGAAAGACCTGTTAAAGACCTAATATAACAATATCCACCAATGCCTCTACTTTCTCAGAAGACTAAGGAAATTTGGTATGTCAGCTACGACTCTCACCAACTTTTATAGATGCACCATAGAAAGCTTTCTTTCTGGTTGTATCACAGCTTGGTATGGCTCCTGCTCTACCCAAGACCAAAAGGAACTACAAAAGATCATGAATGTAACCCAATCCATCACGCAAACCAGCCTCCCATCCATTGACTCTGTCTACACTTCCCACTGCCGCTGCAAAGCAGCCAGCATAATTAAGGACCCCACACACCCCGGATATTCTCTCTTTCACCTTCTTCCATCGGGAAAAAGATACAAAAGTCTGAGGACATGTACCAAGCAACTCAAGAACAGCTTCTTCCCTGTTGCCATCAGACTTTTGATTGGACTTACCTTGCATTAAATTGATCTTTCTCTACACCCTAGCTATGACTATAACACTACATTCTGCACTCTCTCCTTTCCTTCTCTATGAACAGTATGCTTTGTCTGTATTGTGTGCAAGAAACAATACTTTTCACTGTACACTAATACATGTGACAATAATAAATCAGATCAAATCAAATCCCAGGTGGCAGGTTGCAAATTAACTATTATCATGAGGTTGTGCGTCTCATTTCGAACCATTTTAAATTTAAATTTGGCTGGCTGAGTTACACCTGGGGCTCAGAAAAACCGGTAGCTAAAGAGAGGCAAAGACAGCTGGATCCCGTTAAGAAAGCCTACCACCACCTCTACTTTCTCAGGAGGCTAAGGAAATTTGGCATGTCTCACCAATTTTTACAGATGCATCATAGAAAGCATCCTTTCCAGACGTATCACAGCTTTGTATGGCTCCTGCTCTGACAAAGACCGCAAGAAACGACAAAGGTTTGTGCACGTAGCCCAGCTCATCACGCAAACCAGCCTCCCATCTATTGACTCTGTCTACACTTCCTGCTGCCTTGGAAAAGCAGCCAGCATATTCAAGGACCCCAAGCATTCTCTTTTCCACCTTCTTCTGTTAGGAAAAAGATACAAAAGTCTGAGGTCACGAACCAACCGACTCCAAGAACAGCTTTTTCTCTGCTGCTGTCAGACTTTTGAATGGACCTACCATATATTAAGTTGATCTTTCTTTACCTATCACTGCAACATTATATTCTACACCTTCTCCCCTATGTACTGTATGAATGGTATATTTTGTCTGTATAGCTTGCAAGAAACAATACTTTTCACTGCATCCCACTACATGTGATAATAATAATAAATAAATAAAATCCTCTCAAAGCAGAGCAGGTACAAAAGGAAGACGAAGCGATGCTACGAGATTACATACTGGAACCGAGTCAAAGTAAATGGAGTTCGCCAGTCTTGTTAGTCCCTAAACCTGATGGTATACAATGATTCCGAGTGGATTGTCGGAAGGTCAACACAGTGCCAAAATCGGATTCCTATCCAACCCTAAGGTTGGACGATTGTGTGGAGAAAGTTGGCCAAGCCACATACCTCCCAAAGATCAACTTAGGTCGGGGTAACCGGCAAGTACCTTTCCATCGAAAAGCGACAATGAGTCGGCTCAGGCTTCAGAAGAGGTTGACCACCAGCGTTTTGTGCTGTGGCAAGAAAAGATATGGCCGGATCCCAATGAAACGAATGAGATTGCCAATGTCAATTCCCGTCAACAGTCAGAAAACTAATTAAAGATGGTCTGATTATCCACAAGCCAGTGACTGTACACTTCCGTGCTCAATGAAGGAAGAACACGCTTGCATGCAGGAAGGGCTGGCATATGGGCATCAGTAAGCGAAAGGGTACTGTTAATGCTTGCATTCAGGAGAAACTAGCCTGGATGAGAAGAATGAGAATTCTGAAGCATCTGCTTTGCAGATACAGGAAGTCCAAGAACTGTACCACAGCCTGAATCTGAAGGTGAAGGATAATATCTTCAAGAATAAACATTTCTTGATAGAGCACATTCACAAACTAAAGGCAACCAAGGCTCGCAAGAAGTTCTGGTGGATCAGGCTGAAGCTCGCAGGAGCAAAGAAACTCACGCCATGCAGAACATCGGCAGCCCATGAAGGATGTACCTTTGCCAAAAGCCCAAGCAGAAACTAAAATCCTGGAAATTATCCACCCAGGTAAACAGAAGAAGAAAGCATGCATGAGAATAGTTACTAAAGTTTGCTGTGTCGGAGATGGATTCACTCGGAAACCTCCTAGAAATAAAGGATACATCTGACCGATGGGTTGATGTTTTAAGAAGGCCCATGTAACCTATCCAGAAAAAGAAAGTCTGATTACACTCAAGAGCACATCCATCTGGATAATCCTCGCGAGGACGACGGGATAACAGCAATAAAGCAAAAGTTCATTCTCCCGAAAAACTTGGTGCAAAAGGCTGACCAAGAGGTTAAAATGGAACAGAGGGTCGTTACCTGTGCAGTTGACCCACTGGGGTCAGAGACTATAATGAAACTGTTAAAGACACAAGCCACGTTGATGCAAGATCCACCAAAAGAGAAAAAAAAAGGACAGCAATTTGTACTTTTGGTTATTCATGAATCGGTTTAAAATGATGAAAGTCGAGAGAAAATAAAGAAACACCTTTTTAAAAAAAAAATGAAGCCATCTTTTGATGATGATGGTTCGTTCATTTTTTTCCTTCGGGGGCTGTGATATGAAGTTGTATATATAAGGTTAAAACTGTGGTGTTTGACAAATGTAAATCATCAAAGGAAATGCTAAACCAAAAGAAGAAATTATATAGCATTGTCTCTTTAAAAGAATGCGTCTTTGTGCTTGGAATTTAAACTGCAGAAAGCAGGCTGCAGAAGCCAATTTTGCAATATTTGTATCCAAAGCAGCGGCCAGCATTCCAACAGAGCAAAACAAGCTTTTGAATTGAACCAGTGGGTTTAAAGCAAGCTCACAGAGGCACTGGACCAATGGAATTCAAATGTGAGGTTTGTTGACAGCCTCAAGCCACTCAAATCACAGAAATACAGTGAGGTGATTCCAGGTATTTAAACCCGGGCAAGGGGAGATGACAGAGTAATCTGGCCACCTCTTTCATCAGAAGGAGGTAGAGACTCGGCTCTCATATTGAATCCTGCAGTTGAATGTACGCCTTCATCAAACTTACCATCTACAGTCAAAAAATAGGTCAACTCGGAAGATGTTTTAGACCTGAACAGCAAAGACTTTCAAACTTCTAACATGTCCTGGTGGTATATATATCCTTTTGAGAGTGACTGGAGTTTAGAAGCCTTTGTTTCATTCATGAATCTTGTATTATTAGAACAGCATTCTATTAGGATTGTTACTCAGTTTGTTAATTGTTTTAATAAGGTTGTCAGCAGTTCTAAAATAAAGATCTGTTAATTGTTCATGATAGTGTCAAATCCTGCTTTAATTTACTTCCTACTCTCTCACACACTTACTTAATGTTACAAGGTGAGGTATAGCTCTTTGGACGGTTCCAAAATCATGCAGAAGGAAACATCACCTCAGTGTCATAACACTTCGTGTTCTCCGGTTTCCTCCCATGGTCCGAAAGACGTGCTGGTTAGGTGCATTGGCCGTGCTAAATTCTCCCTCAGTGTACCTGAACAGGCGCCGGAGTGTGGTGACTCGGGGATTTTCACAGTAACTTCATTGCAGTGTTAATGTATAGAATTTTATAGAATAGAAACCCTACAGTGCAGAAGGAGGCCATTCGGCCCATCGAGTCTGCACCGACCACTATCCCACCCAGGCCCGACCCCCACATATTTACCCGCTAATCCCACTAACCTACGCATCTCAGGATACTAAGGGGCAATTTTTTTTTTAACCTGGCCAATCAACCTAACCCGCACATCTTTGGACTGTGGGAGGAAACCGGAGCACCCGGAGGAAACCCACGCAGACACGAGGAGAATGTGCAAACTCCACACAGACAGTGACCCAAGCCGGGAATCGAACCCGGGACCCTGGAGCTGTGAAGCAGCAGTGCTAACCACTGTGCTACCGTGCCGTAGGCAATGTAAGCCTACTTGTGACAATAATAAACTTAAACTTAAAGTGGGTGAGAAGGGTTGGCAGGCTCTTTAACAGAAAGTGAATCCCTCCGCAAGAGTTTTTCAGAGAGCTCTGTGTTGCTGGCTTTAATGTGGAGATGCCGGTGTTGGACTGGGGTAAACACAGTAAGAAGTCTCACAACACCAGGTTAAAGTCCAACAGGTTTATTTGGTAGCACAAGCCACTAGCTTTCGGAGCACTGGCCCTTCATCAGGTGAGTGCTCACTACTCACCTGATGAAGGGGCAGTGCTCCGAAAGCTTGTGGCTTGTGCTACCAAATAAACTTGCTGGCTTTATACAGGAAATTTCTCTTTATTAATACAGCTCAGCAAATACGAAGAACTCGCCAGAGACAGTAGTTTCTGTTTGAAGTCGTATTTTATTGCCCAGGCCTGATTCCACCATGGATGGGAGAGCAATTCAGAGACAGCTCAAACTACTCTAATTAAATTATCACGACAGTCTGTAATTATACTTCTTCAGAAATCATCTGCCTGCCTACTCTGTCCAACTTAATAGAATGGACCAATCATGTTAATATGGATTATTTACCTTGGCCAATGATATTCTCCACTCTGGCAACATGTGAATTCATTTGTCGGTAAAGTCTAGAAGTTTCTGCCCACTGTCTCCTGGCAACCCATTTCATAAATCCAGAATATTCTTTTCCTCCATCTCCCAGCAACTCTGGTGATGCAAATCCACAGAGTTCAAAAGTTTTCTTTCTCAGAGTCTTATTGGGAACAATTGTATTACTTATTCATTTAGTTTCTGGGAACTATAGTGATAAAACTATGCTCTGTGGCCATCTTGGTTCTTAAATAATGTGGTTCATCTCATTTAGCTTTACCCCATTATGCCTTGGAGCAGTCTGTACTTGGCCAAGGTGTACAGAATTATTGCAAAAATACATATTTAAAATCTCTATCAATGGTTATATGTGTTTCTATGCATCTGTACCTTGTAATTCCAGGTATGTCATACCATTTCTGTACTATATTTATTTCTAAATTAGTCTACCCTGATTTTATTAGTCTTTAGTATCAGACTATCCTTATTTTCTCGAACAAATCTCCCCTCTTGGCCCTTGGCCAACCCAAGATTAGGCCACTATATGAATGTTTGTAAGTAAATATTCTCAGATCTCGAAGGGTTATTTGGCATTTGAGATCCTCTTCTCCACACGGACTGCCATTACTGCTGCTGCACCTTGTGTAGATTTAGCTACCTGTGCACAGCAGCATTTGAGCAGGTACAATTACAACATCTAAGATCACAGTAAAAAAGAACACAATCCCTTGCATGATTGATGTTCCCAGGGAGCCTAGCCAGCCTGAATGCCCAACCCCCGAGAGTAAAGAGTTGGCCCTGCTTGAGTTTCTAAACCTTTTTTAAAAATATGACCAGCTAGATCAGTTATGGATTCTGAATTATCTGGTATGTATGTGTAACACTTTGATACAATAATGGCACCTGTTTCACCTCTAGCTGCCAAAAGAAATTCCAATGCCATTTGAAGTATCACGGTGCGCATAGCAATCATCTCATCATTGATTTCAGTAAGGGCATTGGCTGTATCATTGACAATTTATTCCAAAATTGAGATTAGACTATTGTCTTATAGAATCTACAGTGCAGGAGGAGGCCATTTGGCCCATCAAACCTGCACCAACAACAATCCCACCCAGGTCCTATCCCTGCAACCCCTCATATTTGCCCTCCTAATCTCCCTGACAGTAAGGGGAAATTTAGCATGGCCAATCTCATGACAGTGGGAATCAGAACAATAGGTCAGCAAGCGTAGAGACTGGGGACGAGCATGGGGCTAAGACAAGGCTACCTAAGAGGAAGAGCAATCTGGGGGAGGATGAACTCAGTGGGTCTGGAGTGCATCTGCTTAAATGCAGGGGGCGTAACCGGCAAGACAGATGAACTTAAAGCCTTAATGCATGCGCGGAACTTGGATGTGGTTGCAGTGACAGAGACTTGGTTAAAAGGACAGGACTGGCAGCTGAATATTCCGGGGTATAAGTGTTTTAGGCGAGACAGAGGAGGGGCTAGAAGAGGTGGGGGAGTAGCAATACTGGTTAGGGAGCACATTACAGTGGTACAGAGGGTGGACAATTTAGAAGGATCATGTAATGAGACACTGTGGGTAGAGCTCAGAAACAGGAAGGGCGCAGTCATTATGCTGGGGGTAAACTACAGGCCTCCCAACAGCCCACGGGAAGTTGAAGAACGGATATGTAAGGAGATTCTGGACAGGTGCAGAAAAAATAGGGTTGTAGTGGGAGACTTCAATTTCCCTCATACAGACTGGAAATCCCTTAGGGCTGGGGGTCCGGACGGGGAGGAATTTGTAAAATGTGTCCAGGAAGGTTCTTTGGAACAATATGTTGATAGTCCAACTAGAGAGGGGGCAATACTGGACCTAGTACTGGGGAATGAGCCTGGTCAGGTCATCAAAGTTTCAGTGGGGGAACATGTGGCGAACAGTGACCACAATTCTGTAAACTTTTGGATAGTCATGGAAAAGGATGAGTGTTGTCCTTTGGGTAAGGTGCTGAATTGGGGGAAGGCTAACTACAGCCGGATTAGGCAGGACTTGGTGGCTGTTGATTGGGAGAGGCTGTTCGAGGGTAAATCCACATCTGGCATGTGGAAGTCTTTTAAGGAGCAGTTGAAAGGAGTGCAGGACAGGCATGTGCCTGTAAAAAGGAAGGACAGGAAAGGTAGGATTCGAGAGCCGTGGATAACCAGAGAAATTGTGGGTCTAATCAAAAAGAAAAAAGAGGCATACATAAGGTCCAGGCAGCTAAAAACAGATGAAACACTGGAGGAATACAGAGAAAGTAGAAAAGAACTCAAACAGGGAGTTAGAAGGGCAAAAAGGGGTCACGAAATGTCCTTGGCAGACGGGATTAAGGAGAATCCCAAGGCATTTTATACACGTTAGGAACAAGAGGGTTGTCAGAGAGTCGGACCTCTCAAGAACAAAGGAGGGGAATTATGCTTAGAACCCAAGGAAGTAGGTGAGATCCTAAATGAATACTTTGCATCAGTATTCACAAAGGAGAGGGACACGTTGATTGGTAGTGTCTCAGAGGGATGTGTAGACCCGTTAGAACAAATCGCAATTTCAAGGGAGGAAGTGTTAGGTGTTTTAGGAAGCATTAAGGTAGACAAATCCCCAGGGCCAGATAGCATCTGTCCTAGATTACTGAGAGAGACAAGAGATGAAATTGCTGGGCCTCTAACAGAAATCTTTGTTTCTTCATTGGACGTAGGTGAGGTCCCAGAGGATTGGAGGATAGCAAATGTGGTCCCGTTATTTAAGAAGGGTAGCAAGGATAACCCGGGTAATTATAGGCCAGTGAGCTTGACGTCTGTGGTAGGGAAATTGTTGGAGAAGATTCTTAGAGATAGGATCTATACACATTTTGAATTGAATAGTCTCATTAGCGATAGACAACATGGTTTTGTACGAGGGAGGTCATGCCTCACAAATTTGGTTGAGTTTTTTGAGGTGACGACAAAAATGATTGACAAGGGAAGGGCCGTGGATGTCATCTACATGGATTTTAGTAAAGCATTTGACAAGGTCCCTTATGGCAGGCTGGTGCAAAAGTTAAATCTCACGGGATCAAAGGTGAACTAGCTAGAAGGGTACAGAACTGGCTTGGCCATAGAAGACAGAGGGTAGCGGTGGAGGGGTCTTTTTGTGATTGGAGGTCTGTGACTAGTGGTGTTCCGCAGGGCTCTGTACTGGGACCTCTGCTGTCTGTGATATATATAAATGATTTGGACGAAGATGTAGCTGGTCTGATTAGTAAGTTTGCGGACGACACAAAGATTGCTGGAGTTGCGGATAGTGATGAACATTATCAGAGAATACAGCAGGATACAGATAGGCTGGAAAATTGGGCGGAGAAATGGCAGATGGAATTTAATTCAGATAAATGCAAAAGTGATGCATTTTGGTAGATCTAATGCAGGGGGGAGCTATACAATAAATGGCAGAACCATCAAGAGTATAGACACACAGAGGGGTCTGGGTGTGCAAGTCCACGATCCTTGAAGGTGGTAGCACAGGTGAAAAAGGTGGTGAAGAAGGCAATGGCATGCTTGCCTTTATTGGATGGGGCAGAGTATAAAAGTTGGCATATGATGTTGCAGTTACATAGAACGTTGGTTAGGCCACATTTGGAATACTGCGTCCAGTTCTGGTCGCCACACTACCAGAAGGACGTGGAGGCTTTGGAGAGAGTGCAGAGAAGGTTTACCAGGATGTTGCCTGGTATGGAGGGTATTAGCTATGAGGTGAGATTGAGTAAACTAGGGTTGTTCTCCCTGGAAAGACGGAGGTTGAGGGGCGACCTAATAGAAGTTTATAAAATTATGAAGGGCATAGATAGGGTGAACAGTTGGAAGCTTTTTCCCAGGTCAGAAATGACAAACACAAGGGGTCACAAGTTCAAGGTAAGGGGAGCAAGGTTCAATACAGATATGCGGGGAAGTATTTTACACAGAGGGTGGTGGGGGCCTGGAATGCACTACCAAGCAAGGTGGTTGAGGCAGACATGCTAGGATCATTTAAGACTTATCTAGATAGCCACATGAACAGACTGGGAATAGAGGGATACAAACGGATGGTCTAGTTAGGAACACATGATCGGTGCAGGCTTGGAGGGCCGAAGGGCCTGTTCCTGTGATGTATTGTTCTTTGTTCAATCAACCTTAGCTGCACATCTTTGCACTGTGGGAGGAAACCAGAACACACGGAGGAAACCCACGAGACACGGGCAGAATGTGCAAACTCCACGCTGACGGTCACCCAAGGCCAAAATTGAACTTGGGTCCCTGGCACCATGAGGCAGCAATGCTAACCATTGTGCCACCCCTTTCTTGAGCCAACCTTCCGATTCCATACCAGGGTACGATCATGCCATAATAGCATTCTTTTAGCATGATAGAATGTCAAAAGCTTGTCAAAGAAGGAAGACAAGGAGAATGATAAATGTATGGGACTACGTATCCAAGGTAGCATGATCCCTTCCATCTGATTGGGAGCCAAGAATATGCCCTATCCTCACAAATCCAATATGTACCGTTGAGAGTTGGGTAAGTGTTGCCACCCTTGAAGCAGTAAGAGACATTACAAGATTGATCATTATTAGGTGGATTCAGGCACAGCCAGCTGGTCCAGTTTACGATGTTGTAAAATTCACTTTTGCTGAAGTTACTCCCAGGACCTTCCTTATCCTCAATACAATCTATCCCATTTAGTTTCAGCATCATTTGTTTCAGGACTAAACTAGGAGCTGTGTTTGATAAGTTATAGACAGATATATATACATACCTTGTAGTGGGGGAATTAAAGAAATGGTTACCTGACACACAAAATGGTTGCCTGGCACACAAAATAGTTACCTGGGAAGAGACATTAAACAGGCACTGGCTTTTAGCACAGACAGTCACTTAAAGTTAAAACATGCAGGAACCGAAATGATGCAGGAAGCTAATTAGAGCTTGAGGCACTTTAAGATAAGGGCAGACCCAGAACAATAAGATCTGATAATAAGATCAGCCACAGATGGGAACATAAATACATAAATGCAACAAAACCAATCACTGAATGTATAGATCGAAACCAGTCATTGATAGAGGAAATGTACCCATTCTATGAACAATGATATGTTAACTGCCCATGTCTGTACCTGTCTGATTGTAACGATGTGTTAACTATCGATCACCATGATCTGTCTACTCAACTTATAACGATGTGTTAAACGACTAATGTCCAGACTACCTATTGTCTGAAAGGTATAAAAATGATCAACTGCTATTGTGTAATTGAGAAGGTAGCTGCCAAGTACTGCGGAGTACCAGTGCTTTCTCCCCGAAGCTTCGTGTCCGAAATAAAGCTGTATTGTTGAACATCCAGACTCCGGTGGTAAATTTCCCACAACAACCTCTTCATGAAACCTAGTCTACCTGCACAAGATTTACCACTGTGAATTTTTTTCCTGTCAGAAATACTAGAGAATCCTGGTGTCCGATGTCCTGGAAACCTGAAATACTGGGCATAATCAATTCAGAGTATGACAGGGGCACTGGTCGCAAAAGTGTTCCCTCCCCCCCCCCCCCCCCACCACCACCACCCCTCCCCCCCAACCCCAGCATGTACAGGGACATGTGAGCAAACCCAACACCTGATTAGTTGGAAATTCTAGCATATGTACATGTCATGTCCGAGGTAAGTGTTGACATGCAGTTTCCAAGGAAAATGCTGACTGACATTGGGTGCTGGTCCTATCTGGGTTAAAGACATTAAACTCAACATTGAAAGAATAGAAACACGTAATCATTTTGACAATCAATTATCAATAATCTCTATAACTATATGGCGGCACGGTAGCACAGTGGTTAGCACGGCTGCTTCACAGCTCCAGGGACCTGGGTTCAAATCCCGGCTTGGGTCGCTGTCTGTGTGGAGTTTGCACATTCTCCCCGTGTCTGCGTGGGTTTCCTCCGGGTGCTCCGGTTTCCTCCCACAGTCCAAAGATGTGCGGGCTATGTTGATTGGCCATTCTAAATTGCCCTAGTGTCCCGGGATGCATAGGTTAGAGGGGTGAGTGGGTAAATATGTCGGGATATGTGGATAGGGCCTGGGTGGGATTGTGCTTGGTGCAGACTCGATGGGCCGAATGGCCTCTTTCTGCACTGTAGGATTCTATGATTACTCTTCTATATTCTGTGATTGTGGACCAGTACTGGGTAAGTTAAATGTTTAGTCACACCCTCGAGTAGCAACTGTGTCACATTTAATTACATGCTAATTATCTGATATACTCTAGATGATTCATCTGCTGTGGTCTTGCTTGTTGACCAGTTGGGGTACCCTGTGATGATAATGCTGGGCTAGTTGTATCCTGCAAATATAAACAGAACATTTTCACTGCTTAATTAGCATTATATTAATCATTACATTTCTATCTCTATTCTTTTTGCATCTCCCTGGTTTCTTTGTCCCATGTCCTGGGCTACTCTAGTGGAGTACTTGCCACCTCCACAATCTCCACATCATGGCTACTCTAGTGGCCCATTTACAAATCCAAATCATTCCTATTATTAATGCTGGCTATAAAAGCCATGATAACCCCCTGTTCTCGAGGTTCATTCATCCACGGGGGCCATTTGTGAATGTTTATGATCACAGGACTACTCATTGGGATCTGGTTTCAATTGTGTCCAGTGCCGCCACACGGACTGTGTTTCTCATTAAGTAGGGTGCACGTTTTTCCTGCGACAATCACTTCATAGGGTTCCTCCCATCGAAACCCTAACCCTTTTTTGTCTATCATCAGTTTCACCATTACCTTATCCCCTGGGGTAGTTAATTTGGGGGTATTCTCTCCTGTCATTTTAACCCAGTCTATGCTGCTGTTGTGCCTGCTGCACTGCGCTTTAACCCTTACATGCTGGACAAAGAACCACAAGTTGACTTCTTGTTAATACAACAATATTTACTCATACACACAATTAATGATAATCAACTACACAATCAGTATAAAATATCTTACAGAATACTAAAGTTCAAGTTCAATACTAAACCTTGACTTAATTTTTGTGTGACTGGCAAGTACCCAGGCAGATATTGGCCTTTATCCACGTGCTGGTCTCTGTAGTCTTCGATGTGGTCTGGTCCTTCAGTCTGGTCTGATACTCTGGCTCTGGCATTGATGGTGTGGTGAATCTCTTCGTAGTGGCACTTCCAGATGGTGGGAAATGTTGTTCTGTTCCTTCCTCGTCCTCGTGGCCGTGTCTTTTGTGAGAGAGAGAGTTCCTTCTGTTTGCAGCACCTTTTATTCCTCATTTGTTTCACGTCCTTTTGGGCAGTCCCTTGATTATTACCAATCAGTCGATCATTGTTTGATCACCCTGATCGATAGAGTCCAATCGGATGCTGCCACACCGATCTCTGGGTGTGTACCCAACAGTCATGTCTGTAGCTGCTGGAGACACGTAGGTCACATACCTCCCTCCCAAATAAGGGGTTCAGGCACCCTTTCATCTGGTAATCAAGTATGTTTGACCAGAGAGTGCTCATTGTCTTTGGGATGGCCTATTTCCTGTGTATTCTTTAGTCTGGAGCTGCAGCCTGTTTATCTCTGTGTAATATTCATTTAAGGCTGCAACTTGTCTGTTTCTGTATTTGGCCAACCGTCCCAGTATGCTCTGTAAATTGCCACCTCAGGTTGCCCATTTGGCCACACTGCTGTTGGGTGATTACGTGATTTTTGAGAGAGTGCAAGCAGTCTATCAAATCCCTCATACATTGGAATATTGTTCCTTGGCTTATTTCAAGTTTCCCGCACCCTCACTCTATTATTGCCTCCTCTGGAAGGTGCATTGCTCTTCCTGTCATTAATTCAAAGAGAGTTAATCCTGTTCTTCAGGTGGGGATAGCTCTCTGTCACAGCAATATTGCAGGCAAACCCTGTACCCAATTCTCTCCCTCTTGTAGCAATTCTTTAGCTAAACCGCTTTTCAACATACGGTTCATTCACTCTACCATTCCTGAACTCTGAGGGTGATGCGGAATATGAAATCTCTGTTGTATTCCCAACATCTGACAAGCTTCTTTCAAAGCTTTTCCTGTAAAGTGAGTTCCCTGATCAGAGTCTAATTGAAGGGGCACTCCTCACCTGGGTATTATTTCATTCAGAGCTATAGTGCTGGCTGTGGTGTCTTTACATGGAAATGCTTCAACACATCGAGTCATTTGATCTATGATTACTAGACAATATGTCTTTTCTTTCAGCTGGAGTAATGGTCCTGTAAAATCCATCTGTAAATTCTCCTAAGGCCCTTTGGGCTGTGGTTGATTCCCCATCTTAATTCTGCAATGATAATCTGGTTCTACCAGGGGAGCACTGGACGCATCGCTGACAAAATTTCACTACATCTCTTCACATTCCTTTCCATTACCAACATTCCTTTAACTTATCTGGATAGTCACATGAGCAGCCTGGGAATGGAGGGATACAAACGATTGGTTTAGTTGGACCAAGGAGCGGCACAGGCTTGGAGGGCCGAAGGGCCTGTTTCCTGTGCTGTACTGTTCTTTGTTCTTTATAACAATTTCATCATTCCATCTCTCCCAGTATAATCCATGGTACATTTTCAACAAGGTTTGTTGTATTGCATTGGGACTGTTATCTTCCATTCCCTTCTCCCATATTCTATCACGATCTTCCTGTCCTCTGTATTTTCTCCATCCCTGCTTTTCATCTCCTGATGCTTGTTCTTGCATCTATTTCACATCAACATCTGCACTATCTTTGGTTTGTATTGCTGCTATTCCTGGAGTTTGTATCCATTCCCAATCTTGTTCTCTTAAGTCTTTCGTGGCTTGATCAGCCCAGATATTGTCTCTCTGTGCCTGGCTTTCGATCCTTCTATAGGCTCGTACCTTGATCACAGCTGCTTCTGAGGGGCTGCAGACAGCTTGAATTAAGTCTCTAATTAAATTCTCTTGTTTTATGTGTCCCCCACTGGAAGTTAAAAATCCTTGCCGACTCCAAGCTGTCATGTGATCATGTACTACACTGAAAGCGTATCTTCTGTCTGTATAAATATTAACTCGTTTCCCCTTAGCCCATTCCAAGGCTTTGGTCAGGGCTATTAATTCAGCTATTTGTGCTGAGTTATTCCCAGGGATTTGTTCTCCTGCAATCACTGTACCTTCATTGTCTACCACTGCCCATGCTGTGTGGGGCTCCCCCCTAATATACTTTCTTGCTCCATGCATGTGTAGATTAACCACCTCATTTTCCAAAAGCAGTTCGTCGGCCTCATTAATTTCCGTTGTACATTCATCCTCTGTCCCTTGTACTGTTAGTCCCCCTGCTGGATTTCCCTTGTATCTCTACTGATTTCTACATGCTGATCCCCTGGTAAAAGATTCGCTTCCCACTTTGAGCGTCTACCATCAGAAACTCCTTTCAGTCTTCTAGCTTCCAAGAGCTGGACAATGGTGTGGGGATGATGAGGATTATTTTTCCCATCAGGGTAAAGGGTTCTGATAGACTTACTGCTTGTGAGGCACACACTAGGGCTGTTACACACCGGTGCATACCTTTGGTAACCAAATCCATTTGGGCAAAGTAATTTCCTACCGGGGTTTTAGTCCATCCCCATGCATTTGAGCCGCAACGGCAACTTGAATTCCATGGTCCTCGGACAGAAAATGTGGAAGGGTTTAGTGAGGTCCGGTAATCCCAAGGTGGGGGCTGTTACCATAGCTAGTTTTAAATTGGAAAAAACTTGCGCTTCCTCCTCTAACCCATTTTATTTTTTCTTTACTAGCCCTTCCTTCCTTGGTTAGGTCTTGCAGAGGCTTCACCAGCATCGCATAATCTCCCACAAAATTCCTGCAATAATTAAATATCGTAAGAAGCTTAACACCACCAGGTTAAAGTCCAACAGGTGTATTTGGTAGCAAATGCCACTAGCTTTCGGAGTGCTGCCCCTTCGTCAGGTGGAGTGGAGAAATGCTCACAAACAGGGCATACAGAGACACAGTGCTTGGTCCTCTGCTCTTTGTGATTTTTATTAATGACTTAGAGGAGGGGGCTGAAGGGTGGATCAGCAAATTTGCTGATGACACCAAGATTGGTGGAGTAGTGGATGAGGTGGAGGGCTGTTGTAGGCTGCAAAGAGACATAGATAGGATGCAGAGCTGGGCTGAAAAAATGGCAGATGGAGTTTAACCCTGATAAATGTGAGATGATTCATTTTGGTAAGACAAATTTAAATGTGGATTACAGGGTCAAAGGTAGGGTTCTGAAGACTGTGGAGGAACAGAGAGATCTTGGGGTCCATATCCACAGATCTCTAAAGGTTGCCACTCAAGTGGATAGAGCTGCGAAGAAGGCTTATAGTGTGTTAGCTTTTATTAACAGGGGCTTGGAGTTTAAGAACCGTGGGGTTATGCTGCAACTGTACAGGACCTTGGTGAGACCACATTTGGAATAGTGTGTGCAGTTCTGGTCACCTCACTATAAGAAGGATGTGGAAGCGCTGGAAAGAGTGCAGAGGAGATTTACCAGGATGCTGCCTGGTTTGGAGGGTAGGTCTTATGAGGAAAGGTTGAGGGAGCTAGGGCTGTTCTCTCTGGAGCAGAGGAGGTTGAGGGGAGACTTAATAGAGGTTTATAAAATGATGAAGGGGATAGATAGAGTGAACGTTCAAAGACTATTTCCTCGGGTGGATGGAGCTATTACAAGGGGGCATAACTATAGGGTTCATGGTGGGAGATATAGGAAGGATGTCCGAGGTAGGTTCTTTACGCAGAGAGTGGTTGGGGTGTGGAATGAACTGCCTGCAGTGATAGTGGAGTCAGACACTTTAGGAACATTTAAGCGGTTATTGGATAGGCACATGGAGCACACCAGGATGATAGGGAGTGGGATAGCTTGATCTTGGTTTCGGATAAAGCTCGGCACAACATCGTGGGCCGAAGGGCCTGTTCTGTGCTGTACTGTTCTATGTTCTATTCAGAGGGTATTAGGGAATGCTCCCACTAACTGGAGCAGAATTACCACAACAAAACAGTTAAAAGGGGAAGGAGCTTCTGAATACGGGGAACGGTTGTTCCAGGTATATCAAGAGTGCTCAGGTCAAGGGAACCCAGGTTGAGGGGATCGAGCATTCATCCAGGCTTCTAAGGATGAACTCTCTAGCGCTCACCAGGTCATCCTAAAAATGGGAGTGATTATGTCCCAAGATTACGATGAGTTGGTAGAGTGGGCTAGCGGCGTACCGGGAGAAGAGAAATCCCAGGCAAGAACAAGGCTAGAAAGAGTATGGATGGACAGGGAGACAGACGGATGGATGGACAGACTGGGGAGGAGGGGGGGGCGCAGAGGGCGGGAGGACTGCTTTCCCGGGCTAAATGTCAGGCACTGAGACTGGCTGTGGAGAGACAAATACTGGGCACAGCTTCAAATCCCACCATGAGAACTGGGGGAACTTCAAATATATATTTTTAAAAACTAGTCTTCAACAATCAATAGTCGTAAAGACCCATCTGGTTTACTAATGATCTTTATTTGAATAGAAACAATGTGCAGGGGTGTGGGGGAAAGTGGGGGAGTGGCACTAAGTGGTGGTGCTTGTTTGGAGAGCTGGTGCAGACACAATGGGCTAAATGGCCGTCTCCTGCACCATGACAATCCCTGAGATAGGTCAGAGGAGGAAGGGTGTAAAGATAAGCCCAGCAATTACAAGCCAGTCAGTTTAACTTTGGTGGTAACTTATAGAAACAATAATTTGGGACAAGATTACCAGTCACCTGGGCAGATGTGGGTTAAACAAGGAAAGTCGGCATAGATTTGTTACCGGAAAATTGTGTTAAAGATAACCGAGGGGGTCAATGAGGGAAATACTGTTGATGTGTGTACATGGCCTTCCAAAAGGCATTTGATAAAGTTCTGCACAACAAACGTGAGAGTAAAGTTATGGTTCATGGAGTAAAAAGGGACAGTGGCAATGTGAATATTTGGGGCGGCACGGTAGCACAGTGGTTAGCACTGCTGCTTCACAGCTCCAGGGTCCCGGGTTCGATTCCCGGCTCGGGTCACTGTCTGTGTGGAGTTTGCACATTCTCCTCGTGTCTGCGTGGGTTTCCTCCGGGTGCTCCGGTTTCCTCCCACAGTCCAAAGATGTGCGGGTTAGGTTGATTGGCCAGGTTAAAAATTGCCCCTTAGAGTCCTGGGATGTGTAGGTTAGAGGGATTAGCGGGTAAATATGTGGGGGTAGGGCCTGGGTGGGATTGTGGTCGGTGCAGACTCGATGGGCCGAATGGCCTCCTTCTGCACTGTAGGGTTTCTATGATTTCTATGAAATTGGCCTAGTGATGGAAACAGATTGTTAGCTGATAATGGAAATTCTTGGTCTAGTGCAGCATGATTTGAAAGGAGCTGGAACTACTCCAGGCGGTTAACACTGCTGTTTCACAGCGCCAGGAACCCAAGTTCGATTCCGGCCTTGGGTGATTGTGCGGAGTCTGCACGTTCTCCCTGTATCTGCGTGGGTTTCTTCCGGGTGCTCCGGTTTGCTCCCACACTCCAAAGATGTGCAGATTAGGTTGATTGGCCATGCTAAATTGCCGCTTACTGTCAGGGGGACTGGCAGGGTAAATACGTGGGGCTACAGGAATAGAGCCTGGATGGGATTGTTGTCGGTGCAGACTCGATAAGCCAAATGGCCTCATTCTGCACTGTAGGGATTCTATGATTCTAGTAGCAGCTTACACTAACAGGAATGGAACAAAGTCACTGACTTGCCACAATTGTGGCCGGCAAGGACACTTTGCGAGGGATTGCAGGGCTCCACGGAAAGGGAACAGATTTGGGAACAGTGGTAAACATTGCAGCCACTGTAACAAACACGGACACACAGAAGCAGTGTGTTGGAATAAGCATGGGAGACCCCCGACCTGATCCATGACCACAGCAGAGCCAGAGGAACCACAGGATCTCCAGGGTCAGCAAGATTGACGGTCTGCAGCCCCCATTCACAAGGGTAAGAAGGAGGGAAGAATTTACGTGTCAGCACTAGTAGGGGGCAGGCAATGTGAGATGCTAGTGGACACAGGAGCATCCATATCTGTCACCGACCT
Source organism: Mustelus asterias (assembly GCF_964213995.1). NCBI lineage: Eukaryota > Metazoa > Chordata > Chondrichthyes > Carcharhiniformes > Triakidae > Mustelus > Mustelus asterias. The sequence goes on along the minus strand of NC_135812.1, from coordinate 54,793,867 downwards.
ACCCTTACCCACTACAAATAAAATGATTTACCTGACCGGGATAGGAGGGAACAAAACACCCACCTACCTGAGCGAGACCACGTTAGTAGAGATAAATAATCTGTACATACCAATGAAATTGTGTGCGCAAAAATAACGAGGGTACAATAATGGGAAATGATCTGATGAAAGAATATGAGATTCTGATTGACTGTGTAAAGGGAGAATTAATCTGGCCAAGACAGGACGGTCGGGAAACTGGAATAGAGAAACTTACAAGTCACCTCGAAACTATTAAGGTGGCCACAGTCACCACCAGAAATTGGGAATTAGAGACAGGAGGGTTCAGAGCCATCTGTGCTTCTGTCCCCGGAGTATGGGCTAAAACAAAGTTAGATACCGGTTTGACTAAAATGGACCCAATAAAGGTACCGGGACCGGAGCATAAGCCCCACCGACAATACCCAATAAAACCAGAGGCAGAGAAAGCTGTAGTGGAGATAGTTAAAGGGTTAGTGGAAAGGGGGATTCTGAGAGAAACCACAAGCACCACTAACTCCCCAACCTGGCCAGTGAGCAAGCCTGACGGAAGCTATAGGCTCACGCTAGATTACACCGGACTCAATAAAGTCATGTCCAAGTTGTACCTCATTGTAGCAAGCCCTTCGACAATCCTGAATGGACTGTCACAGGAGCATAAAATATTCACAGTATTGGACATAGCCAACGGATTCTGGTCTTTACCATTGGATCCCGAATCCCAAGACAAATTCGCCTTTACAGTGGGAGACAAACAGTACACTTGGACTCGTTTACCACAGGGATTCCACAACAGCCCCGCTATCTTCCATCGAGCAATGAGTGACATCCTGAACAGAGTAGAACTGCCAGAGGGTAGTACGGTCTTACAATATGTAGACGATATCCTGATAGCTTCGGAGTCCAAGTCAGGACATCAAGAAGCCTTATACTTAGTACTGAATGAATTAAAAACCGCAGGGTTAAAGGTGAGCCCCAAAAAGGCACAAATCGGGAAAACACAGGTCCTATACCTAGGACACCTTATATCCCAAGGACTTAAAGAAATGCCAATGGACCGAAAGAAGGCGGTACAACAAATGCCGCGACCCGTCACTGTAAGAGGGGTCAGAAAGGTGCTTGGACTATTCAACTGTAGCCAGAGTTTCATCCCAGGGTTCGCAAAATTAGCAGAACCCATACAAAGACTAGTCAAAGGGGGAAAACCAGCTTTAGATCCCATAGAATGGGGACCCGAGCAGGAAGAGGCTTACAACAAACTAAAAACAGAACTGATATCAGCCCCTGGACTAGGATTACCGGATTCTAGTAAGGACTTCCATATCCACTGTAGTAATGAGGGAGGGTTCTATTCCGCCGTGGTAAAACAGGACCATGGCAACAGAAGGAGAGTGAGTGACAGAAGGAGACCCATAGGGTATTATTCAACTGCAGAAGGGCCGGTAGTCACCGGACTGCCAAGGTGCATAGCCGCATTGGATTGCGCTGCCTGGGCTGTAAAGGTTAGCGAGCCAGTAATCATGGCAGGGAATATAATCCTTCACACCAAACACACCTTGGTGGAAATGTTGAACACGGGAAAACTAAGGTCCATCTCAAACATGAGAAGGGCTAAGTGGGAAGCTGTCCTCCTACCTCCAAGCAAGTCCGTGATGATAATAAGGGATACAGGGAATAACCCAGCAGAAGGGAATTTAGACGAAGGAGAGCCACACAATTGTGAAGATATAGAGATGGACGTAGGAGAGGGTAGGATAAAGGATATACCCTTAATAACAGCTGAGGAGACTCCTTTTGTAGATGGATCACGCAAATATGTGGAAGGATCACCCCGGACAGGGTGGGCAGTAGTGAATGACAAATTAGAGACAGTAAGGTCAGGAAGGATTGACGGAGGTCTATCCGTGCAAGTGGCAGAACTAGTGGCACTCACACAGACACTAGAATTATCTGAAGGTAAAACAGTGAACATCTATACAGATAGTCGCTCTGCATTCGTTGTCATACATGACTACATGACAGCATGGGGAAGAAGAGGGTTCATAACCACAGGAGGGACCTCTATTAAGCACCAGCAAAGAATTGAGGCATTATTGAGAGCGAGCGAGAAACCGAGAGAATCCGCAGTAATCAAAATTAAAGCACACCAGAAAGAACCAGGGAGAGATAACCCGGACTGGTTAAATTTCAAAGGGAACCAAGCCACAGACAGGGCGGCACAGTTAGCCTTAGGACAGGAGACAATTGGCGAGCTGCCAATAGCAGCAACAGAACAGACAGGAGACGAAATAGATATTCGGGACTTAGATGAGGATACCTCAAAAGAGGAAAAGGAGAAATGGGAAGCACAGGGAGCAGTCAAAGAGACTGATAATATTTGGAGACGGGAAGATAAGGTAATAGCACCAGAGTGCATACAAAACACCCTATTGGAACTACACCATGGACTCTCGCATCTGGGTAGAGAGGCCATGATAACTAATATAGGAAAGGAATGGTGGTGGAAAGGAATGGGAAGAGACATAGCCCGACACTGTCACCGATGCGTGACATGCGCGCAACACAACCCCGGTAGACCCATAAAAATTAAAATGGGACACCAGCCGAGACTAAAGGGACCCTAGGAACATCTACAAATAGATTTCACAGGGCCACTACCACAATCCCATGGCAAAACCTATTGTCTGGTTATTATAGACCAGTTCACCAGGTGGGTAGAAGCGTTCCCTACTACAAATTGTACTGCTACCGCGGTGGCTAGAATATTGGCAGAAGAGGTAATCCCTAGATGGGGTGTACCCCTACAAATTGATTCGGACCAAGGGACGCACTTCACTGGAAAGGTAGTAAAAACAGTATGCCAATTAATGGGGATAAAACAAAAATTTCACATCCCTTACCACCCACAGAGTTCTGGAATGGTGGAACGTATGATTAGAACACTTAAAAATGCACTAGCTAAAGCCATACAAACATCGGGGGAAATGTGGACAGAGGTATTGCCCACAATACTAATGAGATTAAGAGCTACCACAAACCGGACAACCGGATTTACTCCTTGTGAACTAATGACAGGACGGGCGATGCAATTACCAGAAAGCATCATAACAGGTGGGACCGATGTAGGTCCACTAAAAGATAAAATCAGGAGATATGTTCTGGAACTAAGCACCCAACTAAAAGGGATGCGCAAATTGGTAAAAGACAATCAGGAAATAAAAGACGCAGAGAGAGAGCTTGAGATGCTCCCTGACGTCCCAACAGCGGGAAGTTGCGTCCTAGTGAAAACATTACCTGACAAACCAGGGTTTGCACCAAAATGGAATGGGCCATATGAAGTTATAATTAGTGGAGACACCTGTGCCTGTGTAGACATACATTGGACACAGCTAAAATTACACAAGGGAATAAATGAATGACAGAATTAATAAACTAACAGAACTGCTTTCTTCAACACAGGCAAAGACTGCAAGCAGGAACAACTGGTGTGTGCGGGTTAATAGATAATATAACTTGTAAAGATTATATAAATTATAGTGTTAGGTTTGATATTTGATCATTGCAGATATGTGTATAATCGTGTATGTAACTGTACTACTTTGCGTTGTTGCGACTGTAAATTTAACTGGATTGGAGGATAACTTGTTTTACAAAGCTCACATACATTTACACGGGAATCGAACTGTATGTTACCCGTTAGCACAATCGGCGGAAGCCCTATTTGTAGCCACCCGTGGGTGGACCCCTCATGACTTATGTACTGTAGATATATCAGATACACCCTGTAAGGGACAAATTTGCAAATATAAAAGAGGTATACAGGGGAGATGTGTGGGACTTGTAAACCCCACAGATCCTGTGTACAGGGGGTTCCAACAGGTGGGAGGAAAAGCTTGTTCAGATACTGCAAGCTATCCGCTTTGTTTTACGGGGCAGGGATGGAGATGTGCCTATGCCTTGGTCCCCAAGAATGATTCCTGCGTACAGACGCAGTGTGTCCGTCAACATTGTCGGGTTAATAAGGGACAGTTTACTTGCACTTGTGATGAACAGAAATGTCTGAATATAACCGCAGGGAGACAGCTCATTTGTGGACAATGCAATGGAACTCACATAAGCTCAGCCAGATGGACATACCCATTTGATACTTACCAGGTGGTGGGATCAAACAGGGAGTCAAGTAAACCGAACAATTGGCAATATGAACAAACTCATAATCCAGACACTAAATGTTACCGGGCTAAGAAGGGATATGTGTTCTTCTTCAATGGTACTTACATGACAGAAACACCAAACCTCCCAAACCGTTTTGCAGTAGGAATAATCGGACCACTGACTGTTCCATGCCCTCAGAAAGGGCATATTTGGAGGAGAATAGTAACTCGGGCTATCAGCAAAGAATTCTGCGCTGACTGGGATGCCCCGGGCACAATGGAATCCTCACTGGGATATGGGTTCCTTGGGGCGTATCTCTGGGGGGGCAGCAGGAGTGATTAGTGCAAAGAATAGGAATCATATTGTTTGTGGACTAACAGTCCTGGGAAACAGCACTTCAAAAGCACTGGAGGCTGTTAACCAAGAAATGGCTGAACTAAGGTTATATGCACAGCAGACATGATATGCAGTGGACTACCAGTTAGCACAGCAAGGGGGAATGTGTACAATTATAGGCAATAAATGCATAACCCATGTCACAGATGAGTCTTATAACATTACACAAGTCATCAACAACATCAGAGAACAACTTGATAGCTTCAGACAGGGACCCAAGAAAGGAAGTAACTGGCTGGAATGGCTAGTGGGGGGGTCATAGAACATAGAACATTACAGCACAGAACAGGCCCTTCGGCCCACGATGTTGTGCCGACCTTCATCTGAAACCAAGATCAAGCTATCCCACTCCCTACCATCCTGGTGTGCTCCATGTGCCTATCCAATAACCGCTTAAATGTTCCTAAAGTGTCTGACTCCACTATCACTGCAGGCAGTCCATTCCACACCCCAACCACTCTCTGCGTGAAGAACCTACCTCTGATATCCTTCCTATATCTCCCACCATGAACCCTATAGTTATGCCCCCTTGTAATAGCTCCATCCACCCGAGGAAATAGTCTTTGAACGTTCACTCTATCTATCCCCTTCATCATTTTATAAACCTCTATTAAGTCTCCCCTCAATCTCCTCCGCTCCAGAGAGAACAGCCCCAGCTCCCTCAACCTTTCCTCATAAGACCGACACTCCAAACCAGGCAGCATCCTGGTAAATCTCCTCTGCACTCTTTCCAGCGCTTCCACATCCTTCTTATAGTGAGGTGACCAGAACTGCACGCAATATTCCAAATGCGGTCTCACCAAGGTCCTGTACAGTTGTAGCATAACCCCACGGCTCTTAAACTCCAACCCCCTGTTAATAAAAGCTAACACACTATATGCCTTCTTCACAGCTCTATCCACTTGAGTGGCAACCTTTAGAGATCTGTGGATATGGACCCCAAGATCTCTCTGTTCCTCCACAGTCTTCAGAACCCTACCTTTGACCCTGTAATCCACATTTAAATTAGTCCTACCAAAATGAATCACCTCACATTTATCAGGGTTAAACTCCATTTGCCATTTTTCAGCCCAGCTTTGCATCCTATCTATGTCTCTTTGCAGCCTACAACAGCCCTCCACCTCATCCACTACTCCACCAATCTTGGTGTCATCAGCAAATTTACTGCTCCACCCTTCAGCCCCCTCCTCTAAGTCATTAATAAAAATCACAAAGAGCAGAGGACCAAGCACCGATCCCTGCGGCACTCCGCTAGCAACCTGCCTCCAGTCCGAAAATTTTCCATCCACCACCACCCTCTGTCTTCGATCAGATAGCCAGTTACCTATCCAATCGGCCAACTTTCCCTCTATCCCACACCTCCTTACTTTCATCATAAGCCGACCATGGGGGACCTTATCAAACGCCTTACTAAAATCCATGTATATGACATCAACCGCCCTACCTTCATCAACACACCTAGTTACCTCCTCAAAAAATTCTATCAAATTTGTGAGGCACGATTTGCCCTTCACAAATCCGTGCTGACTATCCCGGATTAATCCGCATCTTTCTAAATGGTCGTAAATCCCATCCCTAAGGACCTTTTCCATCAATTTACCAACCACCGAAGTCAGACTAACCGGTCTATAATTACCAGGGTCATTTCTATTCCCTTTCTTAAACAGAGGAACAACATTCGCCACTCTCCAGTCCTCTGGCACCAACCCCGTGGACAGCGAGGACCCAAAGATCAAAGCCAAAGGCTCTGCAATCTCATCCCTCGCCTCCCAAAGAATCCTAGGATACATTTCATCAGGCCCAGGGGACTTATCGACATTCAGTTTATTCAAAACTACCAATACATCCTCCCTCCGAACATCTATTTCCTCCAGCCTATTAGCCTGTAACACCTTCTCTTCCTGAAAAACATGGCCCCTCTCCTTGGTGAACACTGAAGAAAAGTATTCATTCATCACCTCGCCTATCTCTACTGATTCCATACACAAGTTCCCACCACTGTCCTTGACCGGCCCTAACCTCACCCTGGTCATTCTTTTATTCCTCACATAAGAGTAAAAAGCCTTGGGGTTTTCCTTGATCCGACCCGCCAAGGACTTCTCATGTCCCCTCCTAGCTCTCCTCAGCCCCTTTTTCAGCTCATTCCTTGCTAACTTGTAACCCTCAATCGAGCCATCTGAACCTTGTTTCCTCATCCCTACATAAGCTTCCCTCTTCCTTTTCACAAGACATTCCACCTCTTTTGTGAACCACAAAAGTCCTGGGTCCTGGGAATCTTACTTATTACATGGATTGGTCATACTCATTTCAATTGTAATTGTCTGTTGTCTCATTGTTGGATGCCTAAAAGTCTGCTGCAAGGTTATGGTAACAAGAATTGTGCCAGGAGCCAGTGTATCCATCGAGGAAGAACCCATGATGAAGATCCCCGAAGACATCAGAAGAAACGAAGGAGGAAAGAAGAAGATTGACTTATATATGTGAAGGTATAATTGTTGGTCTGGGGATTATTAAAGTCATAATCCAGACCAAAAGTGGGGAGTGAAGTGGGGAAAAACATAAAGATGGGTACATAACACATAAAATGGCTGCCTGGCACATAAAAAGGTTACCTGGGTGAGAGACATTAAGCAGGCACTGACTTTTAGTGTAGACAGCTACTTGAAATTGAAACATACAGGACAGACAGTTATTTAAAGTTAAACATGCAGGAAACAAAGACTACAGGAAACAGCCAGGACTTGAGGCAATTTTAAGATAAGGACAGATCTAGGACAATAAAGACTGATAAAGAGGTTAGCCACAAATGGCAACGGGAATACATAAATGCAGGAAAATCAATTACTGTATGTATGGACCGAAACTAAGTAATTGATAGGGAAAATGTACCCATTCTATGAAACAATGCGATGTTAAAAGCCAATAGTCAGCGGGAATTGGAGGAGCAAATCAGCGGAGAGATAGCTGACAACTGCAAGAAACACAAAGTTGTGATAGTAGGGGATTTTAATTTTCCACATATAGATTGGGACTCGCATACTGTTAAAGGTTTAGACGGGGTAGAGTTTGTAAAATGTGTTCAGGAGAATTTTCTACATCAGTATATAGAGGTGCCAACTCGAGAGGATGCGATATTGGATCTCCTATTGGGAAATGAGTTAGGGCAGGTGATGGATGTGAGTGTGAGGGAACACTTTGGATCCAGTGATCATAATGCCATTAGTTTCAACCTGATCATGGATAAGGATAGATCTGGTCCTCGGGTTGAAGTTCTGAACTGGAAAAAGGCCAAATTTGATGAAATGAGAAGGGATCTGGGAAGTGTGGATTGGCACAGGCTGTTCTCTGGTAAGGATGTAAATGGAAAGTGGGAGGCCTTCAAAGGAGAAATTTTGAGAATGCAGAGTTTGTATGTTCCTGTCAGGATTAAAGGCAAAGTAAATAGGAATAAGGAACCTTGGTTCTCAAGGGAGATTGTAACACTGATTAAGAGGAAGAGAGAGTTGTATGAAATGTACAGGCAGCAAGGAACAGATCAGATGCTCGAGGAGCATAAAAAGTGCAAGAAGCTACTTAAGAGGGAAATCAGGAGGGCTAAAAGAAGACATGAGGTTGCTTTGGCAGACAGAGTGAAGGAAAATCCAAAGAGCTTCTATAGGTATGTTAGGAGTAAAAGGATAGTGAGGGATAAAATTGGTCCTCTTGAAGACCAGAGTGGTAGACTGTGTATGGAACCAAATGAGATGGGGGAGATACTAAATGGTTTTTTTTGCATCCGTATTTACTGAGGAAACCGGCATGGAGGCTACGGAAATAGGGCAAACAGGTAGGGAGGTCATGGAACCTTTACAGATTAAAGGGGAGGTGCTCGCTGTCTTGAGGCAAATCAGAGTGGATAAATCCCCAGGACCAGACAGGGTATTCCCATGGACCTTGAGGGAAGCTAGTGTTGAACTTGCAGGGGCCCTGGCAGACATGTTTAAAATGTCAGTATTCACAGGGGAGGTGCCGGATGATTGGAGGGTGGCTCATGTTGTTCCAAAAGAAATCCGGGAAATTATAGGCCAGTAAGTTTGACGTCGGTGGTGGGCAAGTTATTGGAAGGTGTGATAAGGGATAGGATCTACAAATATTTGGACAGACAGGGACTTATTGGGGAGAGTCAACATGGCTTTGTGCGTGGTAGGTCATGTTTGACCAATCTATTAGAGTTTTTCGAGGAGGTTACCAGGAAAGTGGATGAAGGGAAGGCGGTGGATGTTGTCTACCTGGATTTCAGCAAGGCCTTTGACAAGGTCCCTCATGGGAGGTTAGTTGGGAAGGTTCAGTCGCTAGGTATACATGGGGAGGTAGTAAATTGGATTAGACACTGGCTCAATGGAAGAAGCCAGAGAGTGGTTGTGGAGGATTGCTTCTCTGAGTGGAGGCCTGTGACTCGTGGTGTGCCGCAGGAATCGGTGTTGGGTCCATTGTTGTTTGTCATCTATATCAATGATCTGGATGATAATGTGGTGAATTGGATCAGCAAGTTTGCTGATGATACAAAGATTGGAGGTGTAGTGGACAGTGAGGAAGGTTTTCAAAGCTTGCAGAGGGATTTGGACCAACTAGAAAAATGGGCTGAAAAATGGCAAATGGAATTTAATGCAGACAAGTGTGAGATATTGCACATTGGAAGGACAAACCAAAGTAGAACGTACAGGGTAAATGGTAGGACTCTGAAGAGTGCAGTTGAACAGAGGGATCTGGGAATACAGGTACAGAATTCCCTAAAAGTGGCGTCACAGGTGGATAGGGTCGTAAAGGGTGCCTTTGGTACATTGGCCTTTATAAATCGGAGCATAAACGTTGGAGTGTTATGGTAAAGTTATATAAGGCATTGGTGAGGCCGAATTTGGAGTATTGTGTACAGTTTTGGTCACCTAGTTACAGGAAGGATGTAAATAAGGTTGAAAGAGTGCAGAGAAGGTTCACAAGGATGTTGCCGGGACTTGAGAAGCTGAGTTACAGAGAGAGATTGAATAGGTTGGGACTTTATTCCCTGGAGCGTAGAAGATTGAGGGGAGATTTGATAGAGGTGTATAAGATTTTGATGGGTATAGATAGAGTGAATGCAAGCAGGCTTTCTCCGCTGAGGCTAGGGGAGAAAAAAACCAGAGGGCATGGGTTAAGGGTGAAAGGAGAAAAGTTTAAAGGGAATATTCGGGGGAGCTTCTTCACGCAAAGAGTGGTGGGAGTGTGGAATGCGCTGCCGGATAAAGTGGTAAATGCGGGGTCACTTTTAACATTTAAGAAAAACTTGGACGGGTTCATAGATGAGTGGGGTGTGGAGGGATATGGTCCAAGTGCATGTCAGTGGGACTAGGCAAAAAATGGTTCGGCACAGACAAGAAGGGCCAAAAGGCCTATTTCTGAGCTGTAATTTTCTATGGTTCTATGGTTCTAAGAGCAGGTCAGAGGCTAGGAATACTGCAGCGAGTAACTCACCTCCTGACTCCCCAAAGCCTATCCACCACCTCCAAGGCACAAGTCAGGAGTGTGATGGAATACTTCCCACTTGTCTGAATGGGCACAGCTCCAACAACACTCAAGAAGCTTGACACAATCCAGGACAAAGCAGCCCGCTTGATTGGCACCACATCCACAAACATCCACTCCCTCCATCACCGACGCTCAGTAGCAGCAGTTTGTCCTATCTACAAGATGCACTGCAGCAATTCACCAAAGATCACCACAGCACCTTCCAAACCACGACCACTTCCATCTCGGAGGACAAGGGCAGCAGAACACCACCACCTGCAAGTTCCCCTCTAAACCACTCACCATCCTGACTTGGAAATATATTGCCGTTCCTTCGCAGTCGCTGGATCAAAATCCTGGAATTCCCTCCCTAACAGCATTGTGGATTCACCCACAGAACATGGACTGCAGCAATTCAAGAAGGCAGCTCATCACCACCCTCTCAAGGTAGACTAGGGATGGGCAATAAATGCTGGCCAGCCAGCGATGCCCATGTCCCACGAATGAATTAAAAAAAAGAATCCAAACAGCAAGTGTGGCAGCAGCACAAGCCAGGGAAGTCACAGACACTGATGTGAAACAGATACGGGAACAGGCGCGAAAGGATGAGAAACAGGAATGGGAATAACATGGAGGACAGAGAGATCGAGACGGAGTATAGAAAAGGGAAGGTGGAATAGCCCCGAAGTAATACAACAGACCCTGTTGAAGGCATATCATGGATTAGCACACATGGGCAGGGACCGCATGTTCAATCTTGTCAAAGTTGCCTGCAGTGCACCCCAGTGGAATCAGGTTGTCCGTGCAAGGTCAAGATGGGTAATCAACCATGGCCTAAAGGACCATGTGAAAAGTTACAGATGGACTTTACAGGGCCTTTACCCAGAGTGCGAGGAAAGACTTATTGCCGGGTAATTATTGATCAGTTTACCTGGTGAGTAGAGGCATTCCCATGCAAAGATGCTACGGCCAAAACAGTGGCTTTGATGTTGGTAAATGAGGTCATATCCAGGTGGGGTATGGCTCTTCAGTTAGAAGTCTCACAACACCAGGTTAAAGTCCAACAGGTTTATTTGGTAGCAAATACCAGTAGCTTTCGGAGCGCTGCTCCTTCGTCAGATGGAGTGGAAATGTGCTCTCAAACAGTGCACAGAGACACAACATCAAGTTACAGAATACTGATTAGAATGCGAATCCCTAAAGCCAGCCAGGTCTTAAAGGTACAGACAATGTGAGTGGAGGGAACATTAAACACAGGTTAAAGAGATGTGTATTGTCTCCAGACAGAACAGCTAGTGAGATTCTGCAAGCCCAGGGACAAGCTGTGGGGGTTACTGATGTGACATAAACCCAACATCCCGGTTTAGGCCGTCCTCATGTGTGCGGAACTTGGCTATCAGTTTCTGCTCAGCGACTCTGCGCTGTCGTGTGTCGTGAAGGCCGCCTTGGAGAACGCTTACCTGAAGATCCAAGGCTGAATGCCCATGACCGCTGAAGTGCTCCCCCACAGGAAGAGAACAGCCTTGCCTGGTAATTGTCGAGCGGTGTTCATTCATCCGTTGTCGTAGCGTCTGCATGGTTTCCCCAATGTACCATGCCTCGGGACAAGATCTCTCTGTTCCTCCACAGTCTTCAGAACCCTACCTTTGACCCTGTAATCCACATTTAAATTTGTCCTACCAAAATGAATCACCTCACATTTATCAGGGTTAAACTCCATTTGCCATTTTTCAGCCCAGCTTTGCATCCTATCTATGTCTCTTTGCAGCCTACAACAGCCCTCCACTTCATCCACTACTCCACCAATCTTGGTGGCATCAGCAAATTTACTGATCCACCCTTCAGCCCCCTCCTCTAAGTCATTAATAAAAATCACAAAGAGCAGAGGACCAAGCACTGATCCCTGCGGCACTCCGCGAGCAACCTGCCTCCAATCCGAAAATTTTCCATCCACCACCACCCTCTGTCTTCGATCAGACAGCCAGTTACCTATCCAATCGGCCAACTTTCCCTCTATCCCACACCTCCTCACTTTCATCATAAGCCGACCATGGGGGACCTTATCAAACGCCTTACTAAAATCCATGTATATGACATCAACTGCCCTACCTTCATCAACACACTTAGTTACCTCCTCAAAAAATTCTATCAAATTTGTGAGGCACGACTTGCCCTTCACGAATCCGTGCTGACTATCCCGGATTAATCCGCATCTTTCTAAATGGTCGTAAATCCCATCTCTAAGGACCTTTTCCATCAATTTACCAACCACCGAAGTAAGACTAACCGGTCTATAATTACCAGGGTCATTTCTATTCCCTTTCTTAAACAGAGGAACAACATTCGCCATTCTCCAGTCCTCTGGCACCATCCCCGTAGACAGCGAGGACCCAAAGATCAAAGCCAAAGGCTCTGCAATCTCATCCCTTGCCTCCCAAAGAATCCTAGGATACATTTCATCAGGCCCAGGGGACTTATCGACCTTCAGTTTATTCAATATTGCCAGGACATCCTCCCTCCGAACATCTATTTCCTCCAGCCTATTAGCCTGTAACACCTTCTCTTCCTCAAAAACATGGCCCCTCTCCTTGGTGAACACTGAAGAAAAGTATTCATTCATCACCTCGCCTATCTCTACTGACTCCATACACAAGTTCCCACTACTGTGGAGTACTGTGAGCAATTTTGGGCCCCACACCTCAGGAAGGACATACTGGCACTGGAGCGGGTCCAGCGGAGATTCACACGGATGATCCCAGGAATGGTAGGCCTGACATACGATGAACGTCTGAGGATCGTGGGATTGTATTCATTGGAGTTTAGGAGGTTGAGGGGAGATTTAATAGAAACTTACAAGATAATGAACGGCTTAGATAGGATGGACGTAGGGAAGTTGTTTCCATTAGCAGGGGAGACTAGGACGCGGGGGCACAGCCTTAGAATAAAAGGGAGTCACTTTAGAACAGAGATGAGGAGAAATTTCTTCAGCCAGAGAGTGGTAGGTCTGTGGAATTCATTGCCACAGAGGGCTGTGGAGGCCGAGACATTAAGCGTCTTCAAGACAGAAATTGATAAATTCTTGATTTCTCGAGGAATTAAGGGCTATGGGGAGAGCGCGGGTAAATGGAGTTGAAATCAACCATGATTGAATGGTGGAGTGGACTCGATGGGCCGAATGGCCTTACTTCCGCTCCTATGTCTTATGGTCTTACTGTCCTTGACCGGCCCTAACCTCACCCTGGTCCTTCTTTTATTCCTCACATAAGAGTAAAAAGCCTTGGCGTTTTCCTTGAACCGACCCGCCAAGGACTTCTTGTGTCCCCTCCTAGCTCTCCTAGGCCCCTTTTTCAGCTCATTCCTTGCTAACTTGTAACCCTCAATCGAGCCATCTGAACCTTGTTTCCTCATCCCTACATAAGCTTCCCTCTTCCTTTTCACAAGACATTCCACCTCTTTCGTGAACCATGGTTCCCTCACTCGGCCATTTCCTCCCTGCCTGACAGGGACATACCTATCAAGGACATCCAGTATTTGTTCCTTGAAAAAGTTCCACTTTTCATTAGTTCCTTTCTCTGACAGTTTCTGTTCCCAATTTATGCCCCCTAATTCTTGCCTAATTGCATCATAATTACCTCTCCCCCAATTGTAAACCTTGCCCTGCCGTACGACCCTATCCCTCTCCATTGCAATAACATAGAACATAGAACATAGAACATAGAAAGCCACAGCACAAACAGGCCCTTCGGCCCACAGGTTGCGCCGATCACATCCCCACCTCTAGGCCTATCTATAGCCCTCAATCCCATTAAATCCCATGTACTCATCCAGAAGTCTCTTAAAAGACCCCAACGAGTTTGCCTCCACCACCACCGACGTCAGCCGATTCCACTCACCCACCACCCTCTGAGTGAAAAACTTACCCCTGACATCTCCTCTGTACCTACCCCCCAGCACCTTAAACCTGTGTCCTCTCGTAGCAACCATTTCAGCCCTTGGAAATAGCCTCTGAGAGTCTACCCTATCCAGACCTCTCAACATCTTGTAAACCTCTATCAGGTCACCTCTCATCCTTCGTCTCTCCAGGGAGAAGAGACCAAGCTCCCTCAACCTATCCTCATAAGGCATGCCCCCCAATCCAGGCAACATCCTTGTAAATCTCCTCTGCACCCTTTCAATGGCTTCAACATCTTTCCTGTAATGAGGGGACCAGAACAAAAGACACCGAATTGTGGTCGCTATCTCCAAAGTGCTCTCCCACAACCAAATCTAACTCTTGGCCCGGTTCATTTCCCAGTACCAAATCCAATGTGGCCTCACCTCTTGTCGGCCTATCCACATATTGAGTCAGGAAACCCTCCTGCACACACTGCACAAAAACTGCCCCATCCGAACTATTTGCCCTACAAAGGTTCCAATCAATATTTGGAAAGTTAAAGTCCCCCATGACAACTACCCTGTGACCCCCACACATATCCATAATCTGCTTAGCAATTTCTTCCTCCACATCTCTATTACTATTTGGGGGCCTATAGTAAACTCCTAACAACGTGACCGCTCCTTTCCTATTTCTAACCTCAGCCCATATTACCTCAGTGTGCAGATCCCCCTCGAAGTGCCTTTCCGCAGCCGTTAAACTATCCTTGATTAACAATGCCACTCCTCCACCTCTTTTACCAGCTTCCCTACACTTAGTGAAACATCTATACCCCGGAACGTCCAACAACCATTCCTGTCCTTGTTCTACCCACATCTCCGTAATGGCCACAACATCGTAGTCCCAAGTACCAATCCACGCCCCAAGTTCATCTACCTTGTTCCGGATGCTCCTTGCATTGAAGTAGACACACTTCAACCCACCTTCCTGTCTACCGGTACCCACCCTTGACCCTGATACCTTCCCCAATACCTCACCACCCTCACTGACTTCTGGACTACAACTCCTTTTCCCACTCCCCTGACAAATTAGTTTAAACCCCCCTGAAGAGCCGTAACAAATTTCCTTCCTAGGATATTGGTGCCCCTCTGGTTCAGGTGCACCCCGTCCTGTTTGTACAGGTCCCACCTTCCCCAGAATGTGTTCCAATTATCCACGCATCTGAAACCCTCCCTCCTACACCATCCCTGCAACCACATGTTTAACTGCACTCTCTCCCTGTTCCTCAACTCGCTATCACGTGGCACCGGCAACGTACCAGAGATGACCACATGTTTTGTCTTGGCTCTCAGCTTTCAGCCCAGCTCCAGAAATTCCTGCTTTAAATCCCCGTCCCTTCTCTTACCTATGTCATTGGTACCAATGTGTACCACGACTTGTGACTGTTGGTAGTGGCTCGTCCTCCATCTCTGGAAGTTTTCACTATAGTATGAATTTGGGCCATGAGAGCGAACAGGACTGTCATATTCTAAAGGAGAGGGATCATTATTACCGTGAGCAACCTCCCTTGATGTATCTTCCCAATCTTTCTCTCCTGAACCCTTTCCCCTTCTCTTCCTACTTCAGGGAGCGAGGGGTACAATGATCTTGTTACCATCCTTCCCATGGGTGTTCATATTGCTTCTTCCTGTAATGCCTCAATGGCGGCAATTTGCTTACAATATACCTCCCTCTGGAGATGGTTTTTCATCATGGCTGCTAATATGACATGCCATTTCTGGTTTATTCTTAGTTTGCCCCTCCCTCCAAGATTTTTGCTCGGATTTGGAGGATTCTGAATCATATCCTTTTTCTATCATTTTCTTTATTAATTTTCCATGCTTAGTTACTATTACTTGTACTAAACTACCTTTGGTCCCCATTGGAACCACCCTGCACCCAAACTAGCCAACATCATTAAAAGCACGGCTCTCGCCCCCTAGTGTCCTACAGCCACACGGCTGTGTTTTTTTTACTCAGAGAGACGCAGAAATCTGCCTCTGTCCCCTCCATATTCAGCGCATCCTTAGACAGGTTGCACAGTCCCCTGGCTCTGCTATCTGGGCGGTACAAAGGTCTGTCTTTGCTCCCATGGATTATAGAGCAATATCCCCTCCGTCTTCCTTTTGTGCAGCTCGATGGCTCTGCCCCCTGGGGCAGTACAAAAGTCTGCTTTTGCACCCCCCCCCCCCTCCTCCTCCTCCCGCATTATAGCGTAAATTCACTCATGAAACACTGTTATCCGTGACTTCCTTAAATTTTGTACGGGTCGCTCAACTTGCGGTTCCGGCAGCCTGACACGTAACTCCTCTAACTACTAGGTGTAAATGAAAATATATTCACCTGTCTAGGAGGCGTGTCTTGCTTTCAGAATCCGATGAGTTGCCCTGCTCACAGTGTTAATTTTTGTGGGAGGTTTTCAGAGATCTACCGACTTCATGCAGGAGATTTCTCTTTATTAATACAGCTTAGCAAATACAAAAAAACTCACGGAGACAGTAGATTCTAGTTGAAGATGTATTTTGTTGACCCAGGCCTGGTCTGCACGTGCAGGAAAGCAATTTGAGACAGCTCTTTTTTTTCAGAAATCACCTGCCCGCCCAGTCTGTCCATCTTAATAGGATGCAGCAATAATGTTAATATGGATTATTTACCTTGGCCAATGACATCCTACTCTTTGGCAGCATGAGAATTCATTGGTCCATAGAATTCAGAAGCTCCCACCCACTTGTTTCCTAGCAACTTCAATTACATAGTAACAGAGTTCAAAGGGTCTCATTCTCTGTCTGCTAAACACTTCCTAATCAGTAGAAATTGTATTGTCCCATTATGCTGGTGCCTGGGTACTTGTACTTTCCTTAACCTACATTGATAACATGGTGCTCTATGGTTGTATTGTTCTTAAAGAATGTGGTTCATCTCACTTAGCTTTCATCCCATTATGTCTTGGGGCAGTCTGTAATTGGCCAAGGTGTACATTTTAATTACACTTTCAGAAATACAGATTTAAATTCTCTAACAGTGGTTATATGTGTTTCTGTGCAGCTGTAATCTCAGGTGTTTTATACTTTTCTGTACTATATTCAATTCTAAATTAGTCTACCCTGATTTATTAGTTTTTTAGTCTTAACTTCCTCTAACACAGGGATAGGACAGGGGAGAGGGCCTGGGTAAGTTGCTCTGTTAGAGAGTCAGTGCAGACTCAATGGGCCGAATGGCCCCTTCTGCACTGCAGGGATTCTGTGAACATAGCATTGGTCATAATCATTTCATATGTCCCACATTTAATTGACCATTAGAATTAAAACTCTCATTCTCACATGTGTGAGTTTGAATCCAGATTAAAATTCCCACATGTTTAGCAAAATATCCTGGAATCATGCCTTTGGCCAGTAAACATGGCTCCGGGCTCATACTTTTGAAAAGTTATGACTGTTTGACTTAAATCAGACAGAAAATCTCAAAGCTTGAAGTATTCAACCCACAAATACCATTCATACACAAGCAGAGAAACTTCGCATGTGCTTTACAACAATAACCACAATGAATTCCTTAAGCATTGTGGTTCTGTTTTTAAACTTCCAGAAATACCTTTAATTAAAGACACAAGATAAGGTTAATTCCCCAGAAAGATAAACCTGAACAAATGTAGCCCAAAACAATGATAAAACACATCTACAAACATCCACATAAAACACACAGGTTCTCACAGCTCGTAAATTTCAAACAAGGAATCTTGAGCATTCTTTCTCACTGCGATAGCTTCTTAAAGTGACAGAACACTACAAGCTCACAACTCCTTGATTAAAATAACAAGATCCTCCATTCTCCTTCATTATAACTTTACCTTTTTTTTGTTCCATTTAATGGTACGATTAGAACCATTAGGATCAACTCACAAAGTAGTATCTACTCACAGAGCTCTGCTTTTCAGTCCACTGTGACATGGAGTATCTATCTACTCTCGGAGCTCTGCTTTTCAGTTCAGTGCTACTTGGAGTATCCCGTCACTTCATCGACTATCAGGTCACAAGTCCCTCACACTTCAAATCACAAATTTATGATAAAATAATGTAAACAATGCCTGAGAACGCTGCTTAACTTCTTCACCAACTACCTACCACTGTTTGTTGATTGGTCAGACTCCCTTTTTACAGATTCAGGTATCTCAGCTACTGAACACCAGCTGGTCCTGGAATAAGTTTAATTCTAACTCATTCTGAGTAAATATTCATAGAAACCCGACAGTACAGAAAGAGGCCATTTGGCCCATCGAGTCTGCACCGACCACAATCCCACCCAGGCCCTACCCCCATATCAAGGACAAACAAAGAACAAAGAACAATACAGCACAGGAACAGGCCCTTCGGCCCTCCAAGCCCGCGCCGCCCCCCGGTCCAGGATTGAATCCTGAATCCAGGATCCCCGCCCAATTTTCCAGCCTATCTACATACTAATATCCTATCCACCGAGCTGTCCCTCACAGCTACGATGCTTTGTTCATCACAACCTATTAACTCACCCCCACCCCCCCATTCCAGACCATGTGATCTCCAGGGAGAGGCGAAAAACCAGAGTGAAAACCCCAGGGCCAATATGGGGAAAAAAAAATCTGGGAAATTCCTCTCCGACCCCCTGAGGCGATCGAAATGAGTCCAGGAGATCACACTGGCCCTGATCGGAAAATGCTTCCCAACCCTAGTCATTTCCACTTCCACGAACACCATATGAATTCCCTGCCCCAGAGACAGGTTCCCAACTATCCGCAGTCTCGCTCTGTACTGGCACCAGCAAGATGATCATAGAATGAAGCCTTGAAACGAGAAACAAGGAACAATTAGCCCGCGCCGCTCCCTCGTCCAAACTAGACCACTCTTTTGTATCCCTCCATTCCCACTCCGTTCATATAGCTGTCTAGATAAGTCTTAAACGTTCCCAGTGTGTCCGCCTCCACCACCTTGCCCGGCAACACATTCCAGGCCCCCACGACCCTCTGTGTAAAATATGTCCTTCTGATATCTGTGTTAAACCTCCCCCCCTTCACCTTGAACCTATGACCCCTCGTGAACGTCACCACCGACCCGGGGAAAAGCTTCCCACCGTTCACCCTATCTATGCCTTTCATCATTTTATACACCTCTATTAAGTCTCCCCTCATCCTCCGTCTTTCCAAGGAGAACAACCCCAGTTTCCCCAATCTCTCCTCATAACCAAGCCCCTCCATACCAGGCAACATCCTGGTAAACCTCCTCTGTACTCTCTCCAAAGCCTCCACGTCCTTCTGGTAGTGTGGCGACCAGAACTGGACGCAGTATTCCAAATGCGGCCGAACCAACGTTCTATACATCTGCAACATCAGACCCCAACTCTTATACTCTATGCCCCGTCCTATAAAGGCAAGCATGCCATATGCCTTCTTCACCACCTTCTCCACCTGTGACGTCACCTTCAAAGATCTGTGGACTTGCACACCCAGGTCCCTCTGCGTCTCTACACCCTTTATGGTTCTTTCATTTATCGTGTAGCTCCTCCCTACATTATTCCCACCAAAATGCATCACTTCGCATTTATCAGGATTGAACTCCATCTGCCATTTCCTTGCCCAAATTTCCAGCCTATCTATATCCTTCTGTAGCCTCTGACATTGTTCCTCACTATCTGCAAGTCCTGCCAGTTTTGTGTCGTCCGCACACTTACTGATCACCCCAGTTACTCCTTCTTCCAGATCATTTATATAAATCACAAACAGCAGAGGTCCCAATACAGAGCCCTGCGGAACACCACTAGTCACAGGCCTCCAGCCGGAAAAAGACCCTTCCACTACCATCCTCTGTCTTCTATGACCAAGCCAGTTCTCCACCCATCTAGCCACCTCCCCCTTTATCCCATGAGACCCAACCTTTTTCACTAGCCTACCATGAGGGACTTTGTCAAACGCTTTACTAAAGTCCATATAGACAACATCCACGGCCCTTCCTTCGTCAACCATTTTGGTCACTTCTTCAAAAAACACCACCAGGTTAGTGAGGCATGACCTCCCTCTCACAAAACCATGCTGACTATCGTTAATGAGTTTATTCCTTTCTAAATGCACATACATCCTATCTCTAAGAATCTTCTCCAACAACTTCCCCACCACGGACGTCAAGCTCACCGGCCTATAATTACCCGGGTTATCCTTCCTACCCTTCTTAAATAACGGGACCACATTGGCTATCCTCCAATCCTCTGGGACCTCACCTGTATCCAGTGACGAGACAAAGATTTGCGTCAGAGGCCCAACGATTTCACCTCTCGTCTCCCTGAGCAGCCTTGGATAGATTCCATCAGGCCCTGGGGATTTGTCAGTCGATAAATATCCCTACATATTTACCCACTAATCCCTCTAACCTACACATCTCAGGACACGAAGGGCAATTTTTTTTTTCAGCATGGCCAATCAACCTAACCCGCACATCTTTGGACTGTGGGAGGAAACCAGAGCACCTGGAGGAAACCCACGCAGACACAAGGAGAACGTGCAAACTCTGCACAGACAGTAACCCAAGCCGGGAATCGAACACAGGTCCCTGGAGCTGGAAAGCAGCAGTGCTAACCACTGTGCTACCCTGCTCTGTGTGTGGGAAGGGATGCACTGACTTATCCATTCCCCAGAAAGACAAACCTGAACAAATGTAGCCCAAAACAATGATAAAACACATCTACAAACATCCACATAAGACACACAGGTTCTCACAGCTCGTAAATTTCAAACAAGGAATCTTGAGCATTCTCTCTCACTGCTATAGCCTTATTCTCACCAGGTCCTCTGTCGGGGCCCTGCTAAGCAGCTTTAATGGTCCGCGATTGCAGAAACTGAGCAGTCACAGGAATGTGGTCAAGATAGTCCAGTCCCATAATGCCTCACATTCAATCTATAGTCCTTCAATTATAACAGAATATGTGGCTGTATGTAGCTGCCTCGGCCATGGTCAACCCCAACACTGCCTTCCTGAACTGTTACAATGCCTGAGGTGTAAGTACACCCACAGTGCTGTTAGGGAGGGATTTCCAGCTACATATTCCAGACTTTCACTAGACTGTAGTTGGATACCAGATTGATATATTCCATTCAACCACACCCAAGGTGAGTTATTCCAATTCCTTTATTGTCCAGGACAATATATTCACAATATCTTTAAAATAGAAATTAAACATTCCAATTTGATTTCAGGTATTAACATATTCTGTTAGTTTGTTCTTTATTGAACATAGAAAAAATATAGCACAAACAGGCCCTTCGGCCCACAAGTTGCGCCGGTCATGTCCCATGTCCCTACCTACTTTATTATTGGTGTCAGGCTGGGGTTGCTCTCCTTGGGTGAGCAAAGGAGATTGAGGGGAGATTTGATCAAGGTGGACAAGATTCTGACAGGTTTAGATAAGATGGACAAAGAAAAGCTGTTCCCATTCGCTGATGGGACAAGGACGAGGGGGAGGCAGATTTAAGGTTTTGGGTCAGAGATGCAGGGGGATGTGGGGAAGAATATTTTGATGCAGCGAATGGTAATGACCTGGAACTCGCTGCCTACGAGGGTGGAGGAAGTGGAGACAATAAACAATTACAAAGGAAATTGGATGGTCATTTGGGGGGATTTCAAACAGGAATGCTGACTAAATATCTCTGAACTTCCTAACACTCTGTCACTCTGTGATTCTTGTGAAATTTGAAACCAGATAATAGCAACAGGACTCAAAGAGCATCAGCCCACTGGAGGCAAAGTTGTGAGACTGGCCAGTCCAACAGGAAGAAATCCTCTGACCCTCCCCATTGACCAACTGTGAGAATGAACAAAATGCTGTCCTGGATGTAATTGAGAGCAGAAACACTTACAACAGAATCCAATCCCTGTAATCACTCGTGAACTCGCTGGTGTCTCAGTAGCTGGGATGAAACTCTGAATCCCTTCCCACACTGAGAACAGGTGAATGGCCTCTCCCCACTGTGAACTCGCTGGTGTCTCTGCAGGTCGGATGACTGACTGAATCCCTTCCCACACTGAGAGCAGGTGAACGGCCTCTCCCCACTGTGAACTCGCTGGTGTGCCTGCAGATTGGATAAACGAGCGAATCCCTCCCCACACTGAGAGCAGATGAACGGTCTCTCCCCACTGTGAACTCGCTGGTGCGTCCGCAGGGCAGATGACTGTTTAAATCCCTCCCCACACTCAGGGCAAGTGAACGGTTTCTCCCCGGTGTGAACTCGCTGGTGTGTCCGCAGGTTGGATAAGTCAGTGCATCCCTTCCCACACACAGAGCAGGTGAATGGCCTCTCCCCAGTGTGAACTCGCTCGTGTGTCCTCAAGGCAGATGACTGAGTGAATCCCTTTCCACACTGAGAGCAGATAAATGGCCTCTCCCCAGTGTGTACTCGCTGGTGCGCCCTCAGGGCAGAAGACTGAGTGAATCCCTTCCCACACTGAGAGCAGGTGAATGGCCTCTCCCCAGAGTGTACTCGCTCATGTGCCCGCAAGTCAGATGACTGAGTGAATCTCTTCCCACACTGAGAGCAAGTGAACGGTCTCTCCCCAGTGTGAAGTCGCTCGTGTGCCCGCAGGCTGGATAACCGAGTGAATGCTTTCCCACACTGAAAGCAGATGAACTGTCTCTCCCCAGTGTGAACTTGCTGATGTCTCCGCAGTTGGTTTGTGAATCCCTCCCCACGCTGAGATGAGGTGAATAGTCTCTCCCCAGAGTGAACTCGCTGGTGTGTCCGCAGGTGGGATGACTGAGTGAATCCCTTCCCACACTGAGAACAGGAGAATGGCCTCTCCCCAGTGTGAACTCGTTGGTGTGTTCGCAGATTGGATAACTGAGTGAATCCCTTCCCACACTGGGAGCAGGAAAATGGCCTCTCCCCAGTGTGAACTCGCTGGTGTTTCTGCAGACTGGATAACCGAATGAAACCCTCCCCACACTGAGAGCAGGTGAACGGCCTCTCCCCAGTGTGGCTGCGTCGATGAGCTTCCAGCAGAGATGGGACTCTGTATCTCTTTCCACAGTCTGCACATTTCCACGGTTTCTCCATGGTGCAGGTGTCCTTGTCTCTCACTTGGGTGGACAATCAGTTGAAGCTTTGTATAGTCTCTCCCTGCTGTGGATGGTGTGATATTTATTCAGGTTGTGTAACTGGTTTTAGCTCTTCAGTCAGTGCACTGGAACACTCTCACTCGAGCGTGGCAGTGTGTTGGTGCTTTTCCAGTCACACTGATGTTTGAAATCTTTTCAAATCGACAGACCGGACAATGATTTCTCCTTCTAGATTCAAAGGCCGATGATGCTCAGCTCCTGAGGAATATGACTGTCAGATCTAGACGTGATGTTTGAGATTTCGACCCGAGATTCCTCTTTCAATATCCTGTAAAATGAGTTTACAAAGTTATCACAGTCAGTACAGGAAAAAAATTCAGAACAGACAATTCCAGTTTTTAATGAACATTCTTTCCTCTCTCATTCCCCAAAAGCTGTGAATCTCAATCCCACACTTTCCCTCCATTCTCACTCTGCTGTATCTAATATTCACCCTCCCAATTCTCCTGAAGGTGCTGATTGACAGATCCACGCTCACTGCTTCCTGTCCAGCACAGGAATCATACGTAATAGGAGCTGCAGTTGGCCATTCAGCCTATCGAACTGCCTCAATCATTCATTGAGAATTGGCTGAATAAGGGGATAGATAAGATAGAAGCAGGGAAGTTGTTTCCACTGGTGGGTGAAAGTAGAACTAGGAGGCATAGCCTCAAAATAAGGGGAAGCAGATTTAGGACCAAGTTGAGGTGGAACTTTTTCATGCAAAGGGTTGTGAATCTGTGGAATTCCCTGCCCAGTGAAGCAGTTGGGGCTACCTCATTGAATGTTTTTAAGGCAAGGATTGATAAATCTTTGAACATTAAAGGAATTAAGGGTTATGGTGAGCAGGCAGGTAAGTGGAGCTGAGTCCACAAAAAGATCAGCCATGATCCTATTGAATGGCGGAGCAGGCTCGAGGGATCAGATGGCCTGCTCCTGCTCCTAGTTCTTACGTTCTTATTTGGTAAGGTGCCACATCAAAGTTTATTGCAGCAAATAAAAGTTCATGCTGCAGGGATAACATTGGCGTGGGTAGAAGATTCACTAGCTAGCAGGACACAGTGGGTATAAATGGGTCATTTTCTGGTTGGCAAGATGCAACGAGTGTTGTCTACTGGATACAGTGCTGGGGCTCCAACGCTTTACAATTGATATAGATGACTCAGATGAAAGGACTGAAGGAGTGGTTGCTAAATTTACTAATGGTACAAAGATAGATAGGAAAGTAAGTTGTTTAGATGACATAGGAAGACTACAAAAATATATAGATAGGTTAATGGGGCAATATGGGAAAATGTTAAATTGTCAATTTTGGCAGGAAGAATAAAAGAGAAGATTATTATCTAAATGGTGAGAGATTGCAGAGCTCTGAGATGCAGAGGGATCTGGCTGTCCTTTTGCATGAACAGCAAAAGGCTGGTATACAGGTACAGCAAGGAATTGGGAAAGCTAATAGAATGTTCTTATTTGTTGCAAGGGAAATTGAACACAAAAGTAGGGAGGATATGCTTCAGTTATACAGTGGAGATGCCAGCGTTGGACTGGGGTAAACACAGTAAGAAGTCTTACTCAGTTATACAGGACATTGGTGAGATCACATCTGGAGCAGTGTGTACAGTATTGCTCTCATTAAAGGAGTGATGTAAACATGTTGGAGACAGTTCAGAGGAAGTTTACTAATACCTGAAAATGGCTGGTTTGTCTAATGAGGAAATGTTGAGACAGGCTAGACTTGTATCTACTGGAGTTTAGAAGAGTAAGAGGCGGCTTGATTGAAACACACAACAGGAGAACTCCTTTCTCTCAGAGGGTGGTGAGTCGTTGGAACTCTCTTCCTCAAAGGGCAGCGGAAGCAGAGTCTCTGAATATTTTGAAGGCAGAGCTGGATAGATTCTTGATAAGCAAGGGAGTGAAAGGTTATCGGGAGGGTCGACGGGAATGGGGAGTTGAGGTTACAATCAGATCAGCTGTGTACGTATTGAATGGTGGAGCAGGCTCGATGAACCAAGTGGTCTACTCCTGCTCCTAATTCATATGTTATCACATCCTTTGTAACAGATTGTAGCATTTTCCCTCCTACTGATGTCAGGCTAATGGGTCGATGGTTCCGTTTTCTCTCTGCCCCATTGAAAAGTGGAGTTACATTTATCACCTTCCAATCTGCAGGAACCATTCCAAAATCTATAGAATTTGGAAAGATGACCACCACTGTATCCACTATCTCTACAGCCACCTCTTTCAACATTCTGGGACATAGAGCATCAGCTTTTGGGGATTTATTCACTTTGAACCCCATTAATTTCTCACTTTTTCACTAATACTAATCTCTTCCAGTTCCTCATGCTCACTACTCCCTTGGTTCTCTGGTGTTTTTTGGGATGATTTCTGGATCTTCCTCCATGAAGACAGACACCCATTGTTTAGTTTATCTGTCATTTCCCTATTCTAAGCTCTCCTGTCACTGCCTGGAATGGACCCACATTTGACTTTGCTAATTTTTTCTTTTTCACAAACCTATTGGAGCTTTTCTAGTCATTTTTTTATGTTTCTCGCCAGTTTGCTCTCATATATATCTAGAAATGAGGCTTGGGTCAATGCCAGGAGGAGGGGTAAGAAGCAATCGGGAAGACAATCCCCTGGGGCGGTTCCCCTCCATAATAGGTTTTCGGTGCTGGAGGCTACAGTTGAGGAGGAATCAACTGAGCATAGAGAGCAGATCTCTGGGGGTGAGCCGAGTGAGAAAGCTCAGGTGGTTAGGGGCTGTAAAAGACTGGGCCTTGTGATTGGGGACTCCACAATTATGGGGACAGATAGGAGGGTCGGAACTAAAGGTAGGGACTCAGGGTTGGTGTGTTGCCTACCAGGGGCTGGGGTCCGGGATGTGTCTGACAGGGTATTCAGGACTCTTAGGGGGGAGGGAGATAAACCACAAGTTATTGTACATGTGGGGACACACGACATAGGGAGGATAGGGGAAGGGGATATTAGGCAGAGATTTATGGAGTTGGGGTGGAAACTAAAGGCCAAGACTGACAGAGTGGTTATCTCTGGACTCTTGCCTGTACCACGGGATAGTTTAGAGAGGAATAGGGAGAGGGAAGGTTTGAATTCATGGCTGAGGGGATGGTGCAGGAGGGAGGGGTTCAGGTACTTAAGCAATTGGGGCTCGTACTGGGGAAGGTGTGACCTCTATGAGAAGGATGGTCTACACCTTAATCAGAAGGGGACCAATATCCTGGGGGGTAAATTTGCTAAGGCCATGCAGGGAGGTTTAAACTGATTCGGGGGGGGGGGGAGGGATCCTGAGTAGTGGGGCTGAAAGTGAGGGATGCATGGATGGGGACTGCAATGCACGGCATTGCAGAGGTGGGGTGGAGCAGGGTTTGAAATGTGTATACTTCAATGCCAGGAGTATTCGCAATAAAGTGGGTGAACTTGCAGCGTGGATCAGTACCTGGGACTTCGATGTTGTGGCTATTTCAGAGACATGGATAGAGCAGGGGCAGGAATGGATGCTGCAGGTCCCGGGGTTCAAATGTTTTAGTCGAAGTAGGGAAGGAGGTAGAAGAGGGGGAGGGGTAGCATTATTGGTCAGAGATTGTATCACAGTGTCAGAGAGGAGGTTTGATGAGGACTTATCTGTTGAGGTAGTATGGGCGGAGATTAGAAATAGGAGAGGAGAGGTCACCCTGTTGGGAGTCTTTTATAGACCTCCTAAAAGTTCTAGAGAGGTTGAGGAAAGGATTGCGAAGTCAATCCTGCTTAGGAGTGAAAGTAATAGGGCAATTGTTATGGGGGATTTTAACTTGACTAATATTGACTGGAATTGTTATAGCTCTAGCTCGTTAGAGGGGTCAGTTTTTGTTCAAAGCGTGCAGGAAGGTTTTTTGACTCAGTATGTAGACAGGCCAACTAGAGGTGAGGCTATATTGGATCTGGTGCTGGGAAATGAGCCAGACCAGGTGCTAGACTTGGAAGTTGGTGTGCATTTTGGTGATAGTGACCACAATTCGGTTACGTTCACCTTAGTGATGGAAAGGGATAGGCATGAACCTCGGGCCAGTGGTTTTAGCTGGGGGAAGGGTAATTATGAGGCTATTAGGAGAGAATTAGGAAACATAGGTTGGACTAGGAGATTACAGGGACTGGGAACGTCCGACATGTGGAGTTTTTTCAAGGAGCAGCTACTGCGAGTCTGTGATAGGTATGTCCCTGTCAGGCAAGGAGGAATTGGTAGGGCTAGGGAACCGTGGTGCACCAAAAAAGTTTCTTTGTTGGTTAAAAAGAAAAAGGAGGCTTATGTTCGGATGAGACGTGAGCACTCGGGTAGTGCACTAGAAAGCTTTAGATTGGCTAAGAGGGAGTTGAAGAGCGAGCTTAGAAGGGCTAAAAGGGGACATGAGAAGACTTTGGCGGATAGGGTTAAAGAGAATCCTAAGGCGTTCTATAGGTATGTCAAGAACAGAAGGTTGGTTAGGGCAAGTTTAGGGCCAGTTATAGATGGCAGAGGGAAGTTATGTGTGGAACCGGAGGAGATTGGTGAAGCATTGAACCAATATTTCTCTTCGGTGTTCACGCAAGGGGACATGAATATAGCTGAGGAGGACACTGGGTTGCAAGGG
Source organism: Mustelus asterias (assembly GCF_964213995.1). NCBI lineage: Eukaryota > Metazoa > Chordata > Chondrichthyes > Carcharhiniformes > Triakidae > Mustelus > Mustelus asterias. The sequence goes on along the minus strand of NC_135812.1, from coordinate 54,766,135 downwards.
AGTAAAATAGACAGTATTACAGTTGATAAGGAGGATGTGCAGGATATTCTGGAGGGTCTGAAAATAGATAAATCCCCTGGTCCGGATGGGATTTATCCAAGGATTCTCTGGGAGGCAAGAGAAGTGATTGCAGAGCCTCTGGCTCTGATCTTCAGGTCGTCGTTGGCCTCTGGTATAGTACCAGAAGATTGGAGGTTAGCGAATGTTGTCCCATTGTTTAAGAAGGGGAACAGAGACTTCCCCGGGAATTATAGACCGGTGAGTCTCACTTCTGTTGTCGGCAAGATGTTGGAAAAAATTATAAGGGATAGGATTTATAGTTATTTGGAGAGTAATGAATTGATAGGTGATAGTCAGCATGGTTTTGTGGCAGGTAGGTCGTGCCTTACTAACCTTATTGAGTTTTTTGAGAAAGTGACCAAGGAGGTGGATGGGGGCAAGGCAGTGGACGTGGTATATATGGATTTTAGTAAGGCGTTTGATAAGGTTCACCATGGTAGGCTTCTGCAGAAAATGCAGATGTATGGGATTGGGGGTGATCTAGGAAATTGGATCAGGAATTGGCTAGCGGATAGGAAACAGAGGGTGGTGGTTGATAGTAAATATTCATCATGGAGTGCGGTTACAAGTGGTGTACCTCAGGGATCTGTTTTGGGGCCACTGCTGTTTGTAATATTTATTAATGATCTGGATGAGGGTATAGTTGGGTGGATTAGCAAATTTGCTGATGACACCAAAGTCGGTGGTGTGGTAGACAGTGAGGAAGGGTGTCGTAGTTTGCAGGAAGACTTAGACAGGTTGCAAAGTTGGGCCGAGAGGTGGCGGATGGAGTTTAATGCGGAGAAGTGTGAGGTAATTCACTTTGGTAGGAATAACAGATGTGTTGAGTATAGGGCTAACGGGAGGACTTTGAATAGTGTGGAGGAGCAGAGGGATCTAGGTGTATGTGTGCATAGATCCCTGAAAGTTGGGAATCAAGTAGATAAGGTTGTTAAGAAGGCATATGGTGTCTTGGCGTTTATTGGTAGGGGGATTGAATTTAGGAGTCGTAGCGTTATGTTGCAACTGTACACAACTCTGGTGCGGCCGCACTTGGAGTACTGTGTGCAGTTCTGGTCCCCACATTACAGGAAGGATGTGGAGGCTTTGGAGAGGGTGCAGAGGAGGTTTACCAGGATGTTGCCTGGTATGGAGGGGAGATCCTATGAGGAGAGGCTGAGGGATTTGGGATTGTTTTCGCTGGAAAGGCGGCGGCTAAGAGGGGATCTTATTGAAACATATAAGATGATTAGAGGTTTAGATAGGGTGGATAGTGATAGCCTTTTTCCTCTGATGGAGAAATCCAGCACGAGGGGGCATGGCTTTAAATTGAGGGGGGGTAGTTATAGAACCGATGTCAGGGGTAGGTTCTTTACCCAGAGGGTGGTGAGGGATTGGAATGCCCTGCCAGCATCAGTAGTAAATGCGCCTAGTTTGGGGGCGTTTAAGAGATCCGTAGATAGGTTCATGGACGAAAAGAAATTGGTTTAGGTTGGAGGGTCACAGTTTTTTTTTAACTGGTCGGTGCAACATCGTGGGCCGAAGGGCCTGTTCTGCGCTGTAATGTTCTATGTTCTATGTTCTATATTCTATGTCTCTATCAGTTTTTTGGTCCTCCTTTGCTGAATTCTAAAATAAGTTCCCAATCCTCAGGCTTGCTATTATTTTAGCCAGTTTATGAGTCTTTTCCTTTGATCTAATGGAATCCTTAACTTTTCTTGTTAGCCACAGTTGCATCACTCTTCCTGTAGGATTTTTGTTCCTTAAAGGAATCGATATTGTAAATTTGTAACAATTTCTTAAATTCTCTCCCATCAAACCTTTTAATGTAGTTTTTCCAATCTACCACAGGCAACTTATCCCTCATACCTTGATAATTTCTCACAGAAGGAAACTATACAAAATAACCATGTAACTACAACAGCCCATCTCCATAGCAATGTGGCATGTTTTAGAGGTTTGGAAACCAAAATGCAAACTAAATATGTATTAACTTGAAAACACACTTCCATTCAGTGATGCTTGAGCAATATGACACTAAATATTCACAAAAAGGTTCAAAGAACATCAGCCCATTGGAAGCAAAGTCATGAGTCCGGCCAGTCCAGCAGAAAGAAACTCTCTGATCCCACTTCACCAACTGAACATGGTTCACTCCTGGATGTGATTAACAACAGAATCGAACCATTGTAATTACTTGTGAACTTGCTGGGTCTCTGCAGGTCAGATAACTGAGTGAATCCCTTTCCACACAAAGAGCAGGTGAACAGTCTCTCCCCAGTGTGAACTCGCTGGTGTCTCAGCGGACTGGATTTCTCGGTGAATGCCTTCTCACATCCCGAGCAAGTGAATGGTCTCTTCCCAGTTTGAATTTGCTGCTGTCTTAGCAGGTTGGCTACCTGAGTGAATCCCTTCCCACACTGTGAGCAGGTGAATGGCCTCTCCCCAGACTGAACATGCTTGATGCACCTGCAGAGTGAATACCTGAGTCAAACCCTTCCCACATTCAGAGCAGGTGAAGGGTCCTTCCCCAGTATGAACTCGTTGATGTGTTTGCAGATGGGATAACTAAGTGAATCCTTTCCCACATACATAGCAGGAGATCAGCCTCTCTCCAGTGTGAAACATTATTTCCTCTCTCATTCCCCAAAAGCTGTGAATATTCACCCTCCCAAGGTGAAGGTGCTGATTCAGGCTGATTGACAGATCCATGTTCACTGCTTACTGTCCCGGTCACAGGGATGATAACAAATAGGAGCTCAGTCGGCAATTCAGCCTATCAGGCTTACTCAACCATTCAATGACTGGTCGATCGACTTCAGCATCATCCTCCCCACACAAAGCCCCTTGATCCATTGACATCTAAGAAATCTTTGCCAGTCCCTTTCTTGAAAATATTTGATGACTGAGGATCCATAGTTTGAAGTTCTGTCTGCAATTTTCCCTTTCTAATATCCTGCAAATTATCACAACACATATCACTGTCAGTACAGGATAGAAATTCAGAACAGACATATTCTGGTTTTTATGGAACATTCTTTCCTTTCTCATTCCCCAAAATCTCCATCCCACACACTCTCCCTCCATTCTCACTCTGCTGTATCTAATATTCATCCTCCCAATTCTCCTGAAGGTGCTGATTGACCTTTCCTAACTGACCATTTCCTGTTCAGGACACAGAGATCAGAAGAAATAGGAGTTGTCCATTCACTCCATCTCCTATCTGTTCCCCATAACATTTGAGTCCCTTGTCATTAGAAAATGTGCCTACCTTATCCTTGAATATATTCAATGATCATCAGCTACCACTGATCCCTGTGGAAGAGAAATCCAAAGACTAAACAATTCTCTGAGGGAAGTGATGACTGGAAAAATATAACATAGCTACAGTACCATATTACAGGTCTACAGATTCTATTTAAAAATCAAACTGGATGGGCACTTGAAGGAAATAAACTTTCGGGGAAGAGACGTAGAGGGAGGAATGGGACTGGATTGTCCCTGAAGATCTCACCTGAAGAAGGGGCTTAGAGCTCCGAAAGCTTGTGTGGCTTTTGCTACCAAATAAACCTGTTGGACTTTAACCTGGTGTTCTTAAACTTCTTACTGTGTTTACCCCAGTCCAACGCCAGCATCTCCACATCAGGACTGGATTGTTTGACAGAGCATCGGCATGGATTTGAACTATGGAATGGAACATTTCTGTGCAGTAATGAGTCTGACTGGAAATGTATAACATCGCTATAGTACTATATTACAAGCCATACATATAATGTTTTTATTACAGAAACATAAATATCTAAGCTTTACCATATAACAACACCAAACATATCTTTGTCCTATATTAATTTACTGTCCCTTTAAATGTCAGCCATCTCTTGGGGAAACCAGCCCTTTAATTGTGAACATTCGGAAAGAGACCATCCTTTTAGCCAGACCAATAAATGTGTCAAGCTGAGGGAGCAAAGGATGTCATAAGACCATAAGACCATAAGACATAGGAGCGGAAGTAAGGCCATTCGGCCCATCGAGTCCACTCCACCATTCAATCATGGTTGATTTCAACTCCATTTACCCGCTCTCTCCCCATAGCCCTTAATTCCTCGAGAAATCAAGAATTTATCAATTTCTGTCTTGAAGACGCTCAACGTCTCGGCCTCCACAGCCCTCTGTGGCAATGAATTCCACAGACCCACCACTCTCTGGCTGAAGAAATTTCTCCTCATCTCTGTTCTAAAGTGACTCCCTTTTATTCTAAGGCTGTGCCCCCGCGTCCTAGTCTCCCCTGTTAATGGAAACAACTTCCCTACGTCCATCCTATCTAAGCCGTTCATTATCTTGTAAGTTTCTATCAGATCTCCCCTCAACCTCCTAAACTCCAATGAATATAATCCCACGATCCTCAGACGTTCATCGTATGTCAGGCCTACCATTCCTGGGATCATCCGTGTGAATCTCCGCTGGACCCGCTCCAGTGCCAGTATGTCCTTCCTGAGGTGTGGGGCCCAAAATTGCTCACAGTACTCCAAATGGGGCCTAACCAGTGCTTTATAAAGCCTCAGAAGTACAATGTCTTTAAGAGAAAGAGAGAGAGACCTGGGCCAACCTTTCCAGAGTCTGCACCCTCCCTGGATTCACTTCCTTTCCCTTCAGTTGCTGCAAGTCCCCAATTTCCCCCAGAATGAGAAAAGAGCTGGAAAAGGGGGAGGAAAGAAAGTGTTTTACTCACAGATGTTGGCGACAGGAGGGAGTCTGAGTCTGTCTGAAGCTCAATCTTCATTCACACAAAGCCTGCACTCTGATTGGCTGGAGGACCAGAGTCCTTCCGGTCTTCCGTATCTTCCTATTGGCCAACACCTCAGCGTGAAGGTCAGGGTGCGGCTCTCCCCGCACATGCGCAACTTCTCCTCTCCCTTGGACATGCGCAGTCCCGGGTCGGGGTGGGGTGTGGGGAATGGGAGGTCACCGAGCGGCTTCTCACTCTGGCCGGAGCCTGGAAACCTGGGCTCGGGCAGGTGCAGGGGGAACAACGGGTGGGGGCGCCGGGCCTGCGCACTGGAACCCGGAGACGTCACCACGTAGCAGAGAAATGCCTATTGGCTGATTCGGGCAGGACTCCAGAGCATCAGACAAGAACTCCCTCCTCTGGGCAACATCTGGGAGGAAATCAGTGTCTCCCCCTTTCCATTTCTATTCTCATTCTGGGGGAAATTGGGGACTTGCAGCAACTGAAGGGTAAGGAAGTGAATCTAATCTGTATATTCCACACATTTCTAGTCCAATGATATCGACATATCTTTGACGAAGAGTCATCTAGATTCGAAACGTTGGCTCTATTCTCTCCCCACAGGTGCTGCCAGACCTGCTGAGATTTTCCAGCACTTTCTGTTTTTGTTGTGTTTGATATAGACGTATATCTGTCTGGGGGCCTGTATGGAGATTATCAGCTCTCTGTGTCCAGGACAGGATAAAACTGCAAGTTGTTAAAACTCTTACTGTATTCACCCCACTCCAGGACAGGAAGCAGTGAGCATGGATCTGTCAATCAGACTCAATCAGCACCTTCAGGAGAATTGGGAGGGTGAATATTAGATACAGCAGAGTGAGAATGGAGGGAGAGTGTGTGGGATGGAGATTCACAGCTTTTGGGGAATGAGAAAGGAAAGAATGTTCCATCAAAACTAGAAATGTCTGTTCTGAATTTCTATCCTGTATTGACACTGATAACTTCTTTAAACTACTTTTACAGGATATCATATGTGGATTTTGAGTCAATATCTGACAGAGTTGCTCAATTCGTTGGGTCCTGAATATCAATGGCTTCTGAATCTTGAAGGAGAAATTTTCATTGTTTCCATCATCTTTGAAAGAGTTTGAATATCAGTTGGAGTGTAAAAGCATAGAGTGAGAGTGTTCCAGTGCACTGACTGTGAAAAGAGCTTGAACCAGTTACACAGCCTGAAAAAAAAAACATATTATTCACAGTGGGGAGACACTGTACATGTGTTCTGTGGCTACAAGGCTTTAACTGATAGGCCAACCTGGAGAGTCACAAAAACACCCGCACCATGGAGAAACCATGGAAATGTGGGGACTGTGGGTTAGAATGCCGGTTTCCATCTGAGCTGGAAAAACATCAACGCATTCACACTGGGGAGAGGCCATTCACCTGCTCCACATGTGGGAGAAGATTCACTCAATCATCCCACCTGCTGACACACCAGCGAGTTCATACTGGGGAGAGGCCATTCAGCTGCTCTGAGTGTGGGAAGGGATTCAGTGTTTCATCCCACCTGAAGGCACACCAGTGTGTTCACACCGCAGAGAGGCCTTTCAGCTGCGCAGAGTGTGGGAAGGGTTTCAGTGATGCATCTGCACTACGGAGGCACCAGCGAGTTCACTCTGGGGAGCGACCGTTCACCTGCTCAGAGTGCGGCAAGGGACTCAGTGATGCATCTGCCCTGCGGAGGCATCGGCGAGTTCACTCTGGGGAGAGACCATTCACCTGCACTGAGTGTGGGAAGGGATTCACTGAGTTATCCAGCCTGCAGATCCATCAACGGGTTCACACTGGGGAGAGGCCATTCACCTGCTCTGACTGTGGGAAGGGATTCATTCATTCGTCCCACCTGCGGAGGCACCAGCGAATTCACAGCAGGGAGAGGACGTTCACCTGCTCTGAGTGTGGGAAGGGACTCAGTGATTCATTCGCTCTGCAAATCCACCAGCGAGTTCACACTGGGGAGAGGCCGTTCACCTGCTTTGTGTGTGGGAAGGGATTCACTCAGTTATCCCACCTGCTGCAACACAATGTCACTCACACCAATGAGAGACCCTTTAAATGCTCTGACTGTGGGAGGGATTTCAAAAGCTCTCGGGTATTGATGGTCCACCAGCGCACTCACACAGAGGAGAGACCATTCAACTGCTCTCATTGTGCTAAGAGATTTCAAACATCATCCAACTTGCGCATACACCAGCGAGTTCACACTGGGGAGAGACCATTCACCTGCTCCATGTGTGGGAAGGGATTCACACTGTTATGCAACCTGCAGAGACACCAGCGAATTCACAAGTGATTACATGAATTGAATTCTTCTGTTATTGCTGCTGGTAATCACATCCAGGACTGAACCATATTCATTCTGACAGTGGGTGAAGTGGAAGAGTCAGAGGGTTTCCTTCTGCTGGACTGACCAGTCTCACGACTTTGCTTCCAGTGGGCTGATGCTCTTTGAGCCTGGGAGAGCACGTTTCCACTGAAATGATCCACAAAAACTGATGGGGGACATTTATTTTATCCTGGATAGTAAATAGTATTTTTCCTACTATTGAGTCACTACTGCATAGAAGGCCATTCAGGCCATCAGTTCTTAAGTCTGGAATAAAGGGTCAGTAAGTTTAATGTGAGCTATAAACTGAGTTATATTTGTGAAAGCAGTCTCTCTCGCTATATATTCCCAGATGTGTTTCACTAGAGATGAAGTTACTGTAGCCAATGGGTGCAAGCTGTTTTTGATTTGTATTTAGTTTCCTATCCATCCTGTACTTTCCCTCTAACTCGCAGACAAAGCAGCCTGGCCAGGGGGAACTGTACCGTGGATAATGTATTTTACTGTAGCTGCTCTTTCAGATGCTTCAGTTCACTGAGGCATTGCCCTGCATGTTTGTAATAAAGATTTGCAAACTTTAACCAACTCTGGACTCCGAGTGACATTTGTCCCATAACAACTGTCGTCAGGAACAGGACCCACTGATGGCTCTGTTTAAAGAGAAGTCCCTGAGGACTATGTTTTCTAACAGCCGTATTTAGTTGGATCTGACTGAGCGCTGGGACCCCCTCGGATCCTCAGGGATCTGTTTCTGGACTGTTTCTTTGATGTCCATTCGCTGTCATTTCAATAACTGGAACATTTCAGACATGGAATTGTCAGTTTGATACCGAGGATGTGTCTGGGTGTGATACTGAAGTCCCTGTGAGCCAGAGGGTTTTGTAGCTGCTGACAAATGAGGGGATAAAACTGCACAGGAGGCTAAACAGAGAAAGTGAGGCAGTTGGAGAGACTTTGGTGTGTGTTCAGAGGGCCCAGATAGGGGTCAGCCAACATTGTCACATCGGTGGATCAGCACAGAAAAGGTCCAAACGGATGGAACATATAAGACCAAGGCTGGGTTAGTGGCCCAGAGTTTTGAAGAACCCACAGGAGATAAAGAGCTCAGAGTGGATTCGCCCACAGCGGGAAAGGTCATTTTGAATTTGTTTTGGCCCTTTGAGCCACATTATCTTGGGAATGTAAGTCACTAGACAGAAAAGTTACATTTGGGAAATGTAGACGTACAAGGGACCTTGGTGACCTCGTACACCCGTCACTGAAAGCAAACATGCAGGTACAGCAAGTAGTTAGAAAGGAAAATGGTCTGTTGGCCTTCATTTCAAGTGGACTTGAGAACAGGAGCAAGGATCTTGGTGCGACCGCATCTGGAATATTGTATGCAGTTTTGATCTCCGTGGCTAAGAAAGGAGAGATTTGTCACAGAGGGAATACAGTGAAGGTTCAGCAGACTGATTCCTGCAATGGCAGGATTGTCTTATGTGGAGAGGTTGGGTTGACTGGGTCTTGTATTCACTGAAGTTCAGAAGAATGAGAGGGGATCTCATTGAAATGTATAAAATTCTGACGTGGCTCGACTGACTGGATGCAAAGATGTTGTTTATACTGGCTGGGGGTGTCTAGAAGAAGGTGGTCACAGACTCAGGATACGGGGGAGGCCATTTAGGATTGAGATGAGGAGAAACATCTTCATTCACATCCCATAAAAATGAATTAAATTTAGAAAAAAGGAAGGTGCTGGAGGACTGACTGGGAAATTGGCCTCCAGCCAGTCAGGGCACGGGAGGGGGTGACCAGGGCTGATGGTGATGTGATCCCCGGGGTTCAGTCTCCCTGTGTCCAAAGCGGCGAGTCCCGGGGACAGAGGAGCTGAAGAGAAACCATTTGTGTCCAGAACATTGTGAACATCCTTTTACTCTGATTGTCTTTGATCCTCAAGTCATTTTCTGTTTGGTTTAACCATGTTCTGTTTCATTAATAAACTTTTATCAGTAAAAATATTCGATGTTGCTGGACTTTTCCTGATGAGATTGCTGCACTTTAGGGAAAGTGGGTGAGAGGGGTTGGCAGGCTCTTTAACAGAAAGTGAATCCCTCTAAGGTAATTGGCAAAGAAGCCAGAGGGGGAGATGAGATTTTATTTTTGACTCGGCGATGTTGGAAAATGGGGTTCAGGGAGTCAATTAACCCTTTCTCCCCTTTTCCCAAACTCTGAAATGATTCAATGATAACCCTTCTTGGTGACAGTGGTTAGATTTTATTCAGTATCAATAAGAGCTGACACAGGCTAATGTCTGAGCAGTCGTATCAAAGTGCAGCAGCATTACCATTACACTCTGGGTAGAAGCACCATCTACACGGAAATGCTCCCTGCTCTGCCCCAGATGCCATGGCACCAGTCAATGCAATATATAAAACCTCGACAAATCTCTGTGCTCGGGGAATCCCTTCTTATACTTTTTTACATCATAAAATCTATGGAGACTGATTTCACCCAATCATTGCCGAGCTAACATTTGAATGGACTAATTACAAAACCTGTCATTGAACCATCTGTACCTGCCCAAGCCACGTCAAACTCTCAAACAATTATCTTCCCCCGCTCCCTCCCTGGTACAGGGAGTCAGCATTCCCATGCCAAGCAGTCAAAACATGGTGGCCTCAACACCCAGGTGTTTTCCAGGATTCAAGGCATTCTTGTTTTCTCTGTCCAACTGGAAGCTGTTAATTTCACTGTTCCCACACAGTAATGATGTGGAGATGCCGGCGTTGGACTGGGGTAAACACAGTAAGAGTTTTAACAACACCAGGTTAAAGTCCAACAGGTTTATTTGGTAGCAAATGCTATTAGCTTTCGGAGCGCTGCTCCTTCGTCAGATGGAGTGGATATCTGCTCTCAAACAGGGCACAGAGACACAGAAATCAAGTTACAGAATACTGATTAGAATGCAAATCTCTACAGCCAACCAGGTCTTAAAGATACAGACAATGTGAGTGGAGGGAGCATTAAACACAGATTAAAGAGATGTGTATTGTCTCCAGACAGGACAGCCAGTGAGATTCTGCAAGTCCAGGAGGCAACCTGTGGGGGTTACTGATAGTGTGACATAAACCCAAGATCCAGTTTAGGCCGTCCTCATGTGTGCGGAACTTGGCTATCAGTTTCTGCTCAGCGACTCTGCGCTGTCGTGTGTCGTGAAGGCCGCCTTGGAGAACGCTTACCCGAAGATCAGAGGCTGAATGCCCATGACCGCTGAAGTGCTTCCCCACAGGAAGAGAACAGTTTTGCCTGGTGATTGTCGAGCGGTGTTCATTCATCCATTGTCATAGCGTCTGCATGGTTTCCCCAATGTACCATGCCTCGGGACATCCTTTCCTGCAGCATATCGGGTAGACAACGTTGGCCGAGTTGCAAGAGTAGGTACCGTGTACCTGGTAGATGGAGACAATACACATCTCTTTAACCTGTGTTTAATGCTCCCTCCACTCACATTGTCTGTCTCTTTAAGACCTGGTTGGCTGTAGAGATTCGCATTCTAATCAGTATTCTGTAACTTGATTTTGTGTCTCTGTATGCCCTGTTTAGAGCAGATATTCACTCCATCTGACGAAGGAGCAGCACTCCGAAAGCTAATGGCATTTGCTACCAAATAAACCTGTTGGACTTTAACCTGGTGTTGTTAAAACTCTTACTGTGCCCACACAGCAAGTCATTGGTTCTCAGCTCTGCTAGATTTCTGCTAAAGTTTGGCCCCTTTTGCATCTTTCATTTCAATAAAACACTTGGCCAATGAAGACACAAACAACAATTTCTCATCCTGTCACCTGTCAACAATCCTTTGATGACAGGAAGGCTATGGCAGGTGAGGACCTAGAAACTATCATTATCATGAAAGAGGTAGTGTTGGGCAAGCTAATGGGGCTAAAGATAGACAAGCCTCCTGGCCCTGATGGAATGCATCCCAGGGTACTAAAAGAGATGGCGGGGGAAATAGCAAATGCACTAGTGGTAATTTACCAAAATTCACTGGACTTTGGGGTGGTTCCCGCAGATTGGAAAACAGCAAATGTGATGCCACTGTTTAAAAAAGGAGGTAGACAAAAGGCGGTAACTATAGGCCGGTTAGCTTAACTTCTGTAGCAGGGAAAATGCTTGACTCTATCATCAAGGAAGAAATAGCGAGACATCTGGATATAAATTGTCCTATTGGTAAGGCGCAGCTTGGGTTCATGAAGGGCAGGTCATGTTTGACTAATTTGGTGGAATTCTTTGAGAACATTACATGTGCAGTGGACAATGGGGAACCTGTGGATGTGGTGTATCTAGATTTCCAGAAAGCATTTGACAAGGTGCTGCACCAAAGACTGCTGCATAAGATAAAGGTGCACGGTGTTACGGGTAATGTATAGAGGTTAACTAACAAAGCAAAGAGTGGGGGTAAATGGGTGTTTTTCTGGTTGGTGACTAGTGGTGTGCCTCAGGGATCAGTGTTGGGACCGCAATTGTTTACGATTTACATCGATGATTTGGAGTTGGGGACCAAGTGTAGTGTGTCAACATTCACAGAAGACACTAAGATGAGTGGCAGAGCAAAGTGTGCAGAGAACACTGAAAGTCTGCAAAGGGATATAGATAGTCTAAGTGAATGGGCGAGGAGAACAATGTTGATAAATGTGAGGTCATCCATTTTGGTAGGAATAACTGCAAAATGGACTATTATTTAAATGGTAAAAAATTGCAGCATGCTGCTGTTCAGTGGGACCTGGGTGTCCTTGTGCAGGAATCGCAAGGAGTTGGTTTGCAGGTGCAGCAGGTAATTAAGAAGGCAAATTGAATTTTGTCCTTCATTGCTAGAGGGATGGAGTTTAAAAACAGCGAGATTATGTTGCAGCTGTATAAGGTGCTGGTGAGGCTACACCTGGAGTACTGTGTACAGTTTTGGTCTCCTTACTTGAGAAAGGATATATTGGCACTGGAGGGGGTGCAGAGGAGATTCACTCGGTTGATTCCAGAGTTGGGGGGGTTGGCTTATGAGGAGTGCCTGGGTAGACTGGGGCTATACTCATTGGAATTCAGAAGAATGAGGGAAGATCTTATAAAAACATATAAGATTATGAAGGGAATAGATAAGATAGAGGCAGGGAAGTTGTTTTCACTGGCGGGTGAAACTAGAACTAGGGGGCATGGCCTCAAAATAAGGGGGAGCAGATTTAGGACTGAATTGAGGAGGAACTTCTTGTTAATCTGTGGAATTCCCTGCCCAGTGAAGCAGTTGAGGCTACCTCATTAAATGTTTTTAAGGCAAGGATAGATAAATTTTTGAACAGTAAAGGAATTGAGGGTTATGGTGAGCGGGTGGGTAAGTGGAACTGAGTCCACAAAAAGATCAGCCATGATCTTGTTGAATGGCGGAGCAGGCTCGAGGGGCCAGATGGCCTACTCCTGCTCCTAGTTCTTATGTTCTTACCCAGAGCGTAATTACAACAGGAATAAAAACAGGAAAAGTGTAACAATCAAATTCAAAATAACTGCAGCCAGTCATAGAATTTAATATTCACTAATTAGCAAGAAAGCCCAAAGTCCCTCAGGATTCTTACAATCCACACCTTGAGGGGGAGGAGAACTCTCTCTCTGACCCCGCACTCAATTTCACTTTTATTTTCCAGTTCTGTTCTGGCCTCACTTGGGGTAAATCGACTCAATCTTTTCTTCTCCTGAAGGAGCGCCGTGAGTTCTAGGTTACTGTACATAAGGACAGATGCTTCAAGTAACAGTTCAAGCCTGGATGTAAAAGGTTCTTCAGCTCTCCCTTTATCCCGATCCAACTTGTGGACAGCTCTTATTCAGTATTATTTCTCCCATGCTCTTGATTGTCCCAATTTGTAATATTATCCATTTTACTTTAATTTTCCTCACTTTGTGAGCACGTGCAGTGTGTTTAATTGGATCCTGATAGTTTTGAACTCAGTTTCTCTCTGGAGTGTGTCGATGCCTTGATGATGTCACAATGTTGTCTCAATCCCCTGGCCACATTAACCATTTCATCTCCTGCTGTGTCTCAAGTAGCTGTGTGTGTTTGGGACCCGCTCTTCACTCCATCTCACCATGAATTTAGGCTTGCTATTTTTCACATGTAACAAATCACATCTGCACTCTCACTGCGGTATCCCAACATCATGCCACACATTTTTAACTCTCAGATGAGCTGATGAAAATATCAAAGTGAGTGTCTGTCTGTGGATTTCTTTAAAACAAAGTTCATGGACAAGGATGTAAGTATTTCCAAGAGAAAGATCGACTTAATTCATCCCATGCACACATTCCAGACTCACTCGAATGTAGGTGGATACCAGATTGATATATTCCATTCAACCACACCCAAGGTGCGTTATTTCAATTCCTTTATTTTCCAGGACAATATATTCACAATATTTTTAAAACAGAAATTAAACATTCCCATTTGATTTCAGCAATTAACATTTTCTGTTAGTTTGTTCTTTATTGCCGGTGTCAGGCTGGGGTTGTTTCCCTTGAAGCAAAGGAGGTTGAGGGGAGATTTGATCGAGATGGACAAGATTCTGACGGGTTTAGATAAGGTGGACAAAGAAAAGCTGTTCCCATTAGCTGATGGGGGAAGGATGAGGGGGACACAGATTTAAGGTTTTAGAAACATAGAAAAACTACAGCACAAACAGGCCCTTCGGCCCACAAGTTGTGCCGAACACATCCTGACCTTCTAGACCTACCTATAACCCTCCATCCTATTAAGCTCCATGTACTCATCCAGGAGTCTCTTAAAAGACCCTATTGAGTTCGCCTCCACCACCCCTGACGGCAGCCGATTCCACTCGCCCACCACCCTCTGTGTGAAAAACTTACCCCTTACATCTCCCCTGTACCTACCCCCCAGCACCTTAAACCTGTGTCCTCTCGTAGCAGACATTTCCACCCTGGGAAAAAGCCTCTGAGAGTCCACCCAATCTATGCCTCTCAACATCTTATACACCTCGATTAGGTCTCCTCTCATCCTTCGTCTCTCCAAGGAGAAAAGACCGAGCTCCCTCAGCCTATCCTCATAAGGCATGCCACTCAATCCAGGCAACATCCTTGTAAATCTCCTCTGCACCCTTTCAATGTTTTCCACATCCTTCCTATAGTGAGGCGGCCAGAACTGAGCACAGTACTCCAAGTGGGGTCTGACGAGGGTCTTATATAGCTGCATCATTATCCCCGGACTTCGAAACTCAATCCCTCGATTGATAAAGGCCGGCACACCATATGCCTTCTTAACCACCTCCTCCACCTGCGGGGCCGATTTTAGAGTCCTATGGACCCGGACCCCAAGGTCCTTCTGATCCTCTACAGTACTGAGTCTTTCTCTTTATATTGTACGCCTTCATCCCATTTGTCCTACCAAAATGGACCACGACGCATTTATCTGGGTTGAAGTCCATCTGCCACTTGTCCGCCCAGTCTTGCATCCTATCTATGTCCCTCTGTAACTTCTGACATCCCTCCAGACTATCCACAACCCCACCAACCTTTGTGTCGTCGGCAAACTTACCAACCCATCCCTCCGCTTCCTCATCCAGGTCATTTATGAAAATGACAAACAGCAAGGGTCCCAGAACAGATCCCTGGGGCACACCACTCGTGACCGACCTCCATTTAGAAAAAGACCCATCTATACCCACTCTCTGCCTCCTTTGGGCAAGCCAGTTCTGGATCCACCGGGCAGCAGCCCCTTGGATCCCATGCCCTCTCACTTTTTCTAGAAGCCTTGCATGGGGGACCTTATCGAACGCCTTACTAAAATCCATATAAACCACATCTACCGCTTTCCCTTCGTCAATGTGTTTAGTCACATTTTCGAAGAACTCCACCAGGCTCGTAAGGCACGATCTGCCCTTGACAAAGCCATGCTGAGTATTCTTGAGCATACTAAACCTCTCTAAATGCTCATATATCCTGTCCCTCAGGATCTTCTCCATCAGTTTACCAACCACTGAGGTTAGACTCACCGGTCGGTAATTACCTGGGCTATCCCTATTCCCCTTCTTGAAAATAGGAACCACATCTGCAATCCTCCAATCCTCCGGCACCTCTCCCGTCTCCATCGACGATGCAAAGATCATCGCCAGAGGCTCTGCAATCTCCTCCCTCGCCTCCCACAGTAACCTGGGGTACATCCCATCCGGACCCGGCGACTTATCTATCTTGATGCCATTCAAAGATTCCAGCACAACCTCTTAAAGTCCACATACTCAATCCTTTCAGTCCACCGCAAGCCCACAGTACATCCACCCAGGTCCTTCTCCTCTGTGAAAACCGAGGCAAAATACTCATTGAGTACCTCTGCCATTTCTACTGCTTCCGTACAGACTTTCCCGCCTTCACCGTTTATAGGCCCTATTCCGTCACGTCTCATCCTTTTACTCTTCACATATTTATAGAACGCCTTAGAGTTCTCCTTAATCCTACCTGCCAGGGCCTTCTCGTGACCCCTTCTGGCTCTCCTAATTTCCTTCTTTAGTCCTTTCCTGCAAGCCGTATACTCTTCTAAATCCCTATCTTCACCAAGCTCTCTGAGCCTTTTGTACGCTTTCCTTTTCTTCTCGACTAGGTCCCGCACAGCTTTCGTGCACCACGGTTTCTTTAACCGACCAACACCTCCCTGTCTGCTCGGAACGTTGTCCTGTAGAACTCTAGACAGACATTCCTTGAAAAACTGTCACCTCTCTTCAGTACATTTCCCCAAGAATACCTCCTTCCAATTTACTCCTCTAATTTGCTGTCTAATGTCTTCATATTTCCCCTTACTCCATATAAACACTTTCCTAGCTTGCCTGGTCCTCTTTTTTTCCAATGCAAGCCTAAAGGAGATAGAGTTATGATCGCTATCCCCAAGATGCTCTCCCACTGAGAGATCTGACACCTGTCCAGGTTCATTGGTCAGTATCAGATCAAGTACAACCTTGGGGTACTTTTGGGTCAGAGATGCAGGGGGGGATGTGAGGAAGAATATTTTGATGCAGTGAATGGTAATGACCTGGAACTCACTGCCAACGAAGGTGGAGGAAGTGGAGACTATAAACAATTACAAAGAAAATTGGATGGGCATTTGGGGGGTTCCAAACAGAAGTGCTGACTAAATATCTCTGAACTTCCTAACACCCTGTCACTCTGTGATCCTTGTGAAATTTGAAACCAGGTAATCGCAACAAGATTCAAAGAGCATCAGCCCACTGGAGGCAAAGTCGTGAGACTGGCCAGTCCAGCAGAAATAAACCCTCTGACTCTCCCCATTGACCAACTGTGAGAATGAACAAAATATGGTCCTGGGTGTAAGTGAGAGCAGAAACAATAACAGCAGAATCCAACCCCCCTAATCACTTGTGAACTTGTTGGTGTCTCAGCAGGGTGGATGAATTACAAATTCCTTTCCACACTGAGAGCAGTTGAACAATCTTTCCTCGGTGTGAACTCGCTGGTGTGTCCACAGTTTTGATATGTGAGTGAATCCCTTCCCACACATGGGGCACGTGAACGGTCTCTCTCCAGTGTGAACTCACTGCATCTCCGCAGGTTAGATAACTGAATGAATCCCTTCCCACGTTGAGAGCAGGTGTATGGCCTCTCCCCAATGTGACCTCACTGGTGTGTCTGCAGGGTGTACAACTGAGTAAATTCCTTCCCACACTCAGAGCAGGTGAACGGCTGTGCACAGTGTTACTGCGCCAATGAGCTTCCAGTAGAGAGGGTACTCTGTATTTCTTCCCACAGTCCCCATATTTCCACAGTTTTTCGGTATTTTCAGTCTCCTTGTATTATTGCAGGTCAGACAATCAGTTGAAGCAGTTCCACAGGAGCAGGCTGAGGGTAAGGGAGCTTGTTTGTGCACTAATTTATTTAATTATTTTTCAGTTAAATTAGTGAAAAAAATCGGAGGTTTTTTTTTCTAAACAGGAAATAGGCCCAGCAGCAGCCTGGGAAGATTTTGGAGGGTTTAAAAGTAGGCCGCACCTTTGAGCGGGCAGCGTCGTTAGCGGGCAGCGTCGTTAGCGGGCAGTGGAGTGAGCAGGGGACAGAGTGAGAGCTATAAGGGCTTTGGCTCACAGGGCTTCGGCGAGGAAGGTTGTTTGTTTGTTTTTCTTCGGTTACACCCCCTTTTTGTTTTATCCCCAAAACTAAAAAGGACATGGCTGGTATGAGTGGGAGGCCAGTATACTGCATTCGGTGTGGGATGTGGGAGTTCCTGGAGACAACTTGCCTCCCGGAAGTCCATATCTGTGCCAGATGTGTGGAACTGCATCTCCTGAAGGATCGTGTAAGGGAGCTGGAGCTGAGGCTCGATGAACTCAGTTTAGTTAGGGAAAATGAGAGAGTAATAGATAAAAGTTATAGTCAGGTAGTGACACCAGGGTCTCGGAAGGAAGACACATGGGTCACGGTTAGGAGGGGTAATAGTCAGAAGGGTGATGTGCCAGAAAGCACCCCAGTGGCAGTCTCCCATAAGAGAAAGGGATGGGCAACAGATGGGAGAAGGGAAGGGAGTGAGCAGTCTGTGGAGGGATCCCCTGTGGTTGTCCCCCTCCAAAATAGGTATATTGTTTTGGATTCTGTGGAGGGGGATGACCCTCCAGGGGTAAGCCACGAGGACCAGATCGCCTCCACGGAGACAGGCTCAGGGGTCCGGAAGGGAAAGAAGGGGTTTAGGAGAGCGATAGTTGTGGGGGACGCAATAGTTAGAGGCACGGACAGGCGCTTCTGTGGGACTGAACGAGAATCCAGGATGGTAGTCTGCCTCCCTGGTGCCGGGGTACTGGATGTCTCCGAGAGGGTAGGAAGCATATTTAAAAAGGAAGGTAGTCAAACGGATGAGATTGTACACATTGGGGGAAATTATGTAGGTAGGAAGAGCAGGGGGGTCATACGAGAGAAATTCAGGGAGTTGGGTGCTAGGCTAAAAAGTAAGACCTCCAGGGTAGCAATCTCTGGACTGCTCCCGGTGCCTAGTGCAAGTGAGGCTCGGAACAGGGAGATTCTACAGTTGGGCGGCACGGTAGCACAGTGGGTAGCACTGCTGCTTCACAGCTCCAGGGTCCCGGGTTCGATTCCCGGCTCGGGTCACTGTCTGTGTGGAGTTTGCACATTCTCCTCGTGTCTGCGTGGGTTTCCTCTGGGTGCTCCGGTTTCCTCCCACAGTCCAAAGATGTGCGGGTTAGGTTGATTGGCCAGGTTAAAAATTGCCCCTTAGAGTCCTGAGATGCATAGGTTAGAGGGATTCGTGGGTAAAATATGTGGGGGTAGGGCCTGGGTGGGATTGTGGTCGGTGCAGACTCGATGGGCCGAATGGCCTCCTTCTGCACTGTAGGGTTTCTATGATTTCTATGATTTCTATGAACGCCAGGCTAAAGGACTGGTGCAAGAGGGAGGGTTTTAAATTCATAGATAACTGGGAAATCTTCAAGTCAGGATGGCAACTGTACAGAAAGGATGGGTTACACCTTAACTGGAAGGGAGCAAATATCCTGGCTGGGAGTTTTGCTAGAGTGTTTCGGCAGGATTTAAACTAGTGTGGCAGGGGGGTGGGGAACAAAACAGGAGGTCAGTAAATACTGAGGCTGGGGTCGAGCTGGGGGCCAGGGCAAGGCTAGCTAAGAAGAGGAGCACTCTGGAGGAGGAGGACCTGACTGGGTCTGGAGTGCATCTGCTTCAATGCGAGGAGTGTAACGGGTAAAACAGACGAACTTAGGGCCTTAATGCTTGTGCGGAATTTGGATGTGGTTGCGGTGACGGAAACTTGGTTAAAAGAAGGACAGGACTGGCAGCTGAATATTCCGGGGTATAAGTGTTTTAGGCGAGACAGAGGAGGGGCTAAAAAAGGTGGGGGAGTAGCGATATTAGTTAAGGAGCATATTACCGCGGTGCAGAGGGTAGACAACTTAGAGGGGTCATGTACTGAGTCGCTGTGGGTGGAACTCAGAAACAGGAAGGGTGCAGTCACTATGCTGGGGGTGTACTACAGACCACCCAACAGCCCACGGGAAGTGGAGGAAAGGATATGTCAGGAGATTCTGGATAGGTGCAGAAAACATAGGGTTGTTGTAGTGGGGGACTTTAATTTCCCTGGCACAGACTGGAAAGTGCTTAGAGCTGGGGGACCGGACGGGGAGGAATTTGTAAAATGCGTACTGGAAGGTTCTTTGGAACAGTATGTAGATAGCCCGACTAGAGAGGGGGCTATACTGGACCTAGTTCTGGGAAATGAGCCTGGCCAGGTCGTCAAAGTTTCGGTAGGGGAACATGTGGCAAATAGTGACCACAACTCTGTTAACTTTAGGATAGTAATGGACAAGGATGAGTGCTGTCCTACGGGCAGGGTGCTAAATTGGGGGAAGGCTGACTATAGCCGGATTAGACAGGAATTGGTGGATGTTGATTGGGAGAGGATGTTCGAGGGTAAGTCCGCGTCTGGCATGTGGGAGTCTTTTAAGGAACTATTGATAAGGCTGCAGGATAGGCATGTGCCTGTAAAAAGGAAAGATAGGAAAGGTAGGATTCGAGAGCCGTGGATAACCAGGGAAATTGAGGATCTGATTAAAATGAAAAGGGAGGCGTACGTTAAGTCCAGGCAACTAAAAACAGATGGAGCTCTGGAGGAATACAGAGAGAGTAGGAAAGATCTCAAACGGGGAGTGAGAAGGGCAAAAAGAGGTCACGAGATGTTCTTGGCAGGCAGGATTAAGGAGAATCCTAAGGCATTCTATTCATACGTTAGGAACAAAAGAGTTGTCAGGGAGAAAATCGGACCTCTCAGGGACAAAGGAGGGGAATTATGCTTAGAACCCAAGGGAATAGGGGAGATCCTAAATGAATACTTTGCATCGGTATTCACGAAGGAGAGGGGCGTGTTAACCGGGAGTGTCTCGGAGGGAGGTGTTGACCCGTTAGAGAAAATCTCCATTACAAGAGAGGAAGTGTTAGGTTTTTTAGGGAACATTAAAACTGACAAAGCCCCAGGGCCTGATGGCATCTATCCTCGACTGCTCAGGGAGACGAGAGGTGAAATTGCTGGGCCTCTGACGGAAATCTTTGTCGCTTCTTTGGACATGGGTGAGGTCCCTGAGGATTGGAGGATAGCGAATGTGGTCCCGTTGTTTAAGAAGGGTAGCAGGGATAACCCAGGAAATTATAGGCCGGTGAGCTTGACGTCCGTGGTAGGGAAGTTGTTGGAGAGGATTCTTAGAGACAGGATGTATGTGCATTTAGAACGGAACAATCTCATTAGTGACAGACAGCATGGTTTTGTAAGAGGGAGGTCGTGCCTTACAAATTTGGTGGAGTTTTTTGAGGAAGTGACAAAAACGGTTGATGAAGGAAGGGCCGTGGATGTCGTCTATATGGATTTCAGTAAGGCATTTGACAAAGTCCCACATGGCAGGTTGGTTAAGAAGGTTAAGGCTCATGGGATACAAGGAGAAGTGGCTAGATGGGTGGAGAACTGGCTTGGCCATAGGAGACAGAGGGTAGTGGTCGAAGGGTCTTTTTCCGGCTGGAGGTCTGTGACCAGTGGTGTTCCGCAGGGCTCTGTACTGGGACCTCTGCTATTTGTGATATATATAAATGATTTGGAAGAAGGTGTAACTGGTGTAATCAGCAAGTTTGCGGATGACACGAAGATGGCTGGAATTGCGGATAGCGAAGAGCACTGTCGGGCAATACAGCAGGATACAGATAGGCTGGAAAATTGGGCGGAGAGGTGGCAGATGGAATTTAATCCGGATAAATGCGAAGTGATGCATTTTGGAAGAAATAATGTAGGGAGGAGTTATACAATAAATGGCAGAGCCATCAAAAGTATAGAAATACAGAGGGACCGAGGTGTGCAAGTCCACAAATCCTTGAAGGTGGCAACATAGGTGGAGAAGGTGGTGAAGAAGGCATATGGTATGCTTGCCTTTATAGGACGGGGTATAGAGTATAAAAGCTGGAGTCTGATGATGCAGCTGTATAGAACGCTGGTTAGGCCACATTTGGAGTACTGCGTCCAGTTCTGGTCGCCGCACTACCAGAAGGACGTGGAGGCATTGGAGAGAGTGCAGAGAAGGTTTACCAGGATGTTGCCTGGTATGGAGGGTCTTAGCTATGAGGAGAGATTGGGTAGACTGGGGTTGTTCTCCTTGGAAAGACGGAGAATGAGGGGAGATCTAATAGAGGTATACAAGATTATGAAGGGTATAGATAGGGTGAACAGTGGGAAGCTTTTTCCCAGGTCGGAGGTGACGATCACGAGGGGTCACGGGCTCAAGCTGAGAGGGGCGAAGTATAACTCAGACATCAGAGGGATGTTTTTTACACAGAGGGTGGTGGGGGCCTGGAATGCGCTGCCAAGTAGGGTGGTGGAGGCAGGCACGCTGACATCGTTTAAGACTTACCTGGATAGTCACAGGAGCAGCCTGGGAATGGAGGGATACAAACGATTGGTCTAGTTGGACCAAGGAGCGGCACAGGCTTGGAGGGCCGAAGGGCCTGTTTCCTGTGCTGTACTGTTCTTTGTTCTTTGTACAGTGTCTACCAGAGCAGGTCAAAGGCTTGGAATCCTGCAGCGAGTAACTCACCTCCTGACTCCTTAAAGCCTGTCCACCATCAACAAGGCACAAGTCGGGAGTGTGATGGAATGCTCTCCACTTGCCTGGATGTATGGTCTCCACTTGCCTGAGGCTCCACACCATCCAGGACAAAGTACCCTATGCACCAGCCCAACTAATCACCCCCTCCATCACCACGTTGGCAGCCGTGTGTACCACTTACAGGATTCACTGAAGGAACCAAGACTCCTTCAATAGCACGTTTCAAACCTGTGACTTCTGCCGCCTAGAAGGATAAGGGCAGCAAATACATGGGAACACCACCGCCTGGAATTTCCTCTCTGAGTCAGGCGGGATTCCACCGCACGCCTGCACCGCCTCGAGATCGCGTGCAGTTTCGGGGCCAAGCACGACCGTCCTAAGGTCTAGGATGGCTTTGGCCGTGCGCCGGACGGACACCCCCGCGCGCTCAGCCAGCACGCGGGGACTCATCCAGCCCGCCCCTCCGCCATCCAGCAAATTCCCGATCCTGGTCACCCCGGCGTCCACAGCCCCCCTCTCCGCCAGCCACCTGAAGTCATATGGCATGAGAGCCGCTACTCCTGACGGGGGGGACCTGCGTTGCGAGGCGACCGTGTTCCAGACAGTGAGGAGGTTCTGGTAAAAGACGGGCAACTCCTGCAGGGAGGTCAAACGCGCCCCAGATTGATATGCAGGAGCTGCACGTCATAATTCAGGCCGTGCCACTGGCGGAAGAAATACGTCGCCATGGCACACCATTGTGGAGGGGGCTCAACGTAAAGGTACCTCTGCAGGGCCTGGAGGCGGAAGGTCGCTATCTGAGTGCGCAGGCACACCAGACCTCGTCCGCCCTCCTCAGCCGTGAGATACAGAACCGCAGCATGGACTCAGTGCAGTCGATTGTCCCAGAAGAACCGCAGGAGGGTTCTCTGGATATTGGTGACAAAAACAGGGGGAGGGGTCAAAGGGACCAGCTGGTACCACAGCATGGAGGCAATCAGCTGGTTTATGACGTGAACTCGTAGGACAGCACTTGGAGCAGTCCTGTCCAGCGACTCAGGCGGGCGGAGACTTTGGCCTCCAGCTCCCACCAGTTCGCCGGCCAGGATTCCTCGGCGGGGCAGAGATGGGCCCCCAAGTAGAGGAGGTTGGTCCTGCTCCAAGTGAAAGGCCTGAGCTCCTCCGGAAGGGGGTCCGTCTCCCAAGGACCGACAAGGAGTCCGGAGCACTTGGCCCAGTTGATCCTGGCGCAGGACGCGGCGGAGTACACCGCCTGGCATTCTCGCATCCTCCGCAGGTCAGCCGGGTCCGTGAACATGAGGAGCACGTCATTGGCGTAAGCTGACAGGACCACCCCTACGTCCGGTCCGCGCAGGGCCAAACCCGACAACCTCCTCCGTAAGAGGCGCAGGAATGGCTCCACGCATATGGAATACAGTTGGCCGGACAAGGGGCAGCCCTGCCGTACTCCTCTCCCAAAGCGAAGGGGCGCCGTCAGGGACCCGTTAACCTTAATCAGACACTCTGCGGCAGAGTACAGTAATCGGATCCGGGCGACAAAACGTGTCCCGAACCCGAATGCCTGCAGAGTTCCAAGTAAATACTCGTGCTCCACCCTGTCGAACGCCTTCTCCTGATCTAAGGACAAGAAGGCGCCTGACAGACCAGCTCTCTGGGAATGATGGATTAGGTCCCGGACCAGGTGGAGATTGTCATGTATACAACGGCCCGGGACCGTGTAGGACTGGTCAGGGTGGATCAAGTGGTCCAGCACGGATCCAAGGCGTGAAGCCATAGCCCTGGCAAAGATTTTATAATCCGTGCTGAGGAGGGAGACCGGGCGCCAGTTCTTTAGCAGGTGGAGATCCCCCTTCTTGGGCAGCAGGGCAATGATGGCCCTGCACCACGAAAGGGGCATCTCCCCGGTAGCGACGCTCTCCCCCAGGACCCCCGCGTAGTCGTTCCCCAGGATGCCCCAGAACGCCCTGAAGAACTCTACTGCCAGCCCGTCCAGCCCCGGGGCCTTGCCCCGACTGAGGCCATTGAGGGCGCCGGTCAGCTCGGCCATGGTGGTGGGGGCCTCAAGCCTGCCGACGCCCTCCGGGCTGACCTGCGGCAGGTCCTCCCACAGAACTCTGCGGGCATCCTCGCTGGACGGATCAGGAGAGAAGAGGGAGGTGTAATAATCCCGGGCAATGGACGGGAAGCAGTCCGGATCCGAGACGGGGGAACCGTCGTCGGCCAGCAGCGTAAGGAGCTGCTGACGGTTAGCCCGCCCTTTTTCCAGCGAGTCGAAGAAGGGGGAGCCGCAGTCCAGGTCCACCCGGAACTGGAGCCGCGACCTCACGTACGCGCCGTGAGACCCGACCAGTTGCAGGTCCCGCAGCGCGCCCTTCTTCTCCCTGTACTCCAGACGCAGGGCCGGGTCCACGTCAGGCCGACTGAGACGTGCCTCCAGGTCGAGCACCTCCTTCTCCAACTCCTCGAGCCTGGATTTTCGCCTCTTTGTCAACCCCCTCGCGTACCCCTGACAGAAGGTACGGATGTGAGTCTTGCCCACATCCCACCAGAGCCTCAAGGAGGGGAAGCCTCCCCGCTTCCTTCTCCAGCTGGCCCAGAATCGATGGAACGAGTCCAGGAAGCGCTCGTCCTCCAGCAGCGTGTTGTTAAAGTGCCAGTACGCAGACCCGCGCCAGACGCGAGACGACACAAAGTCTGCCCACACCAGGCTGTGGTCCGTGCACGACACCAGCTGCACGGAGGCCGAAGACGTGCCGGACACGTGTGCCCTCGAAATGTAAAGGCGGTCGAGCCTGGACGCTCCGACTCCAGGCCTCACGTAAGTGAAAGCTCTGGAGCCAGAATGGAGATGTCTCCAGACGTCCACCAAGTCGTGGGTCCCGAGCAGGTCCCGCAACTTCACCACCGCCGGGGTGCACAGCCAGAGGCCGGTGCGGTCCCGTGCCTCGAGGGTACAGTTGAAATCCCCCCCGAGGATGATGCATTCGCCCCCCGCGATGGTGTCAAGATGAGCGGACACTTTCTCGTAGAAAGTCATTTGCTGCCGTCCGCCGGTTGGGGCGTAGACATTCAGCAAGTGAATAACCACGCCCCCCTCACGGACCGTCAAGTGCAGCAACCGGCCTGGCACCGGCTCCTTGACCCCCCAAGATCTCCGGCTGATAATGCGGGGCCAACAAGATAGCCACCCTGCTAGAAGCGAGCGTGAGGTGGCTCATGTAGACCCCCCCTCGCCACTCCAGGAGCCATTGGGCTTCGTCTCCCGGAATGGTGTGGGTTTCCTGCAGGAAACACACCGCATACTTCCTGTCACGGAGGACCGAGAAGTTCTAGAACCTGCGGTGTGGCTCACTGCTGCCGTTGATGTTGAGGCTGGCTATGGTCACCTTCATGTCAGCAGCTTAGTGCCACCATCACCACTTATCTAAACGTGTGGGGGGGGCACTGGCGTAAGACGCGCCAGTCTGCTCCCCCTCGAGCCCGTGGAGGAACTCCAGTACCCAACACCGCTCTGTTTCAGTCAGGTCCGACGCGGCCTGTGAGCAGGCCTGCGCGGACCGGACGAGCAGCGCCAGGTCCAACCAACGGTCGAGGGCAAGCCAGACGCCGTCAGGGCGAGAATGTTGGTCGAGAAAGGTCCTGAGTTCCCCAGAGGGGATGAGGGACAACTAGATGGAAGGCACAAGGGAGTCCCTCGCCTCGTTCCGGGCAGACTCTAAAAGTTCCCACCACCGAGCTGCTGACCTCCGGGCAGTCGCCCTCTGACTCCGAGTCCCCCGCCGCACGACATACGGCAGACGGCACGGAGCCGCCAATTCGCCCCAACTCCCCCCCGATCCCACCCCTCGGATCGGCGGAGGAGGGGTTCCCCCCAGGCTCCCCGTCCCTGGTGTGCGGGTCCGCGGGCGACGGCAGCTCAGTCCCCCCCTTCCGCCCCAGACGCCTGGACACCCCCCAAGTCCGGAGAGTCCTCCGGATCTCAGTCGGGGGTGCCCAGCATCAAAGGCTGGGACAGAGAGGAAGAGACCACTTCCTCGCCACCGCCGCTCGGGGACCCAAACATCGGGGTGCTGCTCCAGTCCCCCGGCAGGCTGTAAAAGAACTCCGGGTTGAAAGCGACCGGGTGGAACGAAGCCACGGGGGCCCCGCTCCCACCCGGCCCCGGGGAGTCCCACCGGAAGGACTGAGGCAGCACTTGTTTCAATTTGATCTTTTCCTCGCCCCCACTCTGGGGACAAGGCGCAAAGATGGGTGAAATCATAGAAATCATAGACTCCTACAGTGCAGAAGGAGACCATTCGGCCCATCGAGTCTGTACCGACCACAATCCCACCCAGACCCTACCCCCACAGGAGGGTGGCAGGAGATGGTGCGAATGGGGGGAGGGGCCCACAGACTTCAAACCACATGACACCCGAGGAGCCGTGCCTCTTTTTGTTGTCCTGCCCATGGGTAGGAGACGCTCCTCGCACTCCGCCCCTCTTTGCCTTGCCACGCCCCTTTCGCCTCCCCGTCCCGTCCCCTGAAGGTGTCGGTTCTGCTGGCTGTGCCGGCTCGGGGTCGCCCACCCCCCCTTGCCCGGACCCGGGATCCCGCGCATCCGCAACGCCGGGCCCAGCACTAGGCCCCGGAAAGCCCACGGGCCCGGTAGATGGTGGTGGAGGGGGGGGGCGCAGTGGAAATGGAATCAATCCCCGAGCCGGCTGCCGGGGTGACTGGGGTAGTGGGGGCCGGGGTTCCGGTACCCCCCTTTTTCTTTTTCTGCCCTTGTTTACTCGGGGCCTTCTGGCCACGCGGAGGCTCTGCTCCCCCCGCCGGCAGCTGAGGTGGCAGGTGCTGCCGGCGTGGCCTCCCCTTGCACTCGGTTAGGGGGAGAGGGGGCTGCGGTGCCAGCTGCGGCCACCCTGGGTTGGTGGTCGGCGGCCTTGGAGACGGGGCAGTTCTTTTTAATGTGCCCCGCCTCCTTACAGGCATGGCACCGCACACCGTCTGCAGACCAGAAGACCCGGTACGTGGTTCCCTGGAAGGGGATATTAAACCCCCCTCCAGGACCTCCTCCCGGGCCAGGCGGACAAATACCTGGCGCCGGAAGGAGTAGACATGACGGAGGGAGGGGTCCCGAAGGCCGAGCGGGATCGGCACCACCCCAGACCTGACCTCCCCCAGTGGATGGAGGTGGGGGAGGAGGAGCTCACTCGGTAGGAAGGGCGGGACGTTTGATAGCAGAATCTTATGGGCGGTGGCCTCCAATGGGTCCACCGCCAGGAACGTCCCGCCCACCGTGAGCCCCCTCTCCAGGGTGAGGTGGACCGCCCGCTCGGCCTTCAGGAAAAATACGGCCCGGCCGTACATCTTGGAGGCTGCAACAATGGCTGAGGGGCCGACAACCCCAGCCATTGCCTTCACGCAGGCCTCGATGGACATGTCGGGGTGGGTGCAGCACTTAACCCCGAGCTGCCGTGTGATCAAAGAGAAAGGTAGCAGGGCCTTGGGAGCGGCGGGGGCTCCGGCCGCCACCACACCCGCATAGGTGGGCCGAGAAGGCCCTGCCACCGGCGACGCTGGCAAGGTCACCATGGTGATCACGGGAGTGCTACACCCACCCCGAGACTGCCCAGATGTACGGCAGGGCGTATATGCGTGTCCGTGGGGAGCGATGGGGGGGGTTCGGCTTGTAGGGAGGGATAGGTAATGGCTCCTCAGGGCGGGGTCAGAGAGGGAAAATAAGGGAGGGTGTGGTAGGTGGGTGGGGGTCCAGGCGCTCTCTCCCCGGAGCTAGAGAGGGAGAGAGGAGGTCGGAGGAGCAGGAGGGAGGACGAGGGACAAGGCATGGAGGAGGGCCGGTGCCCCAGTCAGGAGGAAAGAGGGGAGGGGGTGCCGGTGTTGGGGGGCAGCAGCAGTGGGTGGGGGACTTTACTCCTCCAGCCCTCTTGGGTGCAAACAGTTTAAGTCCGGGGTGTCTTCACCAGTCCGCCCCCCCCCCCCCCCCCGCGCCCCCCGCCACCTGCAGATGGAAAACAGTCTAAATTTACTTCTACCGCCCTTCTGGACCTTCTGATGACGAGGGCACCAGCCCAACCACTCAGTCCCTCGATGTTGATACGAATAGGCTGTGCAGTCCTCCCTCCCATAGATGGAAAAAAAATAAAGATAGAAAGTCACTCCATGTCCTCTTTCCCTCTCTCCCTCCAGGGAGAGAGCACCCTCCAGTGGACGGACGGACGGCAGGCAGGCAGGCCAGACGGCAGGCAGGCAGGCCAGACAACAGGCAGGCAGTCAGGCCAGAGAACAGGCAGGCAGGCCAGACGGCAGGCAGGCAGGCCAGACGGCAAGCAGGCAGGCCAGACAACAGGCAGGCCGGACAACAGGCAGGCCAGACGGCAGGCAGGCAGGCAGACTAGACAACAGGCAGGCAGGCCAGATGGCAGGCAGGCAGGCCAGACAGCAGGCAGGCCGGGCAACAGGCAGGCAGACAGGCCGGACAACAGGCAGGCCAGACGGCAGGCAGGCAGGCAGACTAGACAACAGGCAGGTAGGCCAGATGGCAGGCAGGCAGGCCAGACAGCAGGCAGGCCGGGCAACAGGCAGGCGATAGCTCACCTCCCTCCCCCTTTCCTCCCTCCTTCCTTCCTGCAGGAAGCCAATAACAAAAACAAAAATGGGCGTCTCCCGTGAGCAAACTCTGTCAAACAAAAGTGTGTTACTCACAGTTGTTAGAGACAGAAGGAATGAACAAGTCAATGTTTCCGCCCGGTTTCGAGCCGGGGACCTTTCGCGTGTCAGGCGAACGTGATAACCACTACACCACAGAAACGACCTCACAGATGTTGGAGACAGGAGGGAGTTTGAGTCTGTCTGAAGCTCAATCTTCATTCACACAAAGCCCGCACTCTGATTGGCTGGAGGACCAGAGTCCTTCCGGTCTTCTTATCTTCCCAATGATCCATACCTCGGCATTAATGTCGGGCGGCGGGAGGTGGGCGCTGCCCCCGCAAATGTGCAGCTTCCTCTCTCCCTTGGACATGCGCAGTCCCGGGTCAGGGGGAGATCACCGAGTTGCTTCTCACTCTGGCTGGAGCCGTCAGCTGGTTGCCTGGAAACCTTGGCTCGAGGAGGGGTAGGGTGAGGGGCAGCAATTGGTGGGGGTGGGGCTCCCTTGTCCACGTGCCAGGCCTGCGCACTGGAACCCGGAGATTCCGGCTGGGCTCCATTGTGACGTCACAATGCGAAAGCTGCCCAATGAGCTTTAGACTAAAACGTCCTCCTCTGTGCAACATCTGGGAGGAAATCAGTGTCTCCCCCTTTCCATTTCTTTTCCCATTCTGGGGGAAATTGGTGTCTTGCAGCAACTGAAGGGGAAGGAAGTGAATCCAGTCCTTATATTCCACACATTTTCAGTCCAGTCATATAATCATGTCTGGCAGCCTGCGTGGAGATTTTCAGCCCTCCGTGTCCAGGACAGGAAGCAGTGAGCATGGATCTGTCAATCAGCCTCAATCAGCCCCTTCAGGAGAATTGGGAGGGTGAATATTAGATACAGCAGAGTGAGAATGGAAGGAGAGTGTGTGGGATGGAGATTTACAGCTTTTGGGGAATGAGAGAGGAAAGAATGTTCCATAGACACTAGAATTGTCTGTTCTGAATTTTTATCCTGCACTGACTGTGATAACTTTTGTAAACTCCTGTTACAGGATATCAGAAGGTGAGGTTATACAGACAGAAATCTCAAAACCAAATGTCACATTAACATCTGACAGAGTCACTCAATTCATCAGGACCTGAATATTATCACACTTTAAATCTAGATGGTGAAATGATTGTCTGTTCTGCCTGCTTCAGAAGGCTTTAAACATCAGTGTGACTGGAAAAATACCGAGACACACACACCCGGGTGAGAGTGTTCCACCGCACTGAGTGTGGAAAGAGCTTTAACCAGTTACACAGTTTGAAAATACATCGCAGCATTCACAGTGGGGAGAGACTGTACCCGTGTTGTGCGTGTGAACAAAGCTTCAGCTGATCATCAAAGCTAGAGAGTCACAAGGACATCCGCACCATGGAGAAACTGTGGAAATGTGGGGACAGTGGGAAGGGATTCAGGTCTCCATCTCAGGTGGCAATTCATTGACAGTGACACTGGAAAGATGCCATTCACCTGCTCTGTGTGTGGGAAAGGATTCACTCACTCATCCAGGTTGCTGAGTCACAAAGTTACTCACACTCCTGAGCGACCCTTTAAATCCTCTAACTGCGGGAGTGATTTCAAAAGGTCTCCGGAACTGAAGATCCACCAGCGCATTCACACTGGGGAGAGGCCGTTCACCTGCTATGACTGTGGAAAGGGATTCACTTGGTTAGACAACCTCCAGACGCACCAGCGCATTCACACTGGGGAGAGGCCGTTCACCTGCTCTGTGTGTGGGAAGGGTTTTAGCCAGTTCTCAAATATGATGTCACACCAGTGAGTTCACAAGTGATTACTGGGGTTGGATTCTGCTGTTATTGCTGCTGTTAATCACATCCAGGACTGAACCATGTTCATTCTGACGTGGGTGAAGTGGGAGGGTTGGAGGGTTTCTTTTTGCTGGACTGGCCGTCTCATGAATTTGCTTCCAGTGGGCTGATGCTCTTTGAGCCTGGGAGGGCACATTTCCACTGAAATGATCCACAAAAGCTGATGAAGGACATTTATTTTATTCTGGATAGTAAATAGTGTTTTTCCTACCACTACAGGTAGATCTAAAATAAATACAGAATGCAGCCAGATGGGTTAATGCTAAACATCCACAAAGCATGATGGGAAAAGTAGCCAACCTTACACAAGCACAGGGACTGTGAAAATAGCTGTAGTTGCTGAAGCAGCTGTTGAGTAAGCAGTGTGTGAAAAGATGTACTTGACGTGAAACTTGCTGTGGCTGTGAAGATTTCTAGGCAAGGACAGAAAAAAAGAACAAAAACAGCAGATGTGTCCCGTGTTTGCAACTGGGAATGGGCAAACTGATGGGTGTATATGGCTAAGAACATTCTCAATGCTGAGAGAAATTGGACAAAAAGGGAGAGGCTGGGAGCATCCGCAGCGAGAACCTGCACGAACATTGCGTAAGGAAGCCTGGGTCTGGGACTCGGAGAAGATGACCCATATAAGGGATCACCTCACTTTGCAATGGGTAGTATTTAGGTGCAAGCCTTGAGTCTTGTGATTCATTGTAACAAGTAATCAATACTCTAACAAGTGGGATAAGGAGCAGTTCAGTATTTTCTAATAATTTAAACGCTTAGAATAAATTGTATAAAATATCTTGTATAAGCGATTCTTTATCCACCACATCAGTTGATACCCTTATCTGAGGGTCAACATTTGGCGTCCCTGGGTGGACATGGTTAAGTGATTAACTTCCATTCCATCTCAACTTTCCAATGTCTAAGCATAATCAGCATATCCATTTGATACATCAAAATCATAATGATACCAATAATCACAATGTGTGAAGCAATTCTTATCCATGGGTGCATCTATATGTTTGTATCCCAATTCCAAATATCCAGTTGGTTACTCGAATCACTTCAATATTTTGCCCAGTTCCCTCAGCTTTCTGAATGACTCTGATTCTGACAAATGTTTGGTGAGTTTTAGCTAGCTGTTTATTTGATCCTTTCGAAGTCCTCAGGTCAAAACTTGATATTAGTGAAAGGTTAATAATCATATAAGTTTAAAAATCACATCAGCTGCTAAATCCTCAAAGACAGGAAAGCTCTGGGAAACCAGATGTCTTATTTCTAAGCAGACCCAGATAATAGTCAGTGACCATAAAACTCTCAATGACAAGGGAGGTTTCCGTCACACAGTATACACACAAAACATCAATTGAACCATGTGCAGCTGCAGCTTGTCAGTGTCTGTTAAAACAAGGGACAATGGAGAAGGGAGGCTGATGGACCACTGCTCAGACATATATTTATCATGCTCGGGCCTGAAGATTGGTGGAGAAGTAGTGAAGATATATGATCGATGATATAATTAAGTAGACGTGTGTGAGAGGGAAATTTAGAATAACTTGGGACTAAAAACTAACAGATCACGGTAGATTAGATCACAGTGAATAGAGTATAGAGAAGTTACAAAGTGCCTGAAAAATACTGTTTGAGAAACCATTATTAGAGAATTTAGACATGTATTTTTGAAAACATATTCTGTATTAAAAGCATTAATATTAAATTATTAATATTAATATGAATTAAAGGTGGCACAGAGGTTAGCACTGCTGCCTCACAGCACCAGGGACCCGTGTTCGATTCCGGCCTTGGGTCACTGTTTGTGTGGAGTTTGCATGTTCTCCCTGTGTCTGTGTGGGTTTCCTCCGGGTGCTCCGGTTTCCTTCCACAGTCCAAAGATGTGCGGGTTATGTTAACGGGCCATGATAAATTGACCCATAAATTGAAACTTAAAAATGATAAAATGATAAATTTAGGGGCGGCACGGTAGCACAGTGGTTAGCACTGCTGCTTCACAGCTCCAGGGACCTGGGTTCGATTCCCGGCTTGTGTCACTGTCTGTGCGGAGTTTGCACATTCTCCTCGTGTCTGCGTGGGTTTCCTCCGGGTGCTCCGGTTTCCTCCCACTGTCCAAAGATGTGCGGGTTAGGTTGATTGGCCAGGTTAAAAATTGCCCCTTAAAGTCCTGAGATATGTAGGTTAGAGGGATTAGTGGGTAAATATGTGGGGGTAGGGGTCTGGGTGGGATTGTGATCGGTGCAGACTCGATGGGCCGAATGGCCTCCTTCTGCACTGTAGGGTTTCTATGATTTCTATGACCCTAGTGTTAGGGGGATTAGCAGGGTAAATATGTGGGATTCTAGGAATAGGGCTTGGATGGGATTGTGGTCGGTGCAGACTTGATGGGCTGAATGGGCTCCATCTGCACTCTAGGGATTCTATGATCATATACCTTGGCTAACAACACAATGCTCGTAAGACATGGTGGGATGTAGTTCAGTAAAAAGAACCACATTCCTTAAAACAATGCAGTTATTGAGGAAAGGGAAAAGCAACTCTTATCAAGGGCCAGACAGTTCTAATGAATAGAAACACATTGAACCAAGGACCTACCAGAGGTTTCCAGACAGTTCTAATAAATGGGATACACATCGCACTGATAAGAGGGTGTTGGAGAATTTCAACATATGTTAGAGAATTTTAACTAATTTGAGATTCAAAATGCTAATAAAGACTACGAAGAGCTGAGTGGATTAATTTAGGATAAGAATCACAGATTGCCTTTTACAGAGGTGCTGCCTGCATAGAAACACATATAACCACAGTTCAATATTTAAATATATATTTGAGATTTAAACATGTATTTTTATGATCTGTACACTTTGGCCAAAGGCTGGCTGTCTCAAGGCATAATGAGAAGAAAGCTAAATGAGACAGGCCACATTCTTTAGAACAATGCAGTCTCCAAGCATAGCTTTAATCAGTATAAGTCAAGGAATGTACAATGTTCTGAAACTTAATAAGAATAGGGTAATTCATTCTTACTGTTTAAAAAGTGCGACACAGAAATGAGAACCAGAACTCTTAACCCCTATGATTCGCATCATAGAAGTTGCTAAGAGACAGTGGGAAAGAAAGCTACCTTTGATTTGTGTGTAGAGGTTGCTCGGCGACAAGGGGCAGGAGCTTCCGGATTCAACAGACCAATAAATTCCCATGCTGTCAGAGAGTAAAATGTGAGTGGCCAGGGTATATTTTATTTATTTGTCACAAGTAAGGCTTACATTAACACTGCATTGAAGTTACTGTGAAATGGGAGAATGTGCATACTCCAGACAGTGGGTCGAAGCCAGGAATCGAACCCAGGTCCCTGGCGCTGTGAGGCAGCTAACCACTGTGCCACCGTGCCGATCACATGACATCATATATGACATTTATTAACAATGATTTATTTGTACTAATGATGACTGATTTATTGAATTTGGACATGTATAATTATCATTGACGGATGCATTGTAATTCAGAGAAGTGTTGGACTGCCCAATACTTTGTCTCCCAATGTGTGTTAGTCAATAAAGAAGGTCTTTCACCAGGACGCATTCATGAGTCTTTGTATTCAGCTAAAGTTTTGGCAATACTTAGTCTCTGAAAGAATTCCCGCAACAACTTGGCACTGCAAGCAGCGTTGCCTTACAGGAATCCGGCAGCAGAATGCGTCTCCCAAGAGTTTTTTTATTCATTCGTGCACATGGGCATTGTGGCTGGTCAGCATTTATTGCCCATCCCTAGTTGCCCTTGAGAAGGTGATGGTGAGCTGCCTTCTTGAATCGCTGCAGTCCATGTGCTGTGGGTTGATCCACAATGCCGTTAGGGAGGGAATTCCAGGATTTCAACCCAGCGACTGCGAAGGAGCGGCGATATGTTTCCAAGTCAGTATGGTGAGTGGCTTGGAGGGAACTTGCAGGTGGTGGTGTTCCCATTTATATGCTGCCCTTGTCCTTCTAGATGGAAGTGGTCGTGGGTTTGGAAGGTGCTGTCTGAGGATCTTTGGTGAATTGCCGCAGTGCATCTTGTAGATAGCACACACTGCTGCTACTGAGTGTCTGTGATGGAGGGATTGAAAGTTTGTAGATGTGGTGCCAATCAAGCGGGCTGCTTTGTCCTGGATGGTGTCAAGCATCTTGAGTGTTGTTGGGAGCTGCACCCATCCAGGCAAGTGGGGAGTATTCCATCACTCTCCTGACTTGTGCCTTGTAGATGGTGGATAGGCTTTGGGGAGTCAGAAGGTGAGTTACTTGCTGCAGTATTCTTAGCCTCTGACCTGCTCTTGTAGCCACTGTGTTTATATGGTGAGTCCAGTTTAGTTTCTGGTCAATGGTAACCCCAAGGATGTTGACAGTGGGGGATTCAGTAATGGTTACACCATTGAATGTCAAAGAGTGGTGATTCGAGTATCTCTTATTAGTGATGGTCATTGGTATGTGTGTGGCCGAAATGTTACTTGCCACTTGTCAGCCCAAGCCTGGATATTGTCCAGATCTTGTTGCATTTGAACATGGATTGCTTCAGTATCTGAGGAGTCGCAAATGGTGCTGAACATTGTGTAATCATCGGCAAACATCCCCACTTCTGACCTTATGATGGAGGGAAGGCCATTGGTGAAGCA
Source organism: Mustelus asterias (assembly GCF_964213995.1). Taxonomy (NCBI): domain Eukaryota; kingdom Metazoa; phylum Chordata; class Chondrichthyes; order Carcharhiniformes; family Triakidae; genus Mustelus; species Mustelus asterias. The sequence continues at coordinate 54,731,192 of NC_135812.1, read as the reverse complement.
GCTGAAGATTGTTGGGCCTAGGACACTAACCGAAGGATTCCTGCAAAGATGTCCTGGAGCTGAGATGACTGAGCCTCTACAACCACAACCATCTTCCTATGTGCCAGGTATGACTCCAACGCGTGGAGATTTTGCCCCCTGACACCCATTGATTCCAGTTTCGCTCGGGCTCCTTGATGCCACACTTGGTCGAATGCGGCCTTGCTGTCACTCTCACCTCACCTCTGGAATTCAGCTCTTTTGTCCATGTTTGAACCAAGGTTGTAATGAGGTCAGGAGCTGAGTGACCCTGACAAAACTCAAACTGGGCGTCACTGAGCAGGTTATTGCTGAGCAGGTGCTGCTTGATAGCACTGTTGATGACCCCTTCCATCACTTTACTGATGATCAAGAGTCGACTGATTGGGCCATAATTGGCCAGGTTGGATTTGTCCTGCTTTCTGTGTACAGGACATACCTCAGCAATTTTCCACATTGTTGGGTAGATGCCAGTGTTGTAACTGTACTGGAGGAGCTTGGCTAGGGGAGCGGCAAGTTCTGGAGCACAAGTCTTCAGTACTATTGCCGGAATTTCATCAGGGCCCATTGCGTTTGCAATATCCTCTGCCTCCAACCATTTCTTGATACCACATGGAGGGAATCGAATTGTCTGGAGACTGGCATCTGAGATGCTGGGGACCACTGGAGGAAGCCGAGATGGATCATCCACTCAGCACTTCTGGCTGAAGGTTGCTGCGAATACTTTAGCCTTATCTTTTGCACTGATGTGCTGGGCTCCTCCATCATTGAGGATGGGGATATTTGTGGAGCCTCCTCCTCCAGTGAGTTGTTTAATTGTCCACCACCATTCATGACTGGATGTGGAAGGACTGCAGAGCTTTGATCTGATCCATTGGTTGTGGGATTGCTTAGCCTTATCTATCACTCGCCGCTTTTGCCGTTTGGCATGCAAGTAGTGCTGTTTGGTAGCTTCACCAGGTTGACACCTCATTTTTAGGAATGCCTGGTGCTGCTCCTGGCATGCCCTCCTGCAGTCTCCATTGAACCGGGGTTGATCCCCTGGCTTGATGGCAATGGTTGAGTGGGGGATATGCTGGGCCATGAGGTTGCAGATTATGCTGGAGTTCAATTCCGCTGCTGTTGATGGCCCACAGTGCCTCATGGATGCCCAGTCTTGAGGTGCTAGATCGGTTCAAAGTCTGTCCCATTTAGCTCAGTGATAGTGCCACACATGAAGGAGGTTATTCTCAATGTGAAGGCGGGACTTCATCTCCACAAGGACTGTGCGGTGGTCACTCTTACCGATGCTATCATGGACAGAAGCATCTGCCGCTGGCAAATTGGTAAAGATGAGGTCAAGTATGTTATTTCCTCTTTGGTTTCATTGGTCAGAACATTGAATACAGGAGTTGGGATGTCTTATTGAAGTTGTACAAGACATTGGTAAGGCCACATTTGGAATACTGTGTACAGTTCTGGTCACCCTATTATAGAAAGGACATTATTAAACTAGAAAGAGTGCAGAAAAGATTTACTAGGATGCTACCGGGATTTGATGGATTGAGTTATATGGAGAGGCTGGATAGACTGGGACTTTTTTCTCTGGAGCGTAGAAGGCTGAAGGGTGATCTTATAGAGGTCTGTAAAATAATGAGTGGGCACAGATCAGCTAGATAGTCAATATCTTTTCCCAAAGGTAGGGGGTCTAAAACCTAGGTTTAAGGTGAGAGGGAAGAGATACAAAAATGTTCAGAGGGGCAATTTTTTCACACAGAGGGTGGTGAGTGTCTGGAACAAGCTGCCAGAGGTAGTAGTAGAGGCGGGTACAATTTTGTCTTTTAAAAAGCATTTAGACAGTTACGCGGGTAAGATGGGTATAGAGAGATGTGGGCCAAATATGGGCAATTGGGATTAGTTTAAGGATTTTTAAAAAAAGAGTGGCATAGACAAGTTGGGCCGAAGGGCCTGTTTCCATGCTGTAAACTTCTATGACTCAGGGCTTATGGAGATGAGAGAGGAATAGCTGACCCTTTAAGGGATGATGACTTGATTTTAATTTTGCTTATGAACGAATTTAGTCCGGCTAGGACTTGAATCATAGAAATAGGAAACACTTACTGGGAAATTATGAATTGGGCTATGCAGAAGCCCGTCATCAGAAAAATCCCAAAATAACAGATTGACAAGCCCCAGCTTAGAATTAGAAGAACGTTCTATGTATTGGAAAGAAGTCTCACAACACCAGGTTGAAGTCCAACAGGTTTACTTGTTGCGTGGGTTTCCTCCGGGTGCTCCGGTTTCCTTCCACACTCCAAAGATGTGCAGGGTTAGGTGGATTGGCCATGCTAAATTGCCCTTGGTGTCCCAAGACGTATTGGTTAAGGGGATTAGTGGGATAAATACTTGGAGTTACAGGGAACAGGTCTGGGTGGGATCTCCTCTTAGTGTCAAGGGGATTATGTGGGGATAGGGCCTGGGTGGGATTGTTGTCAGTGCAGACCCGATGGGCCAAATGGCTTCTTTCTGTACTGTAAGGGTTCTATGAAAATGGGAAGCAAATCTCTTGCTGGGGATAAGCATGTAGAAATCAGCAAAGATGTAAGGGAAAATCCTTCAGGCGGACTGACAGCACAAGGAACGGAGCATGAATGTGTTGCAGAACTGAAGGAGGAAGCAAGTGAGGGTTTAGCTGAGGAACCACTTGTAGGAGAAGGGGTGATTAACCTATATGTAGATGGAGCGAGAAGATCTGTCAGGGAGGAACCCCGCACTGCATGGGCAATGGTAGATGATGATGGTGCAGTGATCGAAGGAGAACAAATCCCTGGAAAAACTCAGGACAAGTAGTTGAATTGTTAGCCTTAACCAAAGCCTTAGAGTGGGGTGAGGGGAAGCGAGTTAATATCTATACTGACAGTAGATATGCATTTGGTGTAGTACATGATTACATGACAACCTGGAGTAGGCGAGGGTTTATGACCTCTAATGGGGGACACGTACAACATGAGAATCTAATTAGAGACTTAATCCAAGCTGCCCACAGTCCCCTACAGGCAGCTGTAACTAAAGAACAAGCCCATCAAAGGATTAAGAGCCAAGCACAGAAAGGCAATAGCTGGGCAGATCAGGCTGCAATAGAGTTCATAGAACAAGATGGAGAATGGATACAAACTCCAGGAATAGTGGCACTACAAGCTAGGGATAATACAGACAATGTGAAACAGATTGAAGAACAAGCATCAGAAAATGAGAATCCGGGGTGGATGAATGATGGCCATGATGAAATATGGAGAAGGGAAGGAAAAATAATAGCCCCAGATGCAATACAGCAAACTTTGTTGAAAGTATGCCACAGACTAGCTCATATAGGGAGAGATAACATGATTAAATCACTGAAGGAGTGATAGTAATGGAAAGGCATAGGAAGAGATGCAGTGAAATTCTGCCAGTGATGCATGAACTGTGCTCTGGGGGAACCAGGCCATCCCTGCAGGATTAAAATGGGGATTCGGCCATGGCCCAAAGGGCCTTGGGAAAACTTGCAAATGGATTTTATGGGACCATTGCCCCAAGTGAGAGGAAAGACATATTGTTTAATAATTATAAATCCGTCTACCTGATGGGTAGAAACATTTCTGTGTAAAGATGCCACAGCTAGAACTGTGGCTTTGATATTGGTGAATGAAATAATACCTAGATGGGGAATGTCTCTTCAGTTAGACTCTGACCAGGGAACCCACTTTACAGTAAGAGCCTTGAGAGAAGTTTGTCAGATGTTAGGGATAAAACAAAGGTTTCATATACCATGGCCTCCCCAGACTTCAGGAATGGTAGAATGAATGAATTGGACATTGAAGAATAGTTTTGCTAAAGTGATTTTACAGGAAGGAAACAATTGGGCACAGGCTTTGCCTGCAATATTGCTGCAACAGAGAGCTACTCCTGCTCGAGGAACAGGACTAACTGCTTTTGAACGAATGACTGGAAGAGCAATGCGCCTCTCACAGGAAGCAATAACAGTGGGAGGAGAACTTGAAATCAACCAAGGAGCAGTATTCAAATGTATGAGAGATTTAGAAGACCACCTGCATTCTCTCAAAACAATCGGGTAATCACTCAACAGCAGCATGGGAACTGGAAAAGAATGGCCAAGGAGAATACTCCGAAGTTACCTACACCAGGGGATAAGGTAGTGGTGAAGCTCATGACAGACAAGAAAGGGTTAGGGGTTCGATGGGAGGGACCCTATGACGTGGTTATCACAGGACAACCATGCACCCTAATCAATGAGAAGTACAATCCCCGATGGTGACACTGGACACCTCTGAAACCATATCCCAATGAGTAGTCCTGAAATGATAAAAGTTGCCCCAGTGGATGAATGATCCTATAGAACTAGGGCTTGTTATGCCCCTTGCAGCTGCCATGATCAAAATGGGAATGATTTGGATTTGGGGGTAAATGAACCATTAGACTCGACCAGATCATGGCACAAGGAAACCAAGAGATTATTAGAGAGGAGATAGAAGTAATTTAATTGATAAGATACTAACTTAAAGCTGAAATATTTACAGAATATCATCGGTGCACCTATGACATCATCAAGCAGAAGCAGCAGACAGATCTTTTGGAGTACATCATGTAGATGGCATGTAATTGAGTGTAACAGGTTGCTACGCAGATCTGTAAATAAAATTTTACTTACCTGATATTGGCCAACAGCTGGGGTTTATAAAGGAAGTTGTAGGAACTGTCAATCAACAGTTATTATGTGTTTCTATCATTTTAATATTGAGTGTATTGATTTCGGCTCAGGTAGGACCAGCACCTAAGGTCATTCAACATTCCCCTTGGGAACTGCATGTCAACACTTTCTTACACATGGCACACATATATGCTAAAGTTTCCAGCCAGTCAGGGTATTGGGTTTGCTCGCATGTCCCTATACATTAGGGGTGGGCGGAGGGAGGGGAGGGCAGGGGGAGAAGGGGGCGGTGAAATACCTTTACAACCATTACCCCTGTCATGGTCTGAATTGATTATGACGGACCAAAAGGCCAAGGATTTCAGGGTTCCTGGACATCGGATACCAGTATTCTTGAGTAATTATGACAGGGAAAAATTTCACAGTGGTAAATATTGTGTGGATAGGCTGGGTCACATGAAGAGGTGTACACATGTCTAAAACTTATCAAACCAGCTCCTAGTTTCACCTTGAAACAAATGACACTGAAGCCAAAAGTGATATATTGTAGTGAGAATAAGGAAGGCCCTTGGAGTAACCTCAGCATAAGTGAATGTTACCACACCATAAATCGAACTAGCCGGCTGTGCCTGAGTAATGATCAATCTTGCAATATCTCTTATTGCTTCAAGGGAGGCAACACTGACCCACCTCTCAATGGCACATATTGGATTTGTGGGGATAGGGCATATCCTTGGCTCCCTCTCAGATGGAAGGGATCAAGCTACCTTGGATAAGTAGTCCCATATATATCCAAGGTAGCTTGATCCCTTCCATCTGAGAGGGAGCCAAGGATATATATGTCATATTCCTCGCCTTCCTTCTTTGACAAGACATTGATGTGCTATTACGATAATAGAACAATATTATGGCATGATGGTACCCTGGTTTGGAATCGGGAGGTTGGCACAAGAAAGTAATGATATACTCTCGATTTTGGAACAAATTACTAATGATACAGCTAATCAATGATGAGATAGTTGCTATGCGCACTGTGGTACTTCAGCATCGAACGGCATTGGATTATGTCTTGGCAGCCAGGGGTGGAGCATGTGCCATTATTGAGTCAGAGTGTTGCACATACACACTAGATAATTCAGAATCCATAATCAATCTGTGTGGAGTTTGCACATTCTCCTCGTGTCTGCGTGGGTTTCCTCCGGGTGCTCCGGTTTCCTCCCACCGTCCAAAGATGTGCGGGTTAGGTTGATTGGCCAGCCATGCTCAAATTGCCCTTTAGTGTCCTGAGATGCGTAGGTTAGAGAGATTAGCGGGTAAATATGTAGGGATAAGGGGGTAGGGCCTGGGTGGGATTGTGGTTGGTGCAGACTCAATGGGCCAAATGGCCTCTTTCTGCACTGTAGGGATTCTATGATTTTATTCTATGATCTAGCTGGTCACATCAAAAAAGAGCTGGAGAAACTTAAGCAGGCCCAACCCTTTACTCTGAGTGGTTGAGCTTCAGGCTGGCTAGGACCCCCGGGAACATCAATCATGCAAGGGATTGTGTTCTTTTTTATTGTTATCTTGGCATTTGTAATTTTTTACCTACTAAAATGCTGTTGTGCACAAGTAGTTAAGTCCACACAAGGCACAGCAGCAATGATGACAGTCAGTTTGGAGAAAAGAGGATCCCAAAGATCAAATAACCCTCCGGGATTCCAGAATATTTACTTAACGACATCTATCAGACAGCCATGGGCCAAAAGGGGGGAATATGTCAGAGAATTTCAAAATACTCTGCGATTAAAAACACTAATAAAGACTACTACAACCAAGTGGGTTAATTTTGGATAAGAATCAAAGACTGCCTTAAATATATTACAGAGGTACTATCTGCATAGAAACACAAATAGCTACAGTTAAAGGATTTAAACATTTTGGATTTAAAAATGTATTTCAGATGTATTTTATGATTTGTACACTTTGTCCAAAATGCAGGATGTCCCAAGGCATACTGGGATGAGAGTTAAGTGAGGAGAACCACATTCTTTGAGAACAATGCAGCCACAGAGCACAGTTTTTATCAGAATAAGTCAGGGAAAGTACAAATTCCCAGACACCAAGGAATGAATAGGACAATTCATTTTTACTGATAAAGGTGGCTCACATGACAATGGGAACAGAACTTTTAAACCCTATAATTTGCATCATAGAAGTTGCTAAGAAACACTGGGAAAGTACCTTTGAACTCGATGATTAGCGTAACAGAAGTTGCGAGGAGGCAAGAGAGTAGGAGCTTCAAGATTCAACGGATTAATGAATTCCCATGATGTCAGAGGGCAGGAGTTGGCTAAAGTATATTACATTTATTAACAATGATAGACCTGTATTGACGATGATTAGAACATAGAACATAGAACAGTACAGCACAGAACAGGCCCTTCGGCCCACGATGTTGTGCCGAGCTTTGTCTGAAACCCAGATCAAGCTATTTCCTCCCTATCATCCCGAAGTACTCCATGTGCCTATCCAATAGCTTCTTAAATGTTCCTAAAGTTTCTGACTCCACTATCCCTGCAGGCGGTCCATTCCACACCCCAACCACTCTCTGAGTAAAAAACCTACCTTGGACATCCTTCCTATATCTCCCACCATGAACCCTATAGTTATGCCCCCTAGTTACCGCTCCATTCACCCGAGGAAATAGTCTTTGATTGATTCATACCTTGTAGGGATGAACCAGGAGGTGGGAAAAGCAAACTTGGGAAATGTATAATTATGTTGACAGATGTAATGTACTTCAGAAATAGCAGTCAGACTGCCCAGCTGCCATTTTCTCCCAGCATATGTTCGTCAATAAGGAATGTCTTTCACCAGGATACTGCCTTCGCGAGTCTTTGTATTTAGCTAAAGTTTTTGCAATACTCAGTCTCTGGAAAAAACCCCCACTACATCTTCCCACAATCAATGCATGTGAACGGCCTCTCCCCAGTGTGAATGCATTGATGAGCTTCCAGCACAGAGGGGGATCTGAATTCCTTCCCACAGTCCCAACATTTCCACTGTTCCTCCATGGTGCAGGTGTTCCTGTTTCTCTTCAGGTTTGACAAAAGGTTGAAGTCTCAGCCACACACACAACACGAGTAATGTTCTCCCCCTCCCCCTCCACTATTAATGGTTCGATGTTTTTTCAGGCTGTGTATCTGATTAAAGCTCTTTCCACACTCAATGCACTGGAACACTCTCACTCGGGTGTGTGTCTCAGAGCTTTTCCAGTCACACTGATGTTTAAAATCTTCTGAAGCAGAAAGAACAGAGAAACATTTCTCCTTCTCAATTCAAAGGTGAATGATATTGAGTGAGGATGTCAGGGATTGATGTGATGTTTGGATTGAGAGTTCTGTCTGTAAATGTTAACCTTCTGACATCCTGTAAAAGGAATTTCAGAACAGACAATTTTAGTTTCTATTGAACACTCTTTCCTCTCTCATTCCTCAAAATCTCCATCCCACACACTCTCCCTCCATTCTCACTCTCCTGTATCCAATATTCACCCTCCCAATTCTCCTGAAAGGGCTGATTGACAGATCCATGCTCAGTGCTTCCTGTGCTGGAACACAGAGCTGAAAATCTCACGCAGACTGCCACACAGATATATGTTTATATGACTGTGTGCAATCTGCAGACTGGGGGAACACTGGGGGGGGCGGGGCTCCCGGGTCCGCGCGCCTGAACCCAGACACATCACCGCGGAGCAGAGTGATTGCTATTGGTTGATTCAGGCAGGGCTCCATTGTGCCGTCACAATGACTCAGAGGGGCGTTCCCAGCACACAGTGTCCCATTGGCAGCAATATCCTGGTTACAGAAGTAAAACACTGCGGATTGGACACAGCTCAGCGCGGCTGGCGGTCAAAGCCCCGCCCACCCCCACGTGGGCTCAGGTTCCGCCCCCTCATTGTCTATATGCGGCTGATTGACCAATGGTAACACGTGGAGGACCGGATGGGCAGTGGTCCTCCAGCCAATCAGAGCCGGGCTTTGTGTCAATGGCTGCGCGGATCCTTCCTGTAGACGTGAATGTGGGGGTGCGGTCAGTAAGTTTGTTGATGATACAAAAACTGTTCATGTGGTAAACAGCGAGGAGGAAAGCCTTAGATTACAGGATGATATGGACGGGCTGGTTAGATGTGCATAACCGTGGCAAATGTAATTTAACCCCAAAAAATCTAAGTCATAGAATCCCTACAGTGCAGAAGGAGGCCATTCGGCCTATCGAGTCTGCACCGACCACAATCCCACCCAGGCCCTACCCCCACATATTTACCCGCTAATCCCTCTGACCCACGCATCTTAGGACTCTAAGGGGCAATTTTTAACCTGGCCAATCAACCTAACCCACACATCTTTGGACTGTGGGAGGAAACCCGTGCAGACACGAGGAGAATGTGCAAACTCCACACAGACAGTGACCCGAGCCAGGAATCAAACCCGGGACCCTGGAGTTGTGAAGCAGCAGTGCTAACCACTGTGCTACCGTGCATTTTGGGAGGACTAACAAGGCAAGGGAATACACAATGAGCAAAAGGATGCCAGGAAGTCCCAGAGGGACCTTGGGGTGCATGTCCATAGGACCCTGACGGCAGCAGGACAGATTGATCAAGTGGTTAAGAAGGGATATGGGTTACTTGCCTTTTTTAGTTGAAGCATAGAGTATTAGAGCAGGCAGGTTATGATTGAGTGTATTAAAAGCTAGAGGACTGTTTGCAGCTTTTTAGGAAAGATGTGATTGCACTAGAGAAAGTGCAGGGGAGATTTACCAGGATGTTGCCTTGGCTGGAATGTTTCAGCCATGAAGAGAGGCTGGTTAGGCTGGAATTGTTTTCCCTAAGCCAGAGAAGGCTGAGGGGGGACCTGATTGAGATGAATGACCTTTAGTAGCTGGGTCAGTAACCAGGGGACATAGATTTAAGGTGAGGGGCAGGAGATTTATTGGGGATTTGAGGAAAAAGATTTTCACCCAGAGGGTGGTGGGAATCTTGGACTCACTGCCTGAAAGAGTGGTAGAGGTGGGACCTCTCAACATTTCAGAAGCATTTAGATGAGCACTTGAAATGCCAGAGCTTACAAAGATATGACTGACCAAGTGGTAGAGGATGGGATTAGAAGAGATCGATGCTTGATAGCTGGTGCAAATACAAAGGGCCTCTTGCTATACTTGAAAACCCTGAGGACAGAATTATGACCAGTGTTGTTATGTGATAAATATTGGATGGTTCTGTGCTAAAGTATATTTATTATTATTTCTAGTCTTGTAATATAGTACTGTAGCTACATCATATAGTTCCAGTCAGAGTCATTACAGCACAGGAGGAGTCCGTTGCACAACTCCAGTCCCTGCTGACTCTCTGTCGAGCAATTCTGTCAGTCTGGAGTGGGTCCCATTCTGTAATCCTGCAGCACCCACCCAATCTTTTAGAAATTATTGATCATCTCTGACTACCCTCATAGGCAGCAAGTTCAAGATCATGACCAATCACAACCCCCCGAATATTAACCAACTGAAACAGTCCTATCTATTAAACACATTTTAGTCCAGCCATATAGATATATGTATCTCTGGCTGCCTGCATGGAGCTTTTCAACTCTCTGTGCCCAGCACAGGAAGCACTGAACATGGATCTGTCAATCAGCTTCAATCAGCACCTTCAGAAGAATTGGGAGAGTGAATCTTATATTGGTCAAAAAGGTGTATGGCATGCTGGCCTTCATCAATCGGGGCATTGACTATCAGAATTGGAAAATCATGTGACAGCTGTAGAAGACTGGTTAGGCCGCATTTGGAGGATTGTGTACAATGCTGGTCACCACACTACTGGAAGGATGTTTTGTTTTGATTTGGTTTGATTTATTATTGTCACATGTATTATTATATAGTGAAAGTATTGTTTTTGCATGCAAGACAGACAAAGCACACTGTTCATAGAGAAGGGCAGCACCATGGCACAGTGGTCATCACTGCTGCCTCACAACACCAGGGGCCCGGGTTTGATTCCTGGCTTGGGTCACTCTGTGTGGAGTTTGCACATTCTCCCGTGTTTGCGTGGGTTTCCTTCGGGTGCTCCGGTTTCCTCTCAAAGTCCAAAGATGTGCTGGTTAGGTGGATTGGCCATGCTAAATTGCCCCGTATTGTCGGGGGACTAGCTAGAGTAAATGCATGGTGTTATGGGGATAGAGCCTGGGTGGGATTGTAATCGGTGCAGACTCGATGGGCCGAATGGCCTCCTTCTCCATTGTTGATTCTATGAAGGAAAGGAGAGAGAGCAGAATGTAGTGCTACAGTCATAGCTAGGGTTTAGAGAAAGTTCAACTTAGTGCAAGGTAGGTCCATTCAAAAGTATAATGGCAGCAGGGAAGAAACTGTTCTTGAGTCGGTTGGTACGTGACCTCAGACTTTTGTATCTTTTTCCCAACGGAAGAAGGTGGAAGAGAGTATGTCCGAGGTGCATGGGGTCCTTAATTATGCTGACTGCTTTCCCGAGGGAAGTGTAGACAGTGCCAGTGGATCGGAGGCTGGTTTGCATGATGGATTGGGCATCATTCACCAAAAGACCATGAGACATAGGAGCAGAATTACACCACTTGGCCCATCAAGTCTGCTCCGCCATTCAATCATGGCGGATATTTTTCTCATTCCCATTCTCCTGCCTTTTCCCCCTGACCCCTTATTAATCAAGGACCTATCTATCACTGTCTCAAAGACACTCAATGACCTGGCCTCCACAGCCTTCTGCGGCAGAGAGTTCCATAGATTCACCACTCTCTGGCTGAGAAATTCCTCCTCACCTCTGTTTTAAAGGATCGTCCCTTTAGTCTGAGGTTGTGCCCTCTGGTTCTAGTTTTTCCTACCAATGGAAACATCCTCTTCACGTCCACACTATCCAAGCCTCACAGTATCCCCTAAGTTTCAATAAGATCCCACCCCCCCATCCTTCTAAACTCCAACGAGTACAGACCCAGAGTCCTCAACCGTTGCTCATACAACAAGCTCTTCATTCCAGGGATCATTCTTGTGAACCTCCTCTGGACCCTTTCCAAGGCCAGCACGTCCTTCTTCAGATACGGGGCCCAAAACTGCTCACAATACTCCAAATGGGATCTGACCAGAGCCTTGTACAGCCTCAGAAGTACATCCCTGCTCTTGTATTCTAGCCCTCTCGACATAAATGCTAACGTTGTATTTGCCTTCCTAACTGCCGACTGACCTGCACGTTAACCTTAAGAGAATCTTGAACAAGGACTCCCAAATCCATTTGTGCTTCTGATTTCCTCAGCATTTCCCCATTTAAAAAATAGTCTATGCCCCCATTCCTCCTTCCAAAGTGTATAACCTCACACTTTTCCACATTGTATTCCATCTGCCACTTCTTTGCCCACTCTCCTAACCTGTCCAAGTCTTTCTGCAGTCCCCCTGCTTCCTCAATACTACCTGTCCCTCTATATATCTTTGTATCATCTGCAAACTTAGCAATAGTGCCTTCAGTTCCTTCTTCCAATTCGTTAATGTATATTGTGAAAAGTTGTAGTCCCAGCACCAACTCCTGAGGCACACCACTAGTCACCGGCTGCCATCCTGAATAATACCCCTTTATCCCCACTCTCCGCCTTCTGCCAGTCAGCCCATACTCTATCCATGCCAGGATCTTACCCGTAACACCATGGGCTCTTAACTTATTTAACAGTCTCCTATGCGGCACCTTGTCAAAGGCCTTCTGGAAATCTAAATAAATCATGTCCACTGGTTCTACTTTATCTAACTTCTTTGCTACTTCCTCAAAGAACTCTAACAGATTTGTCAGACACGACCTCCCCTTGGTGAAGCTGTGCTGACTCAGTCCTATTTTATCTTCCACTTCCAAGTACTCCACTTTCTCATCTTTAATAATGGACTCTAAAATCTTGCCAATGACCAAAGTCAGGCTAACCGGCCTATAATTTCCCGTCTGCTGCCTCCCTCCCTTCTTAAACAGCGGTGTTACATTAGCTACTATCCAGTCCTCTGGGACCCTCCCTGGACGAAGGGACAGCCTGTTCCGAAAGCTAGTGGCTTTTGCTACCAAATAAACCTGTTGGACTTTAACCTGGTGTTGTAAGACTTCTTACTGTGTTTACCCTCCCTGCCTCCAGTGATTCCTGAAAGATCACCACCAATGCCTCCACAATTTCTTCAGCTATCTCTTTTAGAACCCTGGGGTGCAGTCCATCCGGTCCAGGTGATTTATTCACCTTCAGACCTTTCAGTTTCCCCAGAACCTTCTCCATAGTGATGGCCACTGCACTCACCTGTGCCCCCGATTCTCCTGGAGCTCTGGCATCCCACTGGTGTCTTCCACTGTGAAGATTGATGCAAGGTAACTATTCAGTTCCTCTGCCATTTCTTTGTTTCCTATTACTCTCCAGCCACATTTTCCAGTGGTCCAATGTCTATTTTTGCCTCTCTCTTACCTTTGATTTATTGAAACAAACTCTTCCTGTCTTCTTTTATATTACTAGCTAGCTTACACTCATATTTCATATTTCCCCCCCCCCCCTCCCTCCCCCCAATCCCCATTGCTTTTTTTAGCTGTCCTCTGCTTGCTTTTAAAGACTTCCCAATGCTCTGGCTTCCCACTAATCCTCGTCACTGTGTATGCTTTTTCTTTTGCTTTTATGCTGTCTTTGTCTTCCCTCATTAGCGATGGATGCCTCATCCTCCCCTTAGCATGTTTCCTCCTCCTTGGGATGAATTTCTGAGGTGCCTCCCGAATAACCCCCAAAAACTCCTGCCATTGCTGTTCCACCGTCTTCCCTGCTGGGCTCCCTTTCCAATCAACTCTGGCCTCATGTCTTTGTAGTTGCCTTTATTTAATTGTAATACCGTTGCATCTGATTCCAGCTTCTCTCTCTCAAACTGCAGGAAAATTCTTTCATATTGTGGTCACTGCTCCCTAAGGGTTCCTCCACCTTAAGTTCCCTACTCATGTCTGCCTCATTACACATCACCAAATCCAGAGTTACCTGTTCCCTAGTAGGCTCTGTCCCAAGCTGCTCCAAAAACCATCTCTTAGACATTGCACAAATTCCTTTTCTTGGGATCCACCGGATTTTCCCAGTCCACCTGCATATTGAAGTCCCCCATGATTATTCTAATATTGCCTTTTCTATCTCCTGATTTATTTTCTGCCCCACATCCTGACGACTGCTAGGGGGCCTGTACACAACTCCCATCAGGGTCTTTTTACCTTTGCGATTCCTGAACTCTCACCACAGAGACTCTACACCTTCCGATCCTATACACTTCTTGCTATCGATTTAACTTCCTTCCTTACAAACAATACAACCCGGCCCCCTTTGCCTGTCCTTCCGATAGGACACATATTCAGATCCCAGCCCTGATCCCCTTGCAGCCAAGTCTCTGTGATTCCCACAACATCGTACCAGCCAATTTCAATGTGCGCAACAAGCTCATTTACCTTGTTCCGTATACTGCGCACATTTAGGTACAACACGCTCAGTCCTGCATTGACCACCTCCTTTCTCATACTTGTCACCTTTTTTGCTCTGCTGGAGGTTAGATTCCTGCCACCTTCTATATTCTCTGTTCTATTATGTGGTCTGGAAACTTTACTAAGCTCTCCTGAGCCCCCAGCTCCATTACCCTGCACTTCTACACTCTCCTTTAACTTTGATTTTCTATTTCTCCATACAACTGAACCCTGCCCTCCACTATTTAGTTTAACGCCCTATCTACTGACAGAGTGGTTATCTCTGGACTCTTGCCTGTACCACGGGATAGTTTAGAGAGGAATAGGGAGAGGGAAGGTTTGAATTCATGGCTGAGGGGATGGTGCAGGAGGGAGGGGTTCAGGTACTTAAGCAATTGGGGCTCGTACTGGGGAAGGTGTGACCTCTATGAGAAGGATGGTCTACACCTTAATCAGAAGGGGACCAATATCCTGGGGGGTAAATTTGCTAAGGCCATGCAAGGAGGTTTAAACTGATTCGGGGGGGGGGAGGGATCCTGAGTAGTGGGGCTGAAAGTGAGGGATGCATGGATGGGGACTGCAATGCACGGCATTGCAGAGGTGGGGTGGAGCAGGGTTTGAAATGTGTATACTTCAATGCCAGGAGTATTCGCAATAAAGTGGGTGAACTTGCAGCGTGGATCAGTACCTGGGACTTCGATGTTGTGGCTATTTCAGAGACATGGATAGAGCAGGGGCAGGAATGGATGCTGCAGGTCCCGGGGTTCAAATGTTTTAGTCGAAGTAGGGAAGGAGGTAGAAGAGGAGGAGGGGTAGCATTATTGGTCAGAGATTGTATCACAGTGTCAGAGAGGAGGTTTGATGAGGACTTATCTGTTGAGGTAGTATGGGCGGAGATTAGAAATAGGAGAGGAGAGGTCACCCTGTTGGGAGTCTTTTATAGACCTCCTAAAAGTTCTAGAGAGGTTGAGGAAAGGATTGCGGAGTCAATCCTGCTTAGGAGTGAAAGTAATAGGGCAATTGTTATGGGGGATTTTAACTTGACTAATATTGACTGGAATTGTTATAGCTCTAGCTCGTTAGAGGGGTCAGTTTTTGTTCAAAGCGTGCAGGAAGGTTTTTTGACTCAGTATGTAGACAGGCCAACTAGAGGTGAGGCTATATTGGATCTGGTGCTGGGAAATGAGCCAGACCAGGTGCTAGACTTGGAAGTTGGTGTGCATTTTGGTGATAGTGACCACAATTCGGTTACGTTCACCTTAGTGATGGAAAGGGATAGGCATGAACCTCGGGCCAGTGGTTTTAGCTGGGGGAAGGGTAATTATGAGGCTATTAGGAGAGAATTAGGAAACATAGGTTGGACTAGGAGATTACAGGGACTGGGAACGTCTGACATGTGGAGTTTTTTCAAGGAGCAGCTACTGCGAGTCTGTGATAGGTATGTCCCTGTCAGGCAAGGAGGAATTGGTAGGGCTAGGGAACCGTGGTGCACCAAAAAAGTTTCTTTGTTGGTTAAAAAGAAAAAGGAGGCTTATGTTCGGATGAGACGTGAGCACTCGGGTAGTGCACTAGAAAGCTTTAGATTGGCTAAGAGGGAGTTGAAGAGCGAGCTTAGAAGGGCTAAAAGGGGACATGAGAAGACTTTGGCGGATAGGGTTAAAGAGAATCCTAAGGCGTTCTATAGGTATGTCAAGAACAGAAGGTTGGTTAGGGCAAGTTTAGGGCCAGTTATAGATGGCAGAGGGAAGTTATGTGTGGAACCGGAGGAGATTGGTGAAGCATTGAACCAATATTTCTCTTCGGTGTTCACGCAAGGGGACATGAATATAGCTGAGGAGGACACTGGGTTGCAAGGGAGTAGAATAGACAGTATTACAGTTGATAAGGAGGATGTGCAGGATATTCTGGAGGGTCTGAAAATAGATAAATCCCCTGGTCCGGATGGGATTTATCCAAGGATTCTCTGGGAGGCAAGAGAAGTGATTGCAGAGCCTCTGGCTCTGATCTTCAGGTCGTCGTTGGCCTCTGGTATAGTACCAGAAGATTGGAGGTTAGCGAATGTTGTCCCATTGTTTAAGAAGGGGAACAGAGACTTCCCCGGGAATTATAGACCGGTGAGTCTCACTTCTGTTGTCGGCAAGATGTTGGAAAAAATTATAAGGGATAGGATTTATAGTTATTTGGAGAGTAATGAATTGATAGGTGATAGTCAGCATGGTTTTGTGGCAGGTAGGTCGTGCCTTACTAACCTTATTGAGTTTTTTGAGAAAGTGACCAAGGAGGTGGATGGGGGCAAGGCAGTGGACGTGGTATATATGGATTTTAGTAAGGCGTTTGATAAGGTTCACCATGGTAGGCTTCTGCAGAAAATGCAGATGTATGGGATTGGGGGTGATCTAGGAAATTGGATCAGGAATTGGCTAGCGGATAGGAAACAGAGGGTGGTGGTTGATAGTAAATATTCATCATGGAGTGCGGTTACAAGTGGTGTACCTCAGGGATCTGTTTTGGGGCCACTGCTGTTTGTAATATTTATTAATGATCTGGATGAGGGTATAGTTGGGTGGATTAGCAAATTTGCTGATGACACCAAAGTCGGTGGTGTGGTAGACAGTGAGGAAGGGTGTCGTAGTTTGCAGGAAGACTTAGACAGGTTGCAAAGTTGGGCCGAGAGGTGGCGGATGGAGTTTAATGCGGAGAAGTGTGAGGTAATTCACTTTGGTAGGAATAACAGATGTGTTGAGTATAGGGCTAACGGGAGGACTTTGAATAGTGTGGAGGAGCAGAGGGATCTAGGTGTATGTGTGCATAGATCCCTGAAAGTTGGGAATCAAGTAGATAAGGTTGTTAAGAAGGCATATGGTGTCTTGGCGTTTATTGGTAGGGGGATTGAATTTAGGAGTCGTAGCGTTATGTTGCAACTGTACACAACTCTGGTGCGGCCGCACTTGGAGTACTGTGTGCAGTTCTGGTCCCCACATTACAGGAAGGATGTGGAGGCTTTGGAGAGGGTGCAGAGGAGGTTTACCAGGATGTTGCCTGGTATGGAGGGGAGATCCTATGAGGAGAGGCTGAGGGATTTGGGATTGTTTTCGCTGGAAAGGCGGCGGCTAAGAGGGGATCTTATTGAAACATATAAGATGATTAGAGGTTTAGATAGGGTGGATAGTGATAGCCTTTTTCCTCTGATGGAGAAATCCAGCACGAGGGGGCATGGCTTTAAATTGAGGGGGGGTAGTTATAGAACCGATGTCAGGGGTAGGTTCTTTACCCAGAGGGTGGTGAGGGATTGGAATGCCCTGCCAGCATCAGTAGTAAATGCGCCTAGTTTGGGGGCGTTTAAGAGATCCGTAGATAGGTTCATGGACGAAAAGAAATTGGTTTAGGTTGGAGGGTCACAGTTTTTTTTTTTTAACTGGTCGGTGCAACATCGTGGGCCGAAGGGCCTGTTCTGCGCTGTAATGTTCTATGTTCTATGTTCTCTGTTCTACAACCCTAGTTATACAATTCGCCAGGACTCTGGTCCCAGCACAATTCCGATGAAGACCGTCCCATCGGAACATCTCCCCTCTTCCCCAATACTGGTGCCAATGTCCCATGAGTTCAAACCAGTTCCTCCCACACCAATCTTTGAGCCACGCATTTACCCCCTTAATCTTATTGACCCAGTGCCAATTAGCTCTTGACTCCGGTAGTAATCCAGAGTCATAGAGTCAGAGACGTTTACAGCATGGAAACAGGCCCTTTGGCCCAACTTGTCCATGCCGCCCTTATTTTTTAAAAATCATATCATAGAAACCCTACAGTACAGAAAGAGGCCATTCGGCCCATCGAGTCTGCACCAACCACAATCCCACCCAGGCCCTACCCCCATATCCCTACATATTTTACCCACTAATCCCTCTAATCTACGCATCCCAGGACACTAAGGGGCAATTTTAGCATAGCCAATCAAGCTAACCCACACATCTTTGGACCCCTAAGCTAATCCCAATTGCCCACATTTGGCCCATATCCCTCTGTACCCATCGTACCCATGTAACTATCTAAATGCTTTTTAAAAGATAAAATTGTCCATGTCTCTACTACTACCTATGGCAGCTTGTTCCAGACACTCACCACCCTCTGTGTGAAAAAATTGCCCCTCTGGACACTTCTGTATCTCTCCCCTCTCACCTTAACCTATGCCCTCTAGTTTTACACTCCCCTACTTTTGGGAAAAGATATTGACTATCTACCTTGCCTATGCCCCTCATATTTTATAGACCTCTATAAGGTCACCCCTCAGCCTCCTACGCTGCAGAGAAAAAAGTCCCAGTCTATTCAGCCTCTCCTTACAACTCAATCCATCAAGTCCCGGTAGCACCCTAGTAAATCTTTTCTGCACTGGATTCTGCATGGATTTTAGTAAGGTGTTTGATAAGGTCCCCCATGGTCGGCTTATGATGAAAGTAAGGAGGTGTGGGATAGAGGGAAAGTTGGCCGATTGGATAGGTAACTGGCATTCGGCCTCTGATATTCGGGTAAGCGTTCTCCAAGGCGGCCTTCGTGACACACGACGGCGCAGAGTCGCTGAGCAGAAACTGATAGCCAAGTTCCGCACACACGAGGACGGCCTCAACCGGGATATTGGGTTCATGGCACACTATTTGTAACCCCCACAGAGTTTCACTGGCTGTCTTGTTTGGAGACGATACACATCTTTTTAGCCTGTCTTGATGCTCTCTCCACTCACATTGTTTTGTTTCTTAAAGACTTGATGAGTTGAAAGTATTCGCATTCCAACCATTATTCATGTAAATTGAGTTTGCGTCTTTATATGCTCTGTTTGTGAACACCTGAAGAAGGGGCTTGCAGCTCCGAAAGCTTGTCTGGCTTTTGCTACCAAATAAACCTGTTGGACTTTAACCTGGTGTTGTTAAACTTCTATCTGATCGAAGATAGAGGGTGGTGGTGGATGGAAAATTTTCGGACCGGAGGCAGGTTGCTAGCGGAGTGCCACAGGGATCAGTGCTTGGTCCTCTGCTCTTTGTGATTTTTATTAATGACTTAGAGGAGGGGGCTGAAGGGTGGATCAGTAAATTTGCTGATGACACCAAGATTGGTGGAGTAGTGGATGAGGTGGAGGGCTGTTGTAGGCTGCAAAGAGACATCGATAGGATGCAAAGCTGGGCTGAAAAATGGCAAATGGAGTTTAACCCTGATAAATGTGAGGTGATTCATTTTGGTAGGACTAATTTAAATGTGGATTACAGGGTCAAAGGTAGGGTTCTGAAGAATGTGGAGGAACAGCGAGATCTTGGGGTCCATATTCACAGATCTCTAAAGGTTGCCACTCAAGTGGATAGAGCTGTGAAGAAGGCCTATAGTGTGTTAGCTTTTATTAACAGGGGGTTGGAGTTTAAGAGCCGTGGGGTTATGCTGCAACTGTACAGGACCTTGGTGAGATCACATTTGGAATATTGTGTGCAGTTCTGGTCACCTCATTATAAGAAGGATGTGGAAGCGCTAGAAAGGGTGCAGAGGAGATTTACCAGGATGCTGCCTGGTTTGGAGGGTAGGTTTTATGAGGAAAGGTTGAGGGAGCTAGGGCTGTTCTCTCTGGAGCGGAGGAGGCTAAGGGGAGACTTAATAGAGGTTTATAAAATGATGAAGGGGATAGATAGAGTGAACGTTCAAAGACTATTTCCTCGGGTGGATGGAGCTATTACAAGGGGGCATTACTATAGGGTTCGTGGTGGGAGATATAGGAAGGATATCAGAGGTAGGTTCTTTACGCAGAGAGTTGTTGGGGTGTGGAATGGACTGCCTGCAGTGACAGTGGAGTCAGACACTTTAGGAACATTTAAGCGGTTATTGGATAGGCACATGGAGCACACCAGTATGATAGGGAGTGGGATAGCTTGATCTTGGTTTCAGATAAAGCTCGGCACAACATCATAGGCCGAAGGGCCTGTTCTGTGCTGTACTGTTTTATGTTCTATGCACTCTTTCTAGTTTAATAACATCCTTTCTATAATAGGGTGACCAGAATTGCACACAGTATTCCAAGTGTGGCCTCACCAATGTCTTGTACAATTTCAACAAGACGTCCCAACTCCTGTCTTCAATGTTCTGACCGATGAAACCAAGCATGCCAAATGCCTTCTTCACCACTCTGTCCACCTGTGACTCCACTTTCAAGGAACTATGAACATGTACCCCTAGATCTCTTTGTTCTGTAACTCTCCCCAACGCCCTACCATTAACTGAGTAAATCCTGACCTGGTTCAATCTACCAAAATGCATTACCTCGCATTTGTCTAAATTAAACTCCATCTGCCATTTGTCAGCCCACTGGCCCAATTGATCAAGATCCCGTTGCAATTGGAGATAGTCTTCCTCACTGTCCACCATGCCATATGTCATCTGCAAACTTACTAACCATGCCCCCTATATTCTCATCCAAATCATTAATATAAATGCCAAATAACAGTGGACCCAGCACTGATCCCAGAGGTACACCGCTGATCACAGGCCTCCAGTTTGAAAAACAACTCTGTACAACCACCTTCTGTCAAGAAGCCAATTTTGTATCCATTTAGATACCTCATCCTGGATCCCGTGAGATTTAACTTTATGCAACAACCTACCATGCGGTACCTTGTCAAAGGCCTTGCTAAGGTCCATGTAGACAATATCAACTGCACTGCCCTCATCTACTTTCTTGGTTACCCCTTCAAAAAACTCAATTAAATTTGTGAGACATGATGTTCCACTCACAAAGCCATGCTGACTATCCCTAATCAGTCCTTGCATCTCTAAATGCTTGTAGACCCTGTCTCTCAAAATACCTTCCAACAATTTACCCACCACAGATGTGAGGCTCACTGGCCTGAGTTTCCAGGCTTTTCCCTGCAGCCCTTTTTAAACAAAGGCACAACTTTTGCCACTCTCCCATCTTCAGGCACCTCACCCATGACTATCGATGATTCAAATATCTCTGCTCGGGGACCCACAATTTTCTCCCTAGCTTCCCACAATGTCCTGGGATACACTTCATCAGGTCCCGGGGATTTATCTACCTTGATGTGCTTTAAGACTTCCAGCACCTCCTTCTCTGTAATATGTACACTCCTCAAGACATCAATATTTAATTCCCCAAGTTTCCTAACATCCATGCTTTTCTCAACAGTAAATACTGATGAGAAATATTCATTTAGGATCTCACCCATCTCTTGTGGATCCGCACATAGATGACCTTGTTGATCCTTAAGAGGCCCTACGCTCTCCCTTGTTACTCTTTTGCCCTTTATGTATTTGTAGAAGCTCTTTGGATTCTCCTTTACTTTATCTGCCAAAACAAATTTTGTGTCCCTTTTTTGCCCTCCTGATTTCTCTCTTAACTCTACTCCTACATCCCCTATACTCTTCAAGAGATTCACTTGATCCCAGCTGCCTATGCACGTCATGTGCCTCTTTCTTCTTCTTGACCAGGGCCTCAATATCCCGAGTCATCCAGGGTTCCTGACTTCTGCCAGCCTTGCCCTTCACTCTAAGAGGAATGTGTTTACCCTGAACCCTGGTTAACACACTTTTGAAAGTCTGCCACTTACCAGACGTCCCTTTGCCTTCCCACAGGCTCCCCCAATTAACTTGTGAAAGTTCCTGCCTGATACCATCAAAATTGGCCTTGCCCCAGTTTAGAATATTAACTTTTGGGACTGACCTGTCATTCTCCATAGCTATCTTAAAACTAATAGAATTATGGTTACTGGTCCTAAAGTGATCCCTCACTAACACTTCTGTCATCTGCCTTTCCTTATTTCCCAAGAGGAGGTCAAGTTTTGCCCCCTCTCTATTCGGGCCATCCACATACTGAATGAGAAATTCCTCCTGAATACACTCAACAAATTTTTCTCCATCCAACCCTCTAATACTGTGGCTGTCCCAGTCAATGTTGGGCAAATTAAAATCTCCAACTATTACCACCCTATTTTTCTTGGAGCTGTCTGTAATCTCCTTACATATTTGCTCCTCAGTTTCCCGCTGACTATTTGGGGGTCTATAGTACAATCCTATCAAAGTGATTTCCTCCTCCTTATTTCTCAGTTGTACCCATATAGACTCAGTGGCCGAACCCTCGGATATATCCCCTCTCAGTACGGCCGTGATGCTTTCCCTAATCAAAAGTGCAACTCCCCCTCCTCTCTCACCTCATGTTCTATGTTTCCTATAGCATCTGTACCCTGGAACATTGAGCTGCCAGTCCTGTCCCTCCCTTAATCATGTTTCAGTAATTGCTATAATATCCCAGTCCCATGTACCCATCAATGCCCTGAGTTCATCTGCCCGTCAGGCCTCTTGCATTGAAATAAATGCAGTTTAATCTGGACTTCCCTCGCTCTCTGTCTTGCTTCTGTCTGGTACTAGGATTACTGACACTGCCTTTACTAATTAATGTGCTCTCTTTAACTTCCATGCTATCCTCAAACTTCTATTCTGTCTCCCTACTGCTTTGGATCCCACCCCCCCCCCGCCAAACTAGTTTAAAGAGATTATTACCTTTTTGGTTCTGCTTTTTAATTTAGCTCCTAGCTGTTCATACTCTCTTAGCAGAATCCTTGTTCCTGTTCTACCTATGTCGTTGGTACCTACGTGGACCATGACAACTGGATCTTTACCCTCCCACTCCAAGTTCGTCTGCAGCCCAGATGAGATATCCCGAACCTGAGCACCAGGCAGGCAACACAACCTTCGGGATTCTCGATCCTGGTCACAGAGAACAGTGTCAATGCCCCTAACTACACTATCCCAAATTACGACTACATTTCTTTTTTCTCCCCCCGCTCGAATGGCTCCCTGTACCACGGTGCCGTGGTCAGTTTGCTCATCCTCCCTGCAGTACCCGTTCCCGTTCACACAGGGAGCAAGAATATCGAACCTGTTGGACAAGTTCAGGGACTGAGGCTCCTGCAACCCTATCTCCTGGATTCCTCTACCTGCCTCATTCGCAGCCACACCCACCTGTCCCTGACCACTGGCTGAATTTAATCTAAGGAGTGTGACTGCCTCCTGGAACAGTGTCCAGGTATCTCTCCTGCTCCCTGATGTGTCGCAGCATCCGAAGCTCAGAATCCAGCTCATCCACTCTGAGCTGGAGTTCCTCAAGCAACCAACACTTCCTACAGACATGCTCACTGGGAACCACAATGGGTCCACCAGCTCCCACATCATGCATGAACAACACGTCACCTGACCCTCCATCTCTATTTTATTTTGGGTTTTAATTTTGGTTTTAATATTTTTTAAATTCAAACTTTATTATATAGCTCCTTATTACCTCAGTCTCAACACAATTTCTAACCAGTAATTTAAATGGATTTTCAAATGTGGCATAGCTTCCTAATGGCCAATCAAATCACAGCCTTCCTGTGATGTCACTTTTAAGTTTTTTGGTCCAAACTCACTATCAGTTTCAGAGAATCAAGAGTAACACTTACTGACCAATTGGCACTCTCCCTTACTGACCAATTAGCGCTCTCCCTTACTGACCAATCGGCGCTCTCCCTTACTGACCAATCGGCGCTCTCCCTTACTGACCAATCGGCGCTCTCCCTTACTGACCAATCGGCGCTCTCCCTTACTGACCAATCGGCACTCTCCCTTACTGACCAATCAGCATTCTCCCTTACTGACCAATCAGCATTCTCCCTTACTGACCAATCAGCATTCTCCCTTACTGACCAATCAGCATTCTCCCTTACTGACCAATCAGCACTCTCCCTTACTGACCAATCAGCACTTTCCCTTGCCTGTTTCGCCTAACTCCCTGTTTTCACCCAATTCCAAAAGCACCCCTCACAGTCAGGCAGCACTCACCGTGTAGACAGAGTAGCACTGTGAGGCCTTGTTTTTATAGGCACAACTTACAATACTCACACGACCCTTTGTAGTTTCTTGCAGTCTTGGGCAGAGCAGGAGCCGTACCAAGCTGTGATACAACCAGAAAGAATGCTTTCTATGGTGCATCTGTAAAAGTTGGTGAGAGTCGTAGTGGACATGCCAAATTGGAAAGGGTGCAGAAGCAATTTATCAGAATGTTGCCTGCTTTAAAAGATATGGACTATGAAGAAAGGTTGAACAAACTTGGATTGTTTTTATTAGAGCATCGGAGGAAGAGGAGGTACTTGATAGAGGTTTACAAGATTATGACAGACTTGGATAGAGTGGATAGTCAGAGTCTTTTTCCCAGCATTGAAGCATCAATAATTGGGGGCATAGGTTGAAAGTGAGAGGGGGGATGTTTAAAAGAGATGTAAGGGGCAAGTTTTTCACGCAGAGGGTGGTGAATGCCTGGAACCCAGTGCCGGAGGAGGTGGTGGAAGCAGATTCTATGGTAACGTTCAAGAGGCATCTGGATAGATACATGAATAGGCAGGGAATAGAGGGATATGGACCATACAGAGACAAGAAAATATTGGATTAAAGAGGCATCTGTGTCGGCACAGACATGGTGGGCGTAAAGGCCTGTTCCTGTGCTGTACTGTTCTTTGTCCTTTAGATATAGCAGAGTGTGAATGGAGGGAGAATGTGTGGGATGGAGATTCAGAGCTCTTGGGTAATGAGAGAGGAAAGAATGTTCCATAGAAACTAGAATTGTCTGTTCTGAATTTCTATCCTGTACTGATAGTGATGACTTTTGTAAATTCCTTTTACAGGATATCAGAAGGTGAGGATTTACAGACAGAAATCTTAAACCAAATGGAATGTCAAAGCCTGACAGGGTCATTCATCAGTACCTGAATATTATCAGCCTTTGAATCTAGACAGAGAAATATTTCTCTGTTCTGCCTGTTTCAGAAGGCTTGAAACATCAGTGTGACTGGAAAAGCACCAAGACACACACACACCTTCTTGTGCTTTGTATGCGAAAAGACCTTTTACAATTAGACAGCCTGAATAAACATCACAGCATTCACAGCAGGGAGAGACTGTACCCGTGTTCTGTGTGTAGACGATCCTTCAACTAATCATCAAACCTGGAGAGTCACAAGGATACCTGCACTATGGGGAAACCATGGAAATGTGGGGACTGTGTAAAAGGATTCAGGTTCCCATCACAGAAACCCTACAGTGCAGAAGGAGGCCATTCGGCCCATCGAGTCTGCACCAACCACAATCCCACCCAGGCCCTACCCCCACATATTTACCCGCTAATCCCTCTAACCTACGCATCTCAGGACTCTAAGGGGCAATTTTTTTTTCAACCTGGCCAATCAACCTAGCCCGCACATCTTTGGACTGTGGGAGGAAACCAGAGCACCCGGAGGAAACCCACGCAGACATGAGGAGAATGTGCAAACTCCACACAGGCAGTGACCCAAGCCGGGAATCGAACCCAGGTCCCTGGAGCTGTGAAGCAGCAGTGCTAACCACTGTGCTACCGTGCCGCCCATATGAGCTGGAAATTCATCGATGCAGTCACACAGGGGAGAGACCATTCTCCTGTTCTGTGTGTGGGAAGGGATTCATTCAGTTATCTGGCCTGCTGAGTCACAATGTCACTGACAGCAATGAGAGACCTTTGAAATGCTCTGACTGTGGGAGTGGATTCAAAAGCTCTGGTGATCTGGTGTCCCATCAGTGCATTCACACTGAAGAGAGACCGTTCAGCTGCTCTCACTGCTCAAAGAGGTTTAAATGGTCATCCACACTGCGGAGACACCAGTGAGTTCACACTGGGGAGAGGCCATTCACCTGCTGTCTGTGTGGGAAGGGATTCACTCAGTTGTCTGTCCTGCTGAGACACCAGCGAGTTCACACTGGGGAGAGACCATTCACCTGCTCTCAGTGTGGGAAGGGATTCACTAATTCATCCCACCTGTTGAGACACCAGCGAGTTCACAAGTGATGACAGGGGTTGGATTCTGCTGCTTCGCTGCAGTTAATCACATCCAGACTGAGCCATGTTCACTCTGACAGTGGGTGAAATGAGAGGGGTTAGATTTTTTATTTTAGAATCCTACAGTGCAGAAGGAGGCCATTCGGCCCATTGAGTCTGCACCGACCACAATCCCATCCAGGCCCTATCCCCATAACTCCATGCATTTACCCTAGCTAGTCCCCCTGGCACTAAGGGGTAATTTAGCATGGCTAATCCACCTAACCTGCATATTTTTGGACTGTGGGAGGGAACAGGAGCATCTGGAGGAAACCCACGCAGACACAGGGAGAATGTGAAAACTCCACACACACAGTGATCCAAGCCGGGAATCGAACCCGGGTCCTTGGTGCTGTGAGGCAGCAGTGCTAACCACTGTGCTGGTTGGGGGTTCTTTCTGCTGGACTGGCCGGTCTCACAACTTTGCTTCCAGTAGGCTGATGCTCTTTGAGCCTGGGAGAGCACATTTCCACTGAAATGATCCACAAAAGCTGACGAAGGACATTTATTTTATCCTGGATAGAAAATAACATTTTTCCTACCACTACAAGGTAGATCTAAAATAAATACATTTGTCCCCTTCAATGTATTCACCTCAATCACTCACTGTGGTAGTGAGTTTCACATTCTCACCACTCGCTGGGTAAAGAGGTTTCTCCTGAAATCCCTATTGGATTATTGAACCCCTTCATAATCTTAAAGACTTCCATCAGGTCACCCTTCAGTCTTCTCTTTTCTGGAGAAAAGCTGCCCCAGCCTTTCCTGAGGATTAAATGCTCTCAGTTCTGGGATTATTCTTGTGAATCTTTGTTGCCTCTTCTCCAGTGCCTCTATTTCCCTTTTCTAAATGGAGATCACAAATGTTGACAGTGCTCCCAGTGTAGTCTAACCCTGGTTCTAAACAAGCTGAACAGAACCTCCCTGCTTTTCAATTCTATCCCTCTAGAATGGAACCCTATAGGTGGACCCCACACTTTAGGAAAGATGTGAAGTTCTTAGAGAGGGTGCAGAGGAGATTTATGAGAATGGCTCCAGGGATGAGGGACTTTGGTGAGTTGGAGAGACTGGAGCAGCTGAAATTTCTCTCTTTACATCAGGCATTAAGATTGGAAAAGGGGCCATTCAGCCCATTGATTCCATACTGGCTGCCTGTAGATTAAACCGTTGCCCTGTTCTCTCTCCATATCCTTGTAGATTTAATATCCTGAAGTGCCACCTAACTTTATTTTGGAAACATTCCATCATCTCTGCTTTTCTCCCCCTTGTCGGAAGTCAGTTCCAGGTAGCTATCATTTTCTTCCAATGCAAACGACAAGCAGAGAGCACAAAAGGAGGCCGTTTGACCCATTGTGCCCATGCTGGCTTAGAACATTCTAAGTAACAAGGTCAAGGAAGCCATGTTAAATTCTAACATGTGACTAGAGCGTGATTTTAAAAATTAATGTTGTACTCACCTAAATGCTTGTGGAAGCTGCATAGCTAGCAGAAATTGTACAGACTAATAATTTCTTCTCTCAATTTGACCAGCTGGAAGACATTATATTCTGTCAAATCTGGTTCAAGAATAAGGTTGATTGTTCAGTCGAAGTAAAAAAAAAAGCTATTGGCTTCCACCAAGTGTCTTTTTGAACCAGTGCATCTTGTGTTAACCAAATGTATGAATTAAATATTACTGCATTTATTAGCTATCGATCAGTATTGGATGATTGAATAAGTAGTGAGTCTCAAGTGAGCTATAGTTAATCAATCAATAATGAATCAGTAGTTATAGTAAAAGACTGAGTTTTATTTGCTTTAAAATGTAAAAGCTTAATTGCTGTGTATGTAAAGAATGTGCAATGAAGATAAA
Source organism: Mustelus asterias (assembly GCF_964213995.1). Classification (NCBI taxonomy): domain Eukaryota; kingdom Metazoa; phylum Chordata; class Chondrichthyes; order Carcharhiniformes; family Triakidae; genus Mustelus; species Mustelus asterias. Next base: position 54,703,210 of record NC_135812.1, on the reverse strand, counting down.
TGTACCGGCGAGAGAGACCTCCAAGCTCTGATTAGCCTGAACATTTGAAGCTCTATGAATAAGGGATTGTAGAGAATCAGATAAAGTGCGGCATGGTAGCACAGTGGTTAGCACTGATGCCTCACAGCGCCAGGGACTCGAGTTCAATTCTAGCCTCGGGTCACTGTCTGTATGGAGTCTGCACATTCTCCCTGCGTCTGCATGGATTTCCTCCGGGTGCTCCGGTTTCCTCCCACAGTCCAAAATGCGAGTCAGGTTGATTGGTCATGATAAATTGAGCCTAGTGTCAGGGAACTAGGGTAAATATGTGGGGTTACGGGAATAGGGCCTGGGTGGAATTGTAGTCAGTGCAGACTCAAAGGGCCGAATGGCCTCCTTCTGTAGGGAATCTATGATAATATGCAACAGTTCTATTGTTTTCCTGTCTAAGATAATCAGGAAAGGTGGTGTAAGTAATCTGGGAAATAATTAATCTCGTGACCAAATTGACCAATTGTCATGTTACAACAGACCTAACTCTGATGTAAGGTAATGGTCACTTTGGGGATAAAAGTAGAGATTCCGAAGGTCTTCCTTGCTAAACAAGTACTGAAGACTCCCAAGGCCGAGGTCAAAGGAAATTACTGTCAAAGAAGGAGCCAAACTCCCGAGACTGAATTCCACAAGAATTCCTGTCAAAGAAGGAGCCAGAGAGGGTTACACTTCTACGGACTGATCACCCACATGAAGTTGTAAAAGTCAATGTCTTAAAGTCGTTCAGTAAACTTTTTTCATTGAATATTCTTTTTAAATTTACTATCCAGAGAATTCTGCCTTTGCCTTAATTGGTTTAAGTCTTGTCTGAACCAAAGTGAATTTATTCAATGGTAAATTGGGAGTGGCTGAATTCAGTTAAGTTCCAGATAACAAAATCAGATAACATAAATTTTCAATTTAAACACTTGCATTTCTATTTCACCTTTCACAACCACAGGACGTCCCAAAGTGCTTTACAGGCAATGAAGAAGTACTTTCAAAGTGTGGTCACTGTTGTCAGAAATGCAGCAGCCAATTTACACACAGCAAGATCCCACAAACAGCAATATGATACTGAGCAGATGATGTGTTTTTATTTTGTTGATTGAGGGATAAATATTGGCCAGGACACCGCAGATAGGTTCCCTGCTCTTCTTCCAAGTAGTGGCTGTGGGATCTTTTACATCCACCTGCGAGGGGCAGAAAGTGCCTCAGTTTAAAATCTTATTTGAAAGAAGGCTGTTCCGACAGTGCAGCACTCCCTCAGTGCTGGATGAGGAATGTTGGATTTGATTTTTGTCCTCCGGTCCCTGGACTGTGAAAGGTTGCAACGAAATCTGTCCCTTTTAATCTGCACAAAAGCAGGAAGCTGAGATTGACAGGCTGCAGGAGAAGTCCATTCAGCCCTTGTGCCCCTGCTATCTCTTTGAAAGGACTCTCTGATTTGTCCAACTGCTTTGCTCTTTCCTCACACCCCTGCAGATTCTTTCCTTTCAAGTCTTTACCCTTTGGAAAGATTCTATTGAATCTGTTTTCAGGCAGATCAGAACGACTCACTGCGTCAAAAAATAAAATCAAATCTCATCTTCCCTCTGGCTCCTTTGCCAATTACCTTAGAGGGATTCACTTTCTGTTAAAGAGCCTGCCAACCCCTCTCACCCACTTTCCCTAAAGTGCATCAATCTCATCAGGAAAAGTCCAGAAAACCGAATCCTATCCTTCGGGATAGGATTTACGACCATTTAGAAAGATGCAGCTTAATCCGGGATAGTCAGCACGGATTTGTGAAGGGCGAGTCTTGCCTCACAAATTTGATAGAATTTTTTGAGGAGGTAACTAAGTGTGTAGATGAAGGTAGTGCAGTTGATGTCATATACATGGATTTCAGTAAGGCGTTTGATAAAGTCCCCCATGGTCGGCTTATGAAGAAAGTAAGAATGTGTGGGATAGAGGGAAGTTTGGCCGATTGGATAGGTAACTGGCTATCTAACAGAAGACAGAGGGTGGTGGTGGATGGAAAATTTTCGGACTGGAAACCGGTTAGCAGCGGAGTGCCACAGGGATCAGTGCTTGGTCCTCTGCTATTTGTGATTTTTATAAATGACTTGGAGGAGGGGGCTGAAGGGTGGATCAGTAAATTTGCTGATGACACCAAGATTGGTGGAGTAGTGGATGAGGTGGAGGGCTGTTGTAGGCTGCAAAGAGATATAGATAGGATGCAGAGCTGGGCTGAAAAATGGCAAATGGAGTTTAACCCTGACAAATGCGAGGTGATTCATTTTGGCAGGACAAATTTAAATGTGGATTACAGGGTCAAAGGTAGGGTTCTGAAGAATGTGGAGGAACAGAGAGATCTTGGGGTTCATATCCATAGATCTCTGAAGGTTGCCATTCAAGTGGATAGAGCCGTGAAGAAGGCCTATAGTGTGTTGGCGTTCATTAACAGGGGGTTTGAGTTTAAGAGCCGTGGGGTTATGCTGCAACTGTACAGGACCTTGGTGAGACCACATTTGGATTATTGTGTGCAGTTCTGGTCACCTCACTATAAGAAGGATGTGGAGACACTGGAAAGAGTGCAGAGGAGATTTACCAGGATGCTGCCTGGTTTGGAGGGGAGGTCTTATGAGGAAAGGTTGAGGGAACTTGGGCTTTTTTCTTTGGAGCGGAGGAGGTTGAGAGGAGACTTGATAGAGGTTTATAAGATGATGAGGGGGATCGATAGAGTGAATGTTCAAAGACTATTTCCTTGGGTGAATGGAGTGGTAACTTGGGGGCATAACTATAGGGTTCATGGTGGGAGATATAGGAAGGATGTCCGAGGTAGGTTTTTTACTCAGAGTGGTTGGGGTGTGGAATGGACTGCCTGCAGGGATAGTGGAGTCAGAAACTTTAGGAACATGTAAGAAGCTATTGGATAGGCACATGGAGTACTTCGGGATGATAGGGAGGAAATAGCTTGATCTGGGTTTCAGACAAAGCACGGCACAACATCGTGGGCCGAAGGGCCTGTTCTGTGCTGTACTGTTCTATGTTCTATGTTCACTGATAAAAGTTTATTCATGAAACAGAACATGGTTAAAACAAACAGAAAATGACTTAAGGATCAAAGACAACCAGAGTAAAAGAATGTTCACAATGTTTTGGACAAATGGTTTCTCTTTAATTCATCTGCAGCTGTTCTCTGCCCTCTTTGTGGAACACCTCCGCTGAGTCCACAAGCATGACCCTGACCTTCCGCTTGCTTGCCATTAGAATTCACCACCTTGCTCTCACGCTCACATTTCTGTCCTCGGCCTGCTGCAATGTTCCGGAGAAGCCCAACACAAGCTGGACAAACAGCCTCTCACCTTCCGATGTGGCATTTTCCAGCCTTCTGGACTCAACATTGAGTTCAACAACTTCACACCCTGAACTCTCTCCTCCATTTTGATTTGTTTTTTTTGCCGAGTGCCAGTCTGCATCATGTTTCATGTTTTTTTTCCAGACAGAGCTGTCTTTATTCTGCTATTAACACTTATTCTGGACAAATGATTTGTTCCTTTACTACAACCATTACCTCTCCCTTTGCCTTTTGTTCCTGGACATTTTTGACATTTAATCTCACCCGCCCTCTAACCAATCCCTGACTTTCTCTTTTGTTGCACCTGACCGCCCCCCCCCTCCCCCTTTCTCAGCAGCATCAAACCCATCACATTTCTCCCTCTCTTTAGTTCTGAAGTAGAGTTACATTGGACGTGAAATGTTAACTCTGTTTCTCTCTCCACAGATGCTGCCAGACCTGCTGCATTTTTGTAGATCTGTCTGTTTATTTTTGATCTGCCTCAAGTGGTAGGAAAAACACTATTTGCTATCCAGGATAAAATAAATGTCCTTCAGCTTTTGTGGATCATTTCAGTGGAAATGTGCCCTCCCAGGCTCAAAGAGCATCAGCCCACTGGAAGCAAAGTCGTGAGACTGGTCAGTTCAGCAGAAAGAAACCCTCTGACCCTCCCACTTCACCCACTGTCAGAATGAACATGGTTCAGTCCTGGATGTGATTAACAGCAGCATCCAAGCCTGTAATCACTTGTGAACTCGCTGGTGTCTGCAGGTTGGAAAACTGAGCTTCTCGGCCTTTTGGCTAAGATCAAGTGTGGTATCAACATGCTGTACTTGGTTGAAGTCATTAGGTTACATTTTAGCTTCATTTGAAGCAATTTTTAAAAGCGCCATCTCGGCCTTTTGGCTAAGATGCAAATGAATCAAGCCTTGGAGGAGGTGCAATGCCTACTCCAATCAGCTTGGATCATGTAGATCAAGCCCAAGACAGGAGGTGAGAGCCCTGTCTTGTCAGCTTGGATCGGGAATGTCTCACTTGTTGAGACTCTGAATTGGACTTGATTTGATTGAATTGGATTAAATTTTTTAAAAACTGAGTGAATCCCTTCCCACACATAGAGCAGGTGAATAGCATTTCCCCGCTGTGAACTCGTTGGTGTCTGCAGGTTGGAAGACATTTTAAATCTTTTTGTGCAGTGAGAGCCGCTGAACGGTCTCTCCTCGGTGTGAATGTGCTGATGGGCCATCAGATCCCGAGACCTTTTGAAGCCACTCCCACAGTCAGAGCATTTAAAGGGTGTCTCCTGGGTTTGAGAGACATGTGTCAGTCGATCAGGTAACTGAATGAATCCCTTTCCATACACAGAGCAGGTGAATTGTGTCTCCTCAGTGTGAATTCGCTGGTGTCTTCCCAAAGTGGGTAACTGAGTGAATCCCTTTCCACAATTGGAGCAGGTGCATGCATTTTCCCCAGGATGAATGCATCTGTATTTCTCCAGGTGGGATAACTCACTGAATTGCTTTCCGCACACACAGCAGGTGAACAGTCTCTCGCCAGTGTGGCTGTGCCGAGGAATTTCCAGCTGAGATGGGAACCTGAGGCACACCACTAGGCACCGGCTGCCATCCTGAAAAAGACCCCTTTATCCCCATTCTTTGCCTTCTGCCAGTCAGCCAATCCTCCATCCGTGCCAGGATCTTACCATTAACGCCATGGGCTCTTAACTTATTTAACAGTCTACTATGCGGCACCTTGTCAAAGGTCTTCCGGAAATCTAAATAAATCACTTCCACTGGTTCTCCTTTATCTAACTTGCTTGTTACCTCCTCAAAGAACTCTAACAGATTTGTCAGTCACGACCTCCCCTTGATGAAGCCGTGCTGACTCACTCCTATTTTATCATGCACTTCCAAGTACTCCACTTTCTCATCTTTAATAATGGACTCTAAAATCTTGCCAATGACCGAAGTCAGGCTAACCAGCCAATAATTTTCCGTCTGCTGCCTCCCTCCCTTCTTAAACAGCGGTGTTACATTAGCTACTTTCCAGTCCCTGGGACGCTCCCTGCCTCCAGTGATTCCTGAAAGATCACCACCAATGCCTCCACAATTTCCTCAGCTATCTCTTTTAGAACCCTGGGCTGTAGTCCATCCAGTCCAGGTGATTTATCCACCTTTAGACCTTTTAGTTTCCCCAGAACCTTCTCCTTAGTGATGGCCACTACACTCACCTGTGCCCCCTGATTCTCCTAGAGCTCCGGCATCCCACTGGTGTCTTCTGAAGACTGATACAAAGTAACGATTCAGTTCCTCTGCCATTTCTTTGTTTCCTATCATTACTTCACCAGCCACATTTTCCAGTGGTCCAATGTCTATTGTTGCCTCTCTTTTGCCTTTTATATATTGAAAAAAACTCAGAGTCATAGAGGTTTACAGCACTAAAACAGGCCCTTCGGCCCAACTTGTCCATGCCACCCTTTTTTTTAACGACGAAGCTCGTCCCAATTGCCCGCGTTATGCCCATATCCCTCAATAACCATCTTACTCATGTAACTGTCCAAATGCTTTTTAAAAGACAAAATTGTACTCACCTCCACTACTACCTCTGGCAGCTTGCTTCAGACACTCGCCACCCTCTGTGTGAAAAAATTGCCCCTCTTGACCCTTTTGTTTCTCTCATCTTAAACCTATGCCCTCTAGTTTTTGACTCCCCTACCTTTGGGAAAAGATATTGACTATCTAGTTGATAATGCCCCTCATTATTTTATAGACCACTACAAGATCACCCCTAAGCCTCCTACACTCCAGGGAAAAAGGTCTCAGTCTATCCAGCCTCTCCTTAGAGCTTAAATCATCAAGTTCTGGTCGCATCCAAGTAAATCTTTTCTGCACTCTTTCTAGTTTAATAATATCCTTTCTATAATAGGGTGACCAGAATTGCACACAGTATTCCACATGCAACCTTACCAATGTTTTGTCCAACTTCAACAAGACGTCCCAACTCCTGTATTCAATGTTCTGACCGATGAAACCAAGCATGCCGAATGCCTTCTTCACCACCTTGTCCACCTGTGACTCCATTTTCAATGAGCTATGAACATGTACCCCGAGATCGTTTTGTTCTATAACTCTCCCCAACACCCTACCATTAACTGAGTAAGTCCTGCCCTGGTTCGATCTACCAAAATGCATCACCTCGCATTTGTCTAAATTAAACTCCATCTGCCATTCGTCAGCTCACTGGCCCAATTGATCAAGATCCCGTTGCAATCCAAGATAACCTTCTTCACTGTCCATTGTGCCACCAATCTTGGAGTCATCTGCAAACTTACTAACCATGCCTCCTAAATTCTCATCCAAATCATTAGTATAAATGACAAATAACAGTAGACCCAACACTGATCTCTGAGGCACACCGCTGGTCACTGGCCTCCAGTTTGAAAAACAACCCTCTGCAACCACCCTCTGTTTTCTGTCATCAAGCCAATTTTGCATCCATTTGGCTACCTCACCCTGGATCCCGTGAGATTTAATCTTATGCAACAACCTACCATGCGGTACCTTGTCAAAGGTCTTGCTAAGTCCATGTAGACAACATCAACTGCACTGCCCTCATCTACCTTCTTGGTTACCCCTTCAAAAAACTCAATCAAATTTGTGAGACATGATTTTCAACTCACAAAGCCATGCTGACTGTCCCTAATCATCCTTGCCTCTCTAAATGCCTGTAGATCCTGTCTCTCAGAATACCTTCTAACAACATACCCACTACAGACTCTTTCTATCTTCTTTTATATTACTAGCTAGCTTACGCTCATATTTCATCTTCTCCCCCCTTATTGATTTTTTGCTGCAAGTCCCCAATTGCCCCAGAATGGGAAAAGAAATGGAAAGGGGGAAACATTGATTTCCTCCCAGACGTTGCACAGAGGAGGAAGTTTTAGTCTGAAGCTCATTGGATAACTTCCGCATTGTGACGTCACAATGGAGACCTGCCTGAATCAGCCAATGGCAATCATTCTGCTCCATGGTGACGTCTCCGGGTTCCAGTGCGCAGGCCCGGCATGCCGCCCCCACTCCCCCCCCCCCCCCCCCCCTCGAGCCAAGGTTTCCAGGCAACCGGCTGACGGCTCCGGCCAGAGCGAGAAGCCGCTTGGTGATTCCCCCTTACCCCCGCCCCAGGACTGCGCATGTCCAAGGGAGAGGTGAAGCTGTGCATGTGCGCGGAGTGACCACCCTCTGACCTTCATGTTGGGGTGTTGACCAATGGGAAGAGTTGGACGACCGGAAGGACTCTGGTTCTCCAGCCAATCAGAGTGCGGGGTTTGTGTGAATGAAGATTGAGCTTCAGACAGACTCAAACTTCCTCCTGTCTCCAACATCTGCTGTTGTTTCTGCAGTGTAGTGGTTATCACGTTCGCCTGACACGCGAAAGGTCCCTGGCTTGAAACCGGGCAGAAACATTTGTTCTTTTTGTTGTTTCTGCCGAACTTGTCGGCTTCCTGCAGGAAGGAAAAGGAAGAAGGGGAGCTATCGCCTGCCTGCCGTCTGGCCTGCCTGCCTGCCTGCCGTCTGGCCTGCCTGCCTGCCTGCCGTCTGGCCTGCCTGCCTGCCTGCCATCTGGCCTGCCTGCTGTCAGGCTTGCCTGCCGTCTGGCATGCCTGCCTGCCGTCTGGCTACTGGAGGGTGATCTCTCCCTGGAGGGAGAGAGGGAGAGAAGACGCAGAGAGAGTTCCTCTTTGTTGTATTTTCCATCTATAGGAAGAAGGACAGCATATCGACATCAAGGGACTGAGCGGTTGGGCTGGTGTCCTCATCATCAGAAGGTCGGTGCCTGAAAGGGAGGGGGGGGGAAGAATATTCAGACTGTTTTTCTGTCTACATTGGGGGGCGCTGAAGACTCCCTGGACTTAAACTGTTGCGCCGAAGTGGCCTGAAGAGCGAAGTCCGCCTATCCACTGCTGCTGCCCCCCAACACCGGCACCCCCCCCCCCCCCCCCCCCCCCGTCCTTCCTCCTGACTGGGGCACTGGCCCTCCTCCATGCCTTGTCCCTCGTCCTTCCTCCTGCTCCTCCGGCCTCCTCTCTCCCTCTCTAGCTCCGGGGAGAGAGCGCCTGGACCCCCACCCACCTACCACACCCTCCCTTATTTTCCCTCTCTGACCCCGCCCTGAGGGGCCCATAACCGTTCCCTCCCGACAACCCAAATCCCCCCCATCACTACCCACGGACACGCATATACGCCCTGCCGTGCATCTGGGCAGTCTCGGGGTGGGTGTAGCACTCCCGTGATCACCATGGTGACCTTGCCAGCGTCGCCGGTGGCAGGGCCTTCTCGGCCCACCTATGCGGGTGTGGTGGCGGCCAGAGCCCCCGCCGCTCCCAAGGCCCTGCTACCTTTCTCTTTGATCACACGGCAGCTCGGGGTTAAGTGCTGCACCCACCCCGACATGTCCATCGAGGCCTGCGTGAAGGCAATGGCTGGGGTTGTCGGCCCCTCAGCCATTGTCGCAGCCTCCAAGATGTACGGCCGGGCCGTATTCTTTTTGAAGGCCGAGCGGGCGGTCCACCTCACCCTGGAAAAGGGGCTCACGGTGGGCGGGATGTTCCTGGCGGTGGACCCTTTGGAGGCCACCGCCCATAAGATCGTGATCTCGAACGTCCCACCTTCCTACCCGGTCAGCTCTTCCTCCCCCACCTCCATCCACTGGGGGAGGTCAGGTCTGGGGTGGTGCCGATCCCGCTCGGCCTTCGGGACCCCTCGCTCCGTCATGTCTACTCCTTCCGGCGCCAGGTATTTGTCCGCCTGGCCCGGGAGGAGGTCCTGGACGGGGGTTTAATATCCCCTTCCAGGGAACCACGTACCGGGTCTTCTGGTCCGCGGACGGTGTGCGGTGCCATGCCTGTAAGGAGGCGGGGCACATTAAAAAGAACTGCCCCGTCCCCAAGGCCGCCGAACACCAACCCAGGGTGGCCGCAGCTGGCACCGCAGCCCCTTCTCCCCCTAACCGATTACCACCTGGCCCCCCGCAAGGGGAGGCCGCGCTGGCAGCACCTGCCACCTCAGCTGCCAGCGGGGGGAGAGCGGAGCCTCCGCGTGGCCAGAAGGCCCCGAGTAAACAAGAGCAGAAAAAGGGGAGTACCGGAACCCCGGCCCCCACTACCCCAGTCACCCCGGCAGCCGGCTCGGGGATTGATTCCATTTCCACTGCGCCCCCCCTCCACCACCATCTACCGGGCCCATGGGCTCTCCGGGGCCGGGTGCTGGGCCCGGCGTTGCGGATGCGCGGGATCCCGGGTGCGGGCATGGGGGGTGGGCAACCCTGAGCCGGCACAGCCGGCAAAACCGACACCTCTAGGGGACGTGACGGGGAGGCGAAAGGGGCGTGGCAAGGCGAAGAGGGGCGGAGTGCGAGGGGCATCACCTACCCATGGGCAGGACAACAAAAAGAGGCGCGGCTCCTGTGGGTCCCGCTCCCAATTTGCATAATCTCCTGCCACGCCCCCACCTGTTTTTACGCCTTGTCCCAGAGTGGGGGCAAGAAACAGGACAAAATGAAACACTTGCTGCAACAGTCCTCCGGGCAGGACACCCCGGGGCCGTGTGGGAACGGGGCCCCGTGGCTTCTTTCTATACGGTGGAGTATAACCCGGAGTTCTTTTACAGCCTGCCGGGGGACTGGAGCAGCACCCCGATGTTTGGGTCCCCGAGCGGTGATGGCGAGGAAGTGGTCTCTTCCTCTCCGTCCCGACCTTTGATGCTTGACACTCCCGACTGGGATCCGGAGGACTCTCCGGACTTGGGGGGTGTCCAGGCGTCTGGGGCGGAAGGGGGGGACTGAGCCGCCGACGCCCACGCACCCACACACCAGGGACGGTGAGCCCGGGGGGAACCCCTCCTCCGCCGATCCGAGGGGTGGGATCGGGGGGGAGTTGGGGCGAATTGGCGGCTCCATGCCGCTCGCCGTACGTCCTGCGGCGGGGGACTCGGAGTCGGAGGGCGACTGCCCTGAGCAGGTCAGCGGCTCGGTGGTGGGCACGGGGGCACTTTTAGAGTCTGCCCGGAACGAGGCTGGGGACTCCCTCATGCCCCCCACCGAGTCGTCCCTCATCTCCTCTGGGGAACTCGGGGCCTTTCTCGACCAACATTCTGGTCGCCCTGACGGCATCCGGCTAGCCCTCGACCGTTGGTTGGACCTGGCGCTGCTCGTCCGGTCCGCGCAGGCCTGCTTGGAGGACGCGCGCTTCCTGCACTCGTTCCGTCGATTCTGGGCCGGCTGGAGAAGGAAGCGGGGAGGCTTCCCCTCCTTGAGGCTCTGGTGGGATGTGGGCAAGACTCACATCCGTACCTTCTGTCAGGGGTACGCGAGGGGGTCGACAAAGAGGTGGAAATCCAGGCTCGAGGAGTTGGAGAAGGAGGTGCTCAACCTGGAGGTACGTCTCAGTCAGCCCGACGCGGACCCGGCCCTGCGTTCGGAGTACAGGGAGAAGAAGGGCGCGCTGCGGGACCTGCACCTTGCCAGGTCTCACGGCGCGTACGTGAGGTCGCGGCTCCAGTTCCGGGTGGACCTGGACTGCAGCTCCCCCTTCTTCTACTCGCTGGAAAAAGGGCGGGCTAACCGTCAGCAGCTCCTTACGCTGCTGGCCGACGACGGTTCCCCCGTCTCGGATCCGGAGGGCATCCGGGCCATTGCCCGGGATTATTACACCTCCCTCTTCTCTCCGGATCCGTCCAGCGAGGATGCCCGCAGACTTCTGTGGGAGGACCTGCCGCAGGTCAGCCCGGAGGGCATCGGCAGGCTTGAGGCCCCCACCACCATGGCCGAGCTGACCGGCGCCCTAAATGGCCTCAGTTGCGGCAAGGCCCCTGGGCTGGACGGGCTGACAGTAGAGTTCTTCAGGGCGTTCTGGGGCGTCCTGGGGAACGACTACGCGGGGGTCCTGGGGGAGAGCATTTCTACCGGGGAGATGCCCCTTTCGTGGTGCAGGGCCATCATTGCCCTGCTGCCGAAGAAAGGGGATCTACGCCTCCTCAAAGACTGGTGCCCAGTCTCCCTCCTCAGCACGGATTATAAAATCTTTGCCAGGGCTATGGCTTCACGCCTTGGATCCGTGCTGGACCACATGATCCACCCTGACCAGTCCGACACGGTCCCGGGCCGTTGTATTCATGATAATCTCCACCTCATCCGGGACCTAATCCATCATTCCCAGAGGGCTGGTCTGTCGAACGCCGCCTTGTCATTAGATCAGGAGAAGGCGTTTGACACGGTGGAGCACTTGGCCCAGTTGATCCTGGCGGAGGACGCGGCGGAGTACACCGCCTGGCATTCTCGCATCCTCCGCAGGTCAGCCGGGTCCGTGAACATGAGGAGTACGTCATCGGAGTATTTACTCGGAACTCTGCGGGCATTCGGGTTCAGGACGCATTTTGTCGCCCGGATCCGATTACTGTACTCTGCCGCAGAGTGTCTGATTAAGGTTAATGGGTCCCTGACAGCGCCCCTTCGCTTTGGGAGAGGAGTACGGCAGGGCTGCCCCTTGTCCGGCCAACTGTATTCCGTATGCGTGGAGCCATTCCTGCGCCTCTTGCGGAGGAGGTTGTCGGGTTTGGCCCTGCGCGGACCGGACGTAGGGGTGGTCCTGTCAGCTTACGCCGATGACGTACTCCTCATGTTCACGGACCCGGCTGACCTGCGGAGGATGCGAGAATACCAGGCGGTGTACTCCGCCGCGTCCTTCGCCAGGATCAACTGGGCCAAGTGCTCCGGACTCCTTGTCGGTCCTTGGGAGACGGACTTCCTTCCGGAGGAGCTCAGACCTTTCACCTGGAGCAGGACCGACCTCCTCTACTTGGGGGCCCATCTCTGCCCAGCCGAGGAATCCTGGCCGGCGAACTGGCGGGAGCTGGAGGCCAAAGTCTCTGCCCGCCTGAATCGCTGGACAGGACTGCTCCAAGTGCTGTCCTACGGGGCGCAAGTTCTTGTTATAAACCAGCTGGTCGCCTCCATGCTGTGGTACCAGCTGGTCCCTTTGACTCCTCCCCCTGGCTTTGTCGCCAATACCCAGAGAACCCTCCTGCGGTTCTTCTGGGACAACCGACTGCACTGGGTCCCTGCTGCGGTTCTGCATCTCCCGCTTGAGGACGGTGGACAAGGTCTGGTGTGCCTCCGCACTCAGATAGCGACCTTCCGTCTCCAGGCCCTGCAGAGGTACCTTTACGTTGAGCCCCCTCCACGATGGTGTGCCATGGCGACGTATTTCTTCCGCCAGTGACACGGCCTGAATTATGACGTGCAGCTCCTGCATATCAATCTGGGGCGCGTTTCGACCTCCCTGCAGGAGTTGCCCATCTTTTACCAGGACCTCCTCACTGTCTGGAACACGGTTGCCTCGCGACGCAGCTCTCCCCCGTCAGGAGTAGTGGCTCTCGTGCAAGAGCCGCTGCTCAGGAATCTGCTCCTCCAGCCGTATGACTTCAGATGGCTGGCGGAGAGGGGGGCTGTGGACGCCGGGGTGACCAGGATCGGGGAGGTGCTGGATGGCGGAGGGGCAGGCTGGATGTGCCCCCACGTGCTGGCTGAGCGCGCGGGGGTGTCCGTCCGGCGCGCGGCCAAAGCCATCCTAGACCTTAGGACGGTCGTGCTCGGCCACGAAAGTGCACGCAGTCTCGAGGCAGCGCATGCATGCGGTGGGATCCCGCCCGAGCGTTCCCTGCTCAGACGGAATACCACATTGGCCCAAAGCCTCAACCCCCCTCCCTGGGTGAGGTGCCCCACAGCCTGAGCCGCCTCGCGGAAATGTCCTCTGTCCCTTTTTCTACCGCGCGGAGGCGTTTCCTGTGCGGGCTGCTGCTGCACACCTTCCATCACTGCCTCCTCGCCTGTCGCCCGGATACACCTTGGGGGGCCTTGTTGCCATCGGGCGGCGGAGGTCCCCGCTGGAGGTCCCTCTACGGAGGGATCTCCCCCAATTACGTCGGGGACCTGGGGTGGAGGGTGATGCATGCAGCAGTTCCACACAACCGTAGGATTCAGTGGTTCACGGGCTCCGAAGACTGCCCCTTCTGCGGCCTTGTGGAGTCCGTGGACCATGTCTATGTTGAGTGTCTTAGGCTGCACTCCCTTTATGTTTTCCTAAAGAACCTTTTATTAATGTTTTGTTTGCACTTCAGTCCCATGCTCCTGACCTACGGCCACCTGGTGCGGAGAGGGGCAGGTCGGGATGGCGACCTCCTCGTGAACCTGCTCCTGGGCCTGGCGAAACGCGCCATTTACCGGTCAGGCAGCGGGCGATCGAGGGGGCCGTCCATCCTGACTGTCTTCCCCTCTACCGCGGCTACGTTCACGGCCCGGTGTGCCTGGAGAGGGAGCATGCGGTGTCCACGGGCGCGGTTGACGCCTTCCGCGCCCGTTGGGCACCGCAGGGGTTGGGGTGCGTTATCGACCCTAATAATCACATTATGATTTGATGTTCTTAAGTTTCCTTTGTACTTTGATTTTTGTTCGGGCTGTTCCCCCTCCTTTTGGGGAGCTGCCCCTTTTACTTTGTCCTGGTTTAATCTGGGTTCGTTTATTTGGTTTGACCTTAAAAGAGGCCAACATCTGTGAGTAAAACACTTTCTTTTCTCCCCCTTTCCAGCTCTTTTCTCATTCTGGGGGAAATTGGGGACTTGCAGCAACTGAAGGGAAAGGAAGTGAATCCAGGGAGGGTGCCGACTCTGGAAAGGTTGGCCCAGGTCTCTCTCTCTCTTAAAGACATTGACATCCTTTGCTCCCTCAGCTTGACACATTTATTTGTCTGGCTAAAAGGATGGTCTCTTTCCAAATGTTCACAGTTAAAAGGCTGGTTTCCCCAGGAGATGGCTGACATTTAAGGGAACAGTAAATTATATAGGACAGAGATATGTCTAGTGTTGTTGTATGTTTCAGATTAGATATGTTGTTTATGCTTCTGTAATAAAGTATATTTATTGTTATTTCTCATCTCATAATATAGTAATGTGGCTATGCAGAGTCATTGCAACACAGAAGGAATCAATTCGGTAACTTGAGTCCATGCCAATCCACAGACTTGTAATATGGTACTGTAGCTATGTTATATATTTCCAGAAATCTCTTCCCTCAGAGGGTTTCTCTTCCAAAGGGACCAGTGCCGGGATATTCCAGGATGAGTTAGCCTGATTTGTGATTGATAAAGGAGTCAAGGGTTATGGGGAACAAATGGGAGAATGGAGAGAAAGGTAAGATGAGGAGGGATTTCCTCACTCAAGGATGTGGTGAAGCTTTGCAATTCTCAACTCCTGAGGACTGTGGAGCCTCAGTCATCAAATATTTTCAGGAGAGAGATTGATTGGTTTCTAGATATCGAAGATATCAAGAGATACGGGTTTAGTGTGGGGGGAATGATGCTGAGGTAGGTGAGCCAATTATCTCATTGAATGGTTGAAAAGGCTCGATGGGCCAAATGGCCGACTGGAGCTCCTATTTGTTATGGTCTGTGTGTCCAAGACAGGAAGCAGTGAGCATGGATCTGTCAATAAGCAACTTCAGGAGAATTGGGAGGGCGAATGTGGTTACAGCAGAGTGAGAATGGAGGGAGAGTGTGTGGGATGGAGATTTACAGCTTTTGGAGAATGAGAGAGGAACAAATGCTCCATAGAAACTAGAATTGTCTGTTCTGTATTTCTATCCTGTACTGATACTGATGACTTTTCTAAACTTATTTTACAGGATATTGAAAGAGGAATCACGGGCTGAAATCTCAAACATCACGTCTAGATCTGACTGAGTGATATTCATTGCGACCTGAATATCATCGGCCTTTGAATCTAGAAGGAGAAATGATTGTCCGGTCTGTTGATTTGAAAAGATTTCAAACATCAGTGTGACTGGAAAAGCACCAACACTGCCACACTCGAGTGAGAGTGTTCAAGTCCACTGTCTAAAGAGCTTTAAGCAGTTACACAACCTGGATAAATATATGCACAGCAGGTAGAGACTGGTAGGTAGAGAGTGTGGATGAGACGTCAACTGATTGTCCACCCAAGAGAGAGGTAAGAACAGCTGCACCATGGAGAAACCATGGAAATGTGTTGACTGTGGGAAGGGGTACAATGCCCCTTCTGTACTGGAAGCTCATCGGCGCAGCCACACTGGGGAGAGGCCATTCATTTGCTCTCAGTGTGGGGAGGGATTCACTTGGTTATCCAACCTGCAGAGACACCAGCGAGTTCACACAGGGGAGAGACCATTCATCTGCTCTCAGTGTGGGGATGGATTCACGCGGTTATGCAACCTGCAGACACACCAGCGGTTTCACATTGGGGAGAGGCCATTCACCTGCTCTCAGTGTGGGAAGGGATTCACTCAGTCATCTGACCTCCAGAGACACCAGCGAGTTCACACTGGGGAGAGGCCATTCACCTGCTCTCAGTGTGGGAAAGGATTCAGTCAATTATCAATCCTACAGAGGCACCAGAGAGGTCACACTGGGGAGAGGCCGTTCACCTGCTCTCAATGTGGGAAGGGATTCCGTCATTCATCCAGCCTGCGGACACACCAGCGAGTTCACACTGGGGAGAGACCGTTCACCTGCTCTCAGTGTGGGGAGGGATTCAGACTTTCATCTCAACTGCTGAGACACCAACAAGTTCACGAGTGATTACAGGAGTTGGATTCTGCTGTTATTGTTTCTGCTCTCAATTACATCCAGGACTGCATTGTGTTCATTCTCACAGTTGGGGAGGGTTGGAGGGTTTATTTCTGCTGGACTGGCCGGTCTCACGACTTTGCCTCCAGTGGACTGATGCTCTTTGAGTCTTGTTGCGATTACCTGGTTTCAAATTTCACAAGGATCACAGAGTGACAGAGTGTTAGGAAGTTCAGAGATATTTAGTCAGCATTTCTGTTTGAAACCCCCCAAATGCCCATCCAATTTCCTTTGTAATTGTTTATTGTCTCCACTTCCTCCACCCTCGTAGGCAGCGAGTTCCAGGTCATTACCATTCACTGCATCAAAATATTCTTCCTCACATCCCCCTCTGCATCTCTGACCCAAAACCTTAAAACTGTGTCCCCCTCGTTCTTGTCCCATCAGCTAATGGGAACAGCTTTTCTTTATCCACCTTATCTAAACCTGTCAGAATCTTGTCCACCTTGATCAAATCTCCCCTCAACCTCCTTTGCTCCAAGGGGAACATCCCCAGCCTGACACCGGCAATAAAGAACAAACTAACAGAATACGTTAAGACCTGAAATCAAATGGGAATGTTGAATTTCTGTTTTAAAGATTTGGATTTTAAGAGTGAATTAATGGATTTGGTAAATGGGGGGATAGATTTAGCCCCTGCGCCCCCTTCACGAGAGTAAAATCACAGGCTGGTCAAACGCTGATACCTCCAGGTCCTGACATCAGCAGGACTTGCCAACAAGATCGTTTACTTTCTAGAAGAACAGATCATTTTCTCACAAGCTTTTGAGTGAAGGTTTAATGACAAACCTACGTAGGTAAGATTGGAATTTTAAACCAATGTTCTGTGTATTGAATAATTGTGTAAGCTGTCTGTATCTGTGACTTGGAGCAGAGAGTTGTATTAGAATGCTGTCTCTGTGATTACTGTGTTTGAGAGCTGTATCACGGGAGGGTGCTCCTCCAGAGGTTTCTCTGGGGTAGTTCCCTCCATGCTTGAATCATGAATGAACTACTGTAACCTGTCCCTGGGTCTCCTGTGGTTCGTTGGAAGAAATACACAACAGGACAATAAAGGAATTGAAATAACTCACCTTGGGTGTGGTTGAATGGAATATATCAATCTGGTATCCACCGACAGTCTAGTGAAAGTTTGTAATGTGTAGCTGGAAATCCCTCCCTAACAGCACTGTGGGTGTACTTACACCTCAGGCATTGTAGTAGTTCAAGAGGGCAGTGTTGGGGTTGACCATGGCTGAGGCAGCTACATAGAACATAGAAAAACTACAGCACAAACAGGCCCTTCGGCCCACAAGTTGCGCCGGTCGTGTCCCTACCTACCTCGGCTTATAAATAGACTTACCTATAACATCAATCTTATTAAGTCCCATGTGCTCATCCAGAAGTCTCTTAAAATACCCTATCGAGTTTGCCTCCACCACCACTGACAGCAGCTGATTCCACTCACCCACCACCCTCTGAGTGAAAAACTTACCCCTGATATCTCCTCTGTACCTACTCCCCAGCACCCTAAACCTGTGTCCTCTCGTAGCAACCATTTCAGCCCTGGGAAAAAGCCTCTGAGAATCCACCCGATCTATACCTCTCAACATCTTGTACACCTCTATCAGGTCACACCTCATCCTTCGTCTCTCCAAGGTGAAAAGACCGAGCTCCCTCAACCTATCCTCATAAGGCATGCCACCCAATCAAGGCAACATCCTTGTAAATCTCCTCTGCACCCTTTCTATGGCTTCCACATCCTTTCTGTAATGAGGCGACCAGAACTGGCTACAGTACTCCAAGTGGGGTCTGACAAGGGTCTTATAAAGCTGCATCATTATCCCCCGACTCCTAAACCCAATCCCTCGATTGATGAAGGCCAGCACACCATACGCCTTCTTAACCACCTCCTCCACCTGCGAGGCCGATTTTAGAGTCCTATGGACCCGGACCCCAAGGTCCTTCTGATCCTCTACACTGCTAAGAGTCTTACCCCTGATATTATACTCCTTCATCCCATTTGACCTGCCAAAATGGACCACTACACATTTATCCGGGTTGAAGTCCATCTGCCACTTCTCCACCCAGTCTTGCATCCTATCTATGTCACTCTGCAGCTTCTGACATCCTCCAAACTTTCCACAACACCACCAACCTTCGTGTCGTCGGCAAACTTGCCAACCCATCCCTCCACTTCCTCATCCAGGTCATTTATGAAGATGACAAACAGCAAGGGTCCCAGAACAGATCCCTGGGGCACTCCACTGGTGACCAACCTCCATTCAGAAAAAGACCCATCTACAACCACTCTCTACCTTCTGCAGGCAAGCCAGTTCTGGATCCACAAGGCAACAGCCCCTTGGATCCCATGCCCTCTCACTTTCTCGAGAAGTTTTGCATGGGGGACCTTATCGAACGCCTTGCTGAAGTCCATGTGAACCACATCTATCGCTTTTCCTTCGTCAATGTGTTTAGTCACATTTTCAAAGAACTCCACCAGGCATGTAAGGCACGATTTGCCTTTGACAAAGCCGTGCTGACTACTTTTGAGCATATTAAACCTCTCTAAATGTTCATAAATCCTGTCCCTCAGGATCTTCTCCATCAACTTACCAACCACTGAGGTTAGACTCACCGGTCAGTAATTTCCTGGGCTATCCCTATTCCCTTTCTTGAATATCGGAACCACATCCGCAATCCTCCAATCCTCCCGTCTCCATCGACGACGCAAAGATCATCGCCAGAGGCTCTGCAATCTCTTCCCTCGCCTCCCACAGTAACCTGGGGTACATCCCATCTTGTCCCGGCGACTTATCGATCCTGATGCTATTCAAAATTTCCAACACATCTTCTTTCTTAATGTCCACAAACTCAATCTTTTCAGTCCGCCGCAATCCTGTAATACAACCACCCAGGTCTTTTTCCCCCGTGAATACCGAGGTAAAGTATTCATTAAGCGCCTCTGCTATTTCTTCCGGTTCTGTACAGACTTTCTCACCTTCACATTTTCTAGGTCCTATACCTTCACATCTCATCCTTTTACTCTTTACATATTTATAGAACGCCTGAGGGTTCTCCTTAATCTTACCTGTCGATGGAGTTTCATGTGGATAAGTGTGAGGTTATCCCTTTTTGAAGAAAGGGATATGGGGAACACGTGGGGTGGTGGATTTGAAACCAGGGAGAGATCAGCTCTGATCTGATTAAATGGCAGAACAGGCTCAAAGGGCCGAATTGCCTAATTCTGCTCCTAATTCCTATGTTCCTAAAATGTGCAAACTCCATTCAGACAGTCACCCAAGGCCAGAATTGAACCTTGGTCCATGGTGCTGTGAAGCAGCAGTGCTAACCACTGTGGCACCACAGTAGCAGATGTAGTTATCTCCTAAATCAGGACCATTTGAGTGGCATGGGTTTCCACTGACTGCTGTGTTTTCCTCCCACAGTCCAAAGATTTGCAGGTTGGGTGGATTGGCTGTGCTAAATTGCCTCTTGCTGTCCCAAGATGTGTAGGTTTGATTGATCAGCCATGGTAAATGTGTGGGGCTTTGGATCTAGGGTGGGGAAGAGGGCCTGAGTAAGATACTCCGTCAACGATTCGGTACAGATTTGATGGACTGAATGGCCTCCTTCTGTACTGTACCTCATTGAAAGCACTCCTCCTCTCCTCTCCTTTGTGATAATGGAATGTCAGTGTGACAGAATACTGATGTTTGAAGTTTAAAATAATTGTTTGCTGCTTTAAGCACTGTCTGTGGCAACAATGATCACTCAGCTACTGTCCTTGATGTTCCAGGATACCGACAAGAGAATGAATAGAAACTTGTCCAAACTCAGATATTAGAAAGATTCTGAACAGTCCATTGTTCTGCACCATGGAACAATTTACATCAATATTAAATCTAATAAAATTAACCCAATAATAACAATGATCAACTTGTAATTACAACATGTCTGATTCAAGATGAGGTAACGTTAATTCAAGGGTTAAAAGTGGGATTTGTGAATGATCTTGGGCTTTGCAATTTGGATCTGGTCGTGGAGGTACTGAGTGCCCCTGAGGCAGGATTTTGGGAAATCGTGTTGGTTCAGGAATCTGATGAAGATTCACATTTTTATCTGGCCCAATTGAGGTGGTGAAAGTCACTCATGTATTTCATCAGTTTTCCTTTTTGTTTAAATAAACATTGACATTGCTATCTCAGATTCCTGTCTTGCCTGAGGTTAAGTCAAACTAAAGGACCGTCAAGAGTTAATTTGGAACTGATTAAATGTGCACCTACAATCAAATTAAGCCAAGTGTAACTATTAATTATAAACCCTTTTAATACTAACAGGGAACCTTGAGGATGTTCAAGAAGGATTCACATGGATGATACCAGAACTGAGAGTGTTTAATTTACAGGATAGATTGAACAGGCTAGGGATATTTTCTTTAGAAAAGAGAAGGCTGAAGACTGACCTGAGAGAAACTTTATTAGGTGTAATAGGGTTCCCACCATCAAGTCATCACTGTGATTCCAGGAGAGAAGTTCAGAACTAACAATTCTAGTTGTCACAGAAAATCTTTCTTCATCACAAACTATAAATCTCTGTCCCCACACACTCCCTCTTCCCTATTGAATGTAACACTAATTCATCCCACTATCCTCCTCCTGCTTTTCCCCAATTATCCTCCCCTGAAGGTGCTGACTCTCAGCTTCAGTTTCACACTCACCCTCACCTATTGCCTTCCCCAATATGTCACCCAGGTGTCTAAATGTTTCAACCGGAGGTTAACAAACTGCTTTGGGGTGGCACAGTGGTTAGCACTGCTGCCTCACAGTGCCAGGGATCCGGGTTTGATTCCTGGTTTGGGTCACTGTCTGTGTGGAGTTTGCACGTTAGAACATAGAACATAGAACAGTACAGCACAGAACAGGCCCTTCGGCCCACGATGTTGTGCCGAGCTTTGTCTGAAACCCAGATCAAGCTATTTCCTCCCTATCATCCCGAAGTACTCCATGTGCCTATCCAATAGCTTCTTAAATGTTCCTAAAGTTTCTGACTCCACTATCACTGCAGGCAGTCCATTCCACACCCCAATCACTCTCGGAGTAAAAAACCTACCTCGGACATCCTTCCTATATCTCCCACCATGAACCCTATAGTTATGCCCCCTAGTTACCGCTCCATTCACCCGAGGAAATAGTCTTTGAACGTTCACTCTATCGATCCCCCTCATCAACTTATAAACCTCTATCAAGTCTCCTCTCAACCTCCTCTGCTCCAAAGAGAAAAGCCCAAGTTCCCTCAACCTTTCCTCATAAGACCTACCCTCCAAACCAGGCAGCATCCTGGTAAATCTCCTTTGCACTCTTTCCCGTGTCTCCACATCCTTCTTGTAGTGAGGTGACCAGAACTGCACACAATAATCCAAATGTGGTCTCACCAAGGTCCTGTACAGTTGCAGCATAACCCCACAGCTCTTAAACTCTTATGTTCGGATGAGACGTGAGCACTCGGGTAGTGCACTAGAAAGCTTTAGATTGGCTAAGAGGGAGTTGAAGAGCGAGCTTTGAAGGGCTAAAAGGGGACATGAGAAGACTTTGGCGGATAGGGTTAAAGAGAATCCTAAGGCGTTCTATAGGTATGTCAAGAACAGAAGGTTGGTTAGGGCAAGTTTAGGGCCAGTTATAGATGGCAGAGGGAAGTTATGTGTGGAACCGGAGGAGATTGGTGAAGCATTGAACCAATATTTCTCTTCGGTGTTCACGCAAGGGGACATGAATATAGCTGAGGAGGACACTGGGTTGCAAGGGAGTAGAATAGACAGTATTACAGTTGATAAGGAGGATGTGCAGGATATTCTGGAGGGTCTGAAAATAGATAAATCCCCTGGTCCGGATGGGATTTATCCAAGGATTCTCTGGGAGGCAAGAGAAGTGATTGCAGAGCCTCTGGCTCTGATCTTCAGGTCGTCGTTGGCCTCTGGTATAGTACCAGAAGATTGGAGGTTAGCGAATGTTGTCCCATTGTTTAAGAAGGGGAACAGAGACTTCCCCGGGAATTATAGACCGGTGAGTCTCACTTCTGTTGTCGGCAAGATGTTGGAAAAAATTATAAGGGATAGGATTTATAGTTATTTGGAGAGTAATGAATTGATAGGTGATAGTCAGCATGGTTTTGTGGCAGGTAGGTCGTGCCTTACTAACCTTATTGAGTTTTTTGAGAAAGTGACCAAGGAGGTGGATGGGGGCAAGGCAGTGGACGTGGTATATATGGATTTTAGTAAGGCGTTTGATAAGGTTCACCATGGTAGGCTTCTGCAGAAAATGCAGATGTATGGGATTGGGGGTGATCTAGGAAATTGGATCAGGAATTGGCTAGCGGATAGGAAACAGAGGGTGGTGGTTGATAGTAAATATTCATCATGGAGTGCGGTTACAAGTGGTGTACCTCAGGGATCTGTTTTGGGGCCACTGCTGTTTGTAATATTTATTAATGATCTGGATGAGGGTATAGTTGGGTGGATTAGCAAATTTGCTGATGACACCAAAGTCGGTGGTGTGGTAGACAGTGAGGAAGGGTGTCGTAGTTTGCAGGAAGACTTAGACAGGTTGCAAAGTTGGGCCGAGAGGTGGCGGATGGAGTTTAATGCGGAGAAGTGTGAGGTAATTCACTTTGGTAGGAATAACAGATGTGTTGAGTATAGGGCTAACGGGAGGACTTTGAATAGTGTGGAGGAGCAGAGGGATCTAGGTGTATGTGTGCATAGATCCCTGAAAGTTGGGAATCAAGTAGATAAGGTTGTTAAGAAGGCATATGGTGTCTTGGCGTTTATTGGTAGGGGGATTGAATTTAGGAGTCGTAGCGTTATGTTGCAACTGTACACAACTCTGGTGCGGCCGCACTTGGAGTACTGTGTGCAGTTCTGGTCCCCACATTACAGGAAGGATGTGGAGGCTTTGGAGAGGGTGCAGAGGAGGTTTACCAGGATGTTGCCTGGTATGGAGGGGAGATCCTATGAGGAGAGGCTGAGGGATTTGGGATTGTTTTCGCTGGAAAGGCGGCGGCTAAGAGGGGATCTTATTGAAACATATAAGATGATTAGAGGTTTAGATAGGGTGGATAGTGATAGCCTTTTTCCTCTGATGGAGAAATCCAGCACGAGGGGGCATGGCTTTAAATTGAGGGGGGGTAGTTATAGAACCGATGTCAGGGGTAGGTTCTTTACCCAGAGGGTGGTGAGGGATTGGAATGCCCTGCCAGCATCAGTAGTAAATGCGCCTAGTTTGGGGGCGTTTAAGAGATCCGTAGATAGGTTCATGGACGAAAAGAAATTGGTTTAGGTTGGAGGGTCACAGTTTTTTTTTTAACTGGTCGGTGCAACATCGTGGGCCGAAGGGCCTGTTCTGCGCTGTAATGTTCTATGTTCTAAACTCAAACCCCCTGTTAATGAACGCCAACACACTATAGGCCTTCTTCACGGCTCTATCCACTTGAATGGCAACCTTCAGAGATCTATGGATATGAACCCCAAGATCTCTCTGTTCCTCCACATTCTTCAGAACCCTACCTTTGACCCTGTAATCCACATTTAAATTTGTCCTACCAAAATGAATCACCTCGCATTTGTCAGGGTTAAACTCCATTTGCCATTTTTTCAGCCCAGCTCTGCATCCTATCTATATCTCTTTGCAGCCTACAACAGCCCTCCACCTCATCCACTACTCCACCAATCTTGGTGTCATCAGTAAATTTACTGATCCACCCTTCAGCCCCTCCACGTTCTCCCCGTGTCTGCATGGGTTTCCTCCGGGTGCTCTGGTTTCATCCCACAGTCTGAAAGACGTGCTGGTTAGGTGCATTGACCCGATGTGAGGCGACTAGGGGAATTTCACAGTAACTTCATTGCAGTGTTAATGTAAGCCTTACTTGTGACTAATAAATAAATTTTACTTTACTTTGCTAAGGGGACGTCCCAATCCAATGCAGCATACTTTGTGTCAGGGTGGAGTCACTGCCCCGTCCCCCAACTTGTCCATCCGAGTCCCAGGAGTTTGGAGACTGGGCTCAAGATGCATAATGGCGGCTTCAGCTCCCACAATCCCCCGCGCTGGGGAACCACTCTATCCGCCGCGCTGGCGGGCGGCCTGCGACTGCGCATGTCCAAGGGAGAGGGGAAGTTGCGCAAATGGAGGAAAAGATCCCACCCTCTGACCTACATGTTGTGGTGTTGGCCAATGAGAAGAGTCGAAGGACCGGAAGGACTCTTGTTCTCCAGCCAATCAGAGTGCAGGGTTTGTGTGAATGAAGCTTGAGCTTCAGACAGACTCAAACTCCCTCCTTTCGCCAACATCTGTGAGTAAAAAACTTTCTTTTCTCCCCCTTTCCAGCTCTTTTCCCATTCTGGGAGAAATTGGGGACTTGCAGCAACTGAAGGGAAAGGAAGTGAATCCAGGGAGGGTGCAGACTCTGGAAAGGTTGGTCCAGGTCTCTCTCTCTCTCGCTTAAAGACATTGACATCCTTTGCTCCCTCAGCTTGACACATTTATTTGTCTGGTTACAAGGATGGTCTCTTTCCTAATGTTCACAATTAAAGGGCTGGTTTCCCCAGGAGATAGCTGACATTTAAGGGTACAGTAAATCAATATAGGACACAGATATGTCCAGTGTTGTTATATGGTACAGATGAGGTATTATTTATGGCTCTGTAATAAAATACAATTAGTATTTCTAGTCCTGTAATAGATTACTGTAGCTATGTTATATATTTCCAGTCATAGAATCATTACAGCATGCTGCCTCACTGCGCCAGGGACCTGTGTTCAATTCCGGCCTCGGGTGACTGTCTGTGTGGAGTTTGCACATTGTCCCCGTGTCTGCGTGCGTTTCCTCCGGGTGCTCCGGTTTCCTCCCACAGTCCAAAGATGTGCGTGTTAGGTTGATTGTCCACGCTAAATTGACTCTCGTGTCAGGGGGATTAGCAGGGTAAATATGTGGGGTTACGGGAATAGGGCCTGGGTGGGATTGTGATCAGTGCACACTCGATCGGCTGAATGGCCTCCTTCTGCATTGTAGGGATCCTATGATTCACAGAAAGAGTACATTGGGTAATTGGAGTCCATGCCGACTCTCTGTTGAACAATACGGTCAGTTCTATTCTCCTCTATATACCTGAACCACTGCACCTTTATTTCCTTCAACTGCTCACCTAAACCTATCTATAAATCAATGATATTTTCTGCTTCCATTTGCAAGTTCCAGGCCAGGAGCACTCACCATGTAATTAAAGTTTCACCTCACATCCAGTCTGCCTGCCTATATATAGATGTAGATGTTTAGGTTACTAGCATGCCTGAAGGTTTTCTTTTTCACTATAGGACAGAACAGGAGGAGGGATCTGTCAACCAGCCTGATTCAGCATTTTCAGGAGAATTGGGAGGGTGAATATTAGCAGAATGAGAATGGAGGGAGAGTGTGTGGGATGGAGATTTACAACTTTTGGGGAATGAGAGGGGAAAGAATGCTCCATAGAAACTAGAATTATCTGTTCTGAATTTCTATCCTGTACTGACAGTGATGACTTTTCTAAATTCCTTTTGCAGGTTATCAAAGGTGAGGAGTCAGAAATTTCAAAGCAGGTTTCACTTCAAGATCTGTCACGATCAGTTGATTGATTAGGACTTGAATGTTTTATGCCCTGTGAATCTAGCAGGAGAAACATTTGTCTATCCTGTCTGCTTCAAAATTTTTAAAATCTCAATGTGACTCGAAAAACACTCGGCTGCACACAGACGAGTGAGAGTGTTCCAGTGCACTGTGTGGAAAGAGCTTTAACCAGTTACACAGACTGAAAATACATCACAGCATTCACAGCGGGGAGAGATTGTACCCGTGTTCTGTGTAAGATTTAACTGATTGTTTAACCTGGAGAGTCACAAGGACCCACACCATGGAGAGACCGTGGAAATGTGGGGACTGTGGGAAGGGATACAAAGCCCCATCTGAGCTGGAAATTCATCGACGTAGTCACACTGGGGAGAGACCGTTCACCTGCACAGAGTGTGGAAAGGGATTCAGCGATTCATCTAACCTGCTGATGCACCAGCGAGTTCATACTGGGGAGAGGCCGTACCCCTGCTCTCAGTGTGGGAAGGGATTCAGTCGGTTATCCAACCTGCAGACACACCAACGAATTCACACTGGGGAGAAACCATTTACCTGCTCTGAATGTGGGAAGGGATTCACTCTCTTATCCCATTTGCAGACACACCAGCGAATTCACACTGGAGAGAAACCATTCACCTGCTCCCAGTGTGAGAAAGGGTTTACTAATTCATCCAATCTACAGACACACCAGCGGATTCACTCTGGAGAGAAGCCATTCACCTGCTCTCAGTGTGGGAAGGGATTCACTCAGTTATCCCACTTGCTGACACACCTGCCAGTGCACACTGGGGAAAGGCCATTCACCTGCTCTCAGTGTGGGAAGGGATTCACTCAGTTATCCAAGCTGCTGATACACCAGCGAGTTCATACTGGGGAGAGGCCGTTCACCTGCTTTCTGTGTGGAAAGGGATTCACTCAGTCGTCCACCCTGCTCTCTCACCAGCGAGTTCATAGTGAGGAGAAAATGTGCATCTGCTCTCAGTGTGGGAAGGGATTCAGAGATTCATCGACTCTGCTCAAACACCAGCGAGTTCACACCGGAGAGAGGCCATTCCTTTGCTCTCAATGTGGGAAGGGATTCACTCAGTCATCCAGCCTGCTTACACACCAGAGAGTTCACACTGGAGAAAGGCCATTCATCTGCTCTGTGTGTGGGAAAGGATTCACTCAGTCAGGCAACCTACAGACACACCAGCGAGTTCACAATCGGTTACAAGGATCGGATCCTGCTGTGCATCAATTCCCTCACACTATCTAGAGCAAACCAGTCAGTCCTAATGCCCCATTCTATTCCTAAACGTCTTCAAGTTTAGTTCCCCCAACTCCCCATCCACTTTACTTTTGAAACTCTTCATTGTCTTAATATGCAACTCCTTCACAGACAGCGAGTTCCAGGTCATTACCATTCGCTGTATCAAAATATTCATCCTCATATCCCCCCCGTCACCTGCTCAAAACCTGAAATCTGCGTCCCCCTCGTCCTTGTCCCATCAGCTAAAAAGAAGAGCTTTTCTTTGTCCACCTTATCTAAACCTGTCAGAATCTTGTCCACCTCTATCAGATCGCCCCTCAATCTCCTTTGCTCCAAGGGGAACAACCCCAGCTTGAGATTGACAATAAAGAACAAACTAACAGAATATCTGAAATCAAATGGGAATGTTTAATTTCTGTTTTAAAGATTTGGATTGTAAGAGTGAATTAATGGATTTGGTAAATGGAGGGACAAATTTGCTCCCCCCCCCCCCCCCCCCCCCCGCCTTCACTAGAGTAAAATCACAGGCTGGTCAAATGCTGACACATCAGCAGGACTTACCAGCAAGGTTGTTTACTTTCGAGAAGAACAGCTCATTTTCTAACAAGCTTTTGAGTGAAGGTTTAATAACAAACCTACGTAGGTAAGATTGGAATTTTAAACCAATGTTCTGTGTATTGAATAATTGTGTAAGCTGTCTGTATCTGTGACTTGGAGCTGAGAGTTGTATTAGAATGCTGTCTCTGTGATTACTGTGTTAGAGAGCTGTGGGAGCTGTATCACAGGAGGGTGCTCCTCCAGAGGTTTCTCTGGGGTAGTTCCCCCCATGCTTGAATCATGAATAAACTACTGTAACCTGTCCCTGGGTCTCCTGTGGTTCGTTGAAAGAAATACACAACATGACAATAAAGGAATTGGAATAACTCACCTTGGGTGTGGTTGAATGGAATATACCAATCTGGTATCCACCTACATTCTAGTGAAAGTCTGGAATGTGTCAATGGGATGAATAAATTGATCTTTCTCTTGGAGATATTTACATCCTTGCCCATGAACTTCGTTTTTAAAAAATCCACATTCGAAAGCTCGGCCACTACATGAAATATCAGCACCCATAACAAGGGGAGATAAGAAAGACAGACTACCGGAGTGAGTATGCAGATGTGATTTGTTACATATGGAAAATAGCAAGCCTAAATTCATGGTGAGGTGGAGGGAAGAGCGGGTCCCAAACACGCACAGCTACTTGAGACACAGTAGGAGATGAAATGGTTAATGTGGCCAGGGGATTGAGACAACATTGTGACATCATCAAGGCATCGACACACTCCAGAGAGAAACTGAGTTCAAAACTATCAGGATCCAATTAAACACACTGCACGTGCTCACAAAGTGAGGAAAATTAAAGTAAAATGGATAATATTATAGATTGGGATAATTACGGGCTTGGGAGAAATAATACTGAATAAGAACTGTCCACAAGTTGGATCGGGGTAAAGAGAGAGCTGGAGGTTCTTTTACAGTAAGAAGTTTAACAACACCAGGTTAAAGTCCAACAGGTTTGTTTGGTAGCAAAATCCACACAAGCTTTCGGAGCTGCAAGCCCCTTCTTCAGGTGAGTGGGAATTCTGTTCACAAACAGAGCATATAAAGACACAAACTCAATTTACATGAATAATGGTTGGAATGCGAATACTTACAACTAATCAAGTCTTTAAGAAACAAAACAATGTGAGTGGAGAGAGCATCAAGACAGGCTAAAAAGATGTGTATTGTCTCCAGACAAGACAGCCAGTGAAACTCTGTGGGGGTTACAAATAGTGTGCCATGAACCCAATATCCCGGTTGAGGCTGTCCTCGTGTGTGCGGAACTTGGCTATCAGTTTCTGCTCAGCGACTCTGCGCCGTCGTGTGTCGCGAAGGCCGCCTTGGAGAACGCTTACCCGAATATCAGAGGCCGAATGCCCGTGACCGCTGAAGTGCTCCCCAACAGGAAGAGAACAGTCTGCCTGGTGATTGTCGAGTGGTGTTCATTCATCCGTTGTCGCAGCGTCTGCATAGTTTCCCCAATGTACCATGCCTCGGGACAAGAAAGGATGTCCCGAGGCATGGTACATTGGGGAAACTATGCAGACGCTGCGACAACGGATGAATGAACACCGCTCGACAATCACCAGGCAAGACTGTTCTCTTCCTGTTGGGGAGCACTTCAGCGGTCACGGGCATTCGGCCTCTGATATTCGGGTAAGCGTTCTCCAAGGCGGCCTTCGCGACACACGACGGCGCAGAGTCGCTGAGCAGAAACTGATAGCCAAGTTCCGCACACACGAGGACGGCCTCAACCGGGATATTGGGTTCATGGCACACTATTTGTAACCCCCACAGAGTTTCACCGGCTGTCTTGTCTGGAGACAATACACATCTTTTTAGCCTGTCTTGATGCTCTCTCCACTCACATTGTTTTGTTTCTTAAAGACTTGATTAGTTGTAAGTATTCGCATTCCAACCATTATTCATGTAAATTGAGTTTGTGTCTTTATATGCTCTGTTTGTGAACAGAATTCCCACTCACCTGAAGAAGGGGCTGGCTTGCAGCTCCGAAAGCTTGTGTGGCTTTTGCTACCAAATAAACCTGTTGGACTTTAACCTGGTGTTGTTAAACTTCTTACTGTGTTTACCCCAGTCCAACGCCGGCATCTCCACATCATCGATTCTTTTACATCCAGGCTTGATCTGTTGCTTGAAGCATCTGTCCTTATGTACAGTAACCTAGAACTCACGGTGCTCCTTCAGGAGAAGAAAAGATCAAGTAGATGTTATTGCAGGCAGGGCCAGAACTGAACTGGAAAATAATGGAATGAAGTGATTGGGGGGTCAGAGAGAGAGTTCTCCTTCCCCTCAAGGTGTGTACCGTAATAATCCTGAGGGACACTGGACTTCGGGCTTTCTTGCTAATTAGTGAACATGAAATTAAATTCTATGACTGGCTGTGCATTTATTTTGAATTTGATTGTTACACTTCTCCTGTTTATATTCCTGCTGTGATTACGCTCTGGGTAAGGATGGTTGACAGGTGACAGGATGGGAAATTGTGGTTTGGGTCTTCATTGAGCAAATGTTTTATTGATCAGAAAGGTGTAAAAAGGGGCCAAACTTCAGCAGAAATCTAGCAGAGTTGAGAACAGATGACTTGCTGTATGGGAACAGGGAAATAAACAGCTCCCAGAGGACAGAGAAAACAAGAGTGACTTGAATCCTGGATGACACCTCGGTGTTGAGGTCACGATGTTTTCACTGTTTGGCATGGGAATGCTGACTCCCTGTACCAGGGATGGAGCGGGGGAAGATGATTGTTTTGAGAGTTTGACGTGGCTTGGGTGGGTACAGATGGTTCAATGACAGGTTTTGTAATTGGTCCGTTCAAATGTTAGCTCGGCAATGATTGGGTGAAATCAGTCTCCATAGATTTTATGATGTAAAAAAGTATAAGAAGGGATTCCCCGAGCACAGAGATTTGTTGAGGTTTTACATATTGCATTGACTGGTGCCATGGCATCTGGGGCAGAGCAGGGAGCATTTCCGTGTAGATGCTGCTTCTACCCAGAGTGTAATGGTAATGCTGCTGCATTTTGATACTACTGCTCAGACATTAGCCTGTGTCAGCTCTTATTGATACTGAATAAAATCTAACCACTGTCACCAAGAAGGGTTATCACTGTGAATCATTTCAGAGTTTGGGAAAAGGGGAGAAAGGGTTAATTGACTCTCTGAACCCCATTTTCTAACATCGTTGAGTCAAAAATAAAATCTCATCTCCCCCTCTGGCTCCTTTGCCAGTTACCTTAGAGGGATTCACTTTCTGTTAAAGAGCCTGCCAACCCCTCTCACCCACTTTCTCAGCAATCTCATCAGGAAAAGTCCAGCAACATCGAATATTTTTACTCTGACCCCCCAATCACTTCATTCCATTATTTTAAATTTTATTAATGAAATAAATTAATAAATTTTATTAATGAAATGATGGGCATAGATCAGCTGGATAGTCAATATCTTTTCCCAAAGGTGGGGGATCTAAAACTAGAGGGCATAGGTTTAAGGTGAGAGGGGAGAGATACAAAAGTGTCCAGAGGGCTAATCTTTTCACACACACTGTGTCTGGAACAAGCTGCCAGAGGTAGTAGTAGAGGCGGATACAATTTTGTGTTTTAAAAACCATTTAGACAGTCACATGGGTATAGAGGGATATGGGCCAAATGCAGGCAATTGGGACTAGCTTTTGGGTTTAAAAAAAAGGGCGGCATGGACAATTTGGGCTGAAGGGCCTGTTTCCATGCTGTAAACCTCTATGACTCTAAACAGAACATGGTTAAAACAAACAGAAAACGACTTGAGGATCAAAGACAATCAGAGTAAAAGGATGTTCACAATGTTTTGGACACAAATGGTTTCTCTTCAGCTCCTCTGTCCCCTGTTCCCATGACTCGCCACTTTGGACACAGGGACACTGAATCCCGGGGATCACGTTACCATTAGCCCCGGTCACCCCTGACTATTTGCCCCAATTATCTGGAGGCCCATTTTGTAGTCAGTCCTCAAGCATCTTCCTGCCTCTCTATTAGTGCGACACTCAGGGCAGTTTCTCAAACGGGTCGCAGGCCACGTTATTCTCAGCTAAATTCAGCCCTCAGCTCCGTCACCTGACTGTCATTGACACGAGCAATAGAGACAGAAAGGTGCCCCAGACTCCAAGAGGAAGTTGAAACTTGTGGCTCTAAACCAACACTTCAACAATTGTTAGTCAAATCCATGTTATTTACAATGGGGCATTTATGATGAGATTAATTGAAGTGTTCGGCTAGTCAGCAAGTTCGAGAAACACTGATTCCAGATTGTTCAATACTTCTGCCTTGAATCGCAAAAACTTCTCACTTTATCCCCTTCTTGAACTGAATTCCATCATCCTTAGCAGCTGTGGGTGTCACCTCTCTGTGTAAACTCTTGCCTCTTTTTATAAGGCTCCCTCATTCCTTATTGTGGGTCAATTCTTTAATGGTTGAGGATCGCTCTGTGATGTAGTGAGTGTTTATCCGGTCAATCGATGTTTCTGATGTCAGTCGTAACGTCCACCTATTAATGTCCATCTATGTTACTATTCACCTGTGTCTTACTCTGTTATAAAAATAGAGTTTTTAAACTTTTACAGAACGGTCAGCTTTAAGGTTTTTTTTTGGTTCATGTTGAGGTTATCCAAAGGTCAAAGCCTCTTCCTTTTCTCTTATCCGTTTAACGAAGGGTTCTGTGAAATATTCCATTCAGGGGGAAGGGGTGGGGTAGTGGGAATGTCGCTGGCCAAGTAATGCAGAGACCCAGCAAAGGATCTGGGGACAGGCAGCTGGGGGGATTTGAATTCAGAGAATCAATCTGGAATTATATAAAGTTAGTCTTAGTAACGGTGACCATGAAATTGTCAATTGTTGTAAAAACCCATCCGATTCACCCTATTAATGCTCCCTATTAGGGAAGGAAATCTGCCATCCTTACCCGGTCTGGCCTACATGTGAATCCAGACCCACACAGCGATGTGGGTGACTCTTAACTGCCCCTCTGAAATGGCTGAGCAAGTCACTCTGTTCAGTGGCAATTAGGAGATGAGCAACGTGTGCTGGGGCTTTGTCAGCAGTGTCCACATCCCAGGAAAGAATAAAGAATATTCCACGGAAAGCGATGGGTGATTTGAAATGAATTGAAAGTAGGTCAGGAGGTGCTTGTATCATCCAGAGCTGCTTTTCAATGGACCCTCCTGTTTAAAATAAAAACACATCAGTGTGCCCCTTTCCCACACACAGCTGACCTTGGAATATCACAAAGCTGTTTTTAAACATTCCTTTGTTAAAGAATCAGTCATTTAGAATTGTGAAACAGACAGAAATTAAATGTTCCGTTTTTCTTGGGATCCTCCTGTGCCTGGCACCAGTGTCCTGAACAAGGTTATTAACATTCTCTGGGTTAAAGGTTCCTCCTGGTTCTTGCGATCTGTTGTATCCTTTGTCACAGTCTGGACCAGGACATTTATATTGAAAGGTTGTTAAGAAATTCCAGTGAATTCCAGCCCCTTGCGTAACGTTCCATTTGATGTACGTCAGATTCAGAGATGTCCACGTGTGTGTGAAAAGAGTTCTGGGTAAGAGTTTTAGCCCTTCTTTAACTGTTAGTAACAATGAACCCTTTATTCAATTCTAAAGTATAAAGTCCTCATTAGATATCAATTCTACCTGTTATCTATATTCCATCAAACTAGTATGTATTTTCATCACAAGATTATGCTGGGAGCACTGTCAACATTTGTGATTCCATTTAGACAAAGGAAATAGAGGCACTGGAGAAGAGGCAACAAAGATTCACGAGAATAATTCCAGACCTGTAATCACTTGTGAACTCACTGGTGTCTCACCAAGTTTGCTGACTGAGTGAATCCCTTCCCACAGAGCAGGTGAATGGTCTCTTCCTGGTGTGAACTTGCTGATGTTCCCACAGGTTGGATGATTTTTTAAACCTCTTTGTGCAGTGAGAGCAGCTGAACAGTCTGTCCTCACTGTGAATGTGCTGTGGTTCATCAGATCTGCAGCACTTTTGAAGCTGCTTTCACAGTCAGAGCATTTAAAGGGTCTCTCATTGATGCGAGTGACTTTGTGTATCAACAGATTGGATAACTGCGTAAATCCTTTCCCACACACAGAGCAGGTGAACCCCAGGTCTCTCCCCAGTGTGAACTCACCCACAGGTGAATGCGATGGTGGGACACAAGTTCACCAGAACCTTTGAAGCCGCTCCCACAGTCAGAGCATTTAAAGGGTCTCTCATTGCTGTGAGTGCATTTGCAGTTCAGCAGGATGGACAACCGAGTGAATCCCTTCCCACACTCAGAGCAGGTCAATGGTCTCTCCCCAGTGTGAACTCGCTGGTTTGTCTGCAGTTCGGAGGACCGACTGAATGCTTTCTCACACAGGGAACAGACAAATGGTCTCTCCCCAGTGTGAACTCGCTGGTGTCTCTGTAGTGTGCATGACCTTCTAAATCTCTTTGGTGCAGTGAGAGCAGCTGAACGCTCTCTCCTCAGTGTGAATGCACTGGTGGGACACCAGTTCCTGAAGGCTTTTGAAACAACTCTCACAGAGCATTTAAAGGGTCTCTCATTGGTGTGAGTGACATTGTGACCCAGCAGACTGGATAAATGAGGAAATCCCTTCTCTCACACAGAGCAGGTGAATGATTTCTCCCCGGTGTGAACTCGCTGGTGTGTCCGCAGGTTGGATGATCTTCGAAATCTCTTTCTGCTGTGAGAGCAGCTGAACAGTCTCTCCTCAGTGTGAATGCGCTGGTGGATATTCAGTTCGCCAGAAGCCACTTCCACAGTCAGAGCATTTAAAGGGTCTCTCCTGGGTATGGGTGACTTTGTGTTTGTGGCGGCTGGATAAATGAGTGACTCCCTTCCCACACACAGAGCCCAGTGTGACTGCGCTGATGAATTTCCAGTTCTGAAGGGAAGCTGAATCCCTTCCCACAGTCCCCATGTTTCCACGGTCTCCCCATGGTGCGGGTGTCTATGTGACTCTCTAGTTTAAACAATCAGTTAAATCTCATACAGAACACGTGTACAGTCTCTCCCCGCTGTGAATGCTGTGATGTATTTTCAGGCTGTGTAACTGGTTAAAGCTCTTTCCACACTCAGTGCACTGGAACACTCTCACTCGGATGTGAGTGTCTATCACTGCTTTTCCAATCACACTGATATTTAAAGTCTTCAGAAACAGAAAGAGCAGAGAAACATTTATTCTCCTAGATTCAAAGGCCGATGATATTCAAGTCCCGATGAATTGAGTGAGGATGTCAGCTGTTGACATGACATTTGGTTTGAGATTTCTGTCTGTAAATCCTCACCTTCTGATATAAATTGTCACTTTCTGATATCCTCTAAAAGGAGTTTACAAAAATCATCAGTGTCAGTACAGGACAGAAATTCAGAACAGACAATTCTAGTTTCTATGGAATATTCTTTGATTGGTCATGATCTTGAACTTGCTGCTTATGAGAGTACTGAAACAGAGATGATCAATAATTTCTAATGAGATTGGATGAGTGCTGCAGGATTACAGAATGGGACCCACTCCAGACTGACAGAATTGCTCGAAAATGAGCTGGCATGGATTTGAGTTACACATGGAGCATTCTGGTAGTTTTGGTACTTTTTTGTATTTTGGCCTCCTAATCTGAGGAAATATGTTCTTGCTACAGAGGAAGTACAGTTTAACAGGTTGATTCCTGGATGGCAGGTATGTCAGATGAGGGGAGACCACATCGGTTAGGATTACATTCACTGGAGTTTAGAAGAATGAGATGGGATCTCATAGAAACTTATAAAATTCTAACAGGGTTAGACAGGGTAGATTCCGAAACAAAGTTCTGATCATTGGGGAGTCCAGAACTAGGAGTCATAGTTTGAGGATAAGGGGTAAACCTTTGAGGAGAAATTTCTTCACCCAGCGAGTGGTGAATGTGTGGAATTCACTGCCACAGAAAGTAGCTGAGGCCAAAATGTTGTGTGATTTCAAGAAGAAATTAGATATAGCTCTTGGGGCTAAAGTGATCAGAGTATTGAGTTTGACAATCAGCCAAGATGAAAATGAATGGCAGAGCAAACTCTAAGGACCTGAGCCAACCTTTCCAGAGTTTGCACCCTCCCTGGATTCACTTCCTTTCCCTTCATGTTACAACAGGCCCAACTCTGACATGAGGTAATGGTCACTTTGGGATAAAAGTAGAGGTTCCGAAGGTCTTCTTTGCTAAACAAGTACTGAAGACTCCCGAGGCCGAGGTCCAAGGAAATTCCTTCAAAGAAGGAGCCAGGGAGGGTTACGCTTTAACGGACTGATCACCCACATGAAGTTGTAAAAGTCAATGTCTTAAAGTTGTTCAGTAAACCTTCTTCATTTAATAAACTTCTTTTTAAATTTACTATCCAGAGAATTCTGCCTTTGCCTTAATTGGTTAAAGTCTTGTCTGAACCAAAGTGAATTTATTCAATGGTAAGTTAGGAGTGGCTGAAATCAGTTAAGTTCCAGATAACAAGATCAGAGAACATAAATCTTCAATTTAAACACTTGCATTTCTATAGCACCTTTCACAACCACAGGATGTCCTAAAGTGCCAATGAAGTACTTTCAAAGTGGTCACTGTTTTAATATAGGAAACGGAGCAGCCAATTTACACACAGCAAGATCCCACAAACAGCAATGTGCCAATGAACAGATGATGTGTTTTTAGCGATGTTGATTGAGGGATAAATATTGGCCAGGACACCGGGGATAACTCCCCTGCTCTTCTTCCAAGTAGTGGCTGTGGGATCTTTTACATCCACCTGCGAGGGGCAGACAGGGCCTCAGTTTAACATCTTATTTGAAAGAAGGCTGTTCCGACAGTGCAGCACTCCCTCAGGGCTGGATGAGGAATGTTGGATTTGATTTTTGTCCCCCGGTCCCTGGACTGTGATTATGAACCCACAACCTTCTGACTCAGAGGTGAGGGTGCTACCCACTGAGCCACGGCTGACACTATAGACAATACAAAGTTAGAAAGAGAAAGCTACCCTTTAAAAATCCCCACCCTTTACCTCCAGTGCCTAAATCTAACAATAAAAACCCCAGTATGAATAACATGGATTTGACTGAGAAATGTTGAAGTGTTGGTTTAGAGCCACAAGTTTTAACTTCCCATTTGAGCCTGGGCCACCTTTCTGTCTCTCTATTGCTCGTGTCAATGACAGCCAGGCGATGGAGCTGAGGGCTGAATTTAGCTGAGAATAACAGGGCTTGCATCCCAGTTGGGAAACTGCCCTGGGCGTTGCACTAATCGAGAGACAGGAAGGTGCTGGAAGACTGACTGGGAAATGGGCCTCCAACCAATTGTGATATCGGTCAGCCAGAGCTAAAGAGAAACCCTTCTCTTTAAATACATATCCAGGGAAAAGGCTGCAATGAAATCTGTCTCTTTTAACCTTCACAAAAGCAGGAGGCTGAGATTGACAGGCTGCAGGAGGAGTCCATTCAGCCCTTTGTGCCCCTGCTATTTCTTTGAAAGTACTCTCTGATTCATCCAACTGTCCTGCTCTTTCCTCACACCCCTGCAGATTCTTCCCTTTCAAGTCTTTACCCTTTGGAACGATTCTACTGAATCTGTTTTCAGGCAGATCAGAACGACTCACTGCGTCAAAAAATAAAATAAAATCTTATCTCCTCTTCTGGCTCCTTTGCCAATTATCTTAGAGGGATTCACTTTCTGTTAAAGAGCTGCCAACCCCTCTCACCCACTTTCCCTAAAGTGCATCAATCTCAACAGGAAAAGACCAGAAAAATCAAATACTTTTACTGATAAAAGTTTATTAATGAAAAAGAATATAACCAATCCCTGACTTTCCCTTTTGTTCTACCTGACCCTCCCCCCTTTCTACATATTAACATAAGAACATAAGAAATAGGAGCAGGAGTAGGCCATCTAGCCCCTCGAGCCTGCCCCGCCATTCAATAAGATCATGGCTGATCTGACGTGGATCAGTACCACTTACCCGCCTGATCCCCATAACCCTTAATTCCCTTACCGATCAGGAATCCATTCATCCGCGCTTTAAACATATTCAGCGAGGTAGCCTCCACCACCTCAGTGGGCAGAGAATTCCAGAGATTCACCACCCTCTGGGAGAAGAAGTTCCTCCTCAACTCTGTCTTAAACCGACCCCCCTTTATTTCTCACCATCACATTTCTCCCTCTCTTTAGTTCTGAAGTAGAATTACATTGAACGTGAAACATTAACTCTGTTTCTGTATCCACAAATGCTGTGGAGATGCTGGTGTTGGACTGGGGTTCTCCAAGGCGGCCTTCACGACACACGAGAGCGCAGAGTCGCTGAGCAGAAACTGATAGCCAAGTTCTGCACACATGAGGACGGCCTAAACCGGGATGTTGGATTTATGTCACATTATCAGTAACCCCCACAACTTGCCCCTGGTCTTGCAGAATCTCACTAGCTGTTCTGTCTGGAGACAATACACATCTCTTTAACCTGTGTTGAATGCTCCCTCCACCCACATTGTCTGTACCTTTTAGACCTGGCTGGCTGTAGAGATTTGCATTCTAATTAGTATTCTGTAACTTGATTTCTGTGTCTGTGCACTGTTTGAGAGCACATTTCCACTCCATCTGACGAAGGAGCAGTGCTCCGAAAGCTTATGGTATTTGCTACCAAATAAATCTGTTGGACTTTAACCTGGTGTTGTGAGACTTCTTACTGTGTCCACAAATGCTGCCAGACTTGCTGTGCTTTTCCAGTTCTTTCTGTAGTGATTGCTTTTATTCAGGATATTGAATTAACAGGCTCGAAGGGCCGAATGGCCTACTCCTGCTTCTATTTTCTATGTTTCTATTTATTTTAGATCTATCTATAGTGGTAAGAAAAACACTATTTATCATCCAGGATAAATAAATGTCCTTCATCAGCTTTTATGGATCATTTCAAATGATCAAATTTGAAATGGGGACTTTAACTTTCCAAATATTGATTGGAACCTTTATAGGTCGAATGGTTCGGATGGGGCAGTTTTTGTGCAGTGTGTGCAGGAGGGGTTCCTGACACAATATGTGGATAAGCCGACAAGAGGTGGGGCCAGATTGGATTTGGTAATGGGAAATGAACCGGGCCAAGTGTTGGATTTGGTTGTGGGAGAGCACTTTGGAGATAGTGACCACAATTCGGTGTCTTTCGTTATTGCAATGGAGAGGGAGAGGGCCATGCGACAGGGCATAGTTTACAATTGGGGGAGAGGTAATTATGATGCAATCAGGCGGGAATTAGGAAGCATAGGATGGGAACAAAAATTGTCAGGGAAAGGCACTAATGAAAAGTGGAACTTTTTCAAGGAACAAATACTGCATGTCCTTGATAGGTATGTCCCTGCCAGGCAGAGAGGAAATGGCCGAGTGAGGGAACCATGGTTCACAAAAGAGGTGGAATGTCTTGTCAAGAGGAAGAAGGAAGCATATGTAAGGTTGAGAAAACAAGGTTCAGTTGGCTCGATGGAGGGTTACAAGTTAGCAAGAAATGAGCTGAAAAAGGGGCTTAAGAGAGCTGGGGGGGGGCATGAGAAGTCCTTGGCAGGTCGGATCAAGTAAAACGCCAAGGCTTTTTACTCTTATGTGAGGAATAAAAGAATGACCAGGGTGAGGTTGGGGCCGGTCAAGGACGGCAGTGGGAATTTGTGCATGGAGTCAGAAGAGATAGGAGAGGTGATGAATGAATACTTTTCTTCAGTGTTCACCAAGGAGAGGGGCCATGTTTTTGAGGAAGAGAGGGTGTCACAGGCTGATAGGCTGGAGGAAGTAGATGTTCGGAGGGAAGATGTACTAGCAATTTTGAATAAACTGAAAGTTGATAAGTCCCCTGGGCCTGATGAAATATATCCTAGGAGTCTTTGGGAGGCAAGGGATGAGATAGCAGAGCCTTTGGCATTGATCTTTGCGTCCTCATTGTCCACGGGGGTGGTGCCAGAGGACTGGAGAGTGGCGAATGTGGTTCCTCTGTTTAAGAAAGGGAATAGAAATGACCCTGGTAATTATAGGCGGGTTAGTCTTACTTCAGTGGTCGGTAAGTTGATGGAAAAGGTCCTCAGGGATAGGATTTACGACCATTTAGAAAGATGCAGCTTAATCCAGGATAGTCAGCACGGATTTGTGAAGGGCAAGTCTTGCCTCACAAATTTGATAGAATTTTTTGAGGAGGTAACTAAGTATGTAGATGAAGGTAGTGCAGTTGATGTCATATACGTGGATTTTAGTAAGGCGTTTGATAAAGTCCCCCATGGTCGGCTTATGAAGAAAGTAAGGATGTGTGGGATAGAGGGAAGTTTGGCCGATTGGATAGGTAACTGGCTATCTAACAGAAAACAGAGGGTGGTGGTGGATGGAAAATTTTCGGACTGGAAACTGGTTACCAGCGGAGTGCCACAGGGATCAGTGCTTGGTCCTCTGCTATTTGTAATTTTTATAAATGACTTGGAGGATGGGGCTGAAGG
This sequence comes from Mustelus asterias, assembly GCF_964213995.1. Classification (NCBI taxonomy): domain Eukaryota; kingdom Metazoa; phylum Chordata; class Chondrichthyes; order Carcharhiniformes; family Triakidae; genus Mustelus; species Mustelus asterias. The sequence goes on along the minus strand of NC_135812.1, from coordinate 54,663,161 downwards.
GTGGATCAGTAAATTTGCTGATGACACCAAGATTGGTGGAGTAGTGGATGAGGTGGAGGGCTGTTGTAGGCTGCAAAGAGATATAGATAGGATGCAGAGCTGGGCTGAAAAATGGCAAATGGAGTTTAACCCTGACAAATGCGAGGTGATTCATTTTGGTAGGACAAATTTAAATGTGGATTACAGGGTCAAAGGTAGGGTTCTGAAGAATGTGGAGGAACAGAGAGATCTTGGGGTTCATATCCATAGATCTCTGAAGGTTGCCACTCAAGTGGATAGAGCCGTGAAGAAGGCCTATAGTGTGTTGGCGTTCATTAACAGGGGGTTTGAGTTTAAGAGCCGTGGGGTTATGCTGCAACTGTACAGGACCTTGGTGAGACCACATTTGGATTATTGTGTGCAGTTCTGGTCACCTCACTATAAGAAGGATGTGGAGACACTGGAAAGAGTGCAAAGGAGATTTACCAGGATGCTGCCTGGTTTGGAGGGGAGGTCTTATGAGGAAAGGTTGAGGGAACTTGGGCTTTTTTCTTTGGAGCGGAGGAGGTTGAGAGGAGACTTGATAGAGGTTTATAAGATGATGAGGGGAATCGATAGAGTGAATGTTCAAAGACTATTTCCTCGGGTGAATGGAGTGGTAACTAGGGGGCATAACTATAGGGTTCATGGTGGGAGATATAGGAAGGATGTCCGAAGTAGGTTTTTTACTCAGAGAGTGGTTGGGGTGTGAATGGACTGCCTGCAGTGATAGTGGAGTCAGAAACTTTAGGAACATTTAAGAAGCTGTTGGATAGGCACATGGAGTACTTCGGGATGATAGGGAGGAAATAGCTTGATCTGGGTTTCAGACAAAGCTCGGCACAACAACGTGGGCCGAAGGGCCTGTTCTGTGCTTACTGTTCTATGTTCTATGTTCTATTTCAGTGGAAATGTGCTCTCCCAGGCTCAAAGAGCATCAGCCCACTGGAAGCAAAGTCGTGAGACCGGCCAGTCCAGCAGAAAGAAACCCTCTGACCCTCCCACTTCACCAACTGTCAGAATGAACATGGTTCAGTCCTGGATGTGATTAACAGCAGCAATAACAGCAGAATCCAACCCCTGAAATCAATTGTGAACTCACTGGTTTTTGATTTGATTTGTTATTGTCACATATATTAGTATACAGTGAAAGGTATTCTTTCTTATGCGCTAGACAGACAAAGCATACCGTTCACAGAGAAGGAAATGAGAGAGTGCAGAATGTAGTGTTACAGTCATAGCTAGGGTGGAGAGAAAGATCAACTTAATGCAAGGTAGGTCAAAATTCTGATGGCAGCAGGGAAGGAGCTGTTCTTGAGTCAGTTGGTACATGACCTCAGACTTTTGTACCTTTTCCCTGACAGAAGAAGGTGGAAGAGAGAATGTCTGGGTGCGTGGGGTCCTTGATTATGCTGGCTGCTTTGCCGAGGCAGGAGGAAGTCAATAGATGTGAGGTTGGTTTGCGTGATGGATTGGGTTACATTCACGACCTTTTGTTATTTCTTGCGGTCTTGGACAGAGCAGAAGCTATATGAAGCTGTAATACAACCAGAAAGAATGCTTTCTACGTTGCATCTGTAAAAGTTGGTGAGAGCCATAGCTGACATGCCAAATTTCCTTAGTCTTCGGAGAAAGTAGAGGTGTTGGTGGGCTTACTTAATTATAGTGTCAGCATGGGGGGACCAGGACAGTTTCAGCAGGTTGGATAACTGAAAGGGTTAAAAATCACAAATTCAAAAATCACACAAGTCATACATGGAAAGTTAAGTGCAAGTTACACGTTTTGATTAAAGTAAGCCCTGAAAGGGTCAAGGACTATCTAATCGAATGGTGTGCAGCTGCAGTTCATGTCTGCCCATTAGAACAAGGAACAATGGAAAGGGAGGTTGAGATACATAGGTCAGGGATACAGCTATCAATTCTTGATGATATAACATGCACAAGTTTTAATTGGAAATTATACCCTTATGTATGCATGATGTAACCATAACTATGATTGGATAGAGATAATTCCTGTTGTGTTAGAGGTGTATGCCAATTACTTGTAATTGGTGCTGAATCTTTAATTACGTTTGTATTTCTGAACTTTTCACTCTGAATGCCCTGAATGGACATTCAGGGTCCTATGGCTCGCTATAGTAAAGTTCATCTTGGAACCACTCTGTTACTTTGTTTCGCTACTTGGGGGGAACAATAGTTTTAAAATACAACAAGAAAACCATCGTAACAGCGCCTAACAGATTTGGGATTTCACTCAGGCCTTCTGGGAATAGCGGTGAGTATGAATCATCTGATTGATACTCTGAGCTGAGCCATTGTAAACCCAGCAAAAGTAGCCGATTTGAAGAGTGAAATCCGAACATAAAGTAACGTAGACCAGACAAAGGGAGTGAATGGGTGAAACTGATAGTGCGCGGTGGTCAAGACCACGAGCTGTGTAGCCGAGAAGGCAAATGTCAAGAAAGGCGAGAGCCGAAAAGGCGGAGCTTCAATTTATTACTGAATATGGAGGAGATGCAGTAAAATACTTGAAACTTTTTCTTTTAAAAACAAATGAGAACCAAGCTCTGTCGAGAGGAAGGGTTAATAACAGCTTATCTGGATATTCTTAGATTTACTTATTTTGGTTTTGAACTCAAGGTTTTTCCATCTGGGAAGATGTTATGGGTTTTTAATTACAGGAATTTAGAAGGTTAAAAACAGAACCGTGAGATCGCTTACAGAATTCATTGTTGCTTTAAAATGTGTGCTAAGTTTCTCTGATTTAATGTTTTCTGCATGATTTTGTGATCATAGTTTGTGAGTTAAGTCAAATAGATTTTTTTAAAAAGGAAGTGTAATTGATGAAGTTTCTTTTCATTGGTTATGGACCTGGATTCATGTTTCAATGGCTATCAGCATGATTCCAGGATATTTTGAGAAACATGTGGGAATTTTAAACCGGATACAAAATCACACGTGAGATTGAGATAGTTTTAATATTAATGGTTGATTAAAATTTGCGATTTGAATGATTACGACAAATCCTGTGTTGGATTGACCTTTGGTTAAAACTCCTTGTCAAGCTGAAAGATTTACTACTGACAGAATTAGAACCATGAAAAGGACGATTCTGAAATGAGATACTGGGGAAAACGAGAGAGAGAGAATGATTCCCGGATCATGGGTGATGACGTCCATTTGAGAACTACACCTCTTTTGAAATTAGCAGAAAATTAACCTTTGTATGTTAACAAGTGAAGATTGTTTTTTGTGCAGGGACTGGGACTTGCAAAATTTTAAACTTTTTAATTGTCAAATGTGTTCAGACTAATTAACCCATTCTGTCCCAAGCAGGGAAGATCTTCATGTTTTTGGTTTGCAGGGAACTACAAATAAAGCAAAATTTGCAGTAGCTTCAGGACATTCGAGAATTTATTTGTAGACTCTCAATATAACAGAAATCATCAGCCTGAATCAAAATCTGGTAAAAGGGGGGAGGGCATCTAGTGAGGAGTTACAAAAGACCGAATGGGTGTGGGAGTGCAAGGTTGCATTCCCCACTATTACTGAACAACTTTAACAACATCACCGGCTTTAGGGCTGTCAGATAATGATGGGAATTATTGCACTGCCATAGTGACCCAACAGCATTCTAGCTGGACTATGTGGTGTGGGTGTTCAAAGTTACTGAACCAATCACAATACAGGAAGAAGTGGTTCTAAACACAGGTTCAAATTTCGAGTATGGGAAGGGTGAGAACTGTATCAGATGCAAGGCGGGCTCAATGGGAAAGTCCGTTGCTGCCACCAAACTGGCAGATTATTATAGTTAGGGATGAGGGAAATAATCCAGTGGGATAGATGAACATTGAAGGAAAGGACCATGTATGTGATGTGCAGATGGGATGCGAGGAAGTGAAAAGGGTAATAGAAGAGATGTTATAGGGGAGCTGATAGTTGAACTGGGTAGGATAGAATTAAAGGTGGGATTCAGTTGATGGATAACGATGGATGATGAGAACGACAATAGTGATTAAAAAGACATTTAATGGGATTCTAAGGGGGGAAAAAACAATAAAAACACAGTTTAAGTGGTAGCTATGGATGTAGGAACAAAGTTTTTTTTAAAAAAGAAAATGATAAACGTGCAGTTAGCAAGCTACCTTAAAAATGATGCCATCTAAGACAAAGAATGAACAATCAAAATAGGTTACTGCCTGGAATCGAATGGAAATGATTGATTTCTGTTTTAAAGATGTTATGAAGCAAACTGAATCGAATTAAGTAATTGAGAAGACAGAGACCGGAATTTAAACAGCAATTGGAATATTTCAACTTGGCACTTATGTATATCTTAGTGAAAGGAAAGTATAAATGAGCTGGTAAATTGATAGTTTTCACTTAGTGATATCTGTGTCTATGCTTTGGGAGCAAAATTTGATACTCAGGCTGTCAGCCGAGGCACCTAAACCACACGTGGATAGATGGGCAAAGATTTCAAAACCTGCCAGCCGTGGAGGGATCTCGCTCTGCTCCTACCAGTGGTGGCGGGAGCTCGCTCTGCTCCTACCAGTGGTGGCGGGAGCTCGCTCTGCTCCTACCAGTGGTGGCGGGAGCTCGCTCTGCTCCTACCAGCCCTGGCGGGAGCTCGCTCTGCTCCTACCAGCCCTGGCGGGAGCTCGCTCTGCTACTGCCAGCCCTGGCGGGAGCTCGCTCTGCTCCTACCAGTGGTGGCGGGAGTTCGCTCTGCTCCTACCAGTGGTGGCGGGAGCTCGCTCTGCTCCTACCAGTGGTGGCGGGAGCTCGCTCTGCTCCTACCAGTGGTGGCGGGACTTTGCTCTGCTCCTGCCAGTGGTGGCGGTACATTGCTATGCACCTGTTCCCGCTGGCGGGACCTCGCTCTGCTTCTGCCGGCCCTGGAGGGACCTCGCTATGCACCGGCTACGCTGGCAGTACCTCGCTATGCTCCTGCCAGCCCTGGCGGGACCTCGCCTTGCTCCTGCCAGCCCTGGCGGGACATTACCCTGCTGCTGCAAGCGCTGGCAGGAACTAGGTATGCTCCTGCCAGCGCTGGTGGTACATTGCTATGCTCCTGCCGGCGTTGGTACTTCGGCAGCACTGGCGGGACCTCGCTTTGCTCCTCCCAGCCCGGGCGGGACATCGTTCTGCTCCTGCCAGCCCTGGCGGTACCTCGCTCTGCTCCTCCCAGCCCGGGCGGGACATCGTTCTGCTCCTGCCAGCCCTGGCGGTACCTCGCTCTGCTCCTGCCAGCCCTGGCGGGACCTCGCTCTGCTCCTGCCAGCCCTGGCGGGACCTCGCTCTGCTCCTGCCAGCCGTGGAGGGATCTCGCTCTGCTCCTGCCAGTGCTGGCGGGACCTCGCTCTGCTCCTGCCAGCCCTGGCGGGACTTTGCTCTGCTCCTGCCAGCGATGGCAGTACATTGGTATGCACCTGTTCCCGCTGGCGGGACCTCGCTCTGCTCCTGCCGGAGCTGGCGGGACCTCGCTCTGCTCCTGCCGGAGCTGGCGGGACCTCGCTATGCACCAGCTACGCTGGCAGTACCTCGCTATGCTCTTGCCAGCCCTGGTGGGACCTCGCCCTGCTCCTGCCAGCCCTGGCGGGACCGCGCTCTGCTCCTGCCAGCCCTTGGCGGGAACTCACTCTGCTCCTGCAAGCACTGGCAGGAACTAGGTATGCTCCTGCCAGCGCTGGTGGTACATTGCTATGCTCCTGCCGGCGTTGGTACCTCGGCAGCGCTGGCGTGACATCGCTTTGCTCCTCCCAGCCCTGGCGGGCCCTTGCTCCGCTACTGCCAGCCCTGGCAGGACCGTGCTCTGCTCCTGCCAGCTTTGGCGGGACCTCGCTCTGCTCCTGCCAGCCCTGGCGGGACCTCGCTCTGCTCCTGCCAGCCCTGGCGGGACCTCGCTCTGCTCCTGCCAGCCCTGGCGGGACCTCGCTCTGCTCCTGCCAGCCCTGGTGGGACCTCACTCTGCTCCTGCCAGCCCTGGTGGGACCTCACTATGCACCTGCCAGTGATGACGATACCTCGCTATGCTCCTGCCACGCTGGCGATACCTCACCATGCTTCTGCCGGCCCTGGTGGGACCGTGCTATGCACCAGCCATGCTGGCAGTACCTCGTAATCCTCCTGCCAACCTTGGTGGAACATTGCTATGCTCCTGCCAGCGTTGATACCTCGGCAGCGCTGGCGGGACCTCGCTCTGCTCCTGCCGGCCCTGGCGAGACCTCGCTCTACCCCTGCACGCACTGGCAGGAACTAGGTATGCTCCTGCCAGCGCTGGTGGTACATTGCTATGCTCCTGCCGGCGTCAGTACCTTGCCAGCACTGGCGAGAGCTCGCTCTGCTCCTGCCAGCACTGGCGGGACTTCACCCTGCTCCTGCCGGCCCTGTCGGGACCTCCCTCGGCTCCCGCCATCCCGGGCGGAACCTCGCCCTGCTCCTGCCAGCCCTGGCGGAACCTCGCCCTGCTCCTGCCAACCCTGGCGGGACCTCGCTCTGCTCCTGCCAGCCCTGGCGGGACATCGAACTGCTCCTGCCAACCCTGGCGAGACCTCGCTCTGCTCCTGCCAGCCCTGGCGGGACATCGAACTGCTCCTGCCAACCCTGGCGAGACCTCGCTCTGCTCCTGCCAGCCCTCGCGGGACCTCGCTCTGCTCCTGCCAGCCCTGGCGGGACCTCGCCCTGCTCCTGCCAGCCCTGGCGGGAACTCGCTCTGCTCCTGCCAGCCCTGGCCGGACCTCGTTCTGCTCCTGCCGGCCCTGGTGGGACCTCGCTCTACCCCTGCAAGAGCTGGCAGGAACTAGGTATGCTCCTGCCTGCGCTGGTAGTACATTGCTGTGCTCCTGCCGGTGTCAGTACCTTGCCAGCCCTGGCGGAACCTCGCTCTGCTCCTGCCAGCCCTGGCGAGACCTCGCCCTGCTCCTGCCAGCACTGGCGGGACCTCGCCCTGCTCCAGCCAGCCCTGGCGGGACCTCGCCCTGCTCCTGCCAGCACTGGCGGGACCTCGCCCTGCTCCAGCCAGCCCTGGCGGAACCTCGCTCTGCCCCTGCCAGCCCTGGCGAGACCTCGCTCTGCTCCTGCCAGCCCTGGCGGGACCTCGCCCTGCTCCTGCCAGCCCTGGCGAGACCTCGCTCTGCTCCTGCCAGCACTGGCGGGACCTCGCCCTGCTCCAGCCAGCCCTGGCGGAACCTCGCTCTGCTCCTGCCAGCCCTGGCGAGACCTCGCTCTGCTCCTGCCAGCCCTGGCGGGACCTCGCCCTGCTCCTGCCAGCCCTGGCGGGACCTCGCCCTGCTCCTGCCAGCCCTGGCGAGACCTCGCTCTGCTCCTGCCAGCACTGGCGGGACCTCGCCCTGCTCCTGTCGGCCCTGGTGGGACCTCGCTCTACCCCTGTAAGCGCTGGCAGGAACTAGGTATGCTCCTGCCTGCGCTGGTAGTACATTGCTGTGCTCCTGCCGACGTCAGTACCTTGCCAGAACTGGCGATACCTCGCTCTGCTCCTGCCAGCACTGGCGGGACTACACCCTGCTCCTGCCGGCCCTGGCGGGACCGCACTCTGCTCCTGCGAGCCCTGGGGGGACCTCTCTCGGCTCCCGCCATCCCGGGCGGAACCTCGCTCTGCTCCTGCCAGCCCTGGCGGGACATCGAACTGCTCCTGCCAGCCCTGGCGGGAACTCGCTCTGCTCCTGCCAAACCTGGCGGGACATCGAACTGCTCCTGCCAGCCCTGGCCGGACCTCGCTCTCTTCCTGCCAAACCTGGCGAGATCTCGCTCTGCTTCTGTGAGCCCCGGCGGGACCTCGCCCTTCTCCCGCCATCCCTGGCGGAACCTCGCCCTGCTCCCGACATCCCTGGCGGAACCTCGCTCTGCTCCTGCCAGCCCTGGCGGGACCTCGCCCTGCTCCTGCCAGCCCTGGCGGGACCTCGCCCTGCTCCTGCCAACCCTGGTGAGACCTCGCTCTGCTTCTGCCAGCCCTCGCGGGACCTCGCTCTGCTCCTGCCAGCCCTGGTGAGACCTCGCTCTGCTCCTGCCAGCCCTGGTGAGACCTCGCCCTGCTCCTGCCAGCCCTGGCGGGACCTCGCCCTGCTCCTGCCAACCCTGGTGAGACCTCGCTCTGCTTCTGCCAGCCCTCGCGGGACCTCGCTCTGCTCCTGCCAGCCCTGGTGAGACCTCGCCCTGCTCCTGCCAACCCTGGTGAGACCTCGCTCTGCTCCTGCCAGCCCTGGCGGAACATCGCTCTGCTCCCGGCATCCCTGGCGGGACCTCGCCCTGCTCCTGCCAGCCCTGGCGGGACCTCGCCGTGCTCCTGCCATCGCTGGCGGTACCTCACTATGCTCCTGCCGGTGCTGGCGGTACCTCGCTATGTTTCTGCCAGCCTTGACACTACCTCGCGATGCTCCTGCTCGTGCTGGCAGTCCCTCACTATTTTCCTGCCAGCGTTGGCAGTAACACACCATTCTCATACCGGCGCTGGCGGTACCTCGCTGTGCTCCTAACGGCGCTGGTGGTACCTCGCTGTGCTCCTGCCGGCGAGTACCTCGCTGTGCTCCTGCCGGCGAGTACCTCGCTGTGCTCCTGCCGGCGAGTACCTCGCTGTGCTCCTGCCGGCGAGTACCTCGCTGTGCTCCTGCCGGCGAGTACCTCGCTGTGCTCCTGCCGGCGAGTACCTCGCTGTGGTCCTGCCGGCGAATACCTCGCTGTGGTCCTGCCGGCGCTGGCGAGCACAGACAGTGACCCAAGCCAGGAATTGAACATGGGTCCTTGGTGCTGTGAGGCAGCAGTGCTAACCACTGTGCCACCGTGCCGCCCATTTATAATTGAAGGACTGCAGATTGAATGTGAGGCATTATGGGACTGGACTGTCTTGACCACATTCCTGTGACTGCTCAGTTTCTGCAATCACAGACCATTAAAGCTGCTTAGCAGGGCCCCAACAGAGGACCTGGTGAGAATATTTACTCAGAATGAGTTAGAATTAAACTTATTCCAGGTCCAGCTGGTGTTCAGCAGCTGAGATACCCAAATCTGTAAAAAGGGAGTCTGACCAATCAACAAACAGTGGTAGGTAGTTGGTGAAGAAGTTAAGAAGCGTTCTCAGGCATTGTTTACATTATTTTACCATAAATTTTGCTTTCATTTATTATTGTTACATGTATTAATATTTGGTGAAAAGTATTGTTTCTTGCACACTATACAGACAAAACATACCGTTCATAGAGAAGGAAACGAGAGAGTGCAGAATGTAGTGTTGCAGTCATAGCTAGGGCGTAGAGAAAGATCAACTGAATGCAAGGTAAGTCCATTCAAAAGTCTGACAGCAACAGGGAAAAAACTGTTCTTGAGTCGGTTGGCATGTGACCTCAGACTTTTGTATCTTTTTCCCGACGGAAGAAGGTGGAAGAGAGAATGTCCAGGGTGCACGGGGTCCTTAATTATGCTGTCTGCTTTGCTGAGGCAGCAGGAAGTGTAGACAGAGTCAATGGATGAGAGGCTGGTTTGCGTGATGGATTGGGCTACATTCACGACCTTTGTAGTTCCTTGCGATCTTGGGCAGAGCAGGAGCCACACCAAGCTGTGATACAACCAGAAAGAATGCTTTCTATGGTGCATCTGTAAAAGTTGGAGAATGTCGTAGCTGACATTCCAAATTTCCTTAGTCTTCTGAGAAAGTAGAGGCGTTGGTGGGCTTTCTTAACTATAGTGTGCCATGGGGGGACCAGGACAGGTTGATGGTGATCTGGACACCTAAAATCTTGAAGCTCTCGACCCTTTCTACTTCATACCCCCCCCACCCCTGCCCCCCCATCCCCCCCTCCCCCCCATCCCCCCTCCCCCCCATCCCCCCGCTCCACCCCCTCCCCCTCCCATCCCCCCCCCTCCCATCCCCCCCCTCCCATCCCCCCCATCCCCCCCTCCCATCCCCCCCCCCATCCCCCCCTCCCATCCCCCCCATCCCCCCCCAATCCCCCCCCACTCCCCCCCCCACCCCCCCCATCCCCCCTCCCCCATCCCCCCCATCCCCCCCACCCCCCCCATCCCCCCTCCCTCCCCTCCCCCCTCCCCCCATCCCCCCTCATCCCCCCCCCCTCATCCCCCCTCCCCCCCCATTCCCCCCCTATGCCCCACACCCCCTCATTCCCCCCCATCCCCTACCCCCCAGCATTCCCCCCAGCCCCCCCTCCCCCCCCATCCCCCCTCCCCCCCTCCCCCCCTCCCCCCCCTCCCCCCCATCCCCCTCCCCTCCCCCCCATCCCCCTCCCCTCCCCCCCATCCCCCTCCCCTCCCCCCCATCCCCCTCCCCTCCCCCCCATCCCCCTCCCCTCCCCCCCCATCCCCCTCCCCTCCCCCCCATCCCCCTCCCCTCCCCCCCCATCCCCCTCACCCCCCATCCCCCTCCCCCATTCCCCCTATCCCCCACCCCCCCATTCCCCCCCTACCCCCTCCATCCCCCCCATCCCCCCTGCCCCCTCCCCTCCCCCCTCCCCCCCTCCCCCCCCTCCCCCCCTCCCCCCCTTCCCCCCTCCCCCCCCTCCCCCCTCCCCCCCCTTCCCCCCCTGCCCTCCCTCCCCTCCCCCTCCCCTCCCTTCCCCCCCTCCCCTCCCTTCCCCCCCTCCCCTCCCCCCTCCCTCCCCCCTCCCTTCCCCCCCCTCCCCCCTCCCCCTCCCCTCCCCCCTCCCTTCCCCCCTCCTCCCCCCCCTCCCTTCCCCCCTCCTCCCCCCCTCCCTTCCCCCCTCCTCCCTTCCCCCCTCCTCCCCCCTTCCCCTCCCTCCCCCCCCTCCCCCTCCCCCCCTCCCCCCCCTCCCCCCTCCCCTTCCCCCTCCCCCCCTCCCCTCCCCTCCCCTCCCCTCCCCCCCTCCACCTCCCCCCCTCCACCTCCCCCCCTCCCCCCCTCCCCCCCTCCCCCCCCCCCTCCCTCCCCCTCCCTCCCCCTCCCTCCCGCTCCCCCCTCCCTCCCTCCCCGCTCCCCCTCCCCTCCCTCCCTCCCCGCTCCCCCCTCCCTCCCCCCTTCCCCCCTCCCCCACCCTCCCCCCTCCCCCCCCCACCCTCCCCCCTCCCCCCCCACCCTCCCCCCCCTCCCTCCCCCACCCTCCCCCCCTCCCTCCCGCCCTGCCCCCCCTCCCTCCCTTCCCTCCCCCCTCCCCCCCTTCCCTCCCCCCCTTCCCTCCCCCCTCCCCCCCTTCCCTCCCCCCTCCCCCCCTTCCCTCCCCCCTCCCCCCCTCCCGCCCCCCTCCCCCCCTCCCCCCTTCCCCCCCCTCCCCCTCCCTCCCCCCTCCCCCCCCCCCTCCCCCTCCCCCCCCTCCCCCCCCCTCCCCCCTCCCTCCCTCCCCGCTCCCCTCCCTCCCCCTCCCCTCCCCCCACCTCCACCGCCTCCCTCCCCCCCACCTCCCCCCTCCCCCCTCCCTCCCCCTCCCCCCTCCCCCTCCCTCCCCCTCCCCCCTCCCTCCCCCTCCCCCCTCCCCCCTCCCTCCCCCTCCCTCCCCTCCCCCCCTCCCCCGCCTCCCACCACCCCCTCCCCCGCCTCCCACCCCCTCCTCCCCCCCTCCCCTGCCTCCCACCCCCTCCTCCCCCCTCCCCCCTCCCCCCCCTCCCCCCTTCCACCCCCTCCCCCCCCTCCCCCCTCCCTCCCCCCTCCCCCCCTCCCTCCCCCTCCTCCCTCCCCCCTCCCCCCCCTCCCTCCCCCCTCCCCCCCCTCCCTCCCCCCTCCCCCTCCCCCCTCCCCCCCCCTCCCCCTCCCCCCCTCCCCCCCCCCTCCCCCCTCCCCCCCTCCCCCCCCCTCCCCCTCCCCCCCTCCCCCCCCTCCCCCCTCCCCCCTCCCACCCTCCCCCCCTCCCACCCTCCCCCCTCCCTCCCCCCTCCCTCCCCCCTCCCCCCTCCCCTCCCCCTCCCCCCCTCCCCCCCTCCCCTCCCTCTCCCCTCCCCCCTCCCCCCCTCCCCTCCCCCCCTCCCCCCCCCACCCTCCCCCCTCCCTCCCTTCCCTCCCCCTCCCCCCCTCCCTCCCCCCTCCCCCCCTCCCTCCCCCCTCCCCCCCTCCCTCCCCCCTCCCCCCCCCCTCCCCCCGTCCCCTCCCCCCCTTCCCCCCTCCCCCCATCCTCCCCCCCTCCCCCCCCACCCTCCCCCCCTCCCTCCCCCCCTGCCCCCCTCCCTCCCTTCCCTCCCCCCCCTGCCCCCCTCCCTCCCTTCCCTCCCCCCTCCCCCCCTTCCCTCCCCCCTTCCCCCTTCCCTCCCCCCCTCCCCCCCTCCCCCCCCTCCCGCCCCCCTCCCCCCCCTTCCCCCCCCCCACCCCTCCCTTCCCCCCCTCCCCTCCCCCCTCCCCCCCCTTCCCCCCCTCCCCTCCCTTCCCCCCCTCCCCCCCTCCCTCCCCCCCTCCCCCCCCTCCCCCCCTCCCCCCCCTCCCCCTCCCCCTCCCCTCCCCCCACCTCCCCCGCCTCCCTCCCCCCCCACCTCCCTCCCCCTCCCTCCCCCTCCCCCCCTCCCCCCACCCTCCCCTCCCCCCCTCCCCCCACCCTCCCCCTCCCCCCCTCCCCCGCCTCCCACCCCCCCTCCCCCCCTCCCACCCCCCCTCCCCCCTCCCCCCCCCTTCCACCCCCTCCCCCCTGTCCCCCCTCCCCCCACCCCTCCCCCCCCTCCCCCACCCCTCCCCCCCCTCCCCCACCCCTCCCCCCTCCCCCACCCCTCCCCCCCTCCCCCACCCCTCCCCACCCTCCCCACCCCTCCCCCCTCCCCCACCCCTCCCCACCCCTCCCCCACCCCTCCCCCCTCTCCCCTCCCCACCCCCTCCCCCCTTCAACACCCCTCCCCCCTCCCTCCCCCCTCCCCCCCTCCCTCCCCCCTTCCCCCCCCTCCCCTCCACCCACCCCTCCCCCCCATCCCCCTCCCCCCCTCACCCCACTCCCTTCCCCCCTCCCCCCCTCCCCCCCTCCCCCCCCTCCCCCCCCTCCCCCCCTCCCCCCCCTCCCCCCCTCCCCCCTCCCCTCCCCCCTCCCCTCCCCCCTCCCTCCGCCCTCCCCGCCTCCCCTCCCCCCCCTCCCAACCCCACCCTCCCCCCCTCCCCCCCTCCCTCCCTCCCCCCCTCCCCCCCTCCCTCCCTTCCCTCCCCCCTCCCCCCCCGCCCCCCTCCCCCCCTCCCCTCCCACTCTTCCCCCCTCCCCCCACCCTCCCCCCCTCCCCCCCCACCCTCCCCCCCCTCCCTCCCCGCCCCCCTCCATCCCTTCCCTCCCCCCTCCCCCCCTTCCCCTCATCCCCATCCCCTCATCCCCCCCCTCTCATATCCCCCCCATATCCCCCCTCCCCCCTTTCCCCCCCATCCCCCCCCTCCCCCCCCATCCCCCCTCCCCCATCCCCCCCTCTCCCCCCATCCCCCCTCCCCCCTCATCCCCCCCCATCCCCCCCCTCATCCCCCCCCATCCCCCCCCTCATCCCCCCCCCCTCACCCCCCTCATCCCCCCCCTCATCCCCCCCCCATCCCCCCTCCTTTCCCTTGTGAACCAGATGGGTTTGTCCAACAATCGATAATGGTTAAGGTCATCAGCAGATTCTTAATTCCAGATTTTGTTTAATTGATGCAAATTCCACCACCTCCTGCGGCGGGATTCGAATCCCACTATAGCAGCTGAGTTTCTGGATTAATAGTCTCGCGATATTCAGTGAATATTCATATCCATAGATCTCTGAAGGTTGCCACTCAAGTGGATAGAGCCGTGAAGAAGGCCTATAGTGTGTTGGCGTTCATTAACAGGGGGTTTTAGTTTAAGAGCCGTGGGGTTATGCTGCAACTGTACAGGACCTTGGTGAGACCACATTTGGAATATTGTGTGCAGTTCTGGTCACCTCACTATAAGAAGGATGTGGAGACACTGGAAAGAGTGCAAAGGAGATTTACCAGGATGCTGCCTGGTTGGGAGGGCAGGTCTTATGAGGAAAGGTTGAGGGAACTTGGGCTTTTCTCTTTGGAGCGGAGGAGGTTGAGAGGAGACTTGATAGAGGTTTATAAGATGATGAGGGGGATAGATAGAGTGAACGTTCAAAGACTATTTCCTTGGGTGAATGGAGCGGTAACTAGGGGGCATAACTATAGGGTTCATGGTGGGAGATATAGGAAGGATGTCCGAGGTAGGTTCTTTACTCAGAGAGTGGTTGGGGTGTGGAATGGACTGCCTGCAGGGATAGTGGAGTCAGACACTTTTGGAACATTTAAGAAGCTATTGGATAGGCACATGGAGTACTTCGGGTTGATAGGGAGGAAATAGCTTGATCTGGGTTTCAGACAAAGCTCGGCACAACAACGTGGGCCGAAGGGCCTGTTCTGTGCTGTACTGTTCTATGTTCTATAACAGAATGTGTGGCTGTATGTAGCTGCCTCAGCCATGGTCAACCCCAACACTGCCTTCCTGAACTACTACAATGCCTGAGGTGTAAGTACACCCACTGTGCTGTTAGGGGGGGATTTCCAGCTACTCATTACAAACGTTCACTAGACTGTAGGTGGATACCAGATTGATATATTCCGTTCAACCACACCCAAGGTGAGTTATTCCAATTCCTTTATTGTCCAGGACAATAATATTTACAATATCTTTAAAACAGAAATTAAACATTCCAATTTGATTTCAGGTATTAACATATTCTGTTAGTTTGTTCTTTATTGCCGGTGTCAGGCTGGGGATGTTCCCCTTGGAGCAAAGGAGGTTGAGGGGAGATTTGATCGAGATGGACAAGATTCTGACAGGTTTAGATAAGGTGGACAAAGAAAAGCTGTCCCCATTAGCTGATGGGACAAGGACGAGGGGGACACAGATTTAAGGTTTTGGGTCAGAGATGCAGGGGGGGATGTGAGGAAGAATATTTTGATGCGGTGAATGGTAATGACCTGGAACTCGCTGCCTACGAGGGTGAAGGAAGTGGAGACTATAAACAATTACAAAGGAAATTGGATAGGCATTTGGGGGGCTTCAAACAGAAATGCTGACTAAATATCTAGAACTTCCTAACAGCCTGTGACTTTGTGATCCTGAAACCAGGTATTTGCAATGAGGCTGAAAGAGCATCAGCCCACGGGAGGCAAAGTCGTGAGACACGCCAGTCCAGCAGAAAGAAACCCTCCGACCCTCCCCATTGACCAACTGTGAGAATGAACAAAATACAGTAATGGATGAGAGCAGAAACAATAACAGCAGAATCCAATCCCTGTAACCACTCGTGAATTTGTTGGTGACTCAGCAGCTGGGATGAAACTCTGAATCCCTTCCCACACTGAGAGCAGGCGAATAGTCTCTCTCCAGTGTGAACTTGCTCATGTGTCCATAAATGGGATAACCAAGAGAGTCCCTTCCCACAGTGAGAGCAGATGAATGACCTCTCCCCAGTGTGGCTGCGCCGATGAGTTTCCAGCAGAGATGGGGCTCTGTATCTCTTCCCACAGTCTGCACATTTCCACGGTTTCTCCATGATGCAGATGTCCTTGCCTCTCTCTTGGGTGGACAATCAGTTGAAGCCTCGTCCATACACACAACACGAGTACAGTCTCTCCCTGCTGTGAATGGTGTGATATTTATTCAGGCTGTGTAACTGGTTAAAGCTCTTTAGTCAGTGCACTGGAACACTCTCACTCGAGTGTGGCAGTGTGTTGGTGCTTTTCCAGCCACACTGATAAGACCATAACACACAGGAGCAGAATTAGGCCAGTCCAAAGATGTGCGGGTTAGGTTGATTGGCCATGCTAAAATTGCCCTTAGTGTCCTGAGATGCGCAGGTTAGAGGGATTAGTGGATAAATATGTAGGGATATGGGGGTAGGGCCTGGGTGGGATTGTGGTTGGTGCAGACTCGATGGGCCGAATGGCCTCTTTCTGTACTGTAGGGTTTCTATGATTTTTCTATGATTCACTCAGCCCATCGAGTCTGCTCCGCCATTCAATCATGGCTGATATTTTTCTCATCCCCATTCTCCTGCCTTTTCCCCATAACCCCTGATCCCCTTATTAATCAAGAACTTATCTATCTTGTCTTAAAGACACTCCGTAACCTGGCCTCCACAGCCTTCTGTGGCAAAGAGTTCCACAGATTCACCACACTCTGGCTGAAGAAATCTCTGTTTTAAAGGATCATCCCTTTAGCCTGAGGTTGTGCCCTTTGGTTCTAGTTTTTCCTACTCGTAGAAACATCCTCTCCACGTCCACTCTATCCAGGCCTCACAGTATCCTGTAAGTTTCAATAAGATCCCTCCTCATCCTTCTAAACTTCAACAAGTACAGATCCAGAGTTGTTCCTCACATGACAAGCTCTTCATTCCAGGGCTCATTCTTGTGAACCTCCTCTGGACCCTTTCCAAGGCCAGCACATCCTTCCTTAGATATGGGGCCCAAAACTGCTCACAATACTCCAAATGGGGTCTGACCAGAGCCTTATACAGCCTCAGAAGAACATCCCTGCTCTTGCATTCTAGTCCTCTCGACATGGATGCTAACATTACATTTACCTTCCTAACTGCCGACTGAACCTGCACAGCAACCTTAAGAGAATCTTGAACAAGGACTTCCAAGTCCCTTTGTGTTTCTGATTTCCGAAGCATTTCCACATTTAGAAAATAGTCTATGCCTCCATTCCTGCTTCCAAAGTGCATAACCTCACACTTTTCCACATTGTATTCCATCTGCCACTTCTTTGCCCACTCTCCTAACCTGTCCAAGTCCTTCTGTAGCCCCTCTGCTTCTTCAATACTACCTGTCCCTCTACTTATCTTTTTATATACAAGCATATACAATAAGGATGGAGGGTCATGTGATGTGTTG
Organism: Mustelus asterias; assembly: GCF_964213995.1. Classification (NCBI taxonomy): domain Eukaryota; kingdom Metazoa; phylum Chordata; class Chondrichthyes; order Carcharhiniformes; family Triakidae; genus Mustelus; species Mustelus asterias. The sequence continues at coordinate 54,646,357 of NC_135812.1, read as the reverse complement.
TTTCTGCATGATGTGGGAGCTGGTGGGCCCCACTGTGGTTCCCAGTGAGCATGTCTGCAGTAAGTGTTGGTTGCTTGAGGAACTCCGGCTCAGGGTTGATGAGCTGGATTCTGAGCTTCGGACACTGCGACATCAGGGAGGGGGAGAGTTACCTGGACGCTGTGTTTCAGGAGGCAGTCACACCCCTTAGAAAAACTACCTTGAATTCAGCCAGTGGTCAGGGACAAGAGGGTGTGGTTGGGAGTGAGGCAGGTAGAGGGATCCAGGGAGTAGTGTTACCGGAGCCTCAGTCCCTGAACCTGTCCAACAGGTTCGAGATTCTTGCTACCTGTGTGGACGGGAACGGGGACTGCAGGGAGGATGAGCAAACTGACCACAGCTCCGTGGTACAGGGAGCTGTTCAAGTGGGGGGAGAAAAAAGAAATGTAGTTGTAATTGGGGATAGTATAGTTAGGGGCATTGACACTGTTCTCTGTGACCAGGATCGAGAATCCCGAAGGTTGTATTGCCTGCCTGGTGCTCGGATTCAGGATATCTCATCTGGGCTGCAGAGGAACTTGGAGTGGGAGGGTAAAGATCCAGTTGTCGTGGTCCATGTAGGTGCCAACAATATAGGAAGAACAGGAATTGAGGTTCTGCTAAGGGAATATGAACAGCTAGGATCTAAATTGAAAAGCAGAACAAAAAAGGTAATAATCTCTGGATTACTACCTGAGCCACGAGCGAATTGGCACAGGGTCAATAAGATTAAGGAGGTAAATGCGTGGCTCAAAGATTGGTGTGGGAGGAAGGGGTTTGAATTCATGGGACATTGGCACCAGTATTGGGGAAGAGGGGACCTGTACCGACGATTCATCTGAATCGTGCTGGGACCAGAGTCCTGGTGAAACATATAACTAGGGCTGTAGATAGGGCTTTAAACTAAATAGTGGGGGGAGGGTTCAGTGGTATGGAGAATTAGAAAATCAAAGGTAAAGGAGAGGGTAGGAGTGCAGGTTAATGATGAGGACTTTCAATTAGTTAAAGGAGACGAGAGCTCAGGAGAGGTTAGCAAAGTTTCCAGACCACGTAATAGAACAGGGAGTATAGAGGATGGCAGGAATCTAACCTCAGGCAGAGTAAAAAAGGTGACAAGTATGAGAAGGGAGGTGGTCTGGGGAAGAAAAACCAGTCTGTGATAGGAAGGGACAGAGCAGGCACACTAAGGAATGCACTAACAAATCGGGTCCAGATAGGAAAGACTAACATAAAGACACTTTACCTGAATGCACGTAGCATTCGAAACAAAGTGAATGAGTTGACGGCACAAATTAGTACATATGGGTATGATCTAGTGGCCATTACAGAAACATGGTTGCAGGGTGACCAGGACTGGGAACTAAATATCCACGGGTATCAGACAATTTGGAAGGATAGACAGGAAGGAAAAGGAGGTGGGGTAGCTCTGTTAATTAAGGATAGCATCAGGGAGGCAGTGAGAGACGATATAGGCTCTAAGGAGCCAAATGTGGAATCAATGTGGGTGGAGATAAGGAATAGTAAGGGGAAAAAGTCACTGGTGGGTGTAGTCTATAGGCCCCCAAATAATAACTTCGAGGTGGGGCGGGCCATAAACAAACAAATAACAGATGCATGTAGAAATGGAATAGCAATAATCATGGGGGATTTTAACCTCCACATTGATTGGTTAGCTCAAGTCGGACGCGGTGCACTTGAGGAAGAGTTCTTAGAATGCTGTCGCGATAGTTTCCTCGAACAGTATGTTACAGAACCTACGAGGGAGCAAGCTATCTTGGATCTGGTCCTGTGTAATGAGACAGGCAAAATAAATGATCTCCTTGTGAGGGATACTCTTGGAATGAGTGATCACAATATGGTTGAATTTCTAGTACAGATGGAGGGTGAGAAAGTAGGGTCCCAAACCAGTGTCCTCTGCTTGAACAAGGGGGATTACAATAGGATGAGGGCGGAGTTGGCTAATGTAGACTGGGAACACAGACCAATTGGTGGGACAGTTGAGGAACAGTGGAGGATTTTTAAGGAGATTTTTCTCAGTACTCAGCAAAAATATATTCCAGTGAAAAAGAAGGGATGTAAGAAAAGGGATAACCAGCCATGGATAACTAAGGAGATAAAGGAGAGTATCAAATTAAAAACCAATGCATACAGAGTAGCCAAGATTAGTGGGGAATTAGAGGATTGGAAAGGCTTTAAAAAGCAACAAAGAACTACTAAGAAAGCAATAAAGAAAGGAAAGATAGAGTATGAAAGTAAACTAGTATAACGTTAACAAATGCGAGGTTATTCACTTTGGAAGAAATAATAGCAAATTGGATTATCTAAATGGAAAGAAATTACAACATGCTGCTGTGCAGAGGGACCTGGGGGTCCTTGTTCATGAGACGCAAAAACCCAGTCTGCAGGTGCAATAGGTGATCAAGGCGGCAAATGGGATGTTGGCCTGTATCGCAAGGGGTATAGAATATAAAAGCAGAGATGTCTTGCTGCATCTGTACAGGGCATTAGTGAGGCCGCAGCTGGAATACTGTGTGCAGTATTGGTCCCCTTATTTGCGGAAGGATATATTGGCCTTGGAGGGAGTGCAGAGAAGGTTCACCAGGTTGATACCAGAGATGAGGGGTGTTGATTATGAGGAGAGACTGAGCAGATTGGGTTTGTACTCGTTGGAATTTAGAAGGCTGAGGGGGGATCTTATAGAGACCTATAAGATAATGAAGGGGCTGGATAGGGTAGAGGTGGAGAGATTCTTTCCATTTAGAAAGGAAACTAGAACTAGAGGGCACAGCCTCAAAATGAAGGGGGGTCAGTTTAGGACAGAGTTGAGGAGGAACTTCTTCTCTCAGAGGGTGGTGAATCTCTGGAATTCTCTGCCCACTGAAGTGGTGGAGGCTACCTCGTTGAATATGTTTAAATCACGGATAGATGGATTCCTGATTGGTAAGGGAATTAGGGGTTATAGGGATCAGGCGGGTAAGTGGAACTGATCCACTTCAGATCAGCCATGATCTTATTGAATGGCGGGGCAGGCTCGAGGGGCTAGATGGCCTACTCCTGCTCCTATTTCTTCTGTTCTTCTGTTCTTAGCACAAAATATAAAAACTGATAGTAAGAGTTTTTACAAATATATAAAAAGGAAAAGATTGGCTAAAGTAAATGTTGGTCCCTTAGAAGATGAGAAGGGGGATTTAATAATGGGAAACGAGGAAATGGCTGAGGCCTTAAACAAGTTTGTGTCGGTCTTCACAGTGGAGGACACATACCAAAAATAGACGGTCATGGGACTGTGGGGGGTGAGGACCTTAAAACAATCACTTTTACTAAAGAGGTAGTGCTGGGTAGGCTAATGGGACTAAAGGTAGACAAGTCCCCTGGTCTGGATGGAATGCATCCCAGGGTACTAAAAGAAACGGCAGAGGCAATAGCAAATGCATTAGTTGTAATCTATCAAAATTCACTGGACTCTGGGGAGGTGCCAGCTGATTGGAAAACAGCTAACGTAACGCCACTTTAAAAAAGGAGGCAGACAAAAGGCAGGTAATTACAGGCCAGTTAGCTTAACATCCGTAGTTGGGGAAAATGCTGGAATCTATCATAAAGGAAGAGATAGCAGGACACCTGGATAAGAATGGTTCAATCAAGCAGACGCAGCATGGATTCATGAAGGGAAAGTCATGTTTGACTAATTTACTGGAGTTTTTTGAGGAGGTGACGAGTGCGGTTGACAGGGGGGAACCGGTGGATGTATTGTATTTGGATTTCCAGAAGGCTTTCGATAAGGTGCCTCAGAAAAGGTTACTGCAAAAGATAAAGGTGCATGGAGTTGGGGGTAAAGTGTTAGCGTGGATTGAAGATTGGCTATCTAACAGAAAACAGTAGGTATAAATGGGTGCTTTTCTGGTTGGCAATCCGTGACTAGTGGCGTGCCGCAGGGATCGGTGCTGGGGCCTCAATTATTTACCATATACATAGATGATCTGGAGGAGGGGACCGAGTGTAGGGTAACAAAGTTTGCAGATGACACTAAGGTGGGTGGGAAAGCAAATTGAGTGGAAGACACAGTCTGCAGAGAGATTTGGATAGGTTAAGTGAGTGGGCGAGGATCTGGCAGATGGAGTATAATGTTGGTAAGTGTGAGGTTATCCACTTTGGAAGGAATAATAGGAAAAAGGACTATTATTTAAACGGTGAAAAATTACAACATGCTACTGTGCAGAGGGACCTGGGGGTCCTTGTGCATGAATCACAAAAACACAGTTTGCAGGTGCAGCAGGTGGTCAAGAAGGCAAATGGAATGTTGGCCTTTATTGCGAGAGGGATGGAGTATAGAAGCAGGGAGGTCATGCTGCAACTGTACAAGGTGTTGGTGAGGCCGCACCTAGAGTACTGTGTACAGTTTTGGTCCCCTTATTTAAGAAAGGATGTATTGGTTTTGGAAGGGGTACAGAGAAGGTTCACTAGGTTGATTCCGGAGATGAGGGGGTTGGCTTATGAGGAGAGATTGAGTAGACTGGGCCTGTACTCATTGGAGTTTAGAAGGTTGAGGGGTGATCTCATAGAGACATATAAGATAATGAAGGGGTTAGACAGGGTAGAAACATAGAGATTGTTTCCATTACAATGGAAACAAGAACTAGGGGGCATAGCCTCAAAATACAGGGGAGTCAATTTAGAACAGAGTTGAGGAGGAACTTCTTCTCCCAGAGGGTAGTGAATCTTTGGAATTCTCTGCCCAATGAAGCGGTAGAGGCTACCTCATTAAATGTGTTTAAGTCGCAGATAGATAGGTTTTTAGCCAATAAGGGAATTAAGGGTTATGCGGAGTGGGCGGGTAAGTGGAACTGAACCCACTATCAGATCAGCCATGATCTTATTGAATGGCGGAGCAGGCTTGAGGGGCCAGATGGCCTACTCCTGCTTCTATTTCTTCTGTTCTTATGCTATGAGCAACAGTGCCTCCAGTTCCTTCTTCCAAATTGTTAATGTACATTGTGAAAAGTTGTGGTCCCAGCACTGACCCCTGAGGCACACCGCTAGTCACCGGCTGCCATCCTGAAAAAGACCCCTTTATCCCCACACTCTGCCTTCTGCCAGTCAGCCAATCCTCCATCCACGCCAGGATCTTGCCCTTAACACCATGAGCTCTTAACTTATTTAACAGTCTCCTATGCGGCACCTTGTCAAAGGCCTTCTGGAAATCTAAATAAATCACATCCACTGGTTCTACTTTATCTAACTTCCTTGTTGCCTCCTCAAAGAACTCTAACAGATTTGTCAGACATGATCTCCCCTTGACAAAGCCGTGCTGGTTCAGTCCTACTTTATCATGCACTTCCAAGTACTCTGCGATCTCATCTTTAATAATGGACTCTAAAATCGTGCCAATGACCAAAGTCAGGCTAACCGGCCTATAATTTCCCGTCTGCTGCTTCCCTCCCTCCTTAAACAGCAGTGTTACATTAGCTACTTTCCAGTCTTCTAGGACCCTCCTTGCCTCCAGTGATTTCTGAAAGATCACCACCAATGCTTCCACAATTTCCTCAACTATCTCTTTTAGAACCCTGGGGAGTAGTCTATCTGGTCCTTCAGACCTTTCAGTTTCCCCAGAACCTTCTCCTTAGTAATGGCCACTACACTCACCTGTACCCCCTGACTCTCCTGGAGCTCTGGCATCTCAATGGTGTCTTCCACCATGAAGACTGATGCAAAGTAACTATTCATTTCCTCTGCCATTGCTTTGTTTCCTATTATTACTTCTCCAGCCTCATTTTCCAGTGGTCCAATGGTTATTTTTGCCTTTCTCTTACCTTTTATATATCAAAAAAAACTCTTCCTATCTTCTTTTATATTACTAGCTAGCTAACACTCATTTCATCTTCTCCCCCCTTAGTGCTTTTTTAGATGTCCTCTGCTCACTTTTAAAGGCTTCCCAATCCTCTGGTTTCCCACTAATCCTCACCACTTTGTATGCTTTTTCTTTTGCTTTCGTGCTGTCCTTGACTTCCCTCGTCAGCCATGGATGCCTCGTCCTCCCCTTAGCATGTTTCCTCCTCCTTGGGATGAATTTCTGTTGTGCCTCCCGAATAAATTTCAAAACCCCTGGCCATGCTCTTCCCTGCTAGACTCCGTTCCCAATCAACTCTGGCCAGCTCCTCCCTCATGTCTTTATAGTTACCTTTATTTAATTGTAATACCGTTACATCTGGTTCCAGCTTCTCTCTCTCAAACTGCAGGATAAATTATATCATATTGCGGTCACTGCTCCCTAGGATTCCTTCACCTTAAGTTCCCTCATCAAGTCTGCCTCATTACACATCAAGAAGTTTAACAACACCAGGTTAAAATCCAACAGGTGTATTTGGTAGCAAATGCCACAAGCTTTCAGAGCCTTAAGCTCCTTCTTCAGGTGAGTGGGAATTCTGTTCATAAACAGGGCATATAAAGACACAAACTCAATTTACAGAATAATGGTTGGAATGCAAATCCTTACAGCTAATCAAGTCTTAAAGGTACAAACAATGCGAGTGGAGAGAGCATTAAAGAGAAAGCATTAAACAGGTTAAAGAGATGTGTATTGTCTCCAGACAGGACAGCCAGTGAGATTCTGCAAGTTCAGGCAAGCTGTGGAGGTTACAGATAGTGTGACATGAACCCAATATCCCGGTTGAGGCCGTCCTCATGTGTGCGGAACTTGGCTATCAGTTTCTGCTCAGCGACTCTGCGCCTGAAAAATCACAATTACCAGGGAAGTGGTGCTCAACAAACTGTTGGAGCTGCAAGTTGATGAGTCCTTGGGTCCTGCTGCGCTTCATTCTCGGGTTTTAACAGAAGTGGCGACTCAGATAGTTGATGTGTTGTTTAATTTCCTAAAATTCCCCATCGGGAATTGGATAAAAGCTGTATTTAGATTTCCAGAAGGCATTTGGTAAGGTGCCACATCAAAGGGTATTGCAGCAAATAAAAGTTCATGCTGCAGGGATGACACATTGGGGTGGATAGAAGATTGGCTAGCTAGCAGGAAACAGTGGCATAAATGGGTCATTTTCCAGTTTGAGAGAGACCTGGGCCAAGCTTTCCAGAGTCTGCACCCTCCCTGGATTCACTTCCTTTCCCTTCAGTTGCTGCAAGTCCCCAATTTCCCCCAGAAAGAAAGTGTTTTACTCAGATGTTGGCGACAGGAGTGAGTTTCAGTCTGTCGGAAGCTCGATCTTCATTCACACAAAACCCGCATTCTGATTGGCTGGAGGACCAGAGTCCTTCCGGTCCTCCATTGGCCGGAGCGGGTGAGAGGCTGAGTCAGATGTGCGCATTGGCAGAATTTGGGGAATGCACAAGTGCGTGTTCTGCGGAATGCGCATGTGCGGAGTTTAGGGGAATGCGCATGTGTCTTTTTGAGGAAAATGCGCATGTGCGGGTGCTGGGCGGGGACCGGGACAAAGCCGGCGCATGACCATTATCCGTCCGGGTCTTCCAGCCTTTCCCATTGGACAACAGCTCCAGCGCGGCTGGAGGGAAAAGTCTCTCCTACCACCACGTGGGACTCCGCCCCTCATTGTCCGTTTGCGGGGACTGACCAATGGGAAGTCTGGAGGACCGGAAGGACTTTGCTGCTCCTGCCAATCAAAGATCTCCATTGTCTGAATGCGGAAGTTGGATGATGAGCTTGTTCACCTGCTCATTACTGTCCAGCAAAGCTGCTGCTTTTGTCTAAATGAAGATTGAACTTCAGACAGGCTCAAACTCCCTCCTCTCTCCAACGTCTGTGAGTCCTAAAAAGAGGCCAACATCTGTGAGTAAAACAATTTCTTTTCTCATTCTGGGCTTCAATTTTTAACTTCCAGGTCACCACTCGCTGTCGAATTAAAAATTCTCCTCACATTCTTCATGTATGCGTAACCCTATATATGGGCCCCACACTTTAGGAAAGATGTGAAGATCTTAGAGAGGGTGCAGAAGAGATTTACGATAATGGCTCCAGGGATGAGGGATTTAAGTGAGTTGGAGAGACCCTAATACAGTGTATTATACACATCATTAGTCTGCTCATTTATGTCCAGATGTAAAACTTCAACATTTAACTTTAACTGTCAGGTTGAAGATGTTCAGGTTTCTGTGTCCAGGACAGGAAGCAGTGAGCATGGATCTGTCAATCAGACTCAATCAGCACCTTCAGGAGAATTGGGAGGGTGAATATTAGATACAGCGGAGTGAGAATAGAGGGAGAGTGTGTGGGATGGAGATTTACAGCTTTTGGGGAATGAGAGAGAAAAGAATGTTCCATACAAACTGGAATTGTCTGTTCTGAATTTCTGTCCTGTATTGATGATGATGACTTTTTACAGGACACCAGAAGGTGAGGCTTTACAGACAGGAAATCTTAACCCAAGCTTCACATTAATAGCTGACAGAGTCACTCAATTCATCTGAAGCTGAATATCATCGGCCATTGAATCTAGGAGAAATGTTTTTCTGTTCTGTCTGTATCTGAATGCTTTAAACATCACTGTGACTGGAAAAGCACCAAGCGCCCCACACACCTGCGTGAGAGTGTTCCAGTATACTGACCGTGGAAGGAGTTCACTTGATGAAGGAGCAGGGCTCCGAAAGCTCGCCAAATAAACCTGTTGGACTTTAAGCTAGTGTTGTGAGACCTCTTGCTGTCCCTCCCCCAGTCCAACGCCGGCATCTCCACATCATGTGGAAAGAACTTTAACCAGTTACACAGCCTGAAAAAAGCATTGCAGCATTCACTGTGGGGAGAGACTGTACAAGTGTTCTGTGTGAGATTTAACTCTCTAACCTGGTGAGGAACAAGAACACCTGCACCATGGAGAAACCATGGAAATGTGGGGACTGTGGGAAGGGATTCAGGGTCCCATCTCAGTTGGAAATTCATCGACGCATTCACACTGGAGAGAGGCCATTCACCTGCTCTGTGTGTGGGAAGGGATTCACTCATTCATCCAGCCTGCTGAGTCACAATCTCACTCACACCCAGGAGAGACCATTTAAATGCTCCTACTGTGGGAGTGGTTTCAAAAGCTCTCAGGAACTGATGATCCACCAGCGCATTCACACTGAGGAGAGACCGTTCAGCTGCTCTCACTGCACAAAGAGGTTTCGAATGTCATCCAACCTGCGGAAACACCAGCGAATTCACACTGGAGAGAGGCCATTCACCTGCTCTGTGTGTGGAAAGGGATTCACTCGAATAGACAGCCTCCAGATACACCAGCGAGTTCACACTGGGGAGAGGCCATTCACCTGTTCTGACTGTGGGAAGAGATTCACTCAGTTATCCAGCCTGCAGTCACACCAGCGAGTTCACACTGGGGAGAGGCCATTTACTTGCTCTCACTGTGGGAAGGGATTCACTCGGTTATCTAATCTGCTGAGACATCAGCCAGTTCACACTGGTGAGAGGCCGTTCACCTGCTCTGTGTGTGAGAAGGGATTCACTCAGTTATCCAGTCTGCAGATACACCAGCGAGTTCACACTGGGGAGAGACCTTTCATCTGCTCTGATTGTGGGAAGGAATTTATTCAGTTATCCAACTTGCTGACACATCAGCGAATTCACAAGTGATGACAGGGGTTGAATTCTGTTGTTATTGCTGCTGCTAATCCCATTCAGGACTGAACCATGTTGATTCTGACAGTGAATATAAGAATTCAGAGCAGGAGTAGGCATTTTAGCCCCTCATCCCTGCTCTACCATTCCATACAATCATGGCTGATCTCATCTCTGCCCATCTCCACTTTGCCCATTTTCCATAACCCTTCAACGCATTTCTAATCTAAAAAGCTTTCTATCTCCTCCAAATTTATTCAATGTCCCGGCATCCACCGCACTCTGGGGTAGTGAATTTCAGACTCGCCACCCTTTGAGAGAAGTAGTTTCTCCTCATCTGTTTTAAATTTGCTATCCCTTATCCTAAAATGCTCTTGTTCCAGATTTCCCCACAAGAGGAAGCAGCCGCTTTACATCGGCTTTGTCAATTTTTTTTACCATCTTATATACCTCACTTATAAGGGGTGGCTCGGAGGCACAAAGGATAGCATTGCTGCCTAACAGCGTCAGGGAACCGGATTCAATTCTGGCCTTGGATGACTGCATGTGTGTGTGGAGTTTGCAAGTTCTCCCTGTGTCTGCGTGGGTTTCTTCCGGGTGCTCCGGTTTCCTCCCACAGTTCAAAGATGTGTAGTTAGGTGGATTAGCCATGCTAAATTGCCCCTTAGTGTCCTAAGATGTGTAGGTTGGGGGATTAGCGGGGTAAATACATGAGATTACTGAGATAAGCCCTGGGTAAGATGCTGTGCTGGATGTTGGTGATCAAGAGTAATAATAAGACGAGATGTGAAGGAGTAAAATCTCACTCTTTAAAAATCCAGTTGGAATGACATTTGATCCACATAGGAATCAATTAATGGATTTACTAACATAGCAACAGATCAAATTCCATCCTTTACAAATGATAGGGGGATTGGGAAATAGTTTGAGTTACAATGATGTTTGTGGAGTCAGTCTAGTACCCACACTTGCAGGAGAAAACACAATGAGAGATATTTGACACACAGCAGTAGAGTTATTATGTGGGGCATCAAATACCCAGGAAATCTCAGCCTCAAGATGGAGAAACCAACGTTAAATGATTAATTCTTAAAATGTTGATGCTCCAGAGAAGACACTTTAGTTCACACTGTCTCTGATTTTGTAAGTTTTTAGAATGAAGTTTGAGTTGGGTTTTGTAACTCTTCACTTTTAAATATTCAATGTTAGTTTAAATGTACTGTGTTTTATCAAGCAGACCCATCACGTTCAAGCACTAAGATGTATTTTAACTCATTCCAAATAACCAGTGAGGAGTAATTGTAACCTTCAAATGACCTGCCCAAAACATAAACACCATATTTCCCCATCCTGAACACATGGGCAAGGCAGATATCAAAGCGTTCTTTAATCTTAGCAAGAAGTAACAGACACAAACTTTAATGAGAGGGAGGATCCCACAAGTAATTGGCACCTCAGAAGGCCAGTCACTAGGACTATGGCATCCCTGAGTTTATTTGATTTAGTTACCTGGTTTTGCATAAAATCAGGGACCATGGGAAATGATATCAATAAATGATTAGCACTCTCGAGAAATAAATTAGAAATCGATCATGTCCAAAGACCGGGCGGCTGAACAAAAGGGGGGCTAATGGTAAACTAATGGTGTCGGTTAATGGGACTAGGGCTAGTCCATTACCCAAAGGGGGGGATTGTTGAGGTGAGCCTGAGGCAAAGGCACCTGCAATACATATAATTAGATATATTTAGATTCCATTTCATACTAGCAATATACAATACGAATCAAAGTGGAATGTAACAGTTCGAGAAGCATCATATGTCTAGCTGACTTGACCGCATTCCAGGAGGTATTCAGTAATTAGTTCAGTAATACAGACACAACAGGGCCTCCCACTTTAGCCACCCCCAGGCAGCTGCCTTTGAGTAATTGTTAACAGTTACTACAGTAAGAGTTTTAACAACACCAGGTTAAATCCAGGTTAAATTTAACCTGGTGTTGTTAAAACTCTTACTGTGTTCACCCCAGTCCAACGCCGGCATCTCCACATCAACAGTTACTAGGCAGAGACAAAGGAGTCTATGTCTATGTACAGTGAAGGCCCAAGGATAGTTGATGAGGGGTCTGAGAAACATGAGAGAGGACTCCTATCTGTTCATGAACTGATCACACATCCTTATGATGTCCAGTTATTAATTTTATTGAACTTGTATGTAATGAACTCTAAAATCGGCCCTGCAGGTGGAGGAGGTGGTTAAGAAGGCGTATGGTGTGCTGGCCTTTATCAATCAAGGGATTGAGTTTAGGAGTCCGGGGATAATGATGCAGCTATGTAAGACCCTCGTCAGACCCCACTTGGAGTACTGTGCTCAGTTCTGGTCGCCTCATTACAGGAAGGATGTGGAAAAGATTGAAAGGGTGCAGAGGAGATTTACAAGGGTGTTGCATGGATTGAGTGGCATGCCTTATGAGGATAGGCTGAGGGAGCTCGGTCTTTTCTCCTTGGAGAGACGTAGGATGAGAGGAGACCTAATAGAGGTGTATAAGATGTTGAGAGGCATAGATCGGTGGCCTCTCAGAGGCTTTTTCCCAGGGTGGAAATGGCTGCTACGAGAGGACACAGGTTTAACGTGATGGTGGGTAGGTACAGGGGAAATGTTAGGGGGAAGTTTTTCGCTCACACGGTATTGGTGAAAGGAATCGGCTGCCGTCAGTGGTGGTGGAGGCAAACTCAATAGGGTCTTTTAAGAGACTCCTGGATGAGTACATGGGACTTAATAGGATGGAAGGTTATAGGTAGGCCTAAAAGGTAGGGATACGTTCGGCACAACTTGTGGGGCCGAAGGACCTGTTTTGTGCTGTAGTTTTTCTATGTTCTGTGTTCTATGAATGTAATCTGTAACCATTCTGATTGGATTGTGTCCAGCCGGGATGGGCTGAGTAACTGGATAAGAATTGGTGATTTTCTTTGTTGGGTGGAGTTGCACATGGTCAGCCCCTGTGGCTTCTCCCCGCTAGCGTAACTCAATAAACTGTTTGTCAATTGAATCAGGCTCGAGTGTGGAATGATTCTTCTGAGTTCATTCTCCCTAACAACCATAAAATCATGTGATCAGCTCTTAAAGCAACCATGCACTCCTTTTAAAGGTATAACAGATCCTAAATTACTTATACCACCTTCTCTCATTATCTTAGACAGGGGCGGCACGGTGGCACAGTGATTAGCACAGCTGCCTCACAGCACCAAGGACCCGGATTCAATTCCAGCCTCGGGTGACTGTGAGGAGTTGACCTTGTTCTCCCTGTGTCTGCGTGGCTTTCCTCCGGGTGCTCTGCACACACTCCAAAGATGTGCGGGTTAGGTTGATTGGCCATGTTAAATTGCCCCTTAGTGTTAGGAGGATTAGCAGGGTAAATGTGTGGATTACGGGGGCAGCACGGTAGCACAGTGGTTAGCACTGCTGCTTCACAGCTCCAGGGACCTGGGTTCGATTCCCGGCTCGGGTCACTGTCTGTGCGGAGTTTGCACATTCTCCCCGTGTCTGCGTGGGTTTCCTCCGGGTGCTCCGGTTTCCTCCCACAGTCCAAAGATGTGCGGGTTAGGTTGATTGGCAATGCTAAATTGCCCCTTAGTGTCCTGGGATGCGCAGATTAGCAGGTAAATATGAGGGTTGGAGGGATTAGCAGGTAACATATGTAGGGATATGGGGATAGGGCTTGGGTGGGATTGTTATCGGTGCTGACTCGATGGGCCGAATGGCCTCTTTCTGTACTGTAGGTGTTCTATGGTATTCTATGGATAGTTGATGGTGCAGGCTCGATGGGCCAAATCACCACCTCTTACACTGTAGTGATTCTATGAATGAAATAAAAATGTTTCATACTATCCCTTTATCTGATTCTACACAATCCCTTATTCATACAGTTTCAAATGTTGAGGCTCATCAGAGTTTGAAGGTCTCTCTTGCCGGTATATTTATCTTTATTGCACATTTTTTACACACGCACAGCAATTAAACTTTTACACAGCAATTAAACTTTTACATTTAAACAGCAAATAAAAACTCAGCCTTTTAGAAAACTATTGATTAATTAATTATAACTCGATTAATACTCTCAACCTATTGAATCTCCTGTTACTGATTGGTATCTAATGAACACTAATCTTTAGTACATTTAGTTAACACAAGATACACTGGTTCAAAAAGAGACTGTGGAGGACAATATCTTTCTAAGAGTGAACAATCAGCCTTATTCTTGAACCAGATTTGACAGAACATGTCCTCCATCTGATCAAAATGAAAGAAGAAATTCTGAGTTTAAACAATTTCTGCTAGCTATGCAGCTTCCACAAGCATTTTGATGAATACAGTATTAATTTTAAAATTTTAAAATTAAGCTCTAGTCAGATGTTAGAGTTTAACTAGACTTCCTTGACTTTGATGCTTATGATGTACAAAGAGCCAGCATAGGCACAATGGGTCAAATGGCCTCCTTCTGTGCTCTCTGCTCCTCGTTTGCATTGGAAGAAAGTGGTAGATATTTGGAACTCACTTCCTGCAGGGAGGGCGAAGCAGAGCTGATTGAATGTTTCCATAAGGAAATTGGATGGGTACTTGAGGGAAATAAACCTGCAGGGATAGAATGGGGCAATGGTTTGATCTACAGAGAACTTGCATCGACTCAATGAGCTGAATGGACCCATTCCCAACCCTAATTCCTGTCTGATCTAAAGAGAGAAATTTCAGCTGCTCCAATCTTTCCAACTCACTGAAGTCCCTCATTCCTGGAGCCATTCTTGTAAATCTCCTCTGCACCCTCTCTAAGAACTTCACATCTTTCCTAAAGTGTGAGGCCCATATATCGGGTTCCATTCGAGAGGGATAGAATTGAAAAGCAGGGAAGTTCTGTTCAACTTGTTTAGGTACCAGAACTGGTTTAGAACCAGGGTTAGACTACACTGGGAGCACTGTCAACATTTGTGATCTCCATTTAGAAAAAGGAAATAGAGGCACTGGAGAAGGGGCAACAAAGATTCACGAGAATAATCCCAGAACTGAGAGCATTTAACCCTCAGGAAAGACTGGGGCAGCTTTTCTCTTTTCTCGAGAAGACTGAAGGGTGACCTGATTAAAGTCTCTAAGCTTATGAAGAGGTTCAATAATCCAATAGGGATTTGAGGAGAAACCTCTTTACCCAGCGAGTGGTGAGAATGTGGAACTCACTACCACAGCGAGTGGTTGAGGTGAATAGCATGAATACATTGGAGGGGAAGCTGATACATACATGAGGGAGAAAGGAATAGATGGATATGCTGATGGGGGAGATGAAGAATCATAGAAACCCTACAGTACAGAAAGAGGCCATTGGGCCCATCAAGTCTGCACCGATCACAATCCCACCCAGGCCCCATCCCCACATATTTACCCGCTAATCCCTCTAATCTACGCAGCTCAGGACACTAAGGGGCAATTTTACCATGGCCAATCAGCCTAACCCGCACATCTTTGGACTGTGGGAGGAAACCGGAGCACCTGGAGAAAACCCACGCAGACACGAGGAGAACGTGCAAACTCCACACAGACAGTGATCCAAGCCGGGAATCGAACCCAGGTCCCTGGCACTGTGAAGCAGCAGTGCTAACCACTGTGCTACCGTGCCGCCCGAAGAGGGGTGGGTGGAGGCTCGAAGAGGGGTTGGTGGAGGCTGATGTGGAGCATAAATACTGACATAGACCAATTGAGCCGACTGGCCCGGCCCTGTGCTGTAGCCTCAATGGAACAGAGACAAATGTATTTATTTTAGATCTACCTGTAGTAGTCGGAAAAACACTGTTTACTATCCAGGATAAAATAAATGTCCTTCATCAGCTTTTGTGGATTATTTCAGTGGAAATGTGCTCTCCCAGGCTCAAAGAGCATCAGTCCGCTGGAAGCAAAGTTGTGCGAACGGCCAGTCCAGCAGAAAGAAACCCTCCGACCCTCCCATTTCGCCCACTGTCAGAATGAACATGGCTCCGTCTGGATGTGATTAACAGCAGCAATAACAGCAGAATCCAACCCCTCTCATCTCTTGTGAACTCGCTGGTGTCTCAGCAGGAGGAATGAATTTGTGAATTCCTTCCCACACTGAGAGCAGCTGAACCTCAGTGTCAATGCACTGGTGGATCATCAGTTCCCGAGAGCTTTTGAAGCCACTCTCACAGTCAGAGCAATTAAAGGGTCTCTCCTGGTTCTGAGTGACATTGTGCCTCAGGAGGTGGGGTATTGAGTGAATCCTTTTGCACACACTGAGCAGGTGAATGGTCTGTCCCAGTGTGAACTCTCTGCTGTCTCCTCAGTGTGCTCCCTTCCAATCCTCTTTGTGCAGTGAGAGCAGCTGAATGGTCTCTCCCTGGTGTGAATGCACTGGTGGGACACCAGATGCTCAGCAATTTTGAAGCCACTCCCACGATCAGAGCATTTGTAGGGTCTCTCCTGGGAGTGAGTGACTTTGGGTCTCTGCAGGCTGGAAAACCAAGTGAATCCATTCCCCCACTCGGAGCAGGTGAACGGTCTCTCCCCAGTGTGAACTCGCTGGTGTCTCTGCAGATTAGGAACTGAGTGAATAATTTCTCTCACACAGAGCAGGTGAATGGCCGCTTCCCAGTGTGAACTCGCTGGTATACCTGCAGGTTGGATGACCTCCTAAATCTCTTAGTGCAGTGAGAGGAGCTGAATGGTCACTCCTCAGTGTGAATGCGCTGGTGGAAATCAATTCTCGAGAGCATTTGAAGCCACTCCCAGTCAGAGCATTTAAAGGGTCTCTCCTGGGTGTGGGTGAGATTATGACTCGGCAGGTAGGGTGACCGAATGAATCGCTTCCCACACACAGAGCAGATGAATGGCCTCTCCCCAGTGTGACTGCGTCAATGAATTTCCAAATCTGAAGGGAAGCGGAATCCTTTCCTACAGTCCCCACATTGCCACGGTTTCTCCATGGTGCAAATGTCCTTGTTCCTCACCAGGTTTGATGATCGTCCACACACACAACATGCGTACAAACTCTCCCCGCTGTGAATGCTGTAATGTTTTTTCAGGCTGTGTAACTGGTTAGGCTCTTTCCACTCAGTGTGCTGGAACACTTTCTCTTGAGAGTGTGTGTGTCTCGCTGCTTTTCCAGTCAAATTGATGTTTGATATCTCCTGAAGTAGAAAAGAGAAACAGTTCTCTTCTAGATTCAAAGGTCGATGATATTCAGGTCACAATGAATTGAGTGACTGTCAGTTCTTGACGTGCCATTTGGCTTGAGATTTCTGTCTGTAAATCCTCAACTTTTAATATCTTGTAAAAAAAATTTACAACAGACATCAGTGTCAGTGCAGGTTAGAAATTCAGAACAGGCAATTCTAGTTTCTCTGGAACATTCTTTCCTCTCTCATTCCCCAAAAGCTGTGAATCTCCATCCCACAAACTCTCCCTCTATTCTCACTCTGCTGTGTCTAATATTCACCCTCCCAATTCTCCTGAAGGTGCTGATTAAGGCTGATTGACAGATCCATGCTCACTGCTTCCTGTCGTGGACACAGAGCTGAAAATCTCCATGCAGGCTGCCACACAGACATATGACTGGACTAAAAATGTGTGCAATATAGAGACTGGCTTCACTTCCTTTCCTTTTAGTTGCTGCAAGCCCCCAATTTCCTCCAGAATGGGAAAAGAAATGGAAAGGGGGAAAAATTGATTTCCTCCCAGATGTTGCACAGAGGAGGAAGTTTTAGTCTGAAGCTGATTGGACAACTTCCATATCGTGATGTCACAATGGAGCCCTGCCTGAATCAACCAATAGAAATTACACTGCTCCGCGGTGACGTCTCCAGGTTCCAGTGTGCAGGCCCAGCGCGCGGACACGGGAGTCCCGCCCCCACCCCGTATTCCACCTCCCCCTCCCCCTTCCCCTTATTCCCCCTCCCCCTTCCCCTTATTCCCCCTCCCCCTTCCCCTTATTCCCCCTCCCCCTTATTCCCCCTCCCCCTCCCCTTCCCCCTTATTCCCCCTCCCCCTTCCCCCTTATTCCCCCTCCCCCTTATTCCCCCTCCCCCTTATTCCCCACCTCCCCCCTCCTGCACTTTCTCGAGCCAAGGTTTCCAGGTAACCGGCTGACGGCTCCGGCCAGACCGAGAAGCCTCTCGGTGATCTCCCCCTCCCCCCGGCCAGGGACTGCGCATGTCTAAGAGAGTGGGGAAGTTGCGCAAATGGGGGAAAAGATCCCACCCCCTGACCGTCATGCTGAGGTGTTGGCCACTGGGAAGAATTGAAGGACCGGAAGGACTCTGGTCCTCCAGCCAATCAGAGTGCGGGCTTTGTGTGAATGAAGATTGAGCTTCAGACAGACTCAAACTCCCTCCTGTCTCCAACATCTGTGAGGTTGTTTCTGTAGTGTAGTGGTTATCACGTTCGCCTGACACGCGAAAGGTCCCCGGGTATAAGATTTTGATGGGTATAGATAGAGTGAATGCAAGCAGGCTTTTTCCGCTGGGGCTAGGGGAGAAAAAACCCAGAGGGCATGGGTTAAGGGTGAAAGGAGAAAAGTTTAAAGGGAATATTGGGGGGGGGGGGGCTTCTTCACGCAGAGAGTGGTGGGAGTGTGGAATGAGGTGCCAGATAAAGTGGCAAGAAAAACTTGGACAGGTTCATGGATGAGAGGGGTGTGGAGGGATATGGTCCAAGTGCAGGTCAGTGGGACTAGGCATAAAATGGTTCGGCACAGACAAGAAGGGCCAAAAGGCCTGTTTCTGAGCTGTAATTTTCTATGGTTTTCTATGGTTCTGTGGGGCAGAACCAGGCAGAAACATTAATTTGTTCATTATTTCTGTTTCTAACTCGTTTGCTCACGGGAGACGCCCGTTTTTGTTTCTGTTATTCGCTTCCTGCAGGAAGGAAGGGGGGAGGGAGGTGAGCTATCGCCTGCCTGCCACCCGGCCTGCCTGCTGTCCGGCCTGCCTGCCTGCCGCCCGGCCTGCCTGCCGCCCGGCCTGCCTGCCGCCCGGCCTGCCTGCCGCCCGGCCTGCCTGCCGCCCGGCCTGCCTGCCGCCCGGCCTGCCTGCCGCCCGGCCTGCCTGCCGCCCGGCCTGCCTGCCGCCCGGCCTGCCTGCCGCCCGGCCTGCCTGCCGCCCGGCCTGCCTGCCGCCCGGCCTGCCTGCCGCCCGGCCTGCCTGCCGCCCGGCCTGCCTGCCGCCCGGCCTGCCTGCCGCCCGGCCTGCCTGCCGCCCGGCCTGCCTGCCGCCCGGCCTGCCTGCCGCCCGGCCTGCCTGCCGCCCGGCCTGCCTGCCGCCCGGCCTGCCTGCCGCCCGGCCTGCCTGCCGCCCGGCCTGCCTGCCGCCCGGCCTGCCTGCCGCCCGGCCTGCCTGCCGCCCGGCCTGCCTGCCGCCCGGCCTGCCTGCCGCCCGGCCTGCCTGCCGCCCGGCCTGCCTGCCGCCCGGCCTGCCTGCCGCCCGGCCTGCCTGCCGCCCGGCCTGCCTGCCGCCCGGCCTGCCTGCCGCCCGGCCTGCCTGCCGCCCGGCCTGCCTGCCGCCCGGCCTGCCTGCCGCCCGGCCTGCCTGCCGCCCGGCCTGCCTGCCGCCCGGCCTGCCTGCCGCCCGGCCTGCCTGCCGCCCGGCCTGCCTGCCGCCCGGCCTGCCTGCCGCCCGGCCTGCCTGCCGCCCGGCCTGCCTGCCGCCCGGCCTGCCTGCCGCCCGGCCTGCCTGCCGCCCGGCCTGCCTGCCGCCCGGCCTGCCTGCCGCCCGGCCTGCCTGCCGCCCGGCCTGCCTGCCGCCCGGCCTGCCTGCCGCCCGGCCTGCCTGCCGCCCGGCCTGCCTGCCGCCCGGCCTGCCTGCCGCCCGGCCTGCCTGCCGCCCGGCCTGCCTGCCGCCCGGCCTGCCTGCCGCCCGGCCTGCCTGCCGCCCGGCCTGCCTGCCGCCCGGCCTGCCTGCCGCCCGGCCTGCCTGCCGCCCGGCCTGCCTGCCGCCCGGCCTGCCTGCCGCCCGGCCTGCCTGCCTGCCGTCCGGCCTGCCTGCCTGCCGTCCGGCCTGCCTGCCTGCCGCCCGGCCTGCCTGCCTGCCGCCCGGCCTGCCTGCCTGCCTGCCATCCGGCCTGCCTGCCTGCCTGCCATCCGGCCTGCCTGCCTGCCGTCTGGCCTGCCTGCCGTCCGTCCGTCCACTGGAAGATGCTCTCTCCCGAGAGGGAGAGAGGACACGGAGTGACTTTCTTTCTTTATTTTTTTTCCATCTATGGGAGGGAGAACTGCATGGCCTATTCGTATCAACATCGAGGGACTGAGTGGTTGGGCTGGTGCCCTCGTCATCAGAAGGTCGGTGCCTGAAAGGGAGGGGGGGGAGGAGTAAATTCAGACTGTTTTTTCCATCTGCAGTGAGGGGGGTGAACTCACCCCCGACTTAAACTGTTTGCGCCCGAAAGGGCTGGAGGAGTAAAGTCCCCCACCTACTGCTGCTGCCCCCAACACCGGCACCCCCTCCCCCCGCTTCCTCCTGACTGGGGCACCGGCCCTCCTCCGTGCCTTGTCCCTCGTCCTCCCTCCTGCTCCTCCTCCCTCCTCTCTCCCTCTCTAGCTCCGGGGAGAGAGCGCCTGGACCCCCACCCACCTACCCTACCCTCCCTTATTTTTCCTGTCTGACCCCGCCCTGAGGGGCCATTACCTATGCCTCCCTACGACCCAAACCCCCCCCATCGCTACCCGCGAACACACATATACGCCCTACTGTACATCTGGGCAGTCTCGGGGTGGGTGTAGCACTCCCGTGATCACCATGGTGACCTTGCCAGCGTCGCCGGTGGCAGGGCCTTCTCGGCCCACCTATGCGGGTGTGGTGGCGGCCAGAGCCCCCGCCGCTCCCAAGGCCCTGCTACCTTTCTCTTTGATCACGCGTCAGCTCGGGGTTAAGTGCTGCACCCACCCCGACATGTCCATCGAGGCCTGCGTGAAGGCAATGGCTGGGGTTGTCGGCCCCTCAGCCATTGTCGCAGCCTCCAAGATGTACGGCCAGGCCGTATTCTTTTTGAAGGCCGAGCGGGCGGTCCACCTCGCCCTGGA
This sequence comes from Mustelus asterias, assembly GCF_964213995.1. Classification (NCBI taxonomy): domain Eukaryota; kingdom Metazoa; phylum Chordata; class Chondrichthyes; order Carcharhiniformes; family Triakidae; genus Mustelus; species Mustelus asterias. The sequence continues at coordinate 54,625,703 of NC_135812.1, read as the reverse complement.
GAGGGGGCTCACGGTGGGCGGGACGTTCCTGGCGGTGGACCCTTTGGAGGCCACCGCCCATAAGATTCTGCTACTGCACACAGTGCTCCAGCTGTGGCCTAACCAAGGTTCTATACAATGAGTGTATTCTGGCTGGTCTCATGACTTTGCTTCCAGTGGGCTGATGCTCTTTGAGCCTGGGAGAGCACATTTCCACTGAAATGATCCACAAAAGCTGATGAAGGACATTTATTTTATCCTGGATAGTAAATAGCATTTTTCCTACAACTACAGGTAGATCTCAAAAACAAAGAGCTTGAGAATGAGTGAGCCTGAGAGTGGAGCTGGGAATATGAACGAGACTGAGTGAGATTATAAGGGCACCATTGGTGAGGATTCACTAAGAAGCATCTGGGGAAACTGGGTTTGACTCACCATAACCATGGGGGAACGGAATTGTTGAAGATCACGTGCTCAACTGGAGGAAGAGCAGTCAACAAACGTCAGCTCAGAAAGTGATGTGGGACCAACCAAAGCAGCTGATTGGTGAATAAGTCCTGTGAGCATTTTCAATCCACTGAAATAATTCATTGCTTAATACTGAGGTAGGGACTTAAAAACAGAGTATAGAATATTACTGTACAATTATAATAGAAATGTTTGGTTAAAAATAATGTCCAAATTGACATAAATAAGGCCCCGAGCTAACAGCTTTTTAAAGGGAATAACGACCTTAATTGAGAGGGATGTCATGGCAGGAGATCTCAGACTTGTGATATGCTCCTCCTGCACAATGTGGGAAATGACCACATGTGCGGAAGATGTGTCCAATTGCAGCTTCTAGCTAACCGGATTTCGGAGGTCGAGCTGCGGGTGGAATCACTGTGGAGTATGCGCAATGCTGAGCAAGTCGTGGATAGCACATTTAGCGAGGTGGTCACACAGCAGGTGAGGATTGCACAGGCAGAAAAGGAATGGGTGACCATCAGAAACAGGAAATGATGCCGGCGGGCAGTGCAGAAGTCCCCTGTGGTCATCCCCATCTTAAAAAGATATGCCGCTTTGGACACTGTGGCGGGGGTAGCCTCTCGGGAGAACAGCAACAGCCAAATTTACAGCACAGTGAGTGGCTCCACTGCTCAGAGGGGCAGGAGGAAAACAAATGGCAAGGCTTTAGTATGGGAGATTCAATAGTTAGGAGTGCAGGCAGACATTTCTGCGGCCGCAAATGTGAATGAAGAATGGTATGTTGCCTCCCTGGTGCCAGGGGCGGGATGTCATGGGGAGGCTGCATGATACACAACAATGACGCAGCTAAACTAAGGGATGAGGACCTGCCAGCTGAGCACAGGAAGTTCGGAGATAAATTAAAATGCAGGACCTCAAATATGCTATCTCAGGGATTACTCCCAGTTCCACTCATTAACGAGAGCAGGAATAAGAGGATAGGACAAATGCACACGTGGCTGGAAAGATAGTGAGCTAGCTGGGAGGGATTCAGATTCTTGAGGCACTGGGGCCGGTTCTGGGGAAGGATGAACCCGTACAAACCAGACAGGCTGCACCCAGGCAGAGCTGGGACCAATGTCCTTGTGTGGGGGAGGGCTTTTGGTAGTTCTGTTGGGAAGTATTTAAACAAGTGTGGCAGGGGGATGGGATCCCAGGAGTCAGATTAGATAGATCAAATTCAGATCAGGAAAACGGCGGTAGAACATTAGCTGGTGATATTGAAGATGTGGAATTACAGAATTACAGAAGCAAAGTTTAAAAAGTGTCCAGCAAGGGAAATTGACAGGGTTAAACTGTTTATACTTAAGTGCAAGGAGTATTACAAACAAGGTTGATGAGTTAAGGCAGAGGTAGCCACATAGCAGCAGGATGTCATTGCGACAACGCAACTGCAAACAAGGCTCAGTGAACACAGAAGGAGGCACTGCATGGGCGGCACGGTAGCACAGTGGTTAGCACTGCTGCTTCACAGCTCCAGGGTCCCGGGTTCGATTCCCGGCTCGGGTCACTGTCTGTGTGGAGTTTGCACATTCTCCTCGTGTCTGCGTAGGTTTCCTCCAGGTGCTCCGGTTTCCTCCCACAGTCCAAAGATGTGCGGGTTAGGTTGATTGGCCAGGTTAAAAATTGTCCCTTAGAGTCCTGGGATGCGTAGATTAGAGGGATTAGCGGGTAAAATATGTGGGGGTAGTGCCTGGGTGGGATTGTGGTCGGTGCAGACTCGATGGGCCGAATGGCCTCCTTCTGCACTGTAGGGTTTCTATGTTTCTATGTTTCTATGAGGCCATGCCACCCATTGTGTCCATGCTGGCCCTTTGAGCACTCAGAGCAGGTGAACTCTCAAGAATTTACCCTTTGGAAAGATACTATTGAATCTGCTTTCAGGCAGATCAGAACAACTCACTGTGTCAAAAAATAAACTAAGTTCTCATCCCCGCCTCTGGCTCCTTTCCCTTAGAGGGATTCACTTTCTGTTAAAGAGCTGCCACCCCCCCTCACCCACTTTCCCTAAAGTGCATCAATCTCATCAGGAAAAGTCCAGAAAAATCAAATATTTTTACTGAAAGAAGTTTATTAATGAAATAGAACATGGTTAAAACAAACAGAAAATGACTTGAGGATCAAAGACAATCAGAGTAAAAGGATGTCCACAATGTTCTGGACACATGGTTTCTCTTTAATTCATCTGTCGCCTGTTCCCTGCCTTTTTTATTTATTTGTGGGACATAGGCGTCGCTGGCTGGCCAGCATTTATTGCCCATCCCTAGTTGCCCTTGAGAAGGTGAGTGGTGAGCTGCCTTCTTGAATCGCTGCAGTCCATGTTCTGTTGGTTGACTCACAATGCTGTCAGGGAAGGAATTCCAGGATTTTGACCCAGCAACTGCGAAGGAACAGCGATATGTTTCCAAGTCCAGATGGTGAGTGGCTTGGAGGGAAGTCGCAGGTGGTGGTATTTCCATTTATCTGCAGTCCTTGTCCTTCTAGATGAAAGTGGTTGTGGGTTTGGAAGGTGCTGTCTAAGGATCTTTGGTGAATTGCTGCAGTGCATCTTGTAGATAGCACACACTGCGTCGGTGGTGGAGGGATTGAATGTTCATAGATGTGGTGCCAATCAAGCTTTGAGGTAAAGGCAGAATTCTCTGGATAGTAAATTTAAAAGAAGTTTATTCAATGAGAAAGGTTTACTGAACAACTTTAAGATATTGACTTTTACAACTTCATGCTGGTGATCAGTCCATAGAAACGTAACCCTCTCTGGCCCCTCCTTTGACAGGAATTTGTGTGGAACTCAGCCTCGGGAGTTTGGCTCCTTCTTTGACAGGAATTTCCTTGGACCTCGGCCTTGGGAGTCTTCACTACTTGTTTAGCAAGGAAGACCTTCGGAACCTCTACTTTTATCCCCAAAATGAACATTATCTCACGTCAGAGTTGGGCCTGTTGTTTAAGTTTAAGTTTTTAAGTTTATTTATTCATGTCACAAGTAGGCTTACATTAACACTGCAATGAAGTTACTGTGAAAATCCCCTAGGCACCACACTGTGGCATCTGTTTGAGTACATTGAAGGAGAATTTAGCATGGCCAATGCACCTTTGGACTATGGGAGGAAATGCATGCAGACATGGGGAAAACGTGCGGACTCCACACGGACAGAGACTCTTGCACTGTAAGGCAGCAGTGTTAACCACCATGCCGCCTGGTGTTGTAACATGACTATTGGTCAATTTGGTCACTAGATTAATTTAATTGGATTCCTAATTATTTGCACCACCTTCTCTCATTATCATAGACAAAAATACAATCGAACTGTTTCATACTATCCCTTTATCTGATTTCTTGTAATGTAGGCAATTCTATGCAAGTAGCCTTCGCTCCCTTTCTGGGCACAAAGCTGTTTCCGCCAGCAAAACAGAGCCAAGAAGACAGTAATCCTTCAGCCTGGCACGCTATCTTCCCGGCTCACCACGCTGATCAAGTGGTGAGTCGAGCCAGTAAGATCGTCCCCTGTATCTTTTTTTCACACTCAGACTGAACAATCAGCGTTATTCCTGAGGCAGATTTGACAGAATATAATGTCCTCCAGCTGATCAAGAGGAAAGGAGAAATTCTTAGTTTAAACAATTCCTGCTAGCTATGCAGATTCCACAAGCATTTAGGTGAATACAGTATTCATTTTGAAATAAAGCTCCAGTCACAATAGAGTTGTGGAACACCTCCGCTGAGTCCACAAGCATGACCCTGACCTTCCGCTTGCTTGCCATCAGAATTCATCACCTTGCTCTCACGCTCACATTTCTGTCCTCGGCCTGCTGCAATGTTCCGGAGAAGCCCAACACAAGCTGGACGAACAGCCCCTCATCTTCCGATGAGGCACTTTACAGCCTTCTGGACTCAACATTGAGTTCAACAACTTCACTGAACTTTCTCCTCCACTTTGATTTTTTTTTGCCGAGTGCGAATCTGCAACTTGTTTTCATGTTCTACCTGACCCTCCCCCCTTTCTCAGCAGCATCAAACCCATCACATTTCTCCCTCTCTTTCGTTCTGAAGTAGAGTTACATTGGACGTGAAACATTAACTCTGTTTCTCTCTCCACAGATGCTGCCAGACCTGCTGGATTTTTCCAGTTCTTTCTGTATTTATTTTCGATCCACCTGTAGTGTGGGGAAAAACACTATTTACTATCCAGGATAAAATAAATGTCCTTCATCAGCTTTTGTGGATCATTTCAGTGGAAATGTGCCCTCCCAGGCTCAAAGAGCATCAGCCTTGGAAGCAAAGTTGTGAGTCCGGCCAGTCCAGCAGAAAGAAACCCTCCGACCCTCCCACTTCACCCACTATCAGAATGAACATGGTTCAGTCCTGGATGTGATTAACAGCAGCAATAACAGCAGAATCCAACACTGTCATCACTTGTGAACTCGCTGGTGTTTCAGCAGGTGGGATGACAGAGTGAATCCCTTCCCACTCATAGAGCAGGTGAATAGCATTTCCTTGCTGTGAACTCCCTGGTGTCTCTGCAGGCTGGATGACATTTTAAACCTCTTTTTGCAGTGAGAGCAGCTGAGCGGTCTCTCTTCAGAGTGAATGTGCTGATGGGCCATCAGATACTGAGACCTATTAAAGCCAGTCCCACAATCAGAGCATTTAAAGGGTCCCTCCTGCGTGTGAGTGACTTTGTGTGTCAGTAGATCAGGTAAATGAGTGAATCCCTTTCCATACACAGAGCAGGTGAATGGTGTCTCCTCCGCGTGAATTCACTGGTGTCTTCGCAGAGTGGTTAACTGAATGAATCCCTTTCCACAATCGGAGCAGGTGAAAGGCCTCTCCCCAATATGAATGTACCTATGTTTCTGCAGGTGGGATAACTCACTGAATTGCTTTCGACACACACAAAGCAGGTGAACCGTCTCCCTCCAGTGTGAATGCGCCGAGGAATTTCCAGCTGAGATGGAAACCTGAATCCCTTCCTACAGTCCCCACCTTTCCACGGTCTCCCCATGGTGCGTGTGTCCTTGTGACTCTCCAGGTTAAACAATCAGTTAAATCTCACACAGAACACAGGTACAGTCTCTCCCCACTGTGAACGTTGTGATTTTTTTTGGGCTGTGTAACTGGTTAAAGCTTTTTCCACAGTCATTTGGGCGGCACGGTAGCACAGTGGTTAGCACTGCTGCTTCACAGCGCCAGGGTCCTGGGTTCGATTCCCGGCTCGGGTCACTGTCTGTGTGGAGTTTGCACATTCTCCTCGTGTCTGCGTGGGTTTCCTCCGGGTGCTCCGGTTTCCTCCCACAGTCCAAAGATGTGCGGGTTAGGTTGATTGGCCAGGTTAAAAATTGTCCCTTAGAGTCCTGAAATGTGTAGGTTAGCGGGATTAGCGGGTAAAATATGTGGGGGGTAGGGCCTGGGTGGGATTGTGGTCGGTGTAGACTCGATGGGCCGAATGGCCTCCTTCTGCACTGTAGGGGTTCTATGAGTTCTATGAGTCAGTGCACTGGAATACTCTCACTCGGGTGTGTGTGTGTGTGTCTTGGTGCTTTTCCAGTCGTACTGATGTTTAAAATCTGCGCTGCACTCACAGATGTTGGAGACAGGAGGAAATTTTAGCCTGTGTGAAGAGAAAAACAAAAGCTGTGATGTTTAAAATTAAACTGCATTGATTTGGAAGAAAACACTGGGAAGACATTTTGCAAGGTCCCCTCACCACCTTTCCCCCACTCCCTCATCTGGCAGCCCAGCATGCAGTTACAATGAGGACTATACTGCAAGATTAACAATAACAATAAATGTACTCAGCAGACAATCATTAATATAGAGCAGGTAAAATATAACAAGTCATAATGGAGACATCACCTACATTGTCCATTTAAATGTCAGTCATGAACAACACTAGACATATTTCTGTTCTATCGTAATTGACTTTCCACTTAAATGTCAGCCATCTGGAGAAACCAGCCATTTAATTGTGAACATGGGAAAACTATGGCAATGTGGGGACTGTGGGAAGGGATTCAATTACCCATCTCTACTGGAAACTCATTGGCACAGTCACACTAGAGAGAGACCACTCAGCTGCTCTCTGTGTGGGGAAGGATTCACTCAGTTATTCAGCCCGCAGACACACCAGCAAGTTCACACTGGGGACAGACCGTTCATCTGCTCTCAGTGTGGGAAGAGATTCACTGACTCATCCAACCTGTGGGTACACCAGCAAGTTCACACTCGGAGAGGCCATTCACCTGCTCTCAGTGTGGGAAGGGATTCAGAGTTTCATCCCAGCTGCTGAGACACCAACAAGTTCACGAGTGATTACAGGGATTGGATTCTGCTGTTATTGTTTCTGCTCTCAATTACATCCAGGACTGCATTTTGTTCATTCTCACAGTTGGTCAATGGGGAGGGTCGGAGGGTTTCTTTCTGCTGGACTGGCAGATGTCTCAACTTTGCCTCCAGTGGGCTGACGCTCTTTGTGTCTTGTTGAAAATACCTGGTTTTAAATTTCACAAGGATCACAGAGTGACAGAGTGTTAGGAAGTTCAGAGATATTTAGTCAGCATTTCTGTTTGAAGCCCCCCAAATGCACATCCAATTTCCTCCACTCTCGTAGGCAGCAAGTTCCAGGTCATTACCATTCGCTGTATCAAAATATTCTTCCTCACATCCCCCCCTGCATCTCTGATCCAAAACCTTAAATCTGTGTCCCCAGCTTCCTTGGCCCATCAGCTAATGGGGACAGCTTTTCTTTATCCACCTTATCTAAACCTGTCAGAATCTTGTCCACCTTGATCAAATCTCCCCTCAACCTCCTTTGCTTCAAGGGGACACCGGCAATAAAGAACAAACTAACAGAATATGTTAATACCTGAAATCAAATGGGAATGTTTAATTTCTGTTTTAAAGATATTGTGAATATATTGTCCTGGAAAATAAAGGAATTGGAATAACTCACCTTGGGTGAGGTTGAATGGAATATATCAATCTGGTATCCACCTACAGTCAAGTGAAAGTCTAGAATGTGTAGCTCGAAATCCCTCCCTAACAGCATTGTGGGTGTACTTACACCTCAGGCATTGTAACAGTTCAAGAAGGCAGTGTTGGTGTTGACCACGGCCGAGGCAGCTACATACAGCCACATATTGTGTTATAATTGAAGGACTGCAGATTGAATGTGAGGCATTATGGGACTGGACTATCTTGACCACATTCCTGTGACTGCTCAGTTTCTGCAATCACAGACCATTAAAGCTGCTTAGCAGGGCCCCGACAGAGGGCCTGGTGAGAATATTTACTCAGAATGAGTTAGAATTAAACTTATTCCAGGACCAGCTGGTGTTCAGCAGCTGAGATACCCAAATCTGTAAAAAGGGAGTCTGACCAATCAACAAACAGTGGTAGGTAGTTGGTGAAGAAGTTAAGAAGCGTTCTCAGGCATTGTTCACATTATTTTATCATAAATTTGTGATAAGAACTGTGAGGGACTTGTGCCCTGATAGTCGGTGAAGTGACGGGATACTCCAAGTAGCACTGAACTGAAAAGCAGAGCTCCGAGAGTAGATTCTAATGGTTATAATCCTACCCAAGCATGGCCAGTGAAAAATCAGAGCTGGAGTGGGGACCGGACAGCTCTCTTACCTGCCATTTGGAAACTAAGAACAAGAAATTTCTGGATAAAAATGATTAGAGAATAGAGCCAACGTTTTGAGTCGTGATGACACTTCATAAGAGCTCTGACGAAGGCTCATTCTGACTCAACATTGGCTCTGTTCTCTCTCCACAGATGCTGTCAGACCTGCTGAGATTTTCCAGCATTTTCTGTTTTTGTTTCAGATTTCAGAATCCGCAGTATTGAACTTTTATGATAAAATGATTAGGTCTGATTGGAATCCCCACGACCCTCCGACAAAACAGAGGGAGTGGTGGCAAAAGGAGAAAAAGGATAAAGATGATAAAGTCTGGGTTCTGATTCTCCGAGCCCATATAGAATTAACAAAGCAAGTGAGCCAGTTTATAAAGAACAGACGTTACCCATCCCCAAGAAGAACTGGCAGCTGAATATTCCGGGGTACAAGTGTTTTAGGCGAGACAGAGGAGGGGCCAAAAGAGGTGGGGGAGTAGCAGTATTAGTTGGAGAGCATATTACAGTGGTGCAGAGGGAGGACAATTCAGAGGGGTCGTGTAACGAGTCACTCTGGGTGGAGCTTAGAAACAGGGAGGGCGCAGTCACTATGTTGGGGATATACTACAGGCCCCCCAACAGCCCAAGGGAAGTGGAAGAACGGATATGTCAGGAGATACTGGATAGGTGCAGGAAAAATAGGGTTGTTGTAGTGGGAGACTTCAATTTCCCTGGTATAGACTGGAAATCGCTGAGAGCTGGGACTCTGAATGGGGAGGAATTTGTAAAATGCGTACAGGAGGGTTCTTTGGAACAATACGTAGATAGCCCGACTAGAGAGGGGGCTATACTGGACCTAGTACTGGGAATGAGCCCGGTCAGGTCTTCAAAGTTTCGGTGGGGGAACATGTGGCAAATAGTGACCACAATTCTGTTAGCTTTAGGATAGTGATGGAAAAGGATGAGTGGTGTCCCAAGGGTAAGGTGTTGGGTTGGGGGAAGGCTAACTTTAGTGGGATTAGGCAGAAATTGGCAGCTCTTGATTGGTAGAGGCTGTTTGAGGGTAAATCCACATCTGGCATGTGGGAGTCTTTTAAGGAACAGTTGTTAGGGCGACAGGACAGGCATGTGCCTGTAAAAAAGAAGGATAGGAAGGGTAGGATTCGAGAACCGTGGATAACCAGGGTAATTGAGGGACTGGTCAAAAAGAAAAGAGAGGCGTATGTTAGGTCCAGGCAGCTACGAACGGAGGGAGCTCTGGAGGAGTACAAAGAAAGTAGGAAAGAACTCAAACGGGGAATTAGAAGGGCAAAAAGGGGTCACAAAATGTCCTTGGCAGACAGGATTAAGGAGAATCCCAAGGCATTTTATTCATACGTTAGGAACAAAAGGGTTGTCAGAGAAAAAATCGGACCTCTCAGGGACAAAAGTGGGGAAATATGCTTAGAGCCCAAAGAAGTAGGGGAGATCCTAAATGAATACTTTGCGTCGGTATTCACAAAGGAGAGGGATGTGTTGACTGGGAGTGTCTCGGAGGGGAGTGTTGAACCATTGGAGAAAATCTCCATTACAAGGGAGGAAGTGTTAGTTTTGTTAGAGAATATAAAGATTGACAAATCCCCAGGGCCTGATGGAATCTATCCAAGGCTGCTCAGGGAGACGAGAGATGAAATCGCTGGGCACCTGACGCAAATCTTTGTCTCGTCACTGGACACAGGTGAGGTCCCAGAGGATTGGAAGATAGCTAATGTGGTCCCGTTATTTAAGAAGGGTAGGAAGGATAACCCGGGTAATTATAGGCCGGTGAGCTTGACGTCCGTGGTGGGGAAGTTGTTGGAGAAGATTCTTAGAGATAGGATGTATGCGCATTTAGAAAGGAATAAACTCATTAACGATAGTCAGCATGGTTCACTAACCTGGTGGAGTTTTTTGAAGAAGCGACTAGAATGGTTGACGAGGGAAGGGCCGTGGATGTCGTCTATATGGACTTCAGTAAAGCGTTTGACAAAGTCCCTCATGGTAGCCTGGTGAAAAAGGTTGGATCTCATGGGATAAAGGGGGAGGTAGCTAGATGGGTGGAGTACTGGCTTGGTCACAGAAGACAGAGGGTGGTAGTGGAAGGGTCTTTTTCCGGCTGGAGGCCTGTGACTAGTGGTGTTCCGCAGGGCTCTGTATTGGGACCTCTGCTGTTTGTGATTTATATAAACGATCTGGAAGAAGGTGTAACTGGGGTGATCAGTAAGTTTGCGGACGACACAAAATTGGCAGGACTTGCAGATAGTGAGGAGCATTGTCAGAGGCTACAGAAGGATATAGATAGGCTGGAAATTTGGGCAAAGAAATGGCAGATGGAGTTCAATCCTGATAAATGCGAAGTGATGCATTTTGGTAGAAATAATGTAGGGAGGAGCTATACGATAAATGGCAGAACCATAAAGGGTGTAGATATGCAGAGGGACCTGGATGTGCAAGTCCACAGATCCTTGAAGGTGACGTCACAGGTGGAGAAGGTGGTGAAGAAGGCATATGGCATGCTTGCCTTTATAGGACGGGGCATAGAGTATAAAAGTTGGGGTCTGATGTTGCAGATGTATAGAAAGTTGGTTCGGCCGCATTTGGAATACTGCGTCCAGTTCTGGTCGCCACACTACCAGACAGATGTGGAGGCTTTGGAGAGAGTACAGAGGAGGTTTACCAGGATGTAGCCTGGTATGGAGGGGCTTAGTTATGAGGAGAGATTGGGTAAACTGGGGTTGTTCTCCCTGGAAAGACGGAGGATGAGGGGAGACTTAATAGAGGTGTATAAAATTATGAAAGGCATGGATAGGGTGAACGGTGGGAAGCTTTTCCCCAGGTCGGTGGTGACGTTCACGAGGGGTCATAGGTTCAAGGTGAAGGGGGGGAGGTTTAACACAGATACCAGCAGGACGTATTTTACACAGAGGGTGGTGGGGGCCTGGAATGCGCTGCCAGGCAAGGTGGTGGAGGCGGACACACTGGGAACGTTTAGGACTTATCTATATAGCCTTATGAACGGAGTGGGAATGGAGGGATACAAAAGAATGGTCTAGTTTGGACCAGGGAGCGCCACGGGCTTTGGAGTGCCGAAGGGCCTGTTCCTGTGCTGTATTGTTCTTTGTTCTTTGATCAAATTAAAATAATTACGTTGAGGAATGTAACAAAAAAAGGATGAAGTTTAAAATCAAGTTTGTTTTGTTGTTAGAGAAGTTTTTTTTTAATTATATAAAGTGACCTAATTGTGTGCCAAGTTTGTTCTGCTCACTCCATACCCCTTTAGGTTCTGTAGAAAGGCAGGCAGAGTTAGTTGGCAATTGAGGAGTTATAGTGTTAGAGGGGTTCAGAATACCCTGGGACTAAAATTAATAAAGATTACTAAAACAGGGAGGACTAACTTAGAGTAAGGATCTCAATGTGCCTTATACCTATATTAAACACAGGTTCTATTTGCCTAGAGACACATATAACCACAGTTAGAGAATTTAAACATGTATTTCAGATTTAAACATGTATTTTTGAATGTTTTGTATTAAAATGTACACCTTGGCCAAAGTGCAGACTACCCGAAAGCATAATGGGATAAAAGCTGAATGCGACAGACCACATTCTTTCAGAACAATGAAGCCACAGAGCACAGTTTTTATCACGTGTTATAGAAAGTACAAGCTTCCCAGACACTAGAATGAATAGGTTTATTCATTTTTTACTGATACTTGCGGATACTTGCTGGACTTGCGGATAGCGAAGAGCATTGTCGGGCAATACAGCAGGATATAGATAGGCTGGAAAATTGGGCGGAGAGGTGGCAGATAGAGTTTAATCCGGATAAATGCGAAGTGATGCATTTTGGAAGAAATAATGTAGGGAGGAGTTATACAATAAATGGCAGAGTCATCAGGAGTATAGAAACACAGAGGGACCTAGGTGTGCAAGTCCACAAATCCTTGAGGGTGGCAACACAGGTGAAGAAGGTGGTGAAGAAGGCATATGGTATGCTTGCCTTTATAGGACGGGGTATAGAGTATAAAAGCTGGAGTCTGATGATGCAGCTGTATAGAACGCTGGTTAGGCCACATTTGGAGTACTGCGTCCAGTTCTGGTCGCCGCACTACCAGAAGGACGTGGAGACGTTAGAGAGAGTGCAGAGAAGGTTTACCAGGATGTTGCCTGGTATGGAGGGTCTTGGCTATGAGGAGAGATTGGGTAAACTGGAGTTGTTCTCCCTGGAAAGACGGAGAATGAGGGGACATCTAATAGAAGTGTACAAGATTATGAAGGGGATAGATAGGGTGAACGGTGAGAAGCTTTTTCCCAGATCAGAAGTGACGTTCACGAGGGGTCACGGGCTCAAGGTGAGAGGGGTGAAGTATAACTCAGATATTAGAGGGATGTTTTTTACACAGAGGGTGGTGGGAGCCTGGAATGTGCTGCCAAGTAGGGTGGTGGAGGCAGGCACGCTGACATCGTTTAAGACTTACCTGGATAGTCACATGAGCAGCCTGGGAATGGAGGGATACAAACGATTGGTCTAGTTGGACCAAGGAGCGGCACAGGCTTGGAGGGCCGAAGGGCCTGTTTCCTGTGCTGTACTGTTCTTTGTTCTTTATATGGGATTGCTTAGCAGAGAGTGGGAAAGGAACTTTTGAACCCCATAACCTACATAATGGAAGTTGCTAAGAGACAGTGAGAAAGCAACCTTTGAACCCTATGGACCTACGTAAGTAAAAGTTGCAAAGTAACAGTGGGCAGGAACTTTCAGATTCTACAGACCAATGAATTCCCACTCTGCCAGAGCGTAGTATGCTATTGGCCAAGGTAAATAATGTGTACTAATGTGATTGGAGCATCCAGTTAGGATGACAGATTGGGTTGGTGAAATGAACTTTTGAAATAGTATAACTCTCCAACCAATATATTGTAACTTTAGAAAGGAGTTGGACTGCCTAGCTGCCTTTCTCCCAGCACACGTTGATCAATAAAGAAATTCTTTAGCCAATATACTGTCTTTCCCAAATCTTTGTATTAGCTGAACTCAGCTCAATACTTAGCCTCCGAGAAAAACCTCCTTCAGCAGAGAAGAAGGTTTGTAGAAGGGAATTTCAAATAAGTTAGTGAGATTCACACACAGATAGCAAGGAAGCAGTTAAATGATTCTTTATAACAAGTTAATATGGACAGTTTACTCATATGTGAATGCAGTAACAGTGTTAAAACAAGTAAATATGATTTTAAAGTATATAAAGTATTAAATGTATTTTAATGTATTGTTTACTTCAGCTAAAAGCCACTGCTGCAAGAAATGATGGTAGAGGTCACAAGTTTAGAGCCACAGGGTTGGGGAAAATCATTAGCTAAGCAGAATTATGTTTCATACATGGGACAACGTTACAACTTAATGAACAGGTAGCTTTCATTGTCCAGACTAAAGTAGACACAGCTCTATGGCCAGAGTTACGTGTCTGCTTCTCTTGGCAACAAACCTATGGGAAGCTTCACTTTTGGCTTCTATTAAGTGTTTGTGGTTACTTAGCTACCAGGAATTCAGTTTAGCCAAATTGGGAGTTACGTCCGAATTAAATGGACCAATCAATTACCATTTTGCTGAGCAGCAGGTTCACAGATGGTTGAGGTATCTGACAGAAAATGTATTGATGTGAAACTGTTAAATGAAATTGATTCTAAGCTCATGGAGGTGTAATTTATAGATAAGAAAAACTATAATCATTCTGTATTTTGGCTGAGTGCCTCAGATCTTTCGGAGATTTTTTTCAGTTCTGAACCTGAGCTGTTTAACCCTTTGGAGATCCCCGAATGGCCGTACGCTTATGTTTGCATGCCCTGTTTGACCTTTTATGTTTTAAAATAAATTTTGTTACGTCTTTTGAACAGAGACATTGCCTTTTGCGAGTTTTTGAATAGTCTGAGATTTTAGATGTTAGAGTTTGGCCATCCTTTTCTAAATTTTCCCCACAGCACTGCCCTCTTTGTGGAACACCTTCGCTGAGTCCACAAGCATAACCCTGACCTTCCGCTTGCTTGCCATTAGAATTCACCACCTTACTCTCACGCTCACATTTCTGTCCTCGGCCTGCTGCAATGTTCCGGAGAAGCCCAACACAAGCTGGATGAACAGCTCCTCATCTTCCGATGAGGCACTTTACAGTCTTCTGGACTCAACATTGAGTTCAACAACTTCACACCCTGAACTCGCTTCTCCATTTTGATTTAGAAACATAGAAAGAAACATAGAAAAACTACAGCACAAAACAGGCCCTTCAGCCCCACAAGTTGTGCCGAACATATCCCTACCTTTTAGGCCTACCTATAACCCTCCATCCTATTAAGTCCCATGTACTCATCCAGGAGTCTCTTAAAAGACCCAATTGAGTTTGCCTCCACCACCACTGACGGCAGCCGATTCCACTCGCCCACAACCCTCTGTGTGAAAAACTTCCCCCTAACATTTCCCCTGAAACTACCCCCCAGCACCTTAAACCTGTGTCCTCTCGTAGCAGTCATTTCCACCCTGGGAAAAAGCCTCTGAGAGTCCACCCGATCTGTGCCTCTCAACATCTTATATACCTCTATTAGGTCTCCTCTCATCCTACGTCTCTCCAAGAGAAAAGACCGAGCTCCCTCAGCCTATCCTCATAAGGCATGCCACTCAATCCAGGCAACATCCTTGTAAATCTCCTCTGCACCCTTTCAATCTTTTCCACATCCTTTCTATAATGAGGCAACCAGAACTGAGCACAGTACTCCAAGTGGGGTCTGACGAAGGTCTTATATAGCTGCATCATTATCCCCGGACTCCTAAACTCAATCCCTCGATTGATAAATGCCAGCACACCATACGCCTTCTTAACCACCACCTCCACCTGCGGGGCTGATTTTAGAGTCCTATGGACCCGGACCCCAAGGTCCTTCTGATCCTCTACAGTACTAAGAGTCTTTCCCTTAATATTGTACTTCTTCATCCCATTTAACCTGCCAAAATGGACCACTACGCATTTATCTGGGTTGAAGTCCATCTGCCACTTCTCCGCCCAGTCTTGCATCCTATCTATATCCCTCTGTAACTTCTGACATCCCTCCAGATATGTTTTTTTTTGCCAAGTGCCAGTCTGCATCTTGTTTTGCTTCCAGACAGAGCTGTCCTTTATTCTGCCATCAACACTTACTCAGTGGTATGGCTGTGGAAGGGGTAGGACTGGCAACTCAAAATTCCTGAAGGTAGGATCTTCAGCGAGATGGGAGGATATAAAAGTGGTGTTCCATTATTAATTAAGGAATAAGTTACTAGATTACATTGGGATGATATAGAATCATAGAATGTCCACTGTGCAGAAGAGGCCATTAGGCTCATTGAGCCTGCACCGACAACAATCCTATCCAGGCTCCTTATATTCCATAACCCCACGTATTTACCGTGTTAATCCCCTTGATGCTAAGGGGCAATTTAGCATGGCCAATCCACCTAACTTGCGCTTCTTTGGATTGTGGGAGGAAACCAATGCAGACAATGGGAGAATGTGCAAAGTCCACACAGTGACCTGAGGCCGGAATTGAACCCGGGTCCCTGGCATATGAGGCAGCAGTGCAAACCATTATGCCACCCATATCTTGGAAGTTAATTCAAATGAACCTTTGTGGTTTCGCTTTGCTATAAAGAAAAATGGTCAATCACATTGCTGGGAGTAAAAATATCCACCCTCAAACAGACAGCAGGCAATGGAAGAGTGGATATGTTGACAATTCATTCACACAAATTATTCTGACAGAATCTACAGGCATTTAGAGAGGCAAAGACTGATTAGGGACAGTCGGCCTGGCTTTGAGTGGAAAATCATGTCTCACAAATTTGATTGAGTTTTTTGAAGGGGTAACCAAGGTGGTATGAGGGCAGTGCAGTTGATGTTGTCTCCATGGACTTTAGCAAGGCTTTTGACATTTGGTACATCCATTTGGTACATCGAACCAGGACAGGACTTATTCAGTTAATGGGAGGGCGTTGGGGAGAGTTATAGAAGAAAGAGATCTAGAAGTACAGGTGCATAGCTCATTGAAACTGGAGTCACAGTGGACAGAGTGGTGAAGAAGGCATTCAGCATGCTTGGTTTCATTGGTCAGAACATTGAATACAGGAGTTGGGACGTCTTGTTGAAGTTGTACAAGGCATTGGTAAGGCCACACTTGGATTACTGTATACAGTTCTGGTCATCCTATTATAGGAAAGATATTATTAAACTAGAAAGAGTGCAGAAAAGATTTACTGGGATGCTAACGGGACTTGATGGCTTGAGTTATAAGGAGAGGCTGGATAGACTGGGACTATTTTCTCTGGAGCGCAAGAGGTTTAGGGGTGATCTTATAGAATGCATAATATAATGAGGGGCATAGATCAGCTAGATAGTCAATATCTTTTCCCAAAGGTAGGAGTCTAAAACTAGAGGGCATAAGTTTAAGGTGAGAGGGGAAAAATACAAAAGGGTTCAAAGAGGCAATTCTTTTCACACAGAGGGTGGTGAGTGTCTGGAACAAGCTGCCAGAGGTAGTAGTAGAGGCGGATAAAATTTTGTATTTTAAAAGGCGTTTAGACAGTTACATGGGTAAGATGGATATAGAGGGATATGGGCCAGATGCGGGCAATTGGGACTAGCTTAGTCGATGAAAAAAAGGGCGGCATGGACAAGTTGGGCCCAAGGGCTTGTTTCCATGCTGTAAACCTCTATGACTCAATACGTTCGCGCTCTGATTGGCTAGAGGTAATGCATTTTGGAAGGTCTAATACAAATAGGAAATATACAGTAAGTGGCAGAACCCTTAAGAGTATTGATAGGCAACGGGACCTGGGTGTACAGGTACACAGGTCACTGAAAGTCGCAATGCAGTGGAGAAGATAGTCAAGAAGGCATACGGCATACTTGCCTTCATCGGCCGGGGCATTGAGTTTAAAAATTGGCAAGTCATGTTGCAGCTTTATAGAACCTTAGTTAGGCCGCACTTGGAATATAGGGTTCAATTCTGGTCACCACACTAGCAGAAGGATGTGGAGGCTTTGGAGAGGGTACAGAAAAGAATTACCAGGATGTTGCCTTGTATGAAGGGCATCAGCTATGAGGAGAGGTTGGAGAAACTTGGTTTGTTCTCATTGGAACGACGGAGGTTGAGAGGTGACCTGATAGAAGTCTACAAGATTATAAGAGGCATGAACAGAGTGGATAGTCAGAAGCTTTTTTCCCAGGGTGGAAGACTCAATTACTAGTGGGCACAGGTTTAAGGGGCAAGGTTTAAAGGAGATTACGAGGCAGATTTTTTACACAGAGGGTGGTGGGTGCCTGGAACTCGTTGCCAGGGGAGGTAGTGGAAGCAGATACGATAGTGACTTTTAAGGGCGTCTTGACAAATACATGAATAGGATGGGAATGGAGGAATATGGTCCCCGGAAGGGTAGGGGGTTTTGGTTAAGTCGGGTAGCATGGTCAGTGCAGGTTTGGAGGGCCGAAGTTCCTGTGCTGTAATTTTCTTTGTTCTAAAGGACAAGAGTCCTTCCGGTCCTCCCATTCTTCCCATTGGTCAGAGCTGGTGCATGTGCGGGTGCGGATGTGGTGCGTGGACCGGGACAAAGCCGGCGCACTGACCAATTTCAGGGATTTCCAGCCTTTCCCATTGGACAACAGCTCAGCACTGCTGGAGGAAAAAGTCTCTCCCACCCCCACGTGGGGCTCCGCCCCTTATTGTCCGTCTGCGGGGGGATTGACCAATGGGAACTCAGGAGGACCGGAATGACTCTGCTTCTCCAGCCAATCAGAGCTCCCCCAGTGTCTGAATGCGGAAGTTAGACAATGAGCTTGTTCACCTGCTCATTACTGTCCAGGAAAGCTGCTGCGCCTCTGTCTGAATGAAGATTGAGCTTCAGACGGACTCAAACCTCCTCCTGTCGCCAACATCTGCGAGAGGGCAATGCCCTGGACAACTATGACCGTCAGTGAACCCTTCCTAAATAGAAGGTCGTAATTGATAAATGGATGGCGTTAGCCATTGGTAATGTATTTTTCACATTTGTTCTTTGTGTATTTGCAATTGTTTTGTATTAACGTATTTGTAATAGACGAAAAGAAACCAACATCTGTGAGTTGACCTTAAAAGAGGCCAACATCTGTGAGTAATACACTTTCTTTTCTCCTCCTTTCGATTTCTTTTCACATTCTGGGAGAATTTGGGGACTTGCAGCAACTGAAGGGAAAAGAAGTGAATCCAGGGAGGGTGCAGACTCTGGAAAGGTTGGCCCAGGTCTCTCTCTCTCTTTAAGCCTTTGCTCCCTCAGTTTGACACATTTGTTTGTCTGGCTAAAAGGATGGTCTCTTTCCTAATGTTCACAATTAAAGGGCTGTTTTCCCCAGGAGATAGCTGGCATTGAAGGGGACAGTAAATTAGTACAGGACAGAGATATGTCTAGTGCTGTTATGTTGTACAGATTAGATATATTATTTGTGGTTCTGTAATAAAATATATTTATGCCTATTTCTAGTCTTGTAATATAGTACTGTAGCTACATTATATATTTCCAGTCACATAGCCATATATCCCTGTTCTCCTGCAAGTTCATTTATCTTTCAAATACATTTCTAATTTAATTTTGTTAAATATTGTTGTGATTTCCATCGCCCTCAAAGGCAGTGAATTCCCAGTTATGACCACAAACTGCCTATATGCATTTCTTGCTCGGATCACCCCTGTACTTCTGTTCAAGGAGTACTATGTATATTACACACATCTTGTGTTCAATAAATAAACATATACAGGTAGCAGTCTGTATCAAGAATTTTATATTCTCCCCCTTCCATTTCTTTTCTCATTATGGGCTTCAATTATTGACTTGCAGGAACTGAAGGGAAGAAAGTGAATCAAGTTTGTTCATTCCACACATTTTTAGTCCAGTATCCACAGATCTCTAAAGGTTGCCACTCAAGTGGATAGAGCTGTGAAGAAGGCCTATAGTGTGTTAGCTTTTATTGTAAGAAGTCTCACAACACCAGGTTAAAGTCCAACAGGTTTATTTGGTAGCAAATACCATAAGCTTTCGGAGCGTGCTGCTCCTTCGTCAGATGGAGTGGTCTCTGACGAAGGAGCAGCGCTCCGAAAGCTTATGGTATTTGCTACCCAATAAACCTGTTGGACTTTAACCTGGTGTTGTGAGACTTCTTACTGTGCTTACCCCAGTCCAACGCCGGCATCTCCACATCTTAGCTTTTATTAACAGGGGGTTGGAGTTTAAGAGCCGTGGGGTTATGCTGCAACTGTACAGGACCTTGGTGAGACCACATTTGGAATATTGTGTGCAGTTCTGGTCACCTCACTATAAGGAGGATGTGGAAGTGCTGGAAAGAGTGCAGAGGAGATTTACCAGGATGCTGCCTGGTTTGGAGGGTAGGTCTTATGAGGAAAGGTTGAGGGCTGTTATCTCTGGAGCGGAGGAGGCTGAGGGGAGACTTAATAGAGGTTTATAAAATGATGAAGGGGATAGATAGAGTGAACGTTCCAAGACTATTTCCTCGGGTGGATGGAGCTGTTACAAGGGGGCATAACTATAGGGTTCGTGGTGGGAGATATAGGAAGGATATCAGAGGTAGGTTCTTTATGCAGAGAGTGGTTGGGGTGTGGAATGGACTGCCTGCAGTGATAGTGGAGTCAGACACTTTAGGAACATTTAAGCGGTTATTGGATAGGCACATGGAGCACACCAGGATGATAGGGAGTGGGATAGCTTGATCTTGGTTTCAGATAAAGCTTGGCACAACATCGTGGGCCGAAGGGCCTGTTCTGTGCTGTACTGTTCTATGTTCTAATATAGACAAAAGATTATCTGGGGTCTGCATGAAGATTGTCAGGTCTCTGTGTCCAGCAGAGGAAGCAGTGTTCATGGATTTGTCGATCTGCATGAAGCAGCACCTTGAGGAGAATTGGGAGGGTGAATATTAGATACAGCAGAGTGAGAATGGAGGGAGAGTATGAGGGATGGAGATTTACAGCTTTTGGAGAATGAGAGAAAGGAAAAACAGGAACCTGTGGAGGCTGATGATCATTGAATATATTCAAGGACGTGGTAGACACGTTTTCTAATGACAAGGGAGTTAAGTGTTATGAGGAACAAACAGCAGTTGGAGTGAATGGATAACTCCAGTTCCTATTTGTTCTGACCTGTGTTCCTGAACAGGAAGTTGCCAGTTAGAAAATGTGAATCAGCCTGAATCAGCATCTTCAGGAGAATTAGGTGATTATTAGATACAGCAGAGTGAGAATGGAGGGAGTATGTGGGATGGAGATTTACAGGTTCTGGGGTAAATGAGAGAGGAAAGAATGTTCCATAGAAACTAGAATTGTCTGTTCTGAATTTCGAGACTGTGATGACTTTTTAAAAACTCCTTTTACAGTATGTCAAAAGTTGGAGACTTGCAGACAGAAATCTCAGGATAAACATCACATCAAGACGTGACCGAGTAACTTGATTGTGAGGAGCTGAATATCTTCAATCTTTCAATCTGCACAGAGAAGATTTTGATTGTTCTGTCTGTGTCAAAAGATTTTAAATGTCATTCTGACTGTTCAAGCATGGAAACACGCACGTGTGAGTGAAAGTGTTCCCGTGCACTGACTCTGCAAAGAACTTTCTTCAGTGACACAGCCTGCAAATTCATCATACCATTCACAGCGGGGAGAGAAGGTAGATGTGTTCTGCATGCGTAGACTAGACTTGAACTGGTTGTCAAACCTGGAGAATCACAAGGTGAACTGCACCACCCAGGAAATGTGGGGATTGTGGGAAGGGATTCCGGTCGCCCTCTGAACTGAAAATTCATTGGGGTCACACTGGAGAGAGGCCTTTCATCTGCTCTGAGCGTGTGGGACAGGATTCGTGAAGCATCCACCCTACGGAGACACTGGCAAGTTCAAACCAGAGGGAGGCCATTCACCTGCTGTGTGTGTGTGTGGGAAAGGATTCACTGATTCAACCCATCTGAAGATTCACCAGCGAGTTCACACGGGAGAGGCCGTTCCTCTGCTCTGTGTGTGGGAAGGCATTCAGTCATTCAACCTGAAGGCACATGAGTGGGTTCACCCCAGGGACAGGCCATTGTTCTGCTCCATGTGTGGGCAGGGACTCAGTCAATCATCCCGCCTGTTCACACCGGGGAGAGGCCATTCAGCTGCTCTGTGTGGGCAGAGATTCACTTTGATGTGCAACCTGCTGAGGCACCAACAACTTCACAATTGATTACAGGGGTTAAATTTTTATTCTTAAAGTTTTCTCATGCATAATTCTAATTTTTTAGATAATTGAACATTTTCTAATGTTGAGAAATTATTCCAGTTAATTCACTCGAATGTTTTTTTAAAATCTATAAACCAAACATATAATTCCTGTCCCAAAGTTAAACTGCATTCACTCATTAATCTTATAATGCTGATTGCTTCTCTTGTCCCTCTTCCTCCCTGGAATCTGCAACTTCCAATCAAATCTTTGTTCCGATTCTCAACACAACCTTTGATACAGGGACATTCGGACTCATTGTACAAAAGTCAGAACCTCCACATGCCTGTGGCATCTTTCTGAGGGTGAACTTTATTGCCTGCATCAAGTCTTCTGGCTGCTGTGCTGATAAGGGACTTACTGGCCTTTAGTCCTATTAGTTTCCCTACTACTTTTTCTCTGGTGATAGTTCATAGAATCATAGAATCCTACAGTGCAGAAGGAGGCCATGCGGCTCATTGAGTCTGCACCGACCGCAATCCCACCCAGGCCCTATCCTCATAACCCCATGCATTTACCCTAGCTAGTCCCCCTGACACTAAGTGGCAATTTACCAGGGCCAATCAACCCAACCCGCAAGCACATCTTTGGTCTGTGGGAGGAAACCTGATCACCCAGAGGAAACCCACGCAGACACGGGCAGAATGTGCAAACTCCACACACAGTGATATAGTACTATAGCTATTTACGTATTTCCACTCAGTCATTTCCACCAAGGAGGACCTTTGGCAACTCCATGAACTGAAGGAAAAAGAAGTGAACCCAGTCTGTGTACTGTACACATTTTTAGTCCACATAGTTATTGTATTTATTTTCTTTTGCGCCTTGTTTACTTAATATATTTGGAAAGCTATTTGTATCTGCCACCTAAAAGCTGCTGGAAAGTATATATGTAACTTCTCTGCCATTTCCAGGTTCCCTGTTATTATTTCCCCAATTTCATTCTCTAAGGGGCTGATGTTCTTTGGCCTCTCTCTTCCAGCTTATATATGTAAAGAAGCTCTTACTGTCTGTTTTTAATTACTTGCTAGATGCCCTCATAGTTATGGAGACAGAGAGTCATGCAGTACAAATAGGCCCTTCGGCCCATCAAGAATGCACCGACAAAAGTACTCAATCTGCACTAATCCCACTTTCCAGCATAGAACCATAGAAAATTACAGCTCAGAAACAGGCCTTTTGGCCCTTCTTGTCTGTGCCGAACCATTTTTTGCCTAGTCCCACTGACCTATAGAACCATAGAAAATTACAGCTCAGAAACAGGCCTTTGGCCCATAGACTTGAATGTTTTGACATTGAGTGTTCATCCACATTTTAAATGTTGAGGTTTCCTGTTTCTACTACCCTCCCAAGCAGTGCATTCCAAACTCCAAACACCTCTTCATAGGTGAAACATCTCAGCCCAGGCAACATCCTGGTGAACCTTCTCTGACCCTTTCCAGTGTAATCACATCCTTCCTATAGTGAGGCGATCAGAACTGCAAACAATACTTTAGCTGTGTTTTAACCAATGTTTTGTACAGCTCCATTGTGACTTCCCTGCTCTTACAATCTATGCCACAACTGATAAAGGTAAATGTCCTGACCCCAGATCTCTCTGTTCCTCTGACTCGCAGTGTTCTGCCATTCATTAAATGCTGCCTTGTCTTGTTTCTTCTTCCAAAGTGCATCACTTTGCACTCTTTAGGGTTAAATTCCAACTGCTACTGATCAGCCCATCTGACCAACCTGTCAATATCTTCCTGTAGCCTAAGACCTTCCTCTTAATATTAATCACACGGGTTTGTTATAAACCCCCCCTCCATACGTTTTATTACTATTGTTTTTGCCCCATTGTGTTAAGTGACACTAAGGTTAAAACTTCCTGGTCAATCCAATTCTTCATGTTTACCACATGCCTTGTTTAACCATGGCTTTTGTGACATCTCTGTCTCTCTTCTCTCACAGTACACCTTAGATAAGTTATTGCATGGCCTGTAATGAAATTTATTATTAATTTTAGTTTTTAATCTAGTACTATAGTTATTTACATATTTCCACTCCTCCATTTCTGCCAAGGAGGACCTTTGGTAACTCAAGTCCATAAACTGAAGGGAAAGGAAGTGAATCCAATCTGTATATTACACACATTTTTAGTCCAGTCATATAGACATATATCTGTGTGGCAGCCTGCATGATGATTTTCACCTCTGTGTCCAGCACAGGAAGCAGTGAGCATGGATCTGTCAATCAGCCTCAATCAGCACCTTCAGGAGAATTGGGAGGGTGAATATTAGATTCAGCAGAGGTGAGAATGGAGGGAAAGTGCGTGGAGTGGAGATTTACAGCTTTTGGGGAATGAGAGAGGACAGAATGTTCCATAGAAACTAGAATTGTCTGTGCTGAATTTCTATCCTGTGCTGAATTTCTATCCTGTGCTGAATTTCTATCCTGTGCTGAATTTCTATCCTGTGCTGAATTTCTATCCTGTGCTGAATTTCTATCCTGTGCTGAATTTCTATCCTGTGCTGAATTTCTATCCTGTGCTGAATTTCTATCCTGTGCTGAATTTCTATCCTGTGCTGAATTTCTATCCTGTGCTGAATTTCTATCCTGTGCTGAATTTCTATCCTGTGCTGAAAGTGATGACTTTTGTAAACTCGTTTTACAGGATATCAGAAGGTGACGATTTACAGACATAAATCTCAATACTGACATCACATCAAGATCGCATAGTCTCTCAATTCATCGGGACCTGGATATCATTGGCCCTGAATCAAGAAGGAGAAATGTTTCTCTGCTCTGTCTGGTTCAGAAGACTTTAAACATCAGTGCGACTGGAAAAGCACCGAGACACACACGCCCCAATGAGAGTGTTCCAGTGCACTGAGTGTGGAAAGAGCTTTAACCAGTTACACAGCCTGAAAATACATTGCAGCATTCACAGCGGGGAGAGACTACCCGTGTTCTGTGTGTGGAAGAGGCTTCAACGGGAGAGTCTCGGGGACACCTGCACCATGGAGAAACCATGGAAATGTGGAGACTGTGGGAAGGGATTCAGATCCCCATCTGAGCTGGAAACTCATCGACGCAGTCACACTGGGGAGAGGCCATTCACCTGCTCTCAGTGTGGGAAGGGGTTTAGTCAGATATCCCATCTGTTGAGACATGAGCGAATTCACACTGGGAGGAAGCCATTCACCTGCTCTGAATGTGGGAAAGGATTCAGTGTTGTATCCAACTTGCAGAGACATCAGCGAGTTCACACTGGGGAGAGACCGTTCACCTGCTCTGTTTGTGGGAGTGGATTCACTCGCTCATCCCACCTACAGAGACACCAGGAAGTTCACAGTGGGGAGAAGCCATTCACCTGCTCTGAATGTGGGAAGGGATTCAGTTATTCATACAACCTGCTGAAACACCAGCGAATTCATACTGGGGAGAGGCCATTTAACTGTTCCGTGTGTGGGAAGCGTTTCAATGATCCAACAATTGTGATAAGACACCAGCGAGTTCACACTGGGGAGAAGCCATTCACTTGCTCCATGTGTGGGAAAAGATTTAATGATTCATCAAATCTGCAGAGACACCAGCGAGTTCACAAGTGATCACAGGGGTTGGATTCTGCTGTTATTGCTGCTGTTAACCACATCCAGGACTGAACCATGTTCACTCTGACAGTTGAAGTGGGAGGGTCAGAGGGTTTTTTCTGCTGGACTGGCCGGTCTCACGAATTTGCTTCCAGTGGGCTGATGCTCTTTGAGCCTGGGAGAGCACATTTCCACTAAATCTTCCACAAAAGCTGATGAAGGACATTTATTTTATCCTGGACAGTAAATAGTGTTTTTCCTACCACTGCAGGTAGATCTAAAATAAATACATTTGTCTCTGTTGCATTGAGGCTACAGCACAGGGCCAGGCCAGTCGGCTCAATTGGTCTATGTCAGTATTTGTGCTCCACATGAGCCTCCACCCACCCCTCTTCATCTCCCTCCCCATCAGCATATCCATCTATTCCTTTCTCCCTCATGTATGTATCAGCTTCCCCTTCAATGTATTCATGTTATTCACCTCAACCACTCGCTGTGGTAGTGAGTTGCACATTCTCACCACTCGCTGGGTAAAGAGGTTTCTCCTGAAATCCCTATTGGATTATTGAACCCCTTCATAATCTTAAAGACTTCCATCAGGTCACCCTTCAGTCTTCTCTTTTCTGGCGAAAAGCTGCCCCAGCCTTTCCTGAGGATTAAATGCTCTCAGTTCTGGGTTTATTCTTGTGAAGGATCTAGGATTAGTTTGCAGTCAATTTGAACAGAATTGCATTTCTAAAGCACCTCTCATGGCCATTGGATCTCCAACTGTGTTTTACAGCCAATAAAGTACTTTTGAAGTGTAACCACTGTTGTAATGTAGCAAACTGTGGGTATGAATAGGAAATCAAATTTAGTTTTGAAATTAATTCACTTTCATAATATATTCACTAACAAGATCAAGGAAGCCCTTTTAACCTCCAACATGTGGCTTCCTGCAGCCATTTCATATTCTGTAACTTTTCTGTATTAACTGTGTACTGATTTTTGTGTTGAAAGCCAGTCCTGAAACTAAGGATTATTCAGAGATTAATCAAGGTTCATTAATCATTAATGAATCGATGTAAGAGATAATATTGTAAAGGCTAGATTATATTTGAAAAAAACACTATCAGTGTAAACGTTTGAAGAAACTGCAGAGCCAGCAGAAACTGTTTGAAAAAAATAAATTATTTTCTAATTTTGATAGGTTACAGGACCTCATTCTGCTAAGGATACGTATCATTGTTCAACCCTGAAGATGAGTAAGAAAGGAAGCTATTATCTGCTACAACTGGGCGGCACGGTAGCACAGTGGTTAGCACTGCTGCTTCACAGCTCCAGGGACCTGGGTTCGATTCCCGGCTTGGGTCACTGTCTGTGTGGAGTTTGCACATTCTCCTCGCGTCTGCGTGGGTTTCCTCCGGGTGCTCCGGTTTCCTCCCACAGTCCAAAGATGTGCGGGTTAGGTTGATTGGCCATGCTAAAAAATTGCCCCTTAGTGTCCTGAGATGCATAGGTTAGAGGGATTAGTGGGTAAAATATGTAGGGATATGGGGGTAGGTCCTGGGTGGGATTGTGGTCGGTGCAGGCGCGATGGGCCGAATGGCCTCTTTCTGCACTGTAGGGTTTCTATTCTATACAACGATATGGGACATGTGTAGAAAAATAGGATGAGCGTGCCTTAAGAGGGAGTTATTATTGGTGCAGACTTGATGGGCTTTTCAGCACTGTATGTCTCTGTGACAACCTGTTTTTTTAACAAGTGTAAAATGAGCAAAATACTGCGGATGCTGGAATCTGAAACGAGCAAAGGATTCTGGGGAAACTCTGCAGCTCTGGCAGCATCTGAGGAGAGAAAGAGTTAACGTTTCGAGTCCTTTGACTCTGCTTCCTCTCAAAAGATTCTGCCTGACCTTCTGAGTGTTTGCAGCATCCTCTGTTCTTTCTGAACTAGTTAATCTTGTATTAATCAAATATAAAGTTTTTTTTATATTAAAGATTTCTGTATCAATTAACCATCTGTCATCAACAAATACTAAATAGTGAGCCTTGAGTTATAATTAATGAATCAATAATCAATCAGTAGTTATAGTAAAAGACTGAGTTTTATTTGCTGTAAAAATGTAAAAGCTTAATTGCTGTGTATGTAAAGAATGTGCAATGAAGATAAATACATTGGCAAGAGAGACCTTCAAGCTCTGATTAGCCTCAACATTTGAAAGAATTGTATAGAATCAGATAAAAGTTTATATATTAGTCACAGGTCAGGCTTATATTAACATTGCAATGAAATTATTGTGAAATTCTCCTAATTGCCACATTCCAGCACCTGTTCAGGTCAATGCACCTAACCAGCACATCTTTCAGACTGTGGGAGGAAACCGGAGCACCCAGAGGGAACCCATGCAGACACAGAGAACGTGCAAACTCCACAGAGACAGTGACTCAAGCTGGGAATCGAACCCAGGTCCCTGGCGTTGTGAGGCAGCAGTACTAACCACTGTGTCACAATGCTGCCCCAGGGATAGGAATAATATGAAAGGGATAGTGTGAAACAGTTCTATTGTATTCCTGTCTAAGATAATCAGGAAAAGTGGTGTAAGTAATTAGGGATCCAATTAAATTAATCTGGTAACCAAATTGATCAATTGTCATGTAACAATAGGCCCAACTCTGACGTTAGGTAATGGTCACTTTCGGGATAAAGATAGAGGTTCCAAAGGTCTTCCTTGCTGGCCGAAGACTCCGAGGCCGAATTCCAAGGAAATTACCGTCCAAGAAGGAGCCAGACTCCTGAGGCTGAATTCCACAAGAATTCCTATCAAAGAAGGAGCCAGAGAGGGTTACACTTCTACGGACTGATCACCCACGTGAAGTTGTAAAAGTCAATGTCTTAAAGTTGTTCAATAACATTTCTCCATTGAATAAACTTTTTAAATTTACTATCCAGGGAATTCTGCCTTTGCCTTAATTGGTTCAAATCTTGTCTGAACCAAAGTGAATTTATTAAAAGTTGGGGGTGGCTGAAATCAGCTAAGTTCCAGATAACAAGGTCAGAGAGCATAAATCTTCAATTTAAACATTTGCATTTCCATAGCACCTTTCACAACTACAGGACATCCCAAAGTGCTTTATTACAACCAATGAAGTACTTTCAAAGTGTGGTCATTGTTGTAATGTAGGAAACGTAGCAGCCAATTTACACACAGCAAGATCCCACAAACAGCAATGTGATCATGAGCAGATGGTATGTTTTTAGTGTTGTTGATCGAAGGATAAATATGTAAATATTTATATTTATTATTTAAATTTTATTTAATTATTAATTAAATAAATATGAAAATAAACAAATAAACACACTGCCGATAACTCACAATGGTCTCTGTTCTACTTGAAAGGGAGTTGTTTGTTACTGTCTTACGGGCGGTGTGATAGCTGTTGGTACTTTGTTAATATTAGCTTGCTGGCTTGCAGTCATTGTGAATTGATTGTAACGTTAGAAAGCCTGGTTGCAGACAACTCGTGATGCATGTTGGCTGTTGATAATGTGTTTATATGAGGTTGCTGTTGCTACTATTGTGAAATTATAATGTGTTTTGATTGAAATACATTTGGATGGAATGGTTTGTAATCCTGAATGTCAGTCCCGTTGGCTTGGACGCAATAAGTCGAAACCCCGAAAGCTGAAACCTCGGAAAGTTCCGGATAATTGATAATGAATATCAGTGGTTGATATTGTGCTTCTATTAATTTGTTGTTTATATAATTGTTATGAGAGTATAATGTGGTTTGATTGCAATGTTTTGGATTGGAAATTGTAATGTATTTTGGTTTGTATTTGTGAATGGTTTAAATAAAAATCTCGAGCCGCGCTGAGCTGTTGTCCAATGGGAAAGACTGGAAGATTCCGATACACAATGGTCAGGACGCCCACTTTGTCCCGGGTTCCACACGTGCACATGCGCACTGCCCCCAAAACCTACACATGCGCATTCCCTGAAACTCGTCAATACGCACTTCCGACACATTGCTTTTCACCCGCTCGGGCCAATGGGAAAAGTTGGAAGACCGGAAGGACTCTGGTCCTCCAGCCAATCAGAATGCGGGTTTTGTGTGAATGAAGATTGAGCTTCAGACAGACTGAAACTCACTCCTGTCGCCAACATCTGTGAGTAAAACACTTTCTTTTCTCCCCCTTTCCATTTCCTTTCTCATTCTGGGGGAAATTGGGGACTTGCAGCAACTGAAGGGAAATGAAGTGAATCCAGGGAGGGTGCAGACTCTGGAAAGGTTGGCTCAGGTCACTCTCTCTCTCTTAAACTGGAAAATGACCCATTTATGCCCACTGTTTCCTGCTAGCTAGCCAATCTTCTATCCATTACAATATGTTATCGCTGCAGCGTGAGCTTTTATTTGCTGCAATACCTTTTGATGTGGCACCTTATCAAATGCCTTCTGGAAAGCTAAATACAGCTGGTTCCCTTTTATCCAATTCCCGATGGGGAATTTTAGAAAATGAAACAACACATCAGCTATCTCAGTCGCCACTTCTGTTAAAACCCCAAAATAAAGCCCAGCAGGACCCGAGGACTCATCACCCACAGCTCCAACAGTTTGCTGAGCACCACTTCCCTGGTAATTGTGATTTTTCAGAGTACACCCAACACTTCTGTTTTCTGATTTACAGCTGTTTCTGAGCTGTGACCTGTATCCTCTACTGTGAAGACTGAGGCAAAATACTTGTTCAATTCATCTGCCAGCTCCTTATTTTTCATTATTAATTTTTGGACTCACTTTCTATAAGACTGTTAAGAAATGAGGTAAGGCAAGTGGCTGAACTGTTAGTCCGGGAACACTTTGTATCCAGTGACCAGAACACTCTTAGTCTCTGAAAAACCCTGGTAACAAAAACTATGTATTGCCAAAACTTCAGCTAAATACAGAGACTCGCAAAGTCAGTATCCTGGTGAAAGATGAATATTTTATTTAACCAACGATCGAAGGGAGAAATAGCATTGGGCGATCCAATGCCTCTCTGAAGAGAAGGCCCTGAGCTTTCCAATACCACTCAAGTCAGAGCGAATTGAACAGCTCTATTCATAAAGTTGCTTTGGGAACATTCTATCTGCAACTTGTACTGATAAAAATATACACATTTTGTGCTTTCATTGTTCCAAAGAATATGGTTCATCTCAATATGCTATCATGCTCTGCAGCAACCTGCTTTTGGCTAAAGAGTACAGATTATTTAAAAATGCAGCTGCATACTTTTTAAAATCGAAAATACATCTGAAATGCTTGTTCAAATCGCATACTTATTCAAATGACTTACTACATTTATACTGTCTTCATGCAGGCAGTTCCCCTGTTAGTCTGTAAGTCTGATCTAGAGTCACTTCACTCTGTGCTAGTAGCATATTAGTGTCTTAAATCCCTAACCATTTGAAATTTCTCTAACCTATTGCGAATTTCTCCAACAATTTTAAAATAGTTATGGAAAAAGATAATACAAGTCCACAGGTTGAGGCCCTAAACTGGAGCAGAGCCAATTTTCTGGGCATTAGGCAGGATCTAGCAGATGTCGATTAGGTGAATCTGTTTGAAGGGAAAGGAATGATTGGCAAATGGGATGCTTTTGAAAATGTGATATCGAGTTCAGGGACAGTATATTCCTGTTAGGATGAAGGGAAAGAATGGTAAATTTAGGGATCCCTGGCTGACGAGGGACATTGAGGCTCTGGTCAGGTAAAAGAAGGAAGCATACATTGGGTTTAGACAATCGGAGACAAGTGAATCCCTCGATGACTATAAAAAGTGTAAGAGAACACTTAAGAGGGAAATCAGGAGGGTAAAAAGAGGGTATGATATGGAGCTGGCAGGTAAGGTTAAGAAAATCCCAAGAGGTTCTATAGCTATATTAAGAGTAAAAGGGTGGCTAGAGAGAGAATAGGTCCACTTAAGACTCAACATGGCCAACTGTGTGCGGAGACACAGGAGATGGATGAGATCTTTAATGAATATTTCTCCTCGGAGTTTACTGCAGAGGACATCATGGATGCTAAAGAAATAAGGAAAACAGGCAGTGATGTCTAGGGCCACACACACATTACTAGGGAGGAGGAATCATGGAATCTACATTGCAGACGGGCCTGCACTGACAACAATCCTACCCAGGTCCTATCCCCATAACCCCACATATTTACCTTCCTAGTCCCCCTGACATTAAGGGGCAATTTATCATAGCCAATCAACCTAACTCGCACACCTTTGGACGATGGGAGGAAACTAGAGCACCCAAAGGAAACCCAGACAGACACGGGGAGAATATGCAAACTCCATACAGACAGTGACCCAAGCCTGGAATCGAACCCGGGTTCGTGGTGCTGTGCGACAGCAGTGCTAACCACTGTACCACCCTATCTGCAGCCTTCAAGTGCATTAAGGTGGACAAATCCCCTGGGCCTGATTAAGTGCATCTTTGGATCTTGTGGGAGGCTAGGGAAGAAATTGCAGAGGACCTTGCAGAGATATTTGTTTCATCTCTTTTGACTGGCAAAGTTCCGGAAGACTGGAGCGTGGCTAATGTTGTTCCGTTGTTTAAGAAGGGTAGCAAAGAGAAGCCTGGTAAATACAGGCCGCTGAGCCTGACATCAGTGGCAGATAAATTACTCATAGAATCCTACATGCAGAAGGAGGCCATTGTTTATTGTCTCCACTTCCTCCACCCTCATAGGCAATGAGTTCCAGGTCATTACCATTCACTGCATCAAAATATTCTTCCTCACATCCCCCCCTGCATCTCTGACCCAAAACCTGAAATCTGCCTCCCCCTCATCCTTCTCCCATCAGCTAATGGAACAACTTTTCTTTGTCCACCTTATCTAAACCTGTCAGAATCTTGTCCACCTCGATCAAATCTCCCCTCAATGTCCTTTGCTCCAAGGGGAACAACCCAAGCCTGACATTGACAATAAAGAACAAACTAACAAAATATGTTAATACCTAAATTCAAATGGGAATGTTTAATTTCTGTTTTAAAGATATTGTGAATATTATTGTCCTGGACAATAAAGGAATTGGAATAACTCACCTTGGGTGTGGTTGAATGGAATATATCAATCTGATATCCACCTACAGTCGAGTGAAAGTCTGGAATGTGTAGCTGGAAATTCCTCCCTAACAGCACTGTGGGTGTACTTACACCTCAGGCATTGTAGTAGTTCAAGAAGGCAGTGTTGGGGTTGACCATGGCTGAGGCAGCTCCATACAGTCACACATTCTGTTATAGATTCATAGAATCTTACAGCGCAGAAGGAGGCCATTCAGCCCATCGAGTCTGCACCAACAATCCTAGTAAGAAGTTTAACAACACCAGGTTAAAGTCCAACAGGTTTATTTGGTAGCAAAAGCCACATAAGCTTTCGGAGCTCCAAGCCCCTTCTTCAGGTCCTGAAGAAGGGGCTTGGAGCTCCGAAAGCTTGTGTGGCTTTTGCTACCAAATAAACCTGTTGGACTTTAACCTGGTGTTGTTAAACTTCTTACTGTGTTTACCCCAGTCCAACGCCGGCATCTCCACATCATGACCAACAATCCTACCCAGACCCTATCCCAATAACCCCATGTATTTACCCTAGCTAGTCCCCCTGACACTAGGGTGAATTTAGCATAGCCAATCCACCTAACCTGTACATCCTTGGACTGTGGGAGGAAACCCGAACACATGGAGGAAACCCATGCAGACACGGGGAGAGCACAGACAGTGACCCAAGCCAGGAATTGAACATGGGTCCTTGGTGCTGTGAGGCAGCAGTGCTAACCACTGTGCCACCGTGCCGCCCATTTATAATTGAAGGACTGCAGATTGAATGTGAGGCATTATGGGACTGGACTGTCACAGACCATTAAAGCTGCTTAGCAGGGCCCCGACAGAGGACCTGGTGAGAATATTTACTCAGAATGAGTTAGAATTAAACTTATTCCAGGTCCAGCTGGTGTTCAGTAGCTGAGATACCCAAATCTGTAAAAAGGAAGTCTGACCAATCAACAAACAGTGGTAGGTAGTTGGTGAAGAAGTTAAGAAGCGTTCTCAGGCATTGTTCACATTATTTTATCATAAATTTGTGATAAGGACTGTGAGGGACTTGCGCCCTGATAGTTGGTGAAGTGACGGGATACTCCAAGTAGCACTGAACTGAAAAACAGACCTCTGAGAGTAGATTCTAATGGTTATAATCCTACCCAAGCATGGCCAGTGAAAAATCAGAGCTGGAGTGGGGACTGGACAGCTCTCTTACCTGCCATTTGGAAACTAAGAACAAGAAACTCATCAATAAAATGATTAGAGAATCAAGCCAACATTTCAACTCTGGATGACACTTCTTAAGAGCTCTTATGAAGGATCATCCAGACTTGTAATATTGGCTCTATTCTCTCTCTGCAGATGCTGTCAATCTTTCTGGCAAAACAATTAAACTAAATCCGCAGTATTTTACTTTGATGATAAAATGATTTGGTCTGATTGGAATCCCCACGACTCTCCTGCAAAACAGAGGGAGTGGTAGTAAAAGGAGGAAAAGAATAAGGATGATAAAATCTCATGTAGAATTAACGAAACAAGTGAACCAGTTTATAAAGAACAGAAGTTACCCATCCCTAATAAAAACTGAACAGATTAAAATAATTAGGTTGAGGAATATAACAAAAAATTAATAGATGAAGTTTAAAATCAAGTTTGTTTTGTTGTGAGAAATTTTTAAAAATTATGTAAAGTGATGTAATCGTCTGCCACGTTTTTCTGCTCACTCCCCGCCCCTTTAGGTTCTGTTGAAAAGTTAACCCTTTCAGCAGACAGTTGATTTGTTTTTAAATTGCCCGGAAACTCATGCGTCTATTTTAGTTTATAATTGAGGATTTATGGGAACCAGTTAAATGTGGAAATTTTAATCATAGCCTGGAGGATTTGGAATAACTGTGAGAATTTAATCGTGTTGGTTTCAGATAAAGCTCGGCACAACATCGTGGGCCGAAGGGCCTGTTCTGTGCTGTACTGTTCGATGTTCTATGTTCTATGTCACCTCAACCCCAAATAAAGATCAAAGATTTTGCAGGTGGTGACGTGTTTGGAATTTTAAATCAACAAAGCCTACACGTTGCCTATAAAATCAGGCCTTAGAAGTTGGTTTAAAAAAGATTGTTATAATGAAGGACCTCGTATCTTATGTTAATCAAGGAGTCATAAGCTTGTAGTGCTCTGTTGCTTTAAGAAGCTATCGCTGTGAGAGAGAATGCTGAGGATTCATTGTTTGAAATTGACGAGCTGTGAGAACCTGTGTGTTTTGTTTGTTTTATGTGGATGTTTGTAGATGTGTTTTATCATTGTTTTGGGATACATTTGCTAAGGTTTATCTTTCTGTGGGAATTAACCTCATCTTGAGTCTTTAATTAAAGGCATTTTTGGATGTTTAAAAACAGAATCACAAGAACACTTAAGGAAGTTATTGTGGTTATTCTTGTAAAGCACATGCTAAGTTTCTCAGCTTGTGTATGGATGATATTTGTGGGTTGAATACTTCAAGCTTTGAGGTTTTCTGTCTGTGATTTAAATCAAACAGATTTTTAAAAAGGAAGTGTAATTAATAAAGTTTTTTTAAAGTTATGAACCTGGACCATATTTACTGGCCAGAGACATGATTCCAGGATATTTTACTAAACATGGGGAATTTCCATCCAGGTACAATTCACACATGTGAGAATGAGAGTTTTAATTTGTAATGGTTATTTCAAATTTGGGACATGTGAAATGATTCTGACCAATGCTGTGTTGGATTGATCTTGGGTTAAACTTCCTGTCAAGTCCAAAGATTTATTCCTGACACAATTAACACAATGAAAAGGAAAATTCTAGAAGTGGATACTGAAAAAAAGAGTTTAAAAGTAGAAAGGATTCCCAGACTGTGTGGTCATTAGATTAAAACAAAGGAAAGGCACTGATGTCCATTTGAGAACTTTTAATACACCCTTTTCAAACTAAGGGAGTCCATGTACAAAGAAAGCCCAAGGATGGTAGATAAGGGGGTTTGGAAAACATCACGATGGGGGCACCTATCTGTTCATGAGATGATCACAAAGCCCCATAATGTCCAGATACTAATTTCATTGGACCTATATGTAATGTATGTGATCTGTAACCATTCTGTGTGCAGCCGGGATGGGCTGAGTAACTGGATAAGAATTGATGATATTCTTTGTTGGGTGGAGTTACACATGGTCAGCCCCTGTGGCTTCTCCCCGCTGGCGTAACTCAATAAACTGTTTGTCAATTGAATCAGGCTCGAGTGTGGAATGATTCTTCTGAGTTAATTCCCCCCAACACACCCCTCAGTGGTTGGTAAGTTGATGGAGAAGATCCTGAGAGGCAGGATTTATGAACATCTGGAGAGGAATAGTATGATCAGAAATAGCCAGCACGGCTTTGTCCAAGGCAGATCATGCCTTACGAGCCTAATAGAATTTTTTGAAGATGTAACTAGACACATAGACGAAGGAAGAACGGTAGATGTAGTTTATATGGATTTCAGCAAGGCTGAAGTAAGGTGACAAGATAAGGTGCCCCATGCAAGGCTTATTGAGAAAGTGAAGGGGCATGGGATACAATGGGACATTGCCTTGTGGATTCAGAACTGGCTTGCCCACAGAAGGCAAAGAGTGGTTGTAGATGGGTCTTTTTCAGAGTGGAGGCCGGTCACCAGTGGAGTGCCCCAGGGATCTGTTCTGGAACCCTTGCTCTTTGTGATTTTTATAAACGACCTGGATGAGGAAGTGGAAGGATGGGTTGGCAAGTTTGCTGATGACACAAAGATTGGTGGTGTTGTGGATAGTGTAGAGGGATGTCAGCAGTTGCAACGAGACATAGATAAGATGCAAGGCTGGGCAGAGAAGTGGCAGATGGACTTCAACCCAGATAAGTCTGTGGTGGTTCATTTTGGCAGGTCGAATAGGATGAAAGAATATAATATTACGGGTAAGACGCTTGGCAGTGTGGAAGATCACAAGGATCTTGGGGTCCGGGTTCATAGGACGCTCAAAACAGCGTCGCAGGTAGAGGCTGTGGTTAAGAAGGCCTATGGAATACTGGCCTTCATCAATAGAGGAATTGAGTTTAGAAATCGGGAGATAATGCTGCAGCTGTATAGGACCCTGGTCAGACCCTATCTGGAGTACTGTGCCCAGTTCTGGTCGCCTCATTACAGAAAGGATGTGGAAGTCATAGAAAGGGTGCAGAGGAGGTTTACAAGGATGTTGCCTGGATTAGGTGGCATGCATTATGAGGATAGGTTGAGAGAGCTAGGTCTTTTCTCCTTGGAGAAGCAAAGGATGAGAGGTGACCTGATAGAGGTGTATAAGATGTTGAGAGGTATTGATAGAGTGGATTCTCAGAGGCTTTTACCCAGGGCTGAAATGGTTGCCACAAGAGGTCACAGGTTTAGGGTGCTGGGGAGTAGGTACAGAGGAGATGTTAAGGGTAAGTTTTTCACTCAGAGGGTGGTGGGTGCGTGGAATCGGCTGCGGTAGTGGTGGTGGAGGCGGATTCGATAGGGTCTTTTAAGAGACTTTTGGATAAGTTCATGGAAGTTAGTAAGATAGAGGGTTATAGGTAAGCCTAGTAGGTCGGGACATGTTCGGCGCAACTTGTGGGCCGAAGGGCCTGTTTGTGCTGTAGCTGTTCTATGTTCTAACAGACGGGGTACTACTTCATCCTTGGGTATGGTCTGACAGGCCGTGGTCCAGACTACATGTGGATCATGAGTAATATTCCAGCTCCTGTGACAATAGAGACACTATGTCAAATTTCCACAAGCCCTGGGTTACCAGATTTTTGGGCAAAGCCCTGGAAATTTGTAGATAACTTGCAATGAATCCCATTCTTATTCAAAAGGAGTTGCTTGTTATTGGTTAAAGGATGGTGTGTTGGCTGTTGGTACTGTGTTTATATTATAACTTGCTGGTTTACAGTATTGTGAATTGTTTGCAATGTTGGAAGGCGGATTGTGGATAACTCGCAATGCACACTAGCTGTTTGTTATTATGCTCTGTTGGTTGTGCTGTTGTATTAAAAATGGCATGTTTATTGTTGATATTGTGTTATATCGGGTGTTATTTCTATAATTTATTATTGTGAGTTTGTATTGTATTCTGGTTTGTAATTTGAAAGTGTTATGTATTTTGTATTTGTGAACTGTTTAAATAAAAAGAGTGGTTACCAGATTCACTTCTTTCAGATAATGACACTCTGTTTACAAGTGGCGTGTTTCAGGAATTCATGTAAAAGAATGGTATACGCCATGTGCATACTGTGCCGTTTCATCAGGCTATAAATGGTCCAGCAGAAAGAGCTGTTCAAACTCTGAAGAAGGGATTGAAGAGAATGTCAAGTGATACTTTAAGAACAAAGCTCTCAAGATTTTGTTCCAGTATTGCATCATGCCACAATCCACAACTAGACTCTCTCCGATGGAATCTTTAGGAAGAAGGCTGAAGTCTCATCTGGATCTGCTTCATCCGGATCTCAGAGCAAAAGTGAGCAGGAGACAAGAGAAACAGAAGGAGAGACGCGGCCACCACGCCAAAGAGAGGCAGTTCAAACTGGGTGATCAGCTTTACATCAGAAACTTTGGTCGTAACCAAAGGTGGTTACCGGGAATAATTTTAAACCAAAGTGGTCCAGTATCTTGCATCGTGAGACAGTAAAACGGAAGAGTTGTTCGCAGACACCAAGACCATATTCGCTTGCGGTGTGACCACAAGGTTGGGGTTTTTGGGGGGGTGTGGGGAGGCAGTGACCGCACTCTGACAAACTCAAACCAGCTCTGGACCTTTGGCTGTCTGTGCAATGAGCTGGGACTTGGGCGTCCATGCTGTGAATCGTGTGTGTGCGTGAGAATGAGTGTATGTCCCAATGTTTATTTGTGTGTGAGAATGTGTGTGTGAATGGACCCCAATGCTTGTGTGTGTGTGTGTGTGAGAGAGTGGCAGATAGATGGATGACCGCTAGAAGGGGCAGGCAGTCAGTGCAGGAATCCCCTGTGGTCATTCCCCTCTCTAACAAGTGTACCATTTTGGATACTTTGGGGGGGGGGAATGGCCTATCACGGGATAACAGCAGCAGTGGCACCACGGCTGACTCTTGTTAAGCAGGGAGGGACAGAGAGCATTAGAGCAATAGTTATAGGGGACTTGATAGTGAGGGGTGCAGATAGGCACTTCTGTGGACATGAAAGAGACTCCAGGATGGTATGTTGCCTCCCTGGTGCCAGGATCCAGGATATCTCTGAACGGACAGAAAGCATTCTGAAGGGAGAGCGTGAACAGCCAGAAGTTGTGGTACATATTGGTACTAATGACATAGGTAGGAAGAGTGATGAGGTCCTGCAGTAGCAGTTTAGGCAGTTAGGTAGAAAGTTAAAAAGCAGGACCTCTAGGGTTGTAATCTCAGGATTACTTCCTGTGCCACATGCTAGTGAGGCTAGGAATAGGAAGATAGTGCAGCTCAACAGCTCATGTAGGAGGGAGGGTTTCAGATATCTAGGGCAGGTGGGACCTGTACAAGAATGACGGGTTGCATCTAAACTGGAAGGGCATAAATATTCTGGCTGGGAGGTTTGCCAGTGTCACATAGAACATAGAACAGTACAGCACAGAACCAGGCCCTTCGGCCCACGATGTTGTGCTGAGCTTTATCTGAAACCAAGATCAAGCTATCCCACTCCCTATCATCCTGGTGTGCTCCATGTGCTTATCCAATAACCGCTTAAATGTTCCTAAAGTGTCTGACTCCACTATCACTGCAGGCAGTCCATTCCACACCCCAACCACTCTCTGCGTAAAGAACCTACCTCTGATATCCTTCCTATATCTCCCACCATGAACCCTATAGTTATGCCCCCTTGTAATAGCTCCATCCACCCGAGGAAATAGTCTTTGAAGGGGCAGGATTGCCCCTTCAAAGTTTAAACTAGTTTAAATCCTCACACGGGAGGATTTAAATTAGTTTGGCAGTGGGATGGGAACCAAAGCAAAGGTGAATTGGCTTGAACGGGAATTAGAGAGTAGGGCCAGTAAGACTCAGAGAAAGAACAGGCAAGGTGTGGTTACTACTCAAAGAGGATCTGG
This sequence comes from Mustelus asterias, assembly GCF_964213995.1. NCBI lineage: Eukaryota > Metazoa > Chordata > Chondrichthyes > Carcharhiniformes > Triakidae > Mustelus > Mustelus asterias. The sequence continues at coordinate 54,586,554 of NC_135812.1, read as the reverse complement.
TGGACTGAAGTGCATTTGTTTCAATGCGAGAAGTGTAACAGGTAAGGCAGTTGAACTTAGAGCTTGGATTAGTACTTGGAACTATGATGTTGTTGCCATTACAGACTTGGTTAAGGGAAGGACAGGATTGGCAGCTTAACATTCCAGGGTGCAGATGTTTCAGGTGGGATAGAGGGGGATGTAAAAGGGGTGGGGAAGTTGCACTACTGGTTAAGAGAATATCACAGCTGTACTGCGGGAGGACACCTTGGAGGGCTCATACAACGAGACAATATGGATAGAGCTCAGGAATAGGAAGAGTGTAGTTACAATATTAGGGGTTTACTATAGGCCACACAACAGCCAGCGGGCGATAGAGAAACAGATATGTAGGCAGATTTTGGCAAGCTGCAAATGTAACAGGGTTGTTGTGATGGGAGATTTTAACTTCCCCTATATTGACTGGGACTCACTTAGAGCTAGCGGCATTGGTGGGGCAGAGTTTGTAAGGAGCATCCAGGAGGGCTTCTTGAAACAGTATGTAGATAGTCCAACTAGGGAAGGGGCCATACTGGACCCGGTATTGGGGAATGAGCACGGCCAGATGGTCGATGTTTCAGTTGGGGAGCAGTTCAGGAACAGTGACCACAATTCAGTAAGCTTTAAGGTACTGATGGATAAAGAAAAGTGTAGTCCTCAAGTTAAGGCGCTAAATTGGGGAAAGGCTAATTACAACAATATTAGGCAGGAACTGAAGAATGCAGATTGGGGGCAGAAGGAATATTGGGGTCTTGAGGGCAAATCTGCATCTGGCATGTGGGAGGCTTTCAAGTGTAAGTTGATAGGGATTCAGGACTGGCACATTCCTGTAAGGATGAAGGATAAATATGGCAAATTTAGGGAACCTTGGATAACGAGAGATATTGTGAGCCTAGTCAAAGAGAGAAAGGAAGCATTTGACAAGGCTCGGAGGCTTGTGAAGCAAGTGTGGAATACAAGGAAAAGTAGAAGAAACTTAAGTAAGGAGGACTCACAAATTACAAATGGAAAGGTTGAGTGTGGTGGAAATAACCTTTTGAGGTGTGTCTATTTCAATGCCAGGAGTATTGTGGGGAAGGCAGATGAGCTGAAGGCATGGATAGACACATGAAAATATGATATTTTGGCCATTAGTGAAACTTGGCTACAGGAGGGGCAGGACTGGTAGCTCAATGTTCCAGGGTTCCAATGTTTCAGGCGGGATAGAGGCAGAGGGATAAAAAGTGGGCGGGTGGCATTGTTGGTCAGGGAAAATGTTACAGCGGTACTTAGGCAGGATAGATTAGGGAGCTTGTCTACAGAGGCCCTATGGGTGGAGCTGAGAAACAGGAAAGGTATGATCACATTAATGGGATTGTATTATAGACCACCCAATAGTCAGCGAGAATTGGAGGAGCAAATCAGCAGAGAGATAGCTGACAACTGCAAGAAACACAAAGTTGTGATAGTAGGGGATTTTAATTTTCCACATATAGATTGGGACTCGCATACTGTCAAAGGTTTAGACGGGGTAGAATTTGTAAAATGTGTTCAGGAGAATTTTCTACATCAGTATATAGAGGTGCCAACTAGAGAGGATGCGATATTGGATCTCCTATTGGGAAATGAGTTAGGGCAGGTGATGGATGCGAGTGGACCCAGTGATCATAATGCCATTAGTTTCAACCTGATCATGGATAAGGATAGATCTGGTCCTCGGGTTGAAGTTCTGAACTGGAAAAAGGCCAAATTTGATGAAATGAGAAGGGATCTGGGAAGTGTGGATTGGCACAGGCTGTTCTCTGGTAAGGATGTAAATGGAAAGTGGGAGGCCTTCAAAGGAGAAATTTTGAGAGTGCAGAGTTTGTATGTTCCTGTCAGGATTAAAGGCAAAGTAAATAGGAATAAGGAACCTTGGTTCTAGAGGGAGACTATAACACTGATTAAGAAGAAGAGAGAGTTGTATGAAATGTACAGGCAGCAAGGAACACATCAGATGCTCGAGGAGTATAAAAAGTGCAAGATGCTACTTAAGAGGGAAATCAGGAGGGCTAAAAGAAGACATGAGGTTGCTTTGGCAGACAGAGTGAAGGAAAATCCAAAGAGCTTCTATAGGTATGTTAGGAGCAAAAGGATAGTGAGGGATAAAATTGGTCCTCTTGAAGACCAGAGTGGTAGACTGTGTATGGAACCAAAAGAGATGGGGGAGATACTAAATGTTTTTTTTGCATCCGTATTAACTGAGGAAACGGGCATGGAGTCTACGGAAATAGGGCAAACGGGTAGGGAGGTCATGGAGCCTTTACAGATTAAAGGGGAGGAAGTGCTTGCTGTCTTGAGGCAAATCAGAGTGGATAAATCCCCAGGACCGGACAGGGTATTCCCACGGACCTTGAGGGAAGCTAGTGTTGAACTTGCAGGGGCCCTGGCAGACATATTTAAAATGTCAGTATTCACGGGGGAGGTGCCGGATGATTGGAGGGTGGCTCATGTTGTTCTGTTGTTTAAAAAAGGTTCCAAAAGAAATCCGGGAAATTATAGGCCAGTAAGTTTGACGTCGGTGGTGGGCAAGTGGGAAGGTGTGATAAGGGATAGGATCTACAAATATTTGGATAGACAGGGACTTATTAGGGAGAATCAACATGGCTTCGTGCGTGGTAGGTCATGTTTGACCAATCTATTAGAGTTTTTCGAGGAGGTTACCAGGAAAGTGGATGAAGGGAAGGCGGTGGATGTTGTCTACCTGGATTTCAGCAAGGCCTTTGACAAGGTCCCTCATGGGAGGTTAGTTAGGAAGGTTCAGTCGCTGGGTATACATGGGGAAGTAGTAAATTGGATTAGACACTGGCTCAATGGAAGAAGCTAGAGAGTGGTTGTGGAGGATTGCTTCTCTGAGTGGAGGCCTGTGACTAGTGGTGTGCCGCAGGGATCGGTGTTGGGTCCATTGTTGTTTGTCATCTATATCAATGATCTGGATGATAATGTGGTAAATTGGATCAGCAAATTTGCTGATGATACAAAGATTGGAGGTGTAGTGGACAGTGAGGAAGGTTTTCAAAACTTGCAGAGGGATTTTGGACCAACTGGAAAAATGGGCTGAAAAATGGCAAATGGAATTTAACGCAGACAAGTATGAGATATTGCAGTTTGGAAGGACAAACCAAAGTAGGACGTACAGGGTAAATGGTAGGACTCTGAAGAGTGCAGTTGAACAGAGGGATCTGGGAATACAGGTACAGAATTCCCTAAAAGTGACGTCACAGGTGGATAGGGTCGTAAAGAGTGCCTTTGGTACATTGGCCTTTATAAATCGGAGTATCGAGTATAAAAGTTGGAGTGTTATGGTAAGGTTATATAACCTTACCTTCACGATGCCTTCACGACACACGACAGCGCAGAGTCGCTGAGCAGAAACTGATAGCCAAGTTCCGCACACAGGAGGACGGCCTGAACCAGGATGTTGGGTTTATGTCACACTATCAGTAACCCCCACAGCTTGCCTCCTGGACTTGCTGGCTGTCCTGTCTGGAGACAATACACATCTCTTTAACCTGTGCTTAATGCTCCCTCCACTCACATTGTCTGTCTCTTTAAGGACTGGTTGGCTGTAGAGATTTGCATTCTAATCAGTATTCTGTAACTTGATTTTGTGTCTCTGTGCCCTATTTGAGAGCAGATTTCCACTCCATCTGACGAAGGAGCAGCGCTCCGAAAACTAATGGTATTTGCTACCAAATAAACCTGTTGGACTTTAACCTGGTGTTGTTAAAACTGTTACTGTGTTTACCCCAGTCCAACACCGGCATCTCCACAATAAGGCATTGGTGAGGCCGAATTTAGAATATTGTGTACAGTTTTGGTCACCTAGTTACAGGAAGGATGTAAATAAGGTTGAAAGAGTGCAGAGAAGGTTCACAAGGATGTTGCCGGGACTTGAGAAGCTGAGTTACAGAGAGAGATTGAATAGGTTGGGACTTTATTCCCTGGAGCGTAGAAGAATGAGGGGAAGATAAAGAAACGGATGTCATTGTACACATTGGTGCAAATGACGTAGATAGGAAGAGCAGGGGGATCCTACGAGAGCAATTCAGGGAGTTGGGAAATAGACTAAAAGGTAGGGCCTCCAGGGTGGTCATCTCTGGGCTGCTCCCAATGCCTCGTGCCAGTGAGGCTAAGAATAGGGAGTTAGTACAATTGAATGCTTGGCTAAAGGACTGGTCCAGGAGGGAGGGCTTCATTTTCCTAGATCAATGGGAAGTTTTCAGGAGAGGATGGCACCTGTACAAGAAGGACGGGTCACAACTAAGTTGGAAGAGCACGAATATCCCGGCTGGGAGTTTTGCTAGTGCAGTTTGGGGGGGTTTAAACTAGTATGGCAGGGGGGTGGGGATCAAAGTATTAGGTCTACAAGTGTAGAGGCTGGGGACGAGCTTGTGGCTGGGAGAAGGCTGGCAAAGAAGAAGAGCACTCTGGGGGAGGATAACCTCACTGGGCCTGGAGGTCTGGAGTGCTTATACTTCAATGCAAGGAGCGTAGCAGGTAAGACAGACGAACTTAGGGCCTTAATGCTCACGAGGAATTTGGATGTGGTTGCGGTGACAGAGACTTGGTTGAAAGAGGGACAGGACTGGCAGCTGAATATTCCGGGGTACAAGTGTTTTAGGCGAGACAGAGGAGGGGCCAAAAGAGGTGGGGGAGTAGCAGTATTAGTTGGAGAGCATATTACAGCGGTGCAGAGGGAGGACAATTCAGAGGGGTCGAGTAACGAGTCACTCTGGGTGGAGCTTAGAAACAGGAAGGGCGCAGTCACTATGTTGGGGGTATACTACAGGCCCCCCAACAGCCCAAGGGAAGTGGAAGAACGGATATGTCAGGAGATACTGGATAGGTGCAGGAAAAATAGGGTTGTTGTAGTGGGAGACTTCAATTTCCCTGGTATAGACTGGAAATCGCTGAGAGCTGGGACTCTGAATGGGGAGGAATTTGTAAAATGCGTACAGGAAGGTTCTTTGGAACAATATGTAGATAGCCCGACGAGAGAGGGGGCTATACTGGACCTCGTACTGGGGAATGAGCCCGGTCAGGTCTTCAAAGTTTCGGTAGGGGAACATGTGGCAAATAGTGACCACAATTCTGTTAGCTTTAGGATAGTGATGGAAAAGGATGAGTGGTGTCCCAAGGGTAAGGTGTTGGATTGGGGGAAGGCTAACTTTAGTGGGATTAGGCAGAAATTGGCAGCTCTTGATTGGTAGAGGCTGTTTGAGGGTAAATCCACATCTGGCATGTGTGAGTCTTTTAAGGAACAGTTGTTAGGGCTACAGGACAGGCATGTGCCTGTAAAAAAGAAGGATAGGAAGGGTAGGATTCGAGAACCATGGATAACCAGGGAAATTGAGGGACTGGTCAAAAAGAAAAGAGAGGCATATGTTAGGTCCAGGCAGCTAAAAATGGAGGGAGCTCTGGAGGAGTACAAAGAAAGTAGGAAAGAACTCAAACGGGGAATTAGAAGGGCAAAAAATGGTCACGAAATGTCCTTGGCAGACAGGATTAAGGAGAATCCCAAGGCATTTTCTTCATACGTTAGGAACAAAAGGGTTGTCAGGGAAAAAATCGGACCACTCATAAAATGGTTCGGCACAGACAAGAAGGGCCAAAAGGCCTGTTTCTGAGCTGTAATTTTCTATGGTTCTATGGTTTCTATGGTTCTCTCAGGGACAAAAGTGGGGAATTATGCTTGGAGCCCAAAGAAGTAGGGGAGATCCTAAATGAATACTTTGCGTCGGTATTCACAAAGGAGAGGGATGTGTTGACTGGGAGTGTCTCGGAGGGGAGTGTTGAACCATTGGAGAAAATCTCCATTACAAGGGAGGAAGTGTTAGGTTTGTTAGAGAATATAAAGACTGATAAATCCCCAGGGCCTGATGGAATCTATCCAAGGCTGCTCAGGGAGACGAAAGATGAAATCGCTGGGCCTCTGACGCAAATCTTTGTCTCATCTCTGGACACAGGTGAGGTCATGATGTGGAGATGCCGGCGTTGGACTGGGGTAAACACAGTAAGAAGTTTAACAACACCAGGTTAAAGTCCAACAGGTTTATTTGGTAGCAAAAGCCACACCTTTTGCTTTCGCTACCAAATAAACCTGTTGGACTTTAACCTGGTGTTGTTAAACTTCTCACAGGTGAGGTCCCAGAGGATTGGAGGATAGCTAATGTGGTCCCGTTATTTAAGAAGGATGGATAACCCGGGTAATTATAGGCCGGTGAGCTTGACGTCTGTGGTGGGGAAGTTGTTGGAGAAGATTCTTAGAGACAGGATGTATGCGCATTTAGAAAGGAATAAACTCATTAACGATAGTCAGCATGGTTTTGTGAGAGGGAGGTCATGCCTCACTAACCTGGTGGAGTTTTTTGAGGAAGTGACTAGAATGGTTGACGAGGGAAGGGCCGTGGATGTCGTCTATATGGACTTCAGTAAAGCGTTTGACAAAGTCCCTCATGGTAGCCTGGTGAAAAAGGTTGGATCTCATGGGATAAAGGGGGAGGTGGCTAGATGGGTGGAGAACTGGCTTGGTCACAGAATGTGGAGATGCCGGCGTTGGACTGGGGTAAACACAGTAAGAAGTTTAACAACACCAGGTTAAAGTCCAACAGGTTTATTTGGTAGCAAAAGCCACACTGTGGCTTTTGCTACCAAATAAACCTGTTGGACTTTAACCTGGTGTTGTTAAACTTCTTACTTGGTCACAGAAGACAGAGGGTGGTAGTGGAAGGGTCTTCTTCCGGCTGGAGGCCTGTGACTAGTGGTGTTCCGCAGGGCTCTGTATTGGGACCTCTGCTGTTTGTGATTTATATAAACGATCTGGAAGAAGGTGTAACTGGGGTGATCAGTAAGTTTGCGGACGACACAAAATTGGCAGGACTTGCAGATAGTGAGGAGCATTGTCAGAAGCTACAGAAGAATATAGATAGGCTGGAAATTTGGGCAAAGAAATGGCAGATGGAGTTCAATCCTGATAAATGCAAAGTGATGCATTTTGGTAGAAATAATGTAGGGAGGAGCAATACGATAAATGGCAGAACCATAAAGGGTGTAGATACGCAGAGGGACCTGGGTGTGCAAGTCCACAGATCCTTGAAGGTGACGTCACAGGTGGAGAAGGTGGTGAAGAAGGCATATGGCATGCTTGCCTTTATAGGACGGGGCATAGAGTATAAAAGTTGGGGTCCGATGTTGCAGATGTATAGAACGTTGGTTCGGCCGCATTTGGAATACTGCGTCCAGTTCTGGTCGCCACACTACCAGAAGGACGTGGAGGCTTTGGAGAGAGTACAGGGGAGGTTTACCAGGATGTTGCCTGGTATGGAGGGGCTTAGTTATGAGGAGAGATTGGGTAAACTGGGGTTGTTCTCCCTGGAAAGACGGAGGATGAGGGGAGACTTAATAGAGGTGTATAAAATTATGAAAGGCATAGATAGGGTGAACGGTGGGAAGCTTTTCCCCAGGTCGGTGGTGATGTTCACGAGGGGTCATAGGTTCAAGGTGAAGGGGGGGAGGTTTAACACAGATATCAGAAGGACATATTTTACACAGAGGGTGGTGGGGGCCTGGAATGCGCTGCCAGGCAAGGTGGTGGAGGCGGACACACTGGGAACGTTTAAGACTTATCTAGACAGCCATATGAACGGAGTGGGAATGGAGGGATACAAAAGAATGGTCTAGTTTGGACCAGGGAGCGGCATGGGCTTGGAGGGCCAAAGGGCCTGTTCCTGTGCTGTATTGTTCTTTGTTCTTGATAGAGGTGTATAAAATTTTGATGGGTATAGATAGAGTGAATGCAAGCAGGCTTTTTCCACTGAGGCTAGGAGAGAAAAAAGCCAGAGGGCATGGGTTAAGGGTGAATGGAGAAAAGTTTAAAGGGAATATTAGGGGGGTCTTCTTCATGCAGAGAGTGGTGGGAGTGTGGAATGAGCTGCCGGATAAAGTGGTAAATGCACTTTTAGCATTTATGAAAAACTTGGACGGGTTCATGGATGAGAGGGGTGTGGAGGGATATGGTCCAAGTGCAGGTCAGAGGGACTAGGCAAAAAATGGTTCGGCACAGACAAGAAGGCCCAAAAAGCCTGTTTCTGAGCTGTAATTTTCTATGGTTCTATGGCTAAAAGAGGTCACAAAAAAGCATTGGCCAGCAGGATTAAGGAAAATCCCAAGAGCAAGAGGGTAGCTAGGGAGAGGGTTGGCCGACTCAAGGACAGGGGAGTGAATCTATGCATGGAGCCAGAGGAAATGAGAGAAGTATTAAATGAGTATTTTGTGTCAGTATTCACCAAAGAGAAGGACTTGGTGGATGATGAGTCTGGGGAAGGGTGTTGAGATAGTTTGAGTCATGTTGAGATCAAAAAGGAGGAGGTATTGGGGTTCTTGAGAAACATTAAGGTAGACAAGTCCCCAGGGCCTGATGGGATATACCTCAAAATACTGAGAGAGGCATGGGAGGCCTTGAGAGAAATCTTTGTATCCTCACTAGCTACAGGGGAGGTCCCAGAGGATTGGAGAATAGCCAATGTTGTTCCTTCATTTAAGAAGGGAAGCAAGAATAATCCAGGTAATTACAGGCCGGTGAACCTTACATCAGTGGTAGGGAATTCATTGGAGAGGATTCTTCAAGACAGGATTTATTCCCACTTGGAAATAAGAGGACGTATTAGCGAGAAGCAACATGGTTTTGTGAAGGGGAGGTCGTGTCTCACTAACTTGATCGAGTTTTTCAAGGAAGTGACGAAGATGATTGATGAGAGTAGGGCAGTGGATGTTGTCTACACGGACTTCAGTAAGGTCTTTGACAAGGTTCCTCATGGAAGACTGCACAGAAGATGAAGTCACATGGGATCAGAGGTGAGCTGGCAAGGTGGATACAAGACTGGCTTGGTCATAGAAGACAGAGGGTAGCAGTGGAAGGGTCCGTTTCTGAATGGAGGGCTGTACAAGTGGTGTTCCTCAGGGATCAGTGCTGGGACCTTTGCTCTTTGTAATATATATAAATGATTTGGAGGAAAATGTAACTGGTTTGATTAGTAAGTTTGTAGACGACACAAAGGTTGGTGGATTTGCGGATAGCGATGAGGACCATCAGAGGATATAGAAGGATATAGATCTATTGGAGACTTGGGCAGAGAAATGGCAGATGGAGTTTAATCTGGACAAATGTGAGGGAATGCATTTTGGAACGTCTAATACAGATAGGAAATATACAGTAAATTGCAGAACCCTTAAGAGTATTGATAGGCAGAGGGATCTGGGTGTACAGGTACACAGGTCACTGAAAGTGGCAATGCAGGTGGAGAATGTAATCAAGAAGGCATACGGCATGCTTGCCTTCATCAGCCGAGGCATTGAGTTGAAGAATTGGCAAGTCATGTTGCAGCTTTATGGAATCTTAGTTAGGCTGCACTTGGAATACAGTGTTCAGTTCTGCTCACCACACTACCAGAAGGATGTGGAGGCTTTGGAGAGGGTACAGAAAAGATTTACCAGGATATTGCCTGGTATGGAGGGCATTAGCTATGAGGAGAGGTTGGAGAAACTTGGTTTGTTCTCACTGGAATGACGGAGGTTGAGGGGCGTCCTGAAAGAAGTCTACAAGCTTATGAGAGGCATGGACAGAGTGGATCGTCAGAAGTTTTTTCCCAGGGTGGAAGAGTCAATTTCAAGGGGGCATAGGTTTAAGGGGCAAGGTTTAAAGGAGATGTACGAGGCAGGTTTTTTACACAGAGGGTGGTGGGTGCCTGGAACTCGCTGCCAGGTGAGGTAGTGGAAACAGATATGATAGTGACTTTTAAGGGGTGTCTGGACAAATACACAAATAGGATGGGAATGGAAGGATATAGTCCCCGGAAGGGTCGGAAGTTTTAGTTAAATTGGGCAGCATGGTCAGTGCAGGCTTGGAGGGCCTGTAATATTCTTTGTTCTTCGTTCTTTGAATGGACCTCAGTGTTTGCTCATGTGTGTCTGAGAGAGAGAAGGAGAGTGTGAATGGACCCCAATGTTTGTTTGTGTGTGTGTATGCGTGTGTGAGAGACAGAATGAATGGACCCCAATGTTTGTTTGTGTCTGTGAGAGAGAGAGAGAGTAGTGTCAGGATGTGAGTGTGTGAAAGAGAGATCTGTGTGTGTCTGTGAGATAGAATGAAGAACACGCGTTTGTGTGTGTGTAGTTGAGAGAGAGAGAGAGTGGAGTCAGTGTGCGTGTGTGTGTGAAAGAAAGAAGATTATGGTTTGTGTGTGTCTGAGATAGACTGGAGCATACATATTTTTGTGTATCTGAGAGAGAGTGAAATCACTGTGAGCAAATGTGTGTGCAAGAAACACGAGTTGCCCGTGTGAGTGTTTGTGAGAGAGAGGTGAGTGCATGTGTGTGAGTGACAGAGAAAAAGGGGTGAGTGATCTTGTGTGTATGGGCCTGTGTGAGAGATGGAGAGAGATTCTGTATGTGGGTGTGTATGAGAGAGAGAAAGTGTGAGGAGAGAGTGTAAACGTGTGAGAGAAAGGTGTGTGTGTCTGTGTATGTCTTTGAGATAGAGGGTCACTTCAGAGTTTCGGGCTCTCCCAGTGAATGAGCTTGTGTGTCTGCACTTTACAAAGTCGATGGAGAGTTGTGACGCTGTTTTGATAATATTGTAGCTGCAATGGAACAGGCATGAAGATCGAGTAAGCTGGTGGGTGGGGTATTAATTAATTTGCCCTTGCATACTAATCGGTGAACGACTGACTTTGGGAGAAAAGTTAGTTAATAGATAAGAACCTCTACTCAGCCAGTATTTTGAATTGTGAGCTCTGATTTTGATTTGTGAACCAGGGGAGAGCGTGAACACAGTCCCCCACTACCACACATTCTGCAGGCGAGTATCCCGCATTTGGGGACATCGCAGTCATCAACACACCCAGAGTGCAATAGGATAGCCTCATCCTGGGAGATCAACCTGCCTGATCTTTGACTCTCTACTGCCAGATAGGTATATTAATACCAAAAGGAAAATCTCAGCAGGTCTGGCATGATCTGTAAGGATAAAAAAGAGCTGACGTTTCGAATACCTTCCGGAGTCGAAACGTCAGCTCTTTTTTCCTCACAGATGATGCTAGACCTGCTGAGATTTTCCAGCATCCGCAGTAATTTGCTTTTATTAAGTATATTAATACTCTCACATTGTCACCCCACATCAAGCACTACCCCTCACAGTCACACAAACATAATTTTCACTCATAATATCGCCCTGTTCAGATTTGTTGTCACTGAGACATCATCCTTCCCAATCCTTGTCATCCTTCCCAATGATGGCAGTGGACTGTTTCTCTCGAGGAAAGGCTGCATTGATATAGAGACTGCCGTGCTTATTTGCATATTGCTCTTAAAAGGGCACAGTATCCTTGCTGGCTCGTAGGGCCGAATGGCCCCTCCTGTTCCTATTTTCTATGTTTTCTAAAAGGAAATGAATGACCCGCTCTCCTGCAATGCTGCCTGCAATACGGAGACTGTCCATCCGGTGTCGCTGCTCCCTCACCTCTCAGGCTAACTCCTTACTGCTGACCAGGCAAAGGGCCAGAAAAATCTCAATCTGTTTTTACATTTTTTAATATTGATACAGATAAGTTATGTCCTCATTAGAGAGAAGTCTAAAAGAAGATTTGATAGAGATTACCAAAATCATGAGAGGGCTAGACAGAGTAGCTTAGGAGAAATAAAAGGATCAAAAATGAGAGGGAAAGAGATGTAAAGTGATTTCCAAAAGAAGCAAATGGGATGTGAGAAATACATTTTTCACACAGTGAGTGGTTCAGGTCTGGAACACACAGCCTGGACGTGTAGGGGAGGCAGGTTCAATTGAGGCATTCAAAAGGACATTAGATTATTACTTGAATATTCAGGGGAACAGGAAAAAGGCAGGGAGATGGCACTAAGTCATGATGCTAGTTTGGAGAGCTGGTGCAGACACGATGGGCCAAATGGCCTTGGTCTGAATCATAACAATTCTGTGATTCTGACTTGATCCAGCAACCCTACTTAAATCACATGGATAATGGGCTAGAAAAACCTCTACCTGTTTACAGTTAGTATAACATTCCTGCTTCCCTCATTTAAAACTATGCTTAAATTACAATAAAAACAGAAAATACTGGAAAATCTCAGCAGGTACAACAACATCTGTGGAGTGAGAATAGAGCCAATGCTTATGTCTGGATGATACTCCGTCAAAGCTGTTTAAATTGCCCCTTATCAATATTTATGACTGAGCATTTGGAAAGAAAATGTTCAATCCACCATTGTCAGCATGGTTTTATGAAGGGTAAGTTATGATTGACAAACTAAGACCACTCTTTCTAAATTGCCCCACAATAGGAAGCACTCACTCAGTGTCTAATTTGTCAATATCTTTTATCATCTTATCTTCCTCAATGATATGGAACAGTACCGTGTTACATTGGGAACAGAGGGCAGATGATAGGGTGCGTTATGCTCAGAAAAACGATTACTGTTAGACCAGAATCTGGAACAAAATATTGGTTTACAGTCAGAAAATACCAGACCAAGTGAAGAGTTAAAGATGCTGTGGGGACTTTGAGGAAGTTACTTCATCCACAAAGTGTCACCTCCCCAGAGCAGACCACTCCCCATGTTTAGCTAAAGTCAAACAACCTGAAACACAAATTGGCCAACATAGAATCCCTAAAGAGGGTCATTGAGTTTGCATTGACTCTCCAACAGAGCACTGCACCCAAGCCCTGGCCCCATAATGCCACATATTTAAGCCACTAAACTTCACATCCTGGGATGCGAGGGGCAATTTAACATTGCCAATCAGCTTAACATGCACATATTTGGTCTGTGGGAGGAAACTGGAGGAACCAGTTCCATTATGACCACAGTAGTGAATAATGAAAAAAATGTCCAAAAACTGCAGAGGAACCTGGTGAAATAACCATCACTAGGGAGAAGTTGTTGAATAAACTAATGGGATTAAAGGCAAATAAATCTCCGGGACCTGATGGTTTGCATGCTAGGGTATTTAATGAGGTGGCAGCAGAGATAGTGAATGCATTGGTTGGGATATTTCAAAATTCCTTGGATCCTGGAAAGATCCTGGTGGATTGGAAATACGCTAATGTGACATCCCTATTCAAAAATGGAGAGAGACAAAAAGTAGGAAACTGTAGGCCAGTTAGCTTGACCTCTGTGGTGGGGACTTTGCTGGAATCAATCATTAAAGAGGAGATGACTGAGCATTTGGAAAGACAAAGCTCAATCCACCATTGTCAGCATTGTTTTATGGAGGGAAAGGTCCCGGAGATTTATTTGCCTTTAATCCCATTAGTTTATTCAACAACTTCACCCTAGTGATGGTTATTTCACCAGGTTCCTCTGCATTAACTGCAGTTTTTGGTCATTTTTTTCATTATTCACTACTGTGGTGATAATGGAACTGACAAACTTGCTTGAGATCTTTGATGACATAGCCAGCAAGGTGAATCGTGGGGAACATGTGGATGTGGTTTATCTAGACTTCCAGAAGGCATTTGACAAGATGCCGCATAAAAGGCTGATCTGGAAAGTTAGATCACAGGGGATTGGGGAGAGAGTACTAGATTGTCATAGGGTCATAGAGGTTTACAGCATGGAAACAGGCCCTTCGGCCCAACTTGTCTATGCCGCCCTTTTTTTTTAAACCCCTAAGCTAATCCCAATTGCCGGCATTTGGCCCATATCCCTCTATACCCATTGTACCCATGTAACTATCTAAATGCTTTTTAAAAGACAAAATTGTACCCGCCTCTACTACTACTTCCAGCAGCTTGTTCCAGACACTCACCACCCTCTGCGTGAAACAATTGCCCCTCTGGACACTTTTGTATCTCCCCCCTCTCACCTTAAACCTATGCCCTCTAGTTTTAGACTCCCCTATCTTTGGGAAAAGATATTGACTATCTAGCTGATCTGTGCCCCTCATTATTTCATAGACCTCTATAAGATCACCCCTCAGCCTCCTACGCTCCAGAGAAAAAAGTCCCAGTCTATCCAGCCTCTCCTTATAACTCAAACCATCAAGTCCCGGTAGCATCCCAGTAAATATTTTCGATACTTTTTCTAATTTAATAATATCCTTTCTATAATTTGGTGACCAGAACTGCACACTGTATTCCAAGTGTAGCCTTACCAAAGTCTCGTACAACTTCAATAAGACATCCCAACTCCTGTATTCAATGTTCTGACCGATGAAACCAAGCATGCTGAATGCCTTCTTCACCACTCTGTCCACCTGCGACTCCACTTTCAATGAGCTATGAACATGTACCCTTAGATCTCTTTGTTCTGTAACTCTCCCCAATGCCCTACCATTATCTGAGTAAGTCCTGCCCTAGTTCAATCTACCAAAATGCATCACCTCGCATTTGTCTAAATTAAACTCCATCTGCCATCCGTCAGCCCACTGGCCCAATCGATCAAGATCCCGTTGCAATCGGAGATAACTTTCTTCACTATCCACTATGCCACCAATCTTGGTGTCATCTGCAAACTTACTAACCATGCCTCCTATGTTCTCATCCAAATCATTAATATAAATGACAAATAACAGTGGACCCAGCACTGATCCCTGAGGCACACCGCTGGTCACAGGCCTCCAGTTTGAAAAACAAACATCTACAACCGCCCTCTGGCTTCTGTCAAGAACAGTAAGAAGTCTCACACACCAGGTTAAAGTCCAACATGTTTATTTGGTAGCACAAGCCACAAGCTTTTGGAGCGCTGCCCCTTCATCAGGTGAGAGGGAGTTCTTTCACAAATCCCAAGAGGCCAACAGCAAACACAATGAGACAGCCAATGAACCGGAACAGCCCCGACAGAGAGATCCGCGGTGCAGCAACTGAAGAGGAAAAAGTCGAATTGGACTCCTCTGGAAGGCCGCTACCCTCGACGCGACATGTATGCCCAAGTCATCAGGAGGTGCGTCAATACCAGATTCATCAGCCGCACTCACAAGACAGCCCCAAACATCACCCAAGCACAACGCAACGCCATCCGTGCTCTCAAGACCAACAGCAACGTTGTCATCAAACCAGCAGACAAAGGAGTGGCCATCGTCATACTGAACAGAACGGATTACTGCAAAGAAGTATACTGACAACTGAACAACGAGGAACACTACAGACAGTTAACCACAGATCTGACCAAAGAACACACCTGTAAACTCAACAGACTGATCAAGACCTTTGATCCGGACATTCAGAGCACCCTTTGTCCTCTCATCCCATAAGACCATAAGACCATAAGACATAGGAGCGGAAGTAAGGCCATTCGGCCCATCGAGTCCACTCCACCATTCAATCATGGTTGATTTCAACTCCATTTACCCGCTCTCTCCCCATAGCCCTTAATTCCTCGAGAAATCAAGAATTTATCAATTTCTGTCTTGAAGACGCTCAACGTCTCGGCCTCCACAGCCCTCTGTGGCAATGAATTCCACAGACCCACCACTCTCTGGCTGAAGAAATTTCTCCTCATCTCTGTTCTAAAGTGACTCCCTTTTATTCTAAGGCTGTGCCCCCGCGTCCTAGTCTCCCCTGTTAATGGAAACAACTTCCCTACGTCCATCCTATCTAAGCCGTTCATTATCTTGTAAGTTTCTATCAGATCTCCCCTCAACCTCCTAAACTCCAATGAATATAATCCCACGATCCTCAGACGTTCATCGTATGTCAGGCCTACCATTCCTGGGATCATCCGTGTGAATCTCCGCTGGACCCGCTCCAGTGCCAGTATGTCCTTCCTGAGGTGTGGGGCCCAAAATTGCTCACAGTACTCCAAATGGGGCCTAACCAGTGCTTTATAAAGCCTCAGAAGTACATCCCTGCTTTTGTATTCCAAGCCTCTTGAGATAAATGACAACATTACATTTGCTTTCTTAATTACGGACTCAACCTGCAAGTTTACCTTTAGAGAATCCTGGACTAGGACTCCCAAGTCCCTTTGCACTTTAGCATTATGAATTTTGTCACCGTTTAGAAAATAGTCCCACGTTGGAGATCTCTACTGCCTCCTGAAGATACACAAGGCCAACACACCCACCTCGTATCGGGCAATGGGACCCTGTGCGAGAACCTCTCCGGCTATGTCGAGGGCATCCTGAAACCCATTGTACAAAGAATCCCCAGCTTTTGTCGCGACACGATGGACTTCCTACAGAAACTCAGCACACATGGAGCAGTTGAACCAGGAGCACTCCTCATCTCAACGAGTGTCTCAACACTCTACACCAGCATCCCCCAAGACGATGGCTTTGCTGCAACTGCCAGTACTCAACGCCGACAACTGCCAATCTCCAGATGCAATTTTACCGCTTCATCCTGGACCACAATGTCTTCACCTTCAGCAACCAGTTCTTCATCCAGACACATGGAACAGCCATGGGGACCAAATTCGCACTTCAATATGCCAACATCTTCATAGAAACATAGAAAAACTACAGCACAAAAACAGGCCCTTCGGCCCACAAGTTGTGCCGAACACATCCCTACCTTTTGGGCCTACCTATAATAACCCTCCATCCTATTAAATCCCATGTACTCATCCAGGAGTCTCTTAAAAGACCCTATTGAGTTTGTCTCCACTACCACTGATGGCAGCCGATTCCACTCGCCCACCACCCTCTGTGTGAAAAACTTCCCCCTAACGTTTCCCCTGTACCTACCCCCCAGCACCTTAAACCTGTGTCCTCTTGTAGCAGCCATTTCCACCCTGGGAAAAAGCCTCTGAGAGTCCACCTGATCTATGCCTCTCAACATCTTATATATCTCTATTAGGTCTCCTCTCATCCTACGTCTCTCCAAGGAGAAAAGACCGAGCTCCCTCAGCCTATCCTCACAAGGCATGCCACTCAATCCAGGCAACATCCTTGTAAATCTCCTCTGCACCCTTTCAATCTTTTCCACATCCTTCCTGTAATGAGGCGACCAGAACTGAGCACAGTACTCCAAGTGGGGTCTGACGAGGGTCTTATAAAGCTGCATCATTATCCCCGGACTCCTAAACTCAATCCCTTGATTGATAAAGGCCAGCACACCATACGCCTTCTTAACCACTTCCTCCACCTGCGGGGCCAATTTTAGAGTCCGATGGACCCGGACCCCAAGGTCCTTCTGATCCTCTACAGTACTAAGAGTCTTTCCCTTTATATTGTACTCCTTCATCCCATTTGACCTGCCAAAATGGACCACTGCGCATTTATCTGGGTTGAAGTCCATCTGCCACTTCTCCGCCCAGCCTTGCATCCTATCTATGTCCCTCTGTAACTTCTGACACCCCTCCAGACTATCCACAATCCCACCAACCTTTGTGTCGTCAGCAAACTTACCAACCCATCCCTCCACTTCCCTCATCCAGGTCATTTATGAAAATGACAAACAGCAAGGGTCCCAGAACAGATCCCTGGGGCACACCACTGGTGACCGACCTCCATTTAGAAAAAGACCCATCTATACCCACTCTCTGCCTCCTTTGGGCAACACCAGGTTAAAGTTCAACAGGTTTATTTGGTAGCAAATACCATAAGCTTTCGGAGCACTGCTCCTTCGTCAGATGGAGTGGAAATTTCCACTCCATCTGACGAAGGAGCAGTGCTCCGAAAGCTTATGGTATTTGCTACCAAATAAACCTGTTGGACTTTAACCTGGTGTTGTGAGACTTCTTACCGTGTTCACCCCAGTCCAAAGCCGGCATCTCCACATCCTTTGGGCAAGCCAGTTCTGGATCCACAGGGCAACAGCCCCTTGGATCCCATGCCCTCTCACTTTTTCTAGAAGCCTTGCATGGGGGACCTTATCGAACGCCTTGCTAAAATCCATATAAACCACATCTATCGCTTTCCCTTCGTCAATGTGTTTAGTCACATTTTCGAAGAACTCCACCAGGCTCGTAAGGCACGATCTGCCTTTGACAAAGCCGTGCTGAGTATTCTTGAGCATACTAAACCACTCTAAATGCTCATAAATCTTGTCCCTCAGGGTCTTCTCCATCAGCTTACCAACCACTGAGGTTAGACTCACCGGTCGGTAATTTCCTGGGCTATCCCTATTCCCCTTCTTGAAAATAGGAACCACATCCGCAATCCTCCAATCCTCCAGCACCTCTCCCGTCTCCATCAACGACGCAAAGATCATCGCCAGAGGCTCTGCAATCTCCTCCCTCACCTCCCACAGTAACCTGGGGTACATCCCATCCGGTCCCGGTGACTTATCTATCTTGATGCCATTCAAAGATTCCAGCACAGATTCATGCACAGGTTCGAACAAGACCTCTTCACCGCACAGGACCTTCAACCGATGCTATACACTAGATACATCGATGACATTTTCTGCCTTTGGACGCATGGTGAACAATCACTGAAACAACTATATGATGACATCAACAAGTTCCATCCCACCATCAGACTCACCATGGACTACTCTCCTGAATTGGTTGCATTCTTAGACACACGCATCTCCATCAAGGACGGTCACCTCAGCACTTCACTGTACCGCAAGCCCACGGATAACCTCATGATGCTTCACTTCTCCAGCTTCCACCCTAAACACGTTAAAGAAGCCATCCCCTACGGACAAGCCCTCCGTATACACAGGATCTGCTCCCAAGGCATGTTATTCATACGTTAGGAATAAAAGGGTTGTCAGGGAAAAAATCGGACCTCAGTAAGTTTGCGGACGACACAAAATTGGCAGGACTTGCAGATAGTGAGGAGTATTGTCAGAGGCTACAGAAGGATATAGATAGGCTGGAAATTTGGGCAAAGAAATGGCAGATGGAGTTCAATCCTGATAAATGCAAAGTGATGCATTTTGGTAGAAATAATGTAGGGAGGAGCTATAAGATAAATGGCAGAACCATAAAGGGTGTAGATACGCAGAGGGACCTGGGTGTGCAAGTCCACAGATCCTTGAAGGTGATGTCACAGGTGGAGAAGGTGGTGAAGAAGGCATATGGCATGCTTGCCTTTATAGGACGGGGCATAGAGTATAAAAGTTGGGGTCTGATGTTGCAGATGTATAGAACGTTGGTTCGGCCGCATTTGAAATACTGCGTCCAGTTCTGGTCGCCACACTACCAGAAGGACGTAGAGGCTTTGGAGAGAGTACAGGGGAGGGTTACCAGGATGTTGCCTGGTATGGAGGGGCTTAGTTATGAGGAGAGATTGGGTAAACTGGGGTTGTTCTCCCTGGAAAGACAGAGGATGAGGGGAGACTTAATAGAGGTGTATAAAATTATGAAAGGCATAGATAGAGTGAACGGTGGGAAGCTTTTCCCCAGGTTGGTGGTGACGTTCACGAGGGGTCATAGGTTCAAGGTGAAAGGGGGAGAGGTTTAACACAGATATCAGAAGGACATATTTTACACACAGGGTGGTGGGGGCCTGGAATGCGCTGCCAGGCAAGGTGGTGGAGGCGGACATACTGGGAACGTTTAAGACTTATCTAGATAGCCATATGAACAGAGTGGGAATGGAGGGATACAAAAGAATGGTCTAGTTTGGACCAGGGAGCGGCACCGGCTTGGAGGGCCGAAGGGCCTGTTCCTGTGCTGTATTGTTCTTTGTTCTTTGCTCAGATGAGGAGGATCGCAACGGACACCTCCAGATGCTGAAAGATGCCCTCATAAGAATAGGATATGGCGCTCGACTCATCGATCGACAGTTCCGACATGCCACAGCGAAAAACCCCACCGACCTCCTCAGAAGACAAACACGGGACACGGCGGACAGAGTACCCTTCGTCGCCCAGTACTTCCCCGGAGCGCAGAAGCTACGACATCTTCTCTGGAGCCTTCAACATGTCATCAATGAAGCCGAACATCTCGCCAAGGCCATCCCCACACCCCCACTTCTTGCCTTCAAACAATCGCACAACCTCAAACATTGTCCGCAGCAAACTACCCAGCCTTCAGGAGAACAGTGACCATGACACCACACAACCCTGCCACAGTAACCTCTGTAAGACATGCCGGATCATCAACATGGATGCCACCATCTCATGTGAGAACACCATCCACCAGGTACACGGTACATACACTTGCAATTTGGCCAACGTTGTCTACCTGATGCGCTGCAGGAAAGGATGTCGCGAGGCATGGTACATTGGGGAGACCATGCAAACGCTACGACAACGGATGAATGAATACCGCGTGACAATCACCAGGCAAGACTGTTCACTTCCTGTTGGGGAGCACTTCAGCGGTCACGGGCATTCGGCCTCTGATCTTCGGGTAAGTGTTCTCCAAGACGGCCTTCACGACACACGACAATGCAGGGTCACTGAGCAGAGACTGATAGCCAAGTTCCGCACACATGAGGACGGCCTCAAGCAGGATCTTGGGTTCATGTCACACTATCTGTAATCCCCATGACTTGCCTGGGCTTACAAAATCTCACTAACTGTCCTGCCTGGGTCCATTGTTGTTTGTCATCTATATCAATGATCTGGATGATAATGTGGCCAATTGGATCAGCAAGTTTGCTGATGATACAAAGATTGGAGGTGTAGTGGACAGTGAGGAAGGTTTTCAAAGCTTGCAGAGGGATTTGGACCGACTAGAAAAATGGGCTGAAAAATGGCAAATGGAATTTAACGCAGACAAGTGTGAGATATTGCACTTTGGAAGGACAAACCAAAGAAGAACGTACAGGGTAAATGGTAGGACTCTGAAGAGTGCAGTTGAACAGAGGGATCTGGGAATACAGGTACAGAGTTCCCTAAAAGTGACGTCACAGGTGGATAGGGTCGTAAAGAGTGCCTTTGGTACATTGGCCTTTATAAATCGGAGTATCGAGTATAAAAGTTGGAGTGTTATGGTAAGGTTATATAAGGCATTGGTGAGGCCGAATTTGGAGTATTGTGTACAGTTTTGGTCACCTAGTTACAGGAAGGATGTAAATAAGATTGAAAGAGTGCAGAGAAGGTTCACAAGGATGTTGCCGGGACTTGAGAAGCTGAGTTACAGA
Source organism: Mustelus asterias (assembly GCF_964213995.1). Taxonomy (NCBI): domain Eukaryota; kingdom Metazoa; phylum Chordata; class Chondrichthyes; order Carcharhiniformes; family Triakidae; genus Mustelus; species Mustelus asterias. The sequence continues at coordinate 54,565,520 of NC_135812.1, read as the reverse complement.
GAGAGATTCAATAGGTTGGGACTTTATTCCCTGGAGCGTAGAAGATTGAGGGGAGATTTGATAGAGGTGTATAAGATTTTGATGGGTATAGATAGAGTGAATGCAAGCAGGCTTTTTCCGCTGAGGCTAGGGGAGAAAAAAACCAGAGGGCATGGGTTAAGGGTGAAAGGAGAAAAGTTTAAAGGGAATATTAGGGGGGGCTTCTTCACGCAGAGAGTGGTGGGAGTGTGGAATGAGCTGCCGGATAAAGTGGTAAATGCGGGGTCACTTTTAACATTTAAGAAAAACTTGGACGGGTTCATGGATGAGAGGGGTGTGGAGGGATATGGTCCAAGTGCAGGTCAGTGGGACTAGGCATAAAATGGTTCGGCACAGACAAGAAGGGCCAAAAGGCCTGTTTCTGAGCTGTAATTTTCTATGGTTCTATGGTTCTAATACACATCTCTTTAACCTGTGCTTAACCTTATCTCCACTCACATTGTCTGTACCTTTAAGATTTGATTACCTGTAAAGACTCGCATTCCAACCATTATTTTGTAAATTGTGTTTGAGTCTTTATATGTCCTGTTTGTGAACAGAACTCCCACTCACCTGATGAAGGGGCAGCGCTCCAAATGCTTGTGGCTTGTGCTACCAAATAAACCTGTTGGACTTTAACCTGGTGTTATGAGACTTATTACTGTGCTTACCCCAGTCCAACGCCGGCATCTCCACACTCTGCCAAGAAGCTAAATGAGGTATCCATTTAGATACCTCGCCCTAGATCCCGTGAGATTAAGGATTGGCTGACTGACAGAAAGCAGAGGGTTGGGATAAATGGGTCCTTCTCTGGCTGACGAAATGTAACTAGTGAAGTACTGCAGGGGTCAGTCCTCGGACTTCAACTGTTTACAATTTATATAAATGCTGTGTATGCAGGTACAGAGTGTAACATTGCAAAATTTGCGCATGGTACTAAAATAGATGGGAAAGCAGGCAGTGAAGAGGATATAATGATTTTACAGACAGATATAGATAGGCTAGGAGAATGGGCCAAAATTTGGCAGACAGAGTTTAAGGTGGATAAGCGTAAGGTTATCCATTTTGGCATAAAAAATAGAAAGGCAAATTATTACCTAAAAGGAAAGCAGATTCAAAATACATCTGGGCAGAGGGATATGAGTGTCCATGTTCATGATTCACAGAAAGTCAGCATACAGGTACAGCATTTAATAAAAAGGGCAAATAGGATGTTAGCATTTATTGCAAAAGGACTGGAGTATAAAAATAGAGAAGTGTTGCAATTGCAAATGGTGTTGTTGAAACCACATCTGGAGTATTGTGTCCAGTTTTAGTCTCCTTATTTGAGGAAGAACATGGTGGCAATGGAGGCAGTTCAGAGGAGGTTCACCAGATTGATTCATAGAACCATAGAAAATTACAGCTCAGAAACAGGCCTTTTGGCCCTTCTTGTCTGTGCCGAACCATTCCCGGAATGAAAGGGTTGTTGTATGAAAAGAGATTAAACAGTTTGGGCTAATACTCACTGGAGTTTAGAAGGATGAGAGAGGATCTGATCGAGCTGGATAAAAAACTAAAAGGCATTGATAAAGTAAATGTGGACCAAATGTTTCTTCTTATGGGACAATCTAGAACAATAGGTCACAGGTACAGGTTGCGAGGCAGTAGATTTAAAACTGAGATGAGGAGAACTATGTCTTGCAGAAGGTAGTTAATTAGTGGAATTTGTTGTCCCATTGCGCAGTGGAGTCTGAATCATTGAATGGTTTCAAGAAGGAAATTGATATATTTATGACAAACAAAAATAAGTTAAAGGGATACGGGGAACACGTGGGGCGGTGGATTTGAGACCAGGGAGAGATCAGCTCTGATCTCTGAAGACTGGAGGATAGCAAATGTTGTCCCCTTGTTCAAGAAGGGGAGTAGAGACAACCCTGGTAATTATAGACCAGTGTGCCTTACTTCTGTTGTGGGCAAAGTTTTGTAAAGAATTATAAAAGATAGGATTTATAATCATCTAGAAAGGAACAATTTGATTAGGGATAGTCAATACGGTTTTGTGAAGGGTAGGTCATGCCTCACAAACCTTATTGAGTTCTTTGAGAAGGTGACCAAAGAGGTGGATGAGGGTAAAGCAGTTGATGTGGTGTATATGGATTTCAGTAAAGCGTTTGATAAGGTTCCCCACGGTAAGCTATTGTAGAAAATACGGAGGCATGGGATTGAGGATGATTTTGCGGTTTGGATCAGGAATTGGCTAGCTGTAAGAAGACAGAGGGTGGTGGTTGATGGGAAATGTTCATCCTGGAGTTCAGTTACTAGTGGTGTACCACAAGGATCTGTTTTAGGGCCACTGCTGTTTGTCATTTTTATAAATGACCTGGATGAGGGCATAGAAGGATGGGTTAGTAAATTTGCGGATGACACTAAAGTCGGTGGAGTTGTGGACAGTGCGGAAGGATGTTGCAGGTTACAGAGGGACATAGATAAGCTGCAGAGCTGGGCTGAGAGGTGGCAAATGGAGTTTAATCGGAAAAGTGTGAGGTGATTCACTTTGGAAGGAGTAACAAGAATAGAATACTGGGCTAATGGTAACATACTTGGTCGTGTGGATGAACAGAGAGATCTCGATGTCCATGTGCATAGATCCCTGAAAGTTGGCACCCAGGTTGATAGGGTTGTTAAGAAGGCGTACAGTGTGTTAGCTTTTATTGGTGGAGGGATTGAGTTTCGGAGCCATGATGTCATGTTGCAGCTGTCCAACCTCTGGTGCGGCCGCACTTGGAGTATTGCGTACAGTTCTAGTCGCCACATTATAGGAAGGATGTGGAAGCATTAGAAAGGGTGCAGAGGAGATTTACCAGGATGTTGCCTGGTATGGTGGGAAGGTCTTATGAGGAAAGGCTGAGTGACTTGAGGCTGTTTTCGTTAGAGAGAAGAAGGTTAAGAGGTGACTTAATAGAGACATACAAGATGATCAGAGGATTAGATAGGGTGGACACCATCCCCGGATGGTGATGGCTAGCACGAGGGAACATAGCTTTAAATTGAGGGGTGATAGATATAGGACAGATGTCAGAGGTAGGTTCTTTACTCAGAGAGTAGTAAGGGCGTGGAATGCCCTGCCTGCAACAATAGTGGACACGCCAACATTCAGGGCATTTAAAGGGTCATTGGATAAACATATGGATGATATTGGAATAGTGTAGATTAGAGGGGCTTTAGATTTGTTTCACAGGTCGGCACAACATCGAGGGCCGAAGGGCCTGTACTGCGCTGTAATGTTCTATGTTCTATGATCTGATTAAATGGCAGAGCAGGCTCAAAGGGCTGAATTGCCTAATTCTGCTCCTAATACCCATGTTCCTAAAATGTGCAAACTCCATTCAGAAAGTCACCCAAGGCCACAATTGAACCTTGATCCTTGGCTCTCTGAAACAACAATGCTAACTACTGTGCCACCACGATAGCAGATGCAGTTCTTTCTAAAAGACACTGTGGGTGGCACAGTGTTTAGCACTGCTACCTCACAGTGCATGGGGCCCGGATTCAATTCCGGCCTTGGGTGACTGTCTGTGTGGAATTTGTACATTCCCCATGTGTCCGTGTGGGTTTCCACTGAATGCTGCGGTTTCCTCCCACAGTCTAACGATGTGCAGGTTAGATTGGCAATGTTAAATTGCCTCTTGCTGTCCCAAGATGTGTTTGATTGATCATGATGTGGAGATGCTGGCGTTGGACTGGGGTAAACACAGTAAGAAATCTCACAACACCAGGTTAAAGTCCAACAGTCACCTGATGAAGGAGCAGTGCTCCGAAAGCTAGTGGCTTGTGCTACCAAATAAACCTGTTGGACTTTAACCTGGTGTTGTGAGACTTCTTACTTTGATTGATCAGCCATGGTAAATGTGTGGGACTATGGAGCTAGGGAGGGGGAGAGGACCTAGGTAAGATATTCCATCAGAGAGTTGGTGCAGATGGACTGAATGGCCTCCTTCTGTACAGTAAGAAGTTTAACAACTTATGAGGAAAGGCTGAGTGGCTTGAGGCTGTTTTCGTTAGAGAGAAGAAGGTTAAGAGGTGACTTAATAGAGACATACAAGATGATCAGAGCATTAGATAGGGTGGACACCATCCCCGGATGGTGTCCACCTTCTTCAGGTGAGTGAAGAAGGGGCTTGGAGCTCCGAAAGCTTGTGTGGCTTTTGCTACCAAATAAACCTGTTGGACTTTAACCTGGTGTTGTTAAACTTCTTACTGTGTTTACCCCAGTCCACCGCCGGCATCTCCACATCATGACTCCTTCTGTACTGCAGGTATTCTATGATTCATTGAAAGCACTCCTCTCCTCTGGCTCTCCTGTGTAATAATGGAATGATGTGGAGATGCCGGCGTTGGACTGGGGTAAACACAGTAAGAAGTTTAACAACACCAGGTTAAAGTCCAACAGGTTTATTTGGTAGCAAAAGCCACACAAGCTTTCGAGGCTCTGAGCCCCTTCTTCAGGTGAGTGGGAATTCTGTTCACAAACAGAACTTATAAGACACAGACTCAATTTACATGAATAATGGTTGGAATGCGAATACTTACAACTAATCCAGTCTTTAAGAAACAAAACAATGGGAGTGGAGAGAGCATCAAGACAGGCTAAAAAGATGTGTATTGTCTCCAGACAAGACAGCCAGTGAAACTCTGCAGGTCCACGCAACTGTGGGAGTTACAAATAGTGTGACATAAATTCTGATTCTAGGATCGCATGATAAAGACTCAGGAGGAAAAAAGCAGAAATATTTATGTGAAATAGTGTGACATAAACCCAATATCCCGGTTGAGGCCGTCCTTGTGTGTGCGGAACCTGGCTATCAGTTTCTGCTCCGCGACTCTGCGCTGTCGTGTGTCGCGAAGGCCGCCTTGGAGAACGCTTACCCGAATATCAGAGGCCGAATGCCCGTGACCGCTGAAGTGCTCCCCAACAGGAAGAGGACAGTCTTGCCTGGTGATTGTCGAGCGGTGTTCATTCATCGTGACCGATGAATGAACACCGCTCGACAATCACCAGGCAAGACTGTTCTCTTCCTGTACTGTTCTCTTCCTGTTGGGGAGCACTTCAGCGGTCACGGGCATTCGGCCTCTGATATTCGGGTAAGCGTTCTCCAAGGCGGCCTTCGCGACACACGACAGCGCAGAGTCGCGGAGCAGAAACTGATAGCCAGGTTCCGCACACACAAGGACGGCCTCAACCGGGATATTGGGTTTATGTCACACTATTTCACATAAATATTTCTGCTTTTTTCCTCCTGAGTCTTTATCATGCGATCCTAGAATCAGAATTTATGTCACACTATTTGTAACTCCCACAGTTGCGTGGACCTGCAGAGTTTCACTGGCTGTCTTGTCTGGAGACAATACACATCTTTTTAGCCTGTCTTGATGCTCTCTCCACTCCCATTGTTTTGTTTCTTAAAGACTGGATTAGTTGTAAGTATTCGCATTCCAACCATTATTCATGTAAATTGAGTCTGTGTCTTATAAGTTCTGTTTGTGAACAGAATTCCCACTCACCTGAAGAAGGGGCTCAGAGCCTCGAAAGCTTGTGTGGCTTTTGCTACCAAATAAACCTGTTGGACTTTAACCTGGTGTTGTTAAACTTCTTACTAATAATGGAATGTCAGTGTGGTAGAGTACCGATGTTTGAAGTTTAAAATAATTGTTTGCAGCTTTAAGCACTGTCTGTGGCAACAACGATCACTCAGCTACTGTCCTTGTTGTTTCAGAATACCTGCAAGAGAATGAATGGAAACTTGTCAAACTCAGATAATCGAAAGATCCTGAACAGTCCGATTGTTCTGCTCCATGGAACAATTTACATCAATAGTTAAATCCAATAAAATTAACCCAATAATAACAATGATCAACTTGTAATTACAACAGGTCTGATTTGAGACAGGACAATGTTAATTCAAGGGTTAAAAGTGGGATTTATGAGTCATTTTGGGATTTGCAAATTGGACTCGCATCGTGGAGATACTGAGTGCCCCTGGAGAAGGATTTTGGGAAATCGCTGTTGCTTCAGGAACCTGAGGAAGATTCACATTTCTATCTGTGGTGGTTGCCCAATTGAGGTGGTGAAAGTCGCTCATGTATTTAATCAGTTTTCCTTTTCATTTAAATAAACATTGATATTAATTGCTATCTCAGAGTCTTGTCTTACCTGATGGTTAAGTCTCTTCTGAATTAAAGTATATTAGAGGGTCAATTTGGAACTGACGAACTAGGCACTGCAACCAAATTAAACTGAGTCTAAATATTAATCATATATACCTTTAACACTGACAAGAAAATTCCAGAAAAAACCATAAGGATGATACCAGAACTGAGAGTATTTAAGTCACAGGATAGATTGAACAGGCTGGGGATATTTTTTACATGAAATTGAAAACTGAGGCTGACCTGATAGAGACTTCAATGGGTGTGATAGGGTTGATATCATCAAGTCCTCACTGTGATTACAGGAGAGAAGTTCGGAACTGACAATTCTAGTTGTCACAGAAAGTCTTTCTTCATGACAAACTGCCCCACACACTCCCTCCTCCATATTAATTGCAACACTAATTCATCCAACTATCCTCCTCCTGCTTTTTCCCCAATTCACCTCCCCTGAAGGTGCTGATTCTCAGCTTCAGTTTCACACTTACCTATTGCCCTCCCCAATATGTCACCCAGGGATCTAAATCTTTCCACCTGAAGAAAACAAACTGTTTTGCTCAGAGGACGGCCGCCCGCCGCCGCCCCCCGCCGCCGCCCCCCGCCGCCGCCCCCCGCCGCCGCCCCCCGCCGCCGCCCCCCGCCGCCGCCCCCCGCCGCCGCCCCCCGCCGCCGCCGCCGCCCCCCGCCGCCGCCGCCCCCCGCCGCCGCCGCCCCCCGCCGCCGCCGCCCCCCGCCGCCGCCGCCCCCCGCCGCCGCCGCCCCCCGCCGCCGCCGCCCCCCGCCGCCGCCGCCCCCCGCCGCCGCCGCCCCCCGCCGCCGCCGCCCCCCGCCGCCGCCCCCCGCCGCCGCCCCCTTGTCCATTCCAGTCCCAGGAGTTTGGAGACTGGGCTGAAGATGCGTAATGGCGGCTTCAGCTCCCACAATCCCCCGCGCTGGGGAACCGCTCTATCCGCCGCGCGGACTCGTGACCCAGGACTGCGCATGTCTAAGGGTGAAGGGAAACTGTGCATGTGCAGAAGTGTCTCCCTCCCCCTGACCTTAATACTGAGGTTTTGACCAATGGGAACAGTTAGAGAACCGGAAGGACCCTGGTCCTCCAGCCAATCAGAGCGCGGGCTTTGTGTGAATGAAGATTGAGCTTCAGACAGACTCAGACTCCCTCCTGTCGCCAACATCTGTGAGTAAAACACTTCCTTTTCTCCCCCTTTCCAGCTCTTTTCTCATTCTGGGGGAATTGGGGACTTGCAGCAACTGAAGGGAAAGGAAGTGAATCCAGGGAGGGTGCAGATTCTGGAAAGGTCTCTCTCTCTCTCTCTTAAAGACATTGACATCCTTTGCTCCCTCAGCTTGACACATTTCCTTGTCTGGCTAAAAGGATGGTCTCTTTCCTAATGTTCACAATTAAAGGGCTGGTTTCCCCAGGAGATGGCTGACATTTGAGGAGACAGTAACTAATATAGGACAGAGATATGTCTAATGTTATAAGTACATATTAGATATATTATTTGTGGTTCTGTAATAAAATGTATTTTTTATGATTTCTAGTCTTTTAATATTGTACTGTCACTGTGTTATATATTTCCAATCATCACTTCCCTCAAAGGTACCAATGGAGGCTGAGGAATATATATATTCCAGGATGAGGTAGATAGGATTTCTAATGACAAGAGAGTCAAGTATTATGATAAACAGGTAGTAGATGGAGTGAATGGACTCCAGCTCCTATTTCTTCTGATCTCTGTATTCTGAACAGGAAATGGTCAGTTAGGAAATGTCAATCAGCCTGAACCAGCACCTTCAGGAGAATTGGGAGGGTGAATATTAGATACAGCAGAGTGCGAATGGAGCGAGAGTGTGTGGGATGGAGATTCACAGTTTTTAGAGACGGAATAATAGAACATAGAACAGTACAGCACAGTACAGTACAGGCCCTTCGGCCCTCTGTTGTGCCGAGCTTTGTCCGCAACCAAGATCAAGCTATCCCACTCCCTATCATTCTGGTGTGCTCCATGTGCCTATCCAATAACCACTTGAAAGTTCCTAAGATGTCCAACTCCACTATCACAGCAGGCAGTCTATTCCACACCCCAACCACTCTCTCAGTAAAGAACCTACCTCGGACATCCCTCCTATATCTCCCACCATGAACATTATAGTTAATGCCCCCTAGTAACAGCTACATTCACCTGAGGAAATAGTCTCTGAATGTCCACTCTATCTATCCCCCTCATCATCTTATAAACCTCTATTAAGTCACCTCTCATCCTCCTCCGCTCTAAAGAGAAAAGCCCTAGCTCCCTCAACCTTTCCTCATAAGACCTACCCTCCAAACCAGGCAGCATCCTGGTAAATCTCCTCTGCACTCTCTCCAATGCTTCCACATCCTTCTTATAGTGAGGTGACCAGAACTGCACACAATATTCCAAATGTGGTCTCACCAAGGTCCTGTACAGTTGCAGCATAACCCAACGGCTCTTAAATTCAAACCCCCTGTTAATAAAAGCTAACACACTATAGGCCTTCTTCACGGCTCTATCCACTTGAGTGGCAACCTTCAGAGATTTGTCGATATGAACCCCAAGATCTCTCTGTTCCTCCACATTCCTCAGAACCCTGCCGTTGACCCTGTAATCCGCATTCAAATTTGTCCTACCAAAATGAGTTACCTCGCACTTATCAGTGTTAAACTCCATCTGCCATTTTTTGGCCCAGCTCTGCATCCTATCAATGTCTCTTTGCAGCCTACAACAGCCCTCCACCTCATCCACTACTCCACCAATCTTGGTGTCATCAGCAAATTTACTGATCCACCCTTCAGTCCCCTCCTCCAAGTCATTAATAAAAATCACAAATAGCAGAGGACCCAGCACTGATCCCTGTGGTACACCGCTGGTAACTGGTCTCCAGTCTGAAAATTTTCCATCCACCACCACCCTCTGTCTTCTATGAGATAGCCAGTTACTTATCCAATCGGCCAAATTTCCCTCTATCCCACACCTCCTTACTTTCTTCATGAGCCGACCATGGGGGACCTTATCAAACGCCTTACTAAAATCCATGTATACGACATCAACTGCTCTACCTTCATCTACACACTTAGTTACCTCCTCAAAGAATTCAATCAAATTTGTGAGGCAAGACTTACCCTTCACGAATCCGTGCTGACTATCACTATTAAGCTGCATCTTCCCAAATGCAGTAAGAAGTTTAACAACACCAGGTTAAAGTCCAACAGGTTTATTTGGTAGCAAAAGCCACAAGCTTTCGGATGTCCGAAAGCTTGTGTGGCTTTTGCTACCAAATAAACCTGTTGGACTTTAACCTGGTGTTGTTAAACTTCTTACTGTGTTTACCCCAGTCCAACGCCGGCATCTCCACATCTTTCCAAATGGTCATAAATCCTATCTCTCAGGACCTTTTCCATTAACTTACCGACCACTGAAGTAAGACTAACCGGCCTATTTCATCGCAACTAGAATTGTCTGTTCTGAATTTCTATCCTGCACTGACACTCATGAAGTTTGTAAACTTATTTTACAGGATATCAAAGATGCAGAGACAGAAATTTCAAAACACTTCAAGATCTGTCACGATCAGTTGATTAGTTGGGACTTGAATGTTTTTGGGCCTTTCAACCGAACAGAAGAAATATTTAACCGTTCTGTCTGTTTCAAAAGTTTTTACACCTCTGAAGTGCACACAGACAAGTGAGTGTTCCAGTGCGCAGACTACGGAAAGACCAGTTACACAGCCTGAAAACAAAATCACACCTTTCACCACGGGGGAGGTGGGGAGAGACTGTACCGTGTTCTATTTGTGGACGAGCTTTCAATTGATCAAACCTGGAGAGTCACAAGGACAACCGTACCATGGAGAAACCGTGGAAATGTGGGGACTGTGGGAAGGGATTCATAGGCCCATCTGAGCTGGAAATTCATCGACGCAGTCACACTGGGGAGAGACCATTCACTTGCACAGAGTGTGGGAAAGGATTCAGTCGGTTATCCAACCTGCAGACTCACAAGCGGGTTCACACTGGGGAGAGGCCATTCACCTGCTCTGGATGTGAGAAGGCATTCACTCGGTTATCCCATTTGCAGATGCACCAGCGAGTTCACACCGGGGAGAGGCCATTCACCTGTTTTCAGTGCAAGAAGGGATTTACTAATTCATCCAATCTACAGACACACCAGCGCATTCACACTGGTGAGAAGCCGTTCACCTGTTCTCAGTGTGGGAAAGGATTCACTGCATTATCCCACTTGCTGGCTCACCAGCCAATCCATACTGGGGAGAGGCCATTCATCTGTAATGATTGTGGGAAGGGATTTGCCCAGTTCTCCAAGCTGCTGATACACCAGCGAGTTCACACTGGGGAGAGGCCATTCACCTGCTGTGTGTGTAGGAAGGGATTCACACAGTCATCCACCCTGCTGAGACACCAGCAAATTCACAGTGAGGAGAAACCATTCACCTGTTATGCATGTGGGAAGGGATTCAGAGATCCATCGACTCTGCTCAAACATCAGCAGGTTCACAACAGGGAGAGGCCATTCCTTTGCTCTCAATGTGGGAAGGGATTCACTCAGTCATCCAGCCTGCTTACACACCAGAGAGTTCACACTGGAGAAAGGCCATTCATCTGCTCTGTGTGTGGGAAAGGATTCACTCAGTCAGGCAACCTTCAGACACACCAGCGAGTTCACAATCGGTTACAAGGATCGGACCCTGCTGTGCATCAATTCCCTCACACTATCTAGAGCAAACCAGTCAGTCCTAATGCCCCATTCTATTCCTAAACATCTACAAATTTAGTTCCCCCAACTCCCCATCCACTTTACTTTTGAAACTCTTCATTGTCTTAATATGCAACCCCTTCACAGACAGCGAGTTCCAGGTCATTACCATTCGCTGTATCAAAATATTCTTCCTCATATCCCCCATCACTTGCCCAAAACCTTAAATCTGCCTCCCCCTCGAGCTTGTCCCATCAGCTAAAAAGAACAGCTTTTCTTTGTCCACCTTATCTAAACCTGTCAGAATCTTTTCCACCTCTATCAAATCTCCCCTCAACCTCCTTTGCTCCAAGGGGAACAACCCCAGCCTGACATCGACAATAAAGAACAAACTAACAGAATATGTTAATACCTGAAATCCAATGAGAATGTTTAATTTCTGTTTTAAACATATTGTGAATATTATTGTCCTGGACAAAAAAAGGAATTGGAGTAACTCACCTTGGGTGTGGTTGACTGGGATATATCAGCCTGGTATCCACCTACAGTCCAGTGAAAGTCTGGAATGTGTCCATGGGATGAATTAAGTCGATCTTTCTCTGGGAGATATTTACACCCTTGTCCATGAACTTTGTTTTTTAAAAAATCCACATTTGAAAGCTCGGCCACTACATGAAATATCAGCACCAGACCAGGGGGAGATAAGAAAGACAGACACTCACTTTGATATTTTCATCAGCACATCTGAGAGTTAAGAATGATTTTGGGATACAGGTGTGTGTGTGCAGATTATGAAGATCATCATGAAGTGCTTCGAAAGGCTAGTCATGACACGAATCAATTCCAGTCTCCCGCTCTACCTGGATCCACTACAGCAGACGCCATCTCCCTGGCCCTGCACTCAACCCTGGAATACCTAGATAACATGGACACCTATGTCAGACTCCTATTTATTGAATACAGCTCAGCCTTCAACACTATTATTCCCACGAAACTCATCTCCAAACTCCATGGCCTGGGCCTCGACACCTCCCTCTGTGACTGGATCCTGAACTTCCTAACCCACAGATCACAATCAGTAAGGATAGGCAACAACACCTGCTCCACAATCATCCTCAACACCGGTGCCCCACAAGGCTGTGTTCTCAGTCCCCTACTATACTCCTTATACACCTATGACTGTGGCCAAATCCCCCTCCAATTCGATTTTCAAGTTTGCTGATGACCACAGTGGGTCAGATCTCAAACAATGACGAGACAGAGTACAGGAATGAGGTAGAGAATCTGGTGAACTGGTTCGGCAACAATAATCTCTCCCTCAATGTCAACAAACGAAGGAGATTGTCATCGACTTCATGAAGTGTAAAGGAGAACATGCCCCTGTCTACATCAACAAGCACGAAGTAGAAAGGGTTCAAGCTTTTAGGTGTCCAGATCACCAACAACCTGCCCTGGTGCCCCCATGTTGACGCTATAGTTAAGGAAGCCGACCAACGCCTCTACTTTCTCAGAAGACTAAGGAAATTTGGCATGTCAGCTACGACTCTCATCAACTTTTACAGATGTACCAGAGCAAGCATTCTTTCTGGTTGTATCACAGCTTGGTATGGCTCCTGCTCTGCCCAAGACCGCAAGGAACTACAAAAGGTCCTGAATGTAGCCCAATCCAACATGCAAACCAGCCTCCCATCCATTAACTCTGTCTACACTTCCCGCTGCCTCGGCAAAGCAGCCAGCATAATTAAGGACCCCACCCACCCTGGACATTCTCTCTTCCACCTTCTTCGGTCGGGAAAAAGATACAAATGTCTGAGGTCATGTGCCAACCGATTCAAGAACAGCTTCTTCCCTGCTGCTGTCAGACGTTTGAATGGACTTACCTTGCATTAAGTTGATCTTTCTCTACACCCTAGCTATGACTGTAACACTACACTACATTCTGCACTCTCTCATTTCCTTCTCTATGTTTTGTCTGTATAGTGCCCAAGAAACAATACTTTTCACTGTATGTTAATACATGTGACAATAATAAATAATAATAATACATGTGACAATAATAAATCAAATCAAAAATGTGATTTGGTACATGTGAAAAATAGCAAGCCTAAATTCATGGTGAGATGGATTGAAGAGCAGGTCCCAAACACGCACAGCTAAGTGGGACATAGCAGATGAACTGGTTAATATAGCCAGGGTATTGAGACAACATTGTGACACCATCAAGGCATTGACACACACTTCAAAGAGAAACTGAGTTCAAAACAATCAGGATCCAATTAAACACACTGCACATGCTCACAGAGTGAGTGAAGTTATAATAAAATCGATAAAATAATGGACTGGGAGAGTTAAGGGCTTGAGAGAAATAATATTGAGTTAGAACTGTCCAGAAGTTGGATCTGGGTAAAGAGAGAGCTGGAGAATCTTTCGCATCCATGCTTGATCTGTTGCTTGAAGCATCTGTCCTTATGTACAGTAACCTAGAACTCAGTGCTCCTTCAGGAGAAGAAAAGATCGAGTAGATGTTACTGCAGGCAGGGCCAACAGAACTGGAGCACATGCTCACAGAGTGAGGAGAATTAAAGTAAAATGGATAATATAGATTGGGACTTTTAGCGAGAATGAATGCAAAGAATCATTCAACACTCGTGCCTGATTCAATCGACAAAAAGTTTATTGAGTTACACCAGTGGGGAGAAGCCACAGGGCTGACCACGTGCAACTCCACCCAACAAATAACATCATCAATTCCTATACAGATACTCAGTCCATCCGGCTGGATACAATCTGATCAGAATGAGTGTAGATTACATACATACAGATCCAATGAAATTCGTAACTAGACTGCGTAATCAGCTTGTGGACAGTCCTGGACCATCCCAAAACATTTACCTGACACCTCATCAACCATCACTGAGCCTTCACAATGAATCTCTCTTCTCAGGACATTCTTATCATAGAAACCCTACAGTGCAGAAGGAGGCCATTCGGCCCATCGAGTCTGCACCGACCACAATCCCACCCAGCCCTACCCCCACATATTTACCCGCTAATCCCTCTAACCTACGCATTTTAGGATTCTAAGGGGTAATTTTTAATCTGGCCAATCAACCTAACCCGCACATCTTTGGACTGTGGGAGGAAACCCGAGTACCCGGAGGAAACCCACGCAGACACGAGGAGAATGTGCAAACTCCACACAGACATTGACCCGAGCCGGGAATCAAACCCAGGACCCTGGAGCTGTGAAGCAGCAGTGCTAACCACTGTGCTACCGTGCCTCCCCGGTATCTCTGACTTATCTGTACTGCCAACTGTACTTATCTTGGACTTATCTGTACTGCCAACAGTCTCACAAAGCAGCTGCCTGTGTACTGATATGAGAGGCCCTGCTAGGCAAGTTTAATGCTCCACGATTGTGTCTTTAATGACTGAATAGCTATAGGAATGTGGTCAGGTCAGCTAGACAGCTAATCCCATGATGTTTATCAAATTGTTATACTCCATTCTGATTAGTGTTGTATATTGCTGGTGTGAAATGGAATCTATATGTATATAATTATTTATATATCTAATTTTATGTAGTACACATGCCTTTGCCTCAACATGGATAATGGGGATCCTGTAGATGCTGGACTACAGGACCTCAGGAAGGTGTTTGATAAGGTACCACACAGAAGCTTAATACACAAGGGGTTGGGTTAATTTATTAGCTTGGATAGAAAACTGGTTAACTGACAGAAGGAAGGTATGGGATAAATGGGTCTTTTTCTGGTTGGCAAGATATAACTAATGGGATGCCACAGTGTTTCGTCCTCGGACACCAACTATTCACAGTCTATATCACTGACATGGATATAGGGATAGAAAGTGCGATGGCCAAACTTGCAGATGACACTAAAACAGATGGGATAGTAAATTGCAATGAGGGAATAAGGAATTTACAATTGGATAGATAGGTTAGGTAAGTGGGCCAAAATGTGGCAGATGGAGTTTAACGTGGTAAGTGTGAGCTTATCTATTTTGGTCGAAAAAATGGAAATTCAACTTATATAAGTGAAGAGAGGCTTTGGGGTGCTTTAATTCCGAGGGATATGGGTGTCCTTGTGCATGAGTTACAGAAAACTAGTGATCAGGTACAGCAGGTAATAAGGAAAACAAATGTAATTATAGCTAAAGGAATAGAATATAAAAGTAAGGAGATGTTGCTGCAACTAAACAAAGCATTGGTGAAACTTACATTGAGTATTTTGTACAGTTTTGATCCCCTTGTTTGAGGAAAGGTGTAGTGGCATTGGAGGCAGCTCACAGGAGGTTCACTAGATTGATTCCAGATATGAGAGGTTTGCCTTATGAAGAGAGTTGGGCAGTTTAGGCCTATACTCTATAGAATTTTGAAGAATCAGGGGAGACCTAATGCATAGAATCCCTACAGTGCAGAAGGAGGTCATTCAGCCCAATGAGTCTGCACCAACACTCCGACAGAGCATCTTACCCAGGCCGTATCTCAGTAATCTCACCTATTTACCCAACTATTTCTCCAATTTAGAGTGGCGAATCTTCCTAACCTGCACATCTTTGGACTGTGGCAGGAAACCGGTGCATCTGGAGGAAACCCATGCAGACAGGGAGAAAGTGCAAACTTCACACAGACAATCATCCAACACCAGTATCGAATCTGGGTCCCTGGCGCTGTGAGGCAGCAGTACTAACTGTGCCACTGAGCTAGCCCTTATAAGTGAGATATAGGATGATAAAAAATATTGACAAAGTAGACAGAGCAGATACTTCCTCTTGTGGGGAAATCCGGAACAAGAGGTCACAGTTTTATGGTAAGGGGTAGCAGATTTAAAACAGAGATATGGAGAAACTACTTCTCTCAAAGTGTGCTTGAATCTGTGGAAATTACGACCCCAAAGTGCGGTGGATGCCATGATATTGAATAACAAGGAGGAGAGAGACAGCTTTTTGATTAGAAATGGGTTGAAGGGTAATGGAGAACAGGCATAAAAGTGGAGTTGAGGTTGAGATGAGATCAGCCATGATTGCACTGAATGGTGGAGCAGGCTCGAGGGGCTGAATTGCCTACTCCTGCTCCAAGTTCTTATGTTTACTGTCAGGATGAACATGGATATGATTAACAGCAGAATTCAACCCTTGTCATCACTTGTGAACTTGCTGGTGTCTTTGCAGGTGGGATGACCGAGTGAATTTCTTCCCACTCTGAGAGCAGGTGAATGGTCTCTCCCCAGTGTGAACTCGCTGGTGTGTCTGCAGGCTGGATAACTGAGTGAATCCCTTCCCACAATCAGAGCAGGTGGATGGCCTCTCCTCAGTGTGAAATCGCTGGTGTCTCTGCAGGTTGGATGATATTTGAAACCTCTTTGTGCAGTGAGAACAGCTGAACGGTTCTCTCCTCACTGTGAATATGCTGGTGGATCTTCAGTTCCTGAGAACCTTTGAAATTACTGCCACAGGCAGAGCATTTAAAGGGTCTCTCCTGGGTGTGAGTGAGATTGGGACTCAGCAGGCTGGATGAATGAGTGAATCCCTCCCCATACACAGAGCAGGTGAATGGCTTCCCCCGGTGTGACTGCGTTGATGAATTTCCAGCTGGGATGGGAACCTGAATCCCTTCCCACAGTCCCCAACTGCCCATGGTTTCTTGATGGTGCCAGTCTCCTTGTATCTCTCCTCATGCATCGATACAACACAGGTACAGTCTCTTGCCGTTGTGAATGAACAAAGAATAAAGACAATTACAGCACAGGAACAGGCTCTTTGGCCCTCCAAGCCTGTACCGACCATGCTGCCCATCTAAACTAAAACTCCAGGGCCTTCCAGGGACCATATTCCTCTATTCCCATCCTATTCATGTATTTGTCAAGACGCCTCTTAAAAGTCATTATCGTATCTGCTTCCACTACCTCCCCCGACAGCAAGTTCCAGGCACCCATCTATATTAGACATTCCAAAATGCATTACCTCACATTTGTCGGGATTAAACTCCATCTGCCATCTCTCCACCCAAATCTCCAATCTATATCTATTGTATCCTCTGACGGTCCACATCACTATCCGCAAATCCACCAACCTGTGTGTCATCCGCAAACTTTCTAATCAAACCAGTTACATTTTCCTCCAAATCATTTAACTATACTACGAACAGCAAAGGGCATTGATCCCTGAGGAACGCCACTTGTCACAGCCCTCCATTCAGAAACGCACCCTTCCACTGTGACCCTCTGTCTTCTATGACCGAGTAAGAAGTCTCACAACACCAGGTTAAAGTCCAATAGGTTTATTTGGTAGCAAAATCCACGAGCTTTCGGAGTGCTTGCTGCTCCTTCGTCAGGTGAGTGTCAGGTAGTCAACTTTTATGACCAAGCTAATTCTGTATCCATCTTGCCAGCTCACCTCTGATCCCATGCGACTTCACCTTCTGTGCCAGTCTTCCATGAGGCACCTTGTCAAAGGCCTTATTGAAGTCCATGTAGACAACATCTACATAGTGGAAGGGCGGCACGGTAGCACAGTGGTTAGCACTGCTGCTTCACAGCTCCAGGGACCTGGCTTCGATTCCCGGCTTGGGTCACTGTCTGTGTGGAGTTTGCACATTCTCCTCGTGTCTGCGTGGGTTTCCTCCGGGTGCTCCGGTTTCCTCCCACAGTCCAAAGATGTGCGGGTTAGGTTGATTGGCCGTGCTAAAATTGCCCCTTAGTGTCTTGAGATGGGTAGGTTAGAGGGATTAGCAGGTAAATATGTAGGGATATGGGGGTAGGGCCTGGGTGGGATTGTGGTCGGTGTAGACTCGATGGGTCGAATGGCCTCTTTCTACACTGTAGGGTTTCTATGATTTCTATGATACAGCCCAACCCTCATCAGTCATCTTCGTCACTTCCTTGGAAAAGTCGATCAAGTTGGTGAGACACGACTTCACTTCAGAAAACCATGTTGCCTCTCACTAATATGTCCACTTATTTCCAAGTGGGAGTAAATCCTGTCTCGGAGAATCCTCTCCAATAATTTCCCCACCACTGATGTAAGGCTCACCGGCCTGTAATTACCTGGATTATCCTTGCTACCCTTCTTAAACAAAGGAACAACATTGGCTATTCTCCAATCCTCTGGGACCTCTCCTGTAAGAAGTTTAACACCAGGTTAAAGTCCAACAGGTTTATTTGGTAGCAAATGCCACAAGCTTTCGGAGCCTTAAGCTCCTTCTTCAGGTGAGTGGGAATTCTGTTCACAAACAGGGCATATAAAGACACAAACTCAATTTACAGAATAATGGTTGGAATGCAAATCCTTACAGCTAATCAAGTCTTAAAGGTACAAACAATGTGAGTGGAGAGAGCATTAAGACAGGTTAAAGAGATGTGTACTGTCTCCAGACAGGACAGCCAGTGAGATTCTGCAAGCCCAGGCAAGCTGTGGGGGTTACAGATAGTGTGACATGAACCCAATATCCTGGTTGAGGCCATCCTCATGTCTGCGGAACTTGGCTTTCAGTTTCTGCTCAGCGATTCTGCGCTGTCGTGTGTCGTGAAGGCCGCCTTGGAGAACGCTTACCCGAATATCAGAGGCTGAATGCCCGTGACCGCTGAAGTGCTCCCCAACAGGAAGAGAACAGTCTTACCTGGTGATTGTCGAGCGGTGTTCATTCATCCGTTGTCGCAGCGTCTGCATGGTTTCCCCAATGTACCATGCCTCGGGACATCCTTTCCTGCAGCATATCAGGTAGACAACGTTGGCCGAGTTGCAAGAGTATGTACCATGGCATTGCTGCAACGGCCTCAGTGCACAGCGCCGACAACTGCCAGTTTCCAGATGCAATTTTACAACTCATCTGCTTCATCCTCGACCACAATGTCTTCACCTTCAACAACCAGTTCTTCATCCAGACACACGGAACAGCCATCGGGACCAAATGCGCACATCAATATGCCAACATCTTCATGCACAGGTTCGAACAAGACTTCTTCACCGCACAGGACCTTCAACCGATGCTATACACTAGATACATCGATGACATTTTCTTCCTTTGGACTCATGGTGAACAATCACTGAAACAACAATATCATGACATCAACAAGTTCCATCCCACCATCAGACTCACCATGGACTACTCCCTGGAATCGGTTGCATTCTTGGACACACGCATCTCCATTAAGGACGGTCACCTCAGCACCTCACTGTACCGCAAGCCCACGGATAACCTCACGATGCTCCACTTCTCCCGCTTCCACCCTAAACACGTTAAAGAAGCCATCCCCTACGGACAAGCTCTCCGTATACACAGGATCTGCTCGGATGAGGAAGATCGCAACAGACACCTCCAGATGCTGAAAGATGCCCTCATAAGAACAGGATATGGCGCTCGACTCATCGTTCGACAGTTCCGATGCGCCACAGTGAAAAACCGCACCGACCTCCTCAGAAGACAAACACGGGACAGAGTACCCTTCGTCGTCAGTACTTCCCCGGAGCGGAGAAGCTATGGCATCTCCTCCAGAGCCTTCAACATGTCATTGACGAAGACGAACATCTCACCAAGGCCATCCCCACACCCCCACTTCTTGCCTTCAAACAACCGCACAACCTCAAACAGACCATTGTCCGCAGCAAACTACCCAGCCTTCAGGAGAACGGTGACCACGACACCACACAACTCTGCCACAGCAACCTCTGCAAGACGTGCCGGATCATCGACACAGATGCCATCATCTCACGTGAGATCACCATCCACCAGGTACACAGTACATACTCTTGCAACTCAGCCAACGTTGTCTACCTGATACGCTGCAGGAAAGGATGTCCCGAGGCATGGTACATTGGGGAAACCATGCAGACGCTGCGACAACGGATGAATGAACACCGCTCGACAATCACCAGGCAAGACTGTTCACTTCCTGTTGGGGAGCACTTCAGCGGTCACGGGCATTCAGCCTCTGATATTCGGGTAAGCGTTCTCCAAGGCGGCCTTCATGACACACGACGGCGCAGAGTCGCTGAGCAGAAACGGATAACCAAGTTCCGCAGACATGAGGACAGCCTCAACCGGGATATTGGGTTCATGTCACACTAACTGTAACCCCCACAGCTTGCCTGGACTTGCAGAATCTCACTGGCTATCCTGTCTGGAGACAATACACATCTCTTTAACCTGTCTTAATGGCTCTCTCCACTCACATTGTTTGTATCTTTAAGACTTGATTAGTTGAAAGGATTCGCATTCCAACCATTATTCTGTAAATTGAGTTTGTGTCTTTATATGCCCTGTTTGTGAACAGAATTCCCACTCACCTGAAGAAGGAGCTTAAGGCTCCGAAAGCTTGTGGCATTTGCTACCAAATAAACCTGTTGGACTTTAATCTGGTGTTGTTAAACTTCTTACTGTGTTCACCCCAGTCCAACGCCGGCATCTCCACATCATGACCTCCCCTGTAGCCAGTGAGGATCAAAGATTTCTCTCAAGGCTCCAGCAATTTCCTCCCTTGCCTCTCTCAGTATTCTGGAGTATATCCCATCAGGCCCTGGGGACTTGTCTACCTTAATGTTTTTCAAGACGCTGAATATCTCAACAGACCCAATATATACACATGCTTCCCCAGCTTCATCCACCTTCTCTTTGGTGAATGCTGTGATGTTTCTTCAGGCTGAGTAACTGATTAAAACTCTTTCTACAGTCAGCGCCCTGGAACACTCTCACTGGGGTGTGTGTTTCGATGCTTTTCCAGTCACACTGATGTTTAAAATCTTTTGAAGCCGACAGACCAGACAAGCATTTCTCCTACTAGGTTCAAAGGTCGATAATATTTAGGTCCGGATGAATTGAGTGACTCTCAGATATTCACTATTATTTAATATTATTTAATTAAATATTATTGGGCGGCACGGTAGCACAGTGGTTAGCACTGCTGCTTCACAGCTCCAGGGACCTGGGTTCGATTCCCGGCTTAGGTCACTGTCTGTGTGGAGTTTGCACATTCTCCCCATGTCAGGGGGGTGGGGAACAAAACAGGAGGTCAGTAAATACTGAGGCTGGGGTTGAGCTGGGGGCCAGGGCAAGGCTAGCTAAGAAGAGGAGCACTCTGGAGGAGGAGGACCTGACTGGGCCTGGAGGTCTGGAGTGCATCTGCTTCAATGCGAGGAGTGTAATGGGTAAAACAGACGAACTTAGGGCCTTAATGCTTATGCGGAATTTGGATGTGGTTGCGGTGACGGAAACTTGGTTAGAAGGACAGGACTGGCAGCTGAATATTCCGGGGTATAAGTGTTTTAGGCGAGACAGAGGAGGGGCTAAAAAAGGTGGGGGAGTAGCGATATTAGTTAAGGAGCATATTACCGCGGTGCAGAGGGTAGACAACTTAGAGGGGTCATGTACTGAGTCGCTGTGGGTGGAACTCAGAAACAGGAAGGGTGCAGTCACTATGCTGGGGGTGTACTACAGACCACCCAACAGCCCATGGGAAGTGGAGGAAAGGATATGTCAGGAGATTCTGGATAGGTGCAGAAAACATAGGGTTGTTGTAGTGGGGGACTTTAATTTCCCTGGCACAGACTGGAAAGTGCTTAGAGCTGGGGGTCCGGACGGGGAGGAATTTGTAAAATGCGTACTGGAAGGTTCTTTGGAACAGTATGTAGATAGCCCGACTAGAGAGGGGGCTATACTGGACCTAGTTCTGGGAAATGAGCCCGGTCAGGTCGTCAAAGTTTCGGTAGGGGAACATGTGGCAAATAGTGACCACAACTCTGTTAACTTTAGGATAGTAATGGACAAGGATGAGTGCTGTCCTACGGGCAGGGTGCTAAATTGGGGGAGGCTGACTATAGCCGGATTAGGCAGGAATTGGTGGATGTCGATTGGGAAAGGATGTTCGAGGGTAAGTCCGCGTCTGGCATGTGGGAGTCTTTTAAGGAACTATTGATAAGGCTGCAGGATAGGCATGTGCCTGTAAAAAGGAAAGATAGGAAAGGTAGGATTCGAGAGCCGTGGATCACCAGGGAAATTGAGGATCTGATTAAAATGAAAAGGGAGGCGTACGTTAAGTCCAGGCAACTGAAAACAGATGGAGCTCTGGAGGAATACAGAGAGAGTAGGAAAGATCTCAAACGGGGAGTTAGAAGGGCAAAAAGAGGTCACGAGATGTTCTTGACAGGCAGGATTAAGGAGAATCCTAAGGCATTCTATTCATACGTTAGGAACAAAAGAGTTGTCAGGGAGAAAATCAGACCTCTCAGGGACAAAGGAGGGGAATTATGCTTAGAACCCAAGGGAATAGGGGAGATCCTAAATGAATACTTTGCATCGGTATTCACAAAGGAGAGGGGCGTGTTAACCGGGAGTGTCTCGGAGGGAGGTGTTGACCCGTTAGAGAAAATCTCCATTATAAGAGAGGAAGTGTTAGGTTTTTTAGGGAACATTAAAACTGACAAAGCCCCAGGGCCTGATGGCATCTATCCTCGACTGCTCAGGGAGACGAGAGGTGAAATTGCTGGGCCTCTGACGGAAATCTTTGTCGCTTCTTTGGACACGGGTGAGGTCCCTGAGGATTGGAGGATAGCGAATGTGGTCCCGTTGTTTAAGAAGGGTAGCAGGGATAACCCAGGAAATTATAGGCCGGTGAGCTTGACGTCCGTGGTAGGGAAGTTGTTGGAGAGGATTCTTAGAGACAGGATGTATGTGCATTTAGAACGAAACAATCTCATTAGTGACAGACAGCATGATTTTGTAAGAGGGAGGTCGTGCCTTACAAATTTGGAGGAGTTTTTTGAGGAAGTGACAAAAACGGTTGATGAAGGGCCGTGGATGTCGTCTATATGGATTTCAGTAAGGCATTTGACAAAGTCCCACATGGCAGGTTGGTTAAGAAGGTTAAGGCTCATGGGATACAAGGAGAAGTGGCTAGATGGGTGGAGAACTGGCTTGGCCATAGGAGACAGAGGGTAGTGGTCGAAGGGTCTTTTTCCGGCTGGAGGTCTGTGACCAGTGGTGTTCCGCAGGGCTCTGTACTGGGACCTCTGCTATTTGTGATATATATAAATGATTTGGAAGAAGGTGTAACTGGTGTAATCAGCAAGTTTGCGGATGACACGAAGATGGCTGGAATTGCGGATAGCGAAGAGCATTGTCGGGCAATACAGCAGGATATAGATAGGCTGGAAAATTGGGCGCAGAGGTGGCAGATGGAGTTTAATCC
Organism: Mustelus asterias; assembly: GCF_964213995.1. Lineage (NCBI taxonomy): Eukaryota > Metazoa > Chordata > Chondrichthyes > Carcharhiniformes > Triakidae > Mustelus > Mustelus asterias. The sequence continues at coordinate 54,542,374 of NC_135812.1, read as the reverse complement.
GGATAAATGCGAAGTGATGCATTTTGGAAGAAATAATGTAGGGAGGAGTTATACTATAAATGGCAGAGTCATCAGGAGTATAGAAACACAGAGGGACCTAGGTGTGCAAGTCCACAAATCCTTGAAGGTGGCAACACAGGTGGAGAAGGTGGTGAAGAAGGCATATGGTATGCTTGCCTTTATAGGACGGGGTATAGAGTATAAAAGCTGGAGTCTGATGATGCAGCTGTATAGAACGCTGGTTAGGCCACATTTAGAGTACTGCGTCCAGTTCTGGTCGCCGCACTACCAGAAGGACGTGGAGGCATTGGAGAGAGTGCAGAGAAGGTTTACCAGGATGTTGCCTGGTATGGAGGGTCTTAGCTATGAGGAGAGATTGGGTAGACTGGGGTTGTTCTCCTTGGAAAGACTGAGAATGAGGGGAGATCTAATAGAGGTATACAAGATTATGAAGGGTATAGATAGAGTGAACAGTGGGAAGCTTTTTCCCATGTCGGAGGTGACGATCACGAGGGGTCACGGGCTCAAGCTGAGAGGGGCGAAGTATAACTCAGACATCAGAGGGACGTTTTTTACACAGAGGGTGGTGGGGGCCTGGAATGCGCTGCCAAGTAGGGTGGTGGAGGCAGGCACGCTGACATCGTTTAAGACTTACCTGGATAGTCACATGAGCAGCCTGGGAATGGAGGGATACAAACGATTGGTCAAGTTGGACCAAGGAGCGGCACAGGCTTGGAGGGCCGAAGGGCCTGTTTCCTGTGCTGTACTGTTCTTTGTCTGCGTGGGTTTCCTCCGGGTGCTCCGGTTTCCTCCCACATTCCAAAGATGTGTGGGTTAGGTTGATTGGCTATGCTTAAATTGCCCCTTAGTGTCCTGAGATGTGTAGGTTAGAGGGATTAGTGGGTAAAATATGTAGGGATATGGGGTAGGGCCTGGGTGGGATTGTGGTCGGTGCAAACCCGATGGGCCGAATGGCCTCTTTCTGTACTGTAGGGTTTCTATGATTTCTATGAACATGAAGTTTGGTTCAAGACTTCTATCTGTTAATCCTCATCTTCTGTTATCCTCTAAAAGGAGTTTACAAAATTCATCAATAGCAATATTCTCACTCGAGTGTGTGTGTGTGTGTCTCAGTGCTTTTCCAGTCACATTGATGTTCAAATTCTTCTGAAGCAGACAGAACTGAGAAACATTTCTCCTCCGAGATTCAAAGGTTGATATTCAGATCCCGATGCAGCGAGTGACTCTCAGATGTTGATGTGACATTTGGTTTGAGATTTCTGTCTGTAAATCCTCACATTTTGATACCCTGTAAAAGGAATTTATAGAAGTCTGTACAGGATAGAAATTCAGAACAGACAATTCTCATTTCTATGGAACATTCTTTCCTCTCTCATTCCTTAAAAGCTGTAAATCTCCATCCCACACACTCTCCCCCCATTCTCACTCTGCTTTATCTAATATTCACCCTCCCAATTCTCCCAAAGGTGCTGATTGAGGCTGATTGACAGATCCATGCTCACTGCTTCCTGTGCTGGATACAGAGAGCTGGAAATCTCCATGCAGGCTGCAGACAGAGATATATATATGACTGGACTAAAAATCTGTGGAACATACAGACTGGATTCACTTCCGTTCAGGCTGCAAGTTGCCCAGAATGCAAAAAGAAATGGAAAGGGGGAAACATTGATTTCCCTCCCTGATGTTGCCCTCTTTTTAGGTCAAACCAAATAAACAAACTCAATTTAAGTCAGGACAAAGTAAAAGGGGCAACTTCCCAAAAAGAAGGGGGAACAGCCCGAACAGAAATCAAAGTACAAAGGAAACTTAAAAACATCAAATTAAAATGTGATTATTAGGGTCGATAATGCACCCCAACCCCTGCGGTGCCCAACGGGCGTGGAAGGCGTCAACCGTGCCCGTGGACACCGCATGCTCCCTCTCCAGGGACACCCGGCCGCGAACATAGCCGCGGTAGAGGGGCAGACAGTCAGGATGGACGGCCCCCTCGATCGCCCGCTGCCTGGACCGGAAAATGGCGCGTTTCGCCAGGGCCAGGAGCAGGTTCATGAGGAGGTCGCCATCCCGACCCTCCCCTCTCCGCACCGGGTGTCCGTAGATCAGGAGCGTGGGACTGAAGTGCAAACAAAACATCAACAAAAGGTTCTTTAGGAAAACATAAAGGGAGTGCAGCCGCAGACACACAACATAGACATGGTCCACGGACTCCACAAGGCCACAGAAAGGGCAGTCTGCGGAGCCCGTGAACCAGTGAATCCTACGGTTGTGCGGAACTGCTGCATGCATCACCCTCCATCCCAGGTCCCTGACGTAATTGGGGGAGATCCCTCCGTAGAGGGACCTCCAGCGGGGACCTCCGCCGCCCGGCGGCAACAAGGCCCGCCAAGGTGTATCTGGGCGACAGGCGAGGAGGCGGTAGTGGAAGGTGTGCAGCAGCAGCCCGCACAGGAAATGCCTCCGCGCGGTAGAAAAAGGCACGGAGGGCATTTCCGCGAGGCGGCTCAGGCTGTGGGGCACCTCACCCAGGGAGGGGGGTGGAGGTTTTGGGCCAATGTGGAATTCCGTCCGAACAGGGGAACGCTCGGGCGGGATCCCACCGCACGCCTGCGCCACCTCGAGTTTGCGTGCAGTTTCGGGGCCGAGCACGACCGTCCTAAGGTCTAGGATGGCTTTGGCCGCGTGCCGGACGTCCCCGCGCGTTCAGCCAGCACGCGGGGGCTCATCCAGCCCGCCCCTCCGCCATCGAGCACATCCCCGATTCTGGTCACCCCGGCGTCTATAGCCCCCCTGTCCGCCAGCCACCTGAAGTCATACGGTTGGAGGAGCGGATTCCTGAGCAGCGGCTCTCACACGAGAGCCGCTACTCGTGACAGGGGGGGGGGGAGCTGCGTCGCGAGGCGACCATGTTCCAGACAGTGAGGAGGTCCTGGGCAACTCCTGCAGGGCGGTCGGAGCACGCCCCAGTTCGATATGCAGGAGCTGCACGTCATAATTGAGGCCGTGCCACTGGCGGAAGAAATACGTCGCCATGGCACACCACTGTGGAGGGGGCTCAACGTAAAGGTACCTCTGCAGGGCCTGGAGGCGGAAGGTCGCTATCTGAGTGCGGAGGCACACCAGACCTTGTCCGCCCTCCTCAAGCGGGAGATGCAGAACCACAGCAGGGACCCAGTGCAGTCGGTTGTCCCAGAAGAACCGCAGGAGGGTTCTCTGGATATTGGCGACAAAGCCAGGGGGAGGGGTCAAAGGGACCAGCCGGTACCACAGCATGGAGGCGACCAGCTGGTTTATGACGAGAACTCGCGCCCCGTAGGACAGCACTTGGAGCAGTCCTGTCCAGCGATTCAGGCGGGCAGAGACATTGGCCTCCAGCTCCCGCCAGTTCGCCGGCCAGGATTCCTCGGCTGGGCAGAGATGGGCCCCCAAGTAGAGGAGGTTGGTCCTGCTCCAGATGAAAGGCCTGAGCTCCTCCGGAAGGGGGTCCGTCTCCCAAGGACTGACAAGGAGTCCGGAGTACTTGGCCCAGTTGATCCTGGCGAAGGACGTGGCGGAGTACACCGCCTGGCATTCTCGCATCCTCCGCAGGTCAGCCGGGTCCGTGAACATGAGGAGCACGTCGTCGGCGTAAGCTGACAGGACCACCCCTACGTCCGGTCCGCGCAGGGCCAAACCTGACAACCTCCTCCGCAAGAGGCGCAGGAATGGCTCCACGCATATGGAATACAGTTGGCCGGACAAGGGGCAGCCCTGCCGTACTCCTCTCCCGAAGCGAAGGGGCGCCGTCAGGGACCCGTTAACCTTAATCAGACACTCTGCGGCAGAGTACAGTAATCGGATCCGGGCGACAAAATGTGTCCCGAACCCGAATGCCCGCAGAGTCCCGAGTAAATACTTGTGCTCCACCCTGTCGAACACCTTCTCCTGATCTAATGACAAGAAGGCGCCCGACAGACCAGCTCTCTGGGAATGATGGATTAGGTCCTGGACCAGGTGGAGATTATCATGAATACAACGGCCCGGGACCGTGTAGGACTGGTCAGGGTGGATCATGTGGTCCAGCACGGATCCAAGGCGTGAAGCTCTAGCCCTGGCAAAGATTTTATAATCCGTGCTGAGGAGGGAGACCGGGCGCCAGTTCTTTAGCAGGCGGAGATCCCCCTTCTTGGGCAGCAGGGCAATGACGGCCCTGTGCCACGAAAGGGGCATCTCCCCGGTAGCGACGCTCTCCCCCAGGACCCCCGCGTAGTCGCTCCCCAGGACGTCCCAGAACGCCCTGAAGAACTCTACTGTCAGCCCGTCCAGCCCAGGGGCCTTGCCCCGACTGAGGCCGCAGTACCCGGTGCCGCTCTATTTTCCCCAGGCCGGCGGAGGCATGCGAGCATGCCCTCACGGACCAGACGAGCCGCGCCAGGTCCGGCCAGCGGCCGAGGACTAGCCGGATGATATCAGAGCAACCGGAATGGCTGCGGATCAAAATCCTGAGGTCCTTGGAGGGGATGAGGGACGACTCGGTGGGGGGCACGAGGGAGTCCCCCGCCTCGCTCTGGGCAGACTCCGAAAGTGTCCTCGTGCCCTCCACCGAGCCGCTGACCTCCTCAGGGCGGTCGCCCCTCGAGTCCGAGTCCCTCGCCGCACTAGCCGTCAACTAGCCCTAGCCCCTCCCCGATCCCACCCCCAGGATCGGTGGAGGAGGGGTTCCCCCCGTGCTCACCTTCCCTGGTTTGCGGGCCCCCCTGCAACGGCAGCCCAGTCGCCCCCTCCGCCCCAGACGCTCGGACACCCCCCCAGGTCCGGTGTAACCACCGGATTGAGGTTGGGGATGTCCAGCGTCCAAGGTCGGGACGGAGAGGACGAGTGGATCATTTCCTCGCCGCCGCCGCACGGGGACATGAACATTGGGGTGTCGCCCCAGTCCCCCGACATACTAAAGAAGAACTCCGGGATGTAACCGGCCGGGTGGAATGGAGCCGTGGGGGCCCCGCTGCCACCCGGCCCCGGGGACTCCTCGCCGGGGGACTGAGGCAGCACACACTTTGACTTATAGGGTGCCTTGCCCCCTTTTTTCTGGAGACAAGGCACAAAGACAGGTGGGGGCACGGCAGGAGATGACTCACAAGGGGGGAGGGGCACGCAGACCTCGAACTCTACGGTGCCTGAGGGGCCCCGCCTCTTTTTGTTAACCTGCCCTCGGGCAGGCGAGGCCCCTCGTCCTCCGCCCCTCTTCGCCTTGCCGCACCCCCCCTGCTCCCCCGTCACGTCCCCCCGAGGTGGCGGCGTCGCCAGTTTTGTCGGCTCGGGGTCGCTAACCCCCCCATGCTCGGGCCCATGATCCCGGGCATCCGCGGCGCCGGGCCCAGCACTAGGCCCCAGAGAGCCCACAGGCCCGGCAGATGGTGCTGGTTGGGGGGGGGGGGGGGGGCGCAGGTGGAGACTGAGGTAGTCCCCGAGCCGGCTGCCGGGGTGGTTGGGGTATTTTTATTGGGGGCCGGGGTTCCGGTTCCCCCCTTCTTTTTTATTGCGCCCTGCTGGGCCTTCTGGCCACGCAGAGGCTCCGCTCTCCCCCCACCGGCAGCGTGGCCTCCCCTCGCGGGGGGGCAGATGGTACTCGTTTGGGGGGAGAGGGGGCTGTGGTGCCAGCTGCGGCCACCTTGGGTTGATGGTCGGCGGCCTTGGAGACGGGGCAGTTTTTCCTCACGTGCCCCGCCTCCTTACAGGCATGGCGCCGCACACCGTCCGCGGACCAAACGACCCGATACGTAGTCCCCTCATGGGGGATACTGAACCTTCCCTCCAGTTCCTCCTCCCGGGCCAGGCGGACAAAATCCTGGCGCCCGAAGGAGTATATATGGCGGAGGGAGGGGTCCCAAAGGCCAAGCGGGATCGGCTGCATCCCAGACCTGACCTCCCCCAGTAGATGGAGGTGGGGGAGGAGGAGCTCACTCGGTAGGAAGGGCGGGACGTTTGATATTACTATCTTATGGGCGGTGGCCTCCAAAGGGTCCACCGCCAGGAACGTCCCGCCCACCGTGAGCCCTCTCTCCAGGGCGAGGTGGACCGCCCGCTCGGCCCTCAAGAAGAATACGGCCCGGCCGTACATCTTCGAGGCCGCGACAATGGCTGAGGGGCCGAAGCCCCAGCCGTTGCCTTCACGCAGGCCTCGATAGACATGTCGGGGTGGGCGTAGCACTTAACCCCGAGCTGCCTAGTTATCAAAGAGAATGGTGGCAGGGCCTTGGGACCGGCGGGGGATCTGGCAGCCGTCACGCCCACATAGGTGGGCCGAGAAGGCCCTGCCACCGGCGACGCTGGCGATGTCGCCATCCTTTCAAGGGAGTGCTACACCCACCCCGAGACTGCCCAGATGTACGGCAGGGCGTATATGAAGAGGGGAAAATAAGGGAGGGTGGGGTAGGTGGGTAGGGGTATCGGTGCTCTCTCCCCGGAGTGAGAGAGGGAGAGAGGAGGTTGGAGGAGCAGGAGAGAGACGAGGAACAAGGCCGGTGCCCCAGTCAGGAGGGAAAAAGGGGAGGGGGTGCCGGTCTTGGGGGCAGCAGCAGTGGGTGGGGGACTTTGGTCTTCCGGCCCTGTCGGGCGCACATTGTTCAAAAGTCCACAGGGTCTTCACCCCCCCCCCACTGCAGATGGAAAAGTCCGAAACGCCTTCGCCCCGCCGCCCCCCCTCCCCTCCAGTCACTCCTTGTCCTCTCTTCCTCCCTCCCTCCGGGGAGAGCGCACCGTCCACAGGCCGGATGGCAGGCAGGCAGGCCGGGCAGCAGGCAGGCCGGGCAGCAGGCAGGCCGGGCAGCAGGCAGGCCGGGCAGCAGGCAGGCCGGGCAGCAGGCAGGCCGGGCAGCAGGCAGGCCGGGCAGCAGGCAGGCCGGGCAGCAGGCAGGCCGGGCAGCAGGCAGGCCGGGCAGCAGGCAGGCCGGGCAGCAGGCAGGCCGGGCAGCAGGCAGGCCGGGCAGCAGGCAGGCCGGGCAACAGGCAGGCCGGGCAACAGGCAGGCCGGGCAACAGGCAGGCCGGGCAACAGGCAGGCCGGGCAACAGGCAGGCAGTAGCTCACCTCCCTCCTTCCTTTCTTTCCCCTTCCCTCCCTCCTTCCTCCCCGTAGGGAACGAAGAACAAACAAACAAAAACAAAACCGGGCATCTCCGTGAGCAAAACTGAAAAATAAAGTTACTCACAAAAAGAGAACAAACCCAAAGTTTCCGCCCGGTTCTGACCCGGGGTTTTCCGCTTCACAGCGAACGTGAAGCCACTTCACCACAGAAACCAACACAGGTGTTGTCCTCTTTTTAGGTCAAACCAAACCAAGTAAACAAACTCAGATTAAATCAGGACAAAGTAAAAGGGGCAGCTCCCCAAAAAGAGGGGGAACAGCCCGAACAGAAATCAAAGTACAAAGGAAACTTAAAAACATCAAATTAAAATGTGATTATTTGGGTCAATAACACACCCCAACCCCTGCGGTGCCCAGCGGGCGCGGAAAGCGTCAACCGTGCCCGTGGACACCGCATGCTCCCTCTCCAGGGACACCTGGCCGCAAACGTAGCCGCGGTAGAGGGGAAGACAGTCAGGATGGACGGCCCCCTCGATCGCCCGCAGCTTGGACCGGTAAATGGCGCGTTTCGCCAGGCCCAGGAGCAGGTTCACGAGGAGGTCGCCATCCCGACCCTCCCCTCTCCGCACCGGGTGTCCGTAGATCAGGAGCGTGGGACTGAAGTGCAGACAAAACATCAACAAAAGGTTCTTTAGGAAAACATAAAGGGAGTGCAGCCTAAGACACACAACATAGACATGGTCCACGGACTCCACAAGGCCGCAGAAAGGGCAGTCTTCGGAGCCCGTGAACCAGTGAATCCTACGGTTGTGCGGAACTGCTGCATGCATCACCCTCCACCCCAGGTCCCCGACGTAATTGGGGGAGATCCCTCCGTAGAGGGACCTCCAGCGGGGACCTCCGCCGCCCGATGGCAACAAGACCCGCCAAGGTGTATCCGGGCAACAGGCGAGGAGGCGGTAGTGGAAGGTGTGCAGCAGCAGCCCGCACAGGAAACGCCTCCGCGCAGTAGAAAAAGGCACGGAGGGCATTTCCGCGAGGCGGCTCAGGCTGTGGGGTACCTCACCCAGGGAGGGGGGCTGAGGCTTTGGGCCAATGTGGAATTCCGCCCGAACAGGGGAACGCTCGGGCGGGATCCCACCGCACGCCTGCGCCGTCTCGAGTTTGCGTGCAGTTTCGGGGCCGAGCACGACCGTCCTAAGGTCTAGGATGGCTTTGGCCGCGTGCCGGACGGACGTCCCCGCGCGCTCAGCCAGCACGCGGGGACTCATCCAGCCCGCCCCTCCGCCATCGAGCACGTCCCCGATTCTGGTCACCCCGGCGTCCACAGCCCCCCTCTCCGCCAGCCACCTGAAGTTATACGGCTGGAGGAGCGGATTCCTGAGCAGCGGCACACCACTGTGGAGGGGGCTCAACGTAAAGGTACCTCTGCAGGGCCTGAAGGCGGAAGGTCGCTATCTGAGTGCGGAGGCACACCAGACCTTGTCCGCCCTCCTCAAGCGGGAGATACAGGACCGCAGCAGGGACCCAGTGCAGTCGATTGCCCCAGAAGAACCGCATGAGGGTTCTCTGGATATCGGCGACAAAGCCAGGGGGAGGGGTCAAAGGGACCAGCCGGTACCACAACATGGAGGCGACCAGCTGGTTTATGACGCGAACTTGCGCCCCGTAGGACAGCACTCGGAGCAGTCCTGTCCAGCGACTCAGGCGGGCGGAGACTTTGGCCTCCAGCTCCCGCCAGTTCGCTGGCCAGGATTCCTCGCCTGGGCAGAGATGGGCCCCCAAGTAGAGGAGGTTGGTCCTGCTCCAGGTGAAAGGCCTGAGCTCCTCCGGAAGGGGGTCCGTCTCCCAAGGACCGACAAAGAGTCCGGAGCACTTGGCCCAGTTGATCCTGGCGGAGGACGCGGCGGAGTACACCGCCTCGCATTCTCGCATCCTCCGCCGGTCAGCCGGGTCCGCGAACATGAGGAGTACGTCATCGGCGTAAGCTGACAGGACCACCCCTACGTCCGGTCCGCGCAGAGTCAAACCTGACAACCTCCTCCGTAAGAGGCGCAGGAATGGCTCCACGCATACGGAATACAGTTGGCCGGACAAGGGGCAGCCCTGCCGTACTCCTCTCCCAAAGCGAAGGGGCGCCGTCAGGGACCCGTTAACCTTAATCAGACACTCTGCGGCAGAGGATAGTAATCGGATCCAGGCGACAAAACGTGTCCCGAACCCGAATGCCCGCAGAGTCCCGAGTAAATACTCATGCTCCACCCTGTCGAACGCCTTCTCCTGATCTAATGACAAGAAGGCGTTCGACAGACCAGTCCTCTGGGAATTATGTATTAGGTCCCGGACCAGGTGGAGATTGTCATGTATACAACGGCCCGGGACCGTGTAGGACTGGTCAGGGTGGATCATGTGGTCCAGCACGGATCCAAGGCGTGAAGCCATAGCCCTGGCAAAGATTTTATAATCCGTGCTGAGGAGGGAGACCGGGCGCCAGTTCTTCAGCAGATGGAGATCCCCCTTCTTGGGCAACAGGGCAATGACGGCCCTGCGCCACGAAAGGGGCATCTCCCCGGTAGCGACGCTCTCCCCCAGGACCCCCGGGTAGTCGCTCCCCAGGATGTACCAGAACGCCCTGAAGAACTCTACTGTCAGCCCGTCCAGCCCCGGGGCCTTGCCCCGGCTGAGGCCATTGAGGGCGCCGGTCAGCTCGGCCATGGTGGTAGGGGCCTCGAGCCTGCCGACGCCCTCCGGACTGACCTGCTTCAGATCCTCCCACAGAACTCTGCGGGCATCCTCGCTGGACGGATCCGGAGAGAAGAGAGAGGTGTAATACTCCCGGGCAATGGCCCGGATGCCCTCCGGATCCGAGACCGGGGAACCGTCGTCGGCCAGCAGCGTAAGGAGCTGCTGACGGTTAGCCCGCCCTCTTTCCAGCGAGTAGAAGGGGGAGCCGCGGTCCAGGTCCACCTGGAACTGGAGCCGCGACCTCACGTACGCGCCGCGAGACCTGGCAAGCTGCAGGTCCCACAGCGCGCCCTTCTTCTCCCTGTACTCCAGCCGCAGGGCCGGGTCCGCGTCAGGCCGACTGAGACGTGCCTCCAGGTCGAGCACCTCCTTCTCCAACTCCTCGAGCCTGGATTTCTGCCTCTTTGTCGACCCCCTCGCGTACCCCTGACAGAAGGTACGGACGTGAGTCTTGCCCACATCCCACCAGAGCCTCAAGGAGGGGAAGCCTCCCCGCTTCCTTCTCCAGCCGGCCCAGAATCGACGGAACGAGTCCAGGAAGCGCTCGTCCTCCAGCAGCGTGTTGTTGAAGTGCCAGTACGCGGACCGCTGCCGGATGCGAGACGGCGCAACGTCCGCCCACACCAGGTTGTGGTCAGTGCACGACACCGGCCGCATGGAGATCGAAGACACGCCGGACACGTGCGCCTTTGAAATGTAAAGGCGGTCGAGCCTGGACGCTCCGACTCCAGGCCTCAAGTAACTGAAGGCGCTGGAGCCAGGATGGAGATGTCTCCAGACGTCCACCAAGTCGTGGGACCCGATCAGGTCCCGCAACTTCACCACCGCCGGAGTGCGCAGCCAGGGGCCGGTGCGGTCCCGTGCCTCGAGGATGCAGTTGAAATCTCCCCCGAGGATAATGCATTCGCCCCCCCGCGATGGTGTCGATATGAGCGGACACTTTCTCGTAGAAAGTAGTTTGCTGCGGTCCGCCGCCCGGGGCGTAGACATTCAGCAAGTGAATAACCACGCCCCCCTCACGGACCGTCAAGTGCAGCAACCGGCCTGGCACCGGCTCCTTGACCCCCAGGTTCTCCGGCTTATAACGCGGGGCCAACAAGATAGCCACCCCGCTAGAAGCGAGCGTGAGGTGGCTCATGTAGACCCCCCCCTCGCCATTCCAGGCGCCATTGGGCTTCGTCTCCCGGAACGGTGTGGGTTTCCTGCAAGAAACACACCGCATACTTCCCGTCACGGAGGACCGAGAAGTTCTGGAACCTGCGGTGCGGCTCACTGCTGCCGTTGATGTTGAGGCTGGCTATGGTCACCTTCATGTCAGCAGCTTTGTGCCACCGTCACCACTTAACTAGGTGTGTGGGGGGGCGCTGGCGCAATTCTCACCAGTCCGCCCCCCACCTTTTCGAGCCCGTGGAGGAACTGCAGTACCCAGCGCCGCTCTATTTTCTCCAGGCCCGCGGAGGCATGCGAGCATGCCCTCACGGACCGGACGAGCCGCGCCAGGTCCGGCCAGCAGCCGAGGGCTAGCCGGATTATGTCGGAGCGACCGGAATGGTTACGGACAAAGACCCTGAGGTCCTTGGAGGGGATGAGGGACGACTCGGTGGGGGGCACGAGGGAGTCCCCCGCCTCGCTCTGGGCAGACTCCAGAAGTGTCCCCGTGCCCTCCACCGAGCCGCTGACCTCCTCAGGGCGGTCGCCCCTCGACTCCGAGTCCCTCGCCGCAGGACGTACGGCGGGCGGCACGGAGCCGCCAACTAGCCCTAGCCCCTCCCCGATCCCACCCCCAGGATCGGTGGAGGAGGGGTTCCCCCCAGGCTCACCTTTCCCGGTTTTCGGGCCCCCGTGCGACGGCGGCCCAGTCGCCCCCTCCGCCCCAGATGCTTGGACACCCCCCAGGCCCGGTGGAACCTTCGGACTGAGGTTGGGGATGTCCAGCGTCCAAGGTCGGGACGGAGAGGACGAGTGGATCGTTTCCTCGCCGCCGCCGCACGGGGACATGAACATTGGGGTGTCGCCCCAGTCCCCCGACATACTAAAGAAGAACTCCGGGATGTAACCGGCCGGGTGGAATGGAGCCGTGGGGGCCCCGCTGCCACCCGGCCCCGGGGACTCCTCGCCGGGGGACTGAGGCAGCACACACTTTGACTTATAGGGTGCCTTGCCCCCTTTTTTCAGGGGACAAGGCACAAAGACAGGTGGGGGCACGGCAGGAGATGACTCACAAGGGGGGAGGGGCACGCAGACCTCGAACTCCACGGTGCCCGAGGGGCCCCGCCTCTTTTTGTTAACCTGCCCTCGGGCAGGCGAGGCCCCTCGCCCTCCGCCCCTCTTCGCCTTGCCGCACCCCCCCTGCTCCCCCGTCACGTCCCCCCGAGGTGGCGGCGTCGCCAGTTTGGCCGGCTCGGGGTCGCTAACCCCCCCATGCTCGGGCCCATGATCCCGGGCACCGGACCCAGCACTAGGCCCCAGAGAGCCCACGGGCCCGGCAGATGGTGGTGGGGGGGGGGCGCAGGTGGAGACTGAGGTAGTCCCCGAGCCGGCTGCCGGGGTGGTTGGGGTATCTTTCTTGGGGGCCGGGGTTCCGGTACCCCCCTTCTTTTTTGTCGTGCCCTGCTGGGCCTTCTGGCCACGCGGAGGCTCCGTTCTCCCCCCGCCGGCAGCTGAGGTGACAGCTGCTGCCGGCGTGGCCTCCCCTCGCTGGGGGGCGGATGGTATTCCTTTGGGGGGAGAGGGGGCTGCGGTGCCAGCTGCGGCCGCCTTGGGTTGGCGGTCGGCGGCCTTGGAGACGGGGCAGTTTTTCCTCATGTGCCCCGCCTCCTGACAGGCATGGAACCGCACACCGTCCGCGGACCAAAGGACCCGATACGTGGTCCCCTCATGGGCGATACTGAACCCTCCCTCCAGTTCCTCCTCCCGGGCCAGGCGGACAAAAACCTGGCGCCGGAAGGAGTATATATGGCGGAGGGAGGGGTCCCGAAGGCTGAGCGGGATCGGCTGCACCCCGGACCGAACCTCCCCCAGTTGATGGAGGTGGGGGAGGAGGAGCTCACTCGGTAGGAAGGGCGGGACGTTCGATATTACGATCTTATGGGCGGTGGCCTCCAATGGGTCCACCGCCAGGAACGTCCCACCCACCGTGAGCCCCCTCTCCAGGGTGAGGTGGACCGCCCGCTCGGCCTTCAGGAAAAATACGGCCCGGCCGTACATCTTGGAGGCCGCAACAATGGCTGAGGGGCCGAAGCCCCAGCCATTGCCTTCACACAGGCCTCGATTGACATGTCGGGGTGGGCGTAGCACTTTACCCCGAGTGTCTCGTTATCAAAGAGAATGGCGGCAGGGCCGTGGGACCGGCGGGGGATCTGGCAGCCGTCACGCCCGCATAGGTGGGCCGAGAAGGCCCTGCCACCGGCGACGCAGGCGATGTCGCCATCCTTTCAAGGGAGTGCTACACCCACCCCGAGACTGCCCAGATGTACGGCAGGGCGTATGTGAGGAGGGGAAAATAAGGGAGGGTGGGGTCGGTGGGTAGGGGTGTCGGTGCTCTCTCCCCGGAGTGAGAGAGGGAGAGAGGAGGTTGGAGGAGCAGGTGGGAGACGAGGAACAAGGCCGGTGCCCCAGTCAGGAGGGAAAAAAGGGAAGGGGGTGCCGGTCTTGGGGGCAGCAGCAGTGGGTGGGGGACTTAGGAAAAGGTCTTCACCCCCCCCCACTGCAGATGGAGAAGAGACAGTCCAAACGCCTTCGCCCCACCCCCCCTCCTCCAGTCACTCCCTGTCCTCTCTTCCTCCCTCCCCCCGGGGAGAGCGCACCCTCCAGAGGCTGGACGGCAGGCAAGCAGGCAGGCAAGACGGCAAGCAGGCAAGCAGGCCAGACGGCAGGCAGGCAGGCAAGCAGGCCAGACGGCAGGCAGGCAGGCAAGCAGGCCAGACGGCAGGCAGGCAGGCAAGCAGGCCAGACGGCAGGCAGGCAGGCAAGCAGGCCAGACGGCAGGCAGGCAGGCAAGCAGGCCAGACGGCAGGCAGGCAGGCAAGCAGGCCAGACGGCAGGCAGGCAGGCAAGCAGGCCAGACGGCAGGCAGGCAGGCAAGCAGGCCAGACGGCAGGCAGGCAGGCAAGCAGGCCAGACGGCAGGCAGGCAGGCAAGCAGGCCAGACGGCAGGCAGGCAGGCAAGCAGGCCAGACGGCAGGCAGGCAGGCAAGCAGGCCAGACGGCAGGCAGGCAGGCAAGCAGGCCAGACGGCAGGCAGGCAGGCAAGCAGGCCAGACGGCAGGCAGGCAGGCAAGCAGGCCAGACGGCAGGCAGGCAGGCAAGCAGGCCAGACGGCAGGCAGGCAGGCAAGCAGGCCAGACGGCAGGCAGGCAGGCAAGCAGGCCAGACGGTAGGCAGGCAGGCAAGCAGGCCAGACGGCAGGCAGGCAGGCAAGCAGGCCAGACGGCAGGCAGGCAGGCAAGCAGGCCAGACGGCAGGCAGGCAGGCAAGCAGGCCAGACGGCAGGCAGGCAGGCAAGCAGGCCAGACGGCAGGCAGGCAGGCAAGCAGGCCAGACGGCAGGCAGGCAGGCAAGCAGGCCAGACGGCAGGCAGGCAGGCAAGCAGGCCAGACGGCAGGCAGGCAGGCAAGCAGGCCAGACGGCAGGCAGGCAGGCAAGCAGGCCAGACGGCAGGCAGGCAGGCAAGCAGGCCAGACGGCAGGCAGGCAGGCAAGCAGGCCAGACGGCAGGCAGGCAGGCAAGCAGGCCAGACGGCAGGCAGGCAGGCAAGCAGGCCAGACGGCAGGCAGGCAGGCAAGCAGGCCAGACGGCAGGCAGGCAGGCAAGCAGGCCAGACGGCAGGCAGGCAGGCAAGCAGGCCAGACGGCAGGCAGGCAGGCAAGCAGGCCAGACGGCAGGCAGGCAGGCAAGCAGGCCAGACGGCAGGCAGGCAAGCAGGCCAGACGGCAGGCAGGCAGGCAAGCAGGCCAGACGGCAGGCAGGCAGGCAAGCAGGCCAGACGGCAGGCAGGCAGGCAAGCAGGCCAGACGGCAGGCAGGCAGGCAAGCAGGCCAGACGGCAGGCAGGCAGGCAAGCAGGCCAGACGGCAGGCAGGCAGGCAAGCAGGCCAGACGGCAGGCAGGCAGGCAAGCAGGCCAGACGGCAGGCAGGCAGGCAAGCAGGCCAGACGGCAGGCAGGCAGGCAAGCAGGCCAGACGGCAGGCAGGCAGGCAAGCAGGCCAGACGGCAGGCAGGCAGGCAAGCAGGCCAGACGGCAGGCAGGCAGGCAAGCAGGCCAGACGGCAGACGGCAGGCAAGCAGGCCAGACGGCAGGCAGGCAGGCAAGCAGGCCAGACGGCAGGCAGGCAGGCAAGCAGGCCAGACGGCAGGCAGGCCGGGCAAGGCAGGCATTGGCTCACCTGCCTCCTTCCTTTCTTTCCCCTTCCCTCCCTCCTTCCTCCCCGTAGGGAACGAAGAACAAACAAACAAAAACAAAACCGGGCGTCTCCGTGAGCAAAACTGAAAAATAAAGTTACTCACAAAAAGAGAACAAGCCCAAAGTTTCCGCCCGGTTCTGACCCGGGGTTTTCCGCTTCACAGCGAACGTGAAGCCACTTCACCACAGAAACCAACACAGGTGTTGTCCACTTTTTAGGTCAAACCAAACCAAGTAAACAAACTCAGATTAAATCAGGACAAAGTAAAAGGGGCAGCTCCCCAAAAAGGAGGGGGAACAGCCCGAACAGAAATCAAAGTACAAAGGAAACTTAAAAACATCAAATTAAAATGTGATTATTAGGGTCAATAATGCACCCCAACCCCTGCAGTGCCCAGCGGGCGCGGAAAGCGTCAACCGCGCCCGTGGACACCGCATGCCCCCTCTCCAGGGACACCTGGCCGCGAACGTAGCCGCGGTAGAGGGGAAGACAGTCAGGATGGACGGCCCCCTCGATCGCCCGCTGCCTGGACCAGTAAATGGCGCGTTTCGCCAGGCCCAGGAGCAGGTTCACGAGGAGGTCGCCATCCCGACCCTCCCCTCTCCGCACCGGGTGTCCGTAGATCAGGAGCGTGGGACTGAAGTGCAGACAAAACATCAATAAAAGGTTCTTTAGGAAAACATAAAGGGAGTGCAGCCTAAGACACTCAACATAGACATGGTCCACGGACTCCACAAGGCTGCAGAAAGGGCAGTCTTCGGAGCCCGTGAACCAGTGAATCCTACGGTTGTGCGGAACTGCTGCATGCATCACCCTCCACCCCAGGTCCCCGACGTAATTGGGGGAGATCCCTCCGTAGAGGGACCTCCAGCGGGGACCTCCGCCGCCCGGCGGCAACAAGGCCCGCCAAGGTGTATCTGGGCGACAGGCGAGGAGGCGGTAGTGGAAGGTGTGCAGCAGCAGCCCGCACAGGAAACGCCTCCGCGCGGTAGAAAAAGGCACGGAGGGCATTTCCGCGAGGCGGCTCAGGCTGTGGGGTACCTCACCCAGGGAGGGGGGCTGAGGCTTTGGGCCAATGCGGAATTCCGCCCGAACAGGGGAACACTCGGGCGGGATCCCACCGCACGCCTGCGCCGTCTCAGGTTTGCGTGCAGTTTCGGGGCCGAGCACGACCGTCCTAAGGTCTAGGATGACTTTGGCCGCGTGCCGGACGGACGTCCCCGCGCGCTCAGCCAGCACGCGGGAACTCATCCAGCCCGCTCCTCTGCCATCGAGCACGTCCCCGATTCTGGTCACCCCGGCGTGCACAGCCCTCCTCTCCGCCAGCCACCTGAAGTTATACGGCTGGAGGAGCGGATTCCTGAGCAGCGGCTCTCGCACAAGAGCCGCTACTCCTGACGGGGGAGAGCTGCGTCGCGAGGCGACCTTGTTCCAGACAGTGAGGAGGTCCTGGTAAAAGACGGGCAACTCCTGCAGGGCGGTCAAAGCACGCCACAGTTCGATATGCAGGAGCTGCACGTCATAATTGAGGCCGTGCCACTGGCGGAAGAAATACGTCGCCATGGCACACCACTGTGGAGGGGGCTCAACGTAAAGGTACCTCTGCAGGGCCTGGAGGCGGAAGGTCGCTATCTGAGTGCGAAGGCACACCAGACCTTGTCCGCCCTCCTCAAGCGGGAGATACAGGACCGCAGCAGGGACCCAGTGCAGTCGATTGTCCCAGAAGAACCGCAGGAGGGTTCTCTGGATATCGGCGACAAAGCCAGGGGAAGGGGTCAAAGGGACCAGCCGGTACCACAGCATGGAGGCGACCAGCTGGTTTATGACGCGAACTCGCGCCCCGTAGGACAGCACTCGGAGCAGTCCTGTCCAGCGACTCAGGCGGGCGGAGACTTTCGCCTCCAGCTCCCGCCAGTTCACCGGCCAGAATTCCTCGGCTGGGCAGAGATGGGCCCCCAAGTAGAGGAGGTTGGTCCTGCTCCAGGTGAAAGGCCTGAGCTCCTCCGGAAGGGGGTCCGTCTCCCAAGGATCGACAAGGAGTCCGGAGCACTTGGTCCAGTTGATCCTGGCGAAGGACGCGGCGGAGTACACCGCCTGGCATTCTCGCATCCTCCGCAGGTCAGCCGGGTCCGTGAACATGAGGAGCACGTCGTCGGCGTAAGCTGACAGGACCACCCCTACGTCCGGTCCGCGTAGGGCCAAACCTGACAACCTCCTCCGCAAGAGGCGCAGGAATGGCTCCAGGCATACGGAATACAGTTGGCCGGACAAGGGGCAGCCCTGCCGTACTCCTCTCCCAAAGCGAAGGGGCGCCGTCAGGGACCCGTTAACCTTAATCAGACACATTGCGGCAGAGGATAGTAATCGGATCCGGGCGACAAAATGCGTCCCGAACCCGAATGCCCGCAGAGTCCCGAGTAAGTACTCGTGCTCCACCCTGTCGAACGCCTTCTCCTGATCTAATGACAAGGCGGCGCCTGACAGCCCAGTCCTCTGGGAATGATGGATCAGGTCCCGGACCAGGTGGAGATTATGTATACAACGGCCCGGGACCGTGTAGGACTGGTCAGGGTGGATCAAGTGGTCCAGCACGGATCCAAGGCGTGAAGCTGTAGCCCTGGCAAAGATTTTATAATCCGTGCTGAGGAGGGAGACCGGGCGCCAGTTCTACAGCAGGTGGAGATCCCCCTTCTTGGGCAGCAGGGCAATGATGGCCCTGCACCACGAAAGGGGCATCTCCCCGGTAGCAATGCTCTCCCCCAGGAACCCCGCGTAGTCGCTCCCCAGGACGTCCCAGAACACCCTGAAGAACTCTACTGTCAGCCCGTCCAGCCCCGGGGCCTTGCCCCGACTGAGCCCATTTAGGGCGCCGGTCAGCTCGGCCATGGTGGTGGGGGCCTCGAGCCTGCCGACGCCCTCCGGGCTGACCTGCGGCAGGTCCTCCCACAGAACTCTGCGGGCATCCTCGCTGGATGGATCCGGAGAGAAGAGGGAGGTGTAATAATCCCCGGCAATGGCCCGGATGCCCTCCGGATCCGAGACGGGGGAAACGTCGTCGGCCAGCAGCGTAAGGAGCTGCTGACGGTTAGCCCGCCCTCTTTCCAGCGAGTAGAAGGGGGAGCCGCGGTCCAGGTCCACCTGGAACTGGAGCCACGACCTCACGTACGCGCCGCGAGACCTGGCAAGCTGCAAGTCCCGCAGCACGCCCTTCTTCTCCCTGTACTCCAGCCGCAGGGCCGGGTCCGCGTCGGGCTGACTGAGACGTGCCTCCAGGTCGAGCACCTCCTTCTCCAACTCCTCGAGCCTGGATTTCCGCCTCTTTGTCAACCCCCTCGCGTACCCCTGACAGAAGGTACGGACGTGAGTCTTGCCCACATCCCACCAGAGCCTCAAGGAGGGGAAGCCTCCCCGCTTCCTTCTCCAGCCGGCCCAGAATCGACGGAACGAGTCCAGGAAGCGCTCGTCCTCCAGCAGCGTGTTGTTAAAGTGCCAGTACGCGGACCGCTGCCGGATGCAAGACGGCGCAACGTCCGCCCACACCAGGTTGTGGTCCGTGCTCGACACCGGTCACATGGAGACCGAGGACACGCCGGACACGTGCGCCTTTGAAATGTAAAGGCGGTCGAGCCTGGACGCTCCGACTCCAGGCCTCACGTAAGTGAAGGCGCTGGAGCCAGGATGGAGATGTCTCCAGACGTCCACCAAGTCGTGGGACCCAAGCAGGTCCCGCAACTTCACCACCGCCGGAGTGCGCAGCCAGGGGCCGGTGCGGTCCCGTGCCTCGAGGGTACAGTTGAAATCTCCCCCGAGGATAATGCATTCGCCCCCCGCGATGGTGTCGAGATGAGCGGACACTTTCCCGTAGAAAGTCGTTTGCTGCGGTCCGCCGCCCGTGGCGTAGACATTCAGCAAGTGAATAACCACGCCCCCCCTCACGGACCGTCAAGTGCAGCAACCGGCCTGTCACCAGCTCCTTGACCCCCAAGATCTCCGGCTGATAATGCGGGGCCAACAAGATAGCCACCCCGCTAGAAGCGAGCGTGAGGTGGCTCATGTAGACCTCCCCTCGCCACTCCAGGAGCCATTGGGCTTCGTCTCCCGGAACGGTGTGGGTTTCCTGCAGGAAACACACCGCATACATCCCGTCACGGAGGACTGAGAAGTTCTGGAACCTGCGGTGTGGCTCACTGCTGCCGTTGATGTTGAGGCTGGCTACGGTCACCTTCATGTCAGCAGCTTTGTGCCACCGTCACCACTAAACTAGATGTGTGGGGGGGCGCTGGCGCAATTCTCGCCAGTCCGCCCCCCACCTTTTCGAGCCCGTGGAGGAACTGCAGTACCCAGCGCCGCTCTATTTTCTCCAGGCCCGGGGAGGCATGCGAGCATGCCCTCACGGACCGGACGAGCCGCGCCAGGTCCGGCCAGCGGCCGAGGGCTAGCCGGATTATGTCGGAGCGACCGGAATGGTTACGGACAAAGACGCTGAGGTCCTTGGAGGGGATGAGGGACGACTCGGTGGGGGGCACGAGGGAGTCCCCCGCCTCGCTCTGGGCAGACTCCAGAAGTGTCCCCGTGCCCTCCACCGAGCCGCTGACCTCCTCAGGGCGCTCGCCCCTCGACTCAGAGTCCCTCGCCGCAGGACGTACGGCGGGCGGCACGGTGCCGCCAACTAGCCCTAGCCCCTCCCCGATCCAACCCCCAGGATCGGTGGAGGAGGGGTTCCCCCCGGGCTCACCTTTCCCGGTTTGCGGGCCCCTGTGCGACGGCGGCCCAGTCGCCCCCTCCGCCCCAGACGCTCGGACACCCCCCAGGTCTGGTGTAACCTTCGGACTGAGGTTGGGGATGTCCAGCGTCCAAGGTCGGGACGGAGAGGACGAGTGGATCGTTTCCTCGCTGCCGCCGCACGGGGACACGAACATTGGGGTGTCGCCCCAGTCCCCTGACAGACTGAAGAAGAACTCCGGGTTGTAACCGGCCGGGTGGAACGGAGCCGCGGGGGCCCCGCTGCCACCCGGCCCCGGGGACTCCTTGCCGGGGGACTGAGGCAGCACATGCTTTGACTTATAGGGTGCCTTGCCCCCTTTTTTCAGGGGACAAGGCACAAAGACAGGTGGGGGCACGGCAGGAGATGACTCACAAGGGGGGAGGGGCACGCAGACCTCGAACTCCACGGTGCCCGAGGGGCCCCGCCTCTTTTTGTTAACCTGCCCTCGGGCAGGCGAGGCCCCTCGCCCTCCGCCCCTCTTCGCCTTGCTGCACCCCCCCTGCTCCCCCGTCACGTCCCCCCCGAGGTGGCGGCGTCGCAAGTTTTTCCGGCTCGGGGTCACTAACCCCCCCATGCTCGGGCCCATGATCCCGGGCATCCGCGGTGCTGGGCCCAAAACTAGGCCCCGGAGAGCCCACGGGCCCGGCAGATGGTGTTGGGGGGGGGGGGGGGGCGCAGGTGGAGACTGAGGTAGTCCCCGAGCCGGCTGCCGGGGTGGTTGGGGTATCTTTCTTGGGGGCCGGGGTTCCGGTACCCCCCTTCTTTTTTGTCGTGCCCTGCTGGGCCTTCTGGCCACGCGGAGGCTCCACTCTCCCCCCGCCGGCAGCTGAGGGGACAGCTGCTGCCGGCGTGGCCTCCCCTCGCTGGGGGGCAGATGGTATTCGTTTGGGGGGAG
The DNA here is from genome assembly GCF_964213995.1 of Mustelus asterias. NCBI lineage: Eukaryota > Metazoa > Chordata > Chondrichthyes > Carcharhiniformes > Triakidae > Mustelus > Mustelus asterias. Next base: position 54,521,485 of record NC_135812.1, on the reverse strand, counting down.
AGGGGGCTGCGGTGCCAGCTGCGGCCGCCTTGGGTTGGCGGTCGGCGGCCTTGGAGACGGGGCAGTTTTTCCTTACGTGCCCCGCCTCCTTACAGGCATGGCACCGCACACCGTCCGCGGACCAAAGGACCCGATACGTGGTCCCCTCATGGGCGATACTGAACCCTCCCTACAGTTCCTCCTCCCGGACCAGGCGGACAAAAACCTGGCGCCGGAAGGAGTATATATGGCGGAGGGAGGGGTCCCGAAGGCCAAGCGGGATCGGCTGCACCCCGGACCTGACCTCCCCCAGTAGATGGAGGTGGGGGAGGAGGAGCTCACTCGGTAGGAAGGGCGGGACGTTCGATATTACGATCTTATGGGCGGTGGCCTCCGATGGGTCCACCGCCAGGAACGTCCCGCCCACCGTGAACCCCCTCTCCAGGGCGAGGTGGACCGCCCGCTCGGCCTTCAGGAAAAATACGGCCCGGCCGTACATCTTCGAGGCCGCGACAATGGCTGAGGGGCTGACAACCCCAGCCATTGCCTTCACGCAGGCCTCGATAGACATGTCGGGGTGGGCGTAGCACTTCACCCCGAGCTGCCGCGTGATCAAGGAAAATGGCGGCAGGGCCTTGGGAGCGGCGGGGGCTCTGGCAGCCGCCACGCCCGCATAGGTGGGCCGAGAAGGCCCTGCCACCGGCGACGCTGGCGATGTCGCCATCATATCTAGGGAGTGCTACGCCCACCCCGAGACTGCCCAGATGTACGGCAGGGCGTATATGTCGAGGGAAAAATAAGGGAGGGTGGGGTAGGTGGGTAGGGGTGTAGGTGCTCTCTCCCCGGAGTGAGAGAGGGAGAGAGGAGGTCGGAGCAGTAGGAGGGAGACGGGGAACAAGGCTGGTGCCCCAGTCAGGTGGGAAAAAGGGGAGGGGGCGCCGATCTTGGGGGCAGCCGCAGTGGGTAGGGGAATTAGGAAAGGACTTCACCCCCCCCCACTGCAGATGGAGAAGAGACAGTCCAAACGCCTTCGCCCCCCCTTCTCCTCCAGTCACTCCCTGTCCTCTCTTCCTCCCTCCCCCCGGGAAGAGCGCACCCTCCAGAGGCCGGACGGCAGGCAAGCAGGCAGTCAGGCAGTCCAGACGGTAGGCAGGCAGGCAGGCCAGACGGCAGGCAGGCAGTCCAGACGGCAGGCAGCCCAGACGGCAGGCAGGCAGGCAGTCCAGATGGCAGGCAGGCAGGCAGGTAAGCAGGCCAGACGGCAGGCAGGCAGGTAAGCAGGCCAGACGGCAGGCAGGCAGGTAAGCAGGCCAGACGGCAGGCAGGCAGGTAAGCAGGCCAGACGGCAGGCAGGCAGGTAAGCAGGCCAGACGGCAGGCAGGCAGGTAGGTAAGCCGGACTGTAGGCAGGCAGGCAACAGGCAGGCCGGGCAAGGCAGGCAGCAGCTCACCTCCCTCCTTCCTCCCCGCAGGGAGCCAAGAACAAACAAACAAAACAAAACAAACAGAACCGGGCGTCTTCTGAAACAAACTGAAAAATAAAGTGTGTTACTCACAAACCAAACAAAAAAAGAAAGCAAGTCCAAAAGTTTCCGCCCGGTTCTGACCCGGGGTTTTCCGCGTCTCCAGCGAACGTGAAACCACTTCACTCCGGAAACAAAATTTTTCAGGTGCTGCCCCAGAGGAGAAACGTTTCACTTTGAAGCTCATTGGCCAACTTCCGTGTTGTGACGTCACAACAGCTCACTGACTGAGGCAGCCAATAGGAATCACCGCTCCTCGTTGCCGTCTCCGGGTTCCAGTGCGCTGGCCCGGCGCGCGCCTGGTCCCCACCCATCGTTCCCTTCCCCCGTCACCTCCTCGAGCCACGTTTCCAGGCAACCGGCTGACGGCTCCGGCCAGAGCGAGAAGCCACTCGGTGATCTGCTCCTCCCCCCGGCCCGTGACTGCGCATGTCCAAGGGAGAGGGGAAGCTGCGCATGTGTGCAGGGAGAGCCCACCCATTGACTTTCATCTGAGATGTTGACCAATGGAAAGAGTCGGAGGACCGGAAGGACTCTGGTCCTCCAGCCAATCAGAGTGCAGGCTTTGTGTGAATGAAGATTGAGCTTCAGACAGACTCAGACTCCCTCCTGTCGCCAACATCTGTGAGTAAAACACTTTCTTTTCTCCCCCTTTCCAGCTCTTTTCTCATTCTGGGGGAAATTGGGGACTTGCAGCAACTGAAGGGAAAGGAAGTGAATCCAGGGAGGGTGCAGACTCTGGAAAGGTTGGTCCAGGTCTCTCTCTCTCTCTCTTAAAGACATTGGCATCCTTTGCTCCCTCAGCTTGACACATTTCTTAGTCTGGCTAAAAGGATGGTCTCTTTCCGAATGTTCACAATTAAAGGGCTGGTTTCTCCAGGAGATGGCTGACATTTAAGGGGATAGGAAATTCATATAGGACACAGATATATCTAGTGTTACATGGTACCAATTCGATATATTTATGGTTCTGTAATATAATACATTTATTATTATTTATAAATGTATTTCATCGTGCTGTAATAAATTTCCAGTAATCTCTTCCCTCAGATTTATTGGTCTTTGGATTTCTCCTTCAGATGGACCAGTGGAGGCTGAGGGTACAGTGAATACATATTAGATATCTTATTGATGGTTCTCTATAAGATGATTTGATTATTCTTTGCACCCTTGTTATATTATTTATCTGAGCACAGAATTGCTGAAGAGGGACATGCTGTTGACGTTTACCACCTTCACTCATCAGGAAAAATGCAAGAATACCAAATTCAGGGAACGATGTTTTCTGAAGCATTCTTCAGAAAACAGGTTCTGATTGGTTGGAATGTCAAAATTGATTGGGTGACAGGCACTTTACTATGGTGAACGCAACAGGGAGCTATTGATTGTCAATCTTTTGTGTATTGAGAAATGGGGCAAACTATCCAACTTTTACAGATGCTCCTGCTTTGCCCAAGACTGCAAGGAAGTACAAAAGGTCATGAATGTAGCCCAATCCATCATGCAAACCAGCTCCCATCCATTGACTCTGTCTACACTTGTCGCTGCCTCGTAAAAACAGCCAGCATAATTAAGGACCCCACGCACCCCGGAGATTCTTTCTTCCACCTTCTTCCTTCGGGAAAAAGATACAAAAGTCTGAGGTCATGTACCAACTGACTCAAGAACAGCTTCTTCTCTGCTGCTGTCAGACTTTTGAATTACCTTGCATTAAGTTGATCTTTCTCTACACCCTAGCTATGACTGTAACACTACATTCTGCACTCTCTCGTTTCCTTCTCTATGTACGTTTTGTCTGTATAGCATGCAAGAAACAATACTTTTCACTGTATGTTAATATATGTAGCAATAATAAATCAAATCAAATCAAAGCTAATTTTAGTCCACTATGGTATATGTTTATCAGCTGTGTCTTGTACAGGACATGGTGAGTAAAGACATGTCAACCAGAATGAACCAGTACCTTGAGGAGAATTGGGAGTGTGAATATTAGATACAGCAGAGCGAGAATGGAGGGAGAGTGTGTGGGATGAATATTTACAGCTTTTGGGGAATGAGAGAGGAAAGAATGTTCCATTTAAAAATTAGAATTGTCCGTCTGAATTTCTATCTTGTTCTGACAATTATGACATTTTGTAAACTCCTTTTACAGGATATCAGAAGGGGAGGATTCAAAGACAGAAATCTCAAACCCGACATGATGGCAAGATCTGATAGAATCTCTTGATTCCTTGGGACCAGCCTGTGAATCTTTCAGAATAAATGCTTGTTTTCCTGTGTGGTTAAAAATATTATAACAACCTGTGTGATTGGAAAAACATCAAGGCACGCACATACTCGAGTGATAGTGTCCCTGTGCACTGTCTGTAGAAAGAGCTTTAACCAGTTCCACAGCCTGAATAAACATTGCAGCATCACAGCAACAAGAGACCGCATCTGTGTTGTGTGTGTGGACGAGGCTTCAACTGATTGTCGAACCTGGAGAAACACAAAAGCACCCACACCATGGAGAAACCGTGGAAATGTGGGGACTGTGGGAAAGGATTCAAAGGGCCATCTCAGCTGGAAATTCATCAACGCAGTCACACTGGGGAGAGGCCATTCGCCTGCTCTCACTGTGGGAAGGAATTCAGTCAATTATCCAACCTGCAAACACATCAGCGAGTTCACACCAGAGAGAGGGCATTCACCTGCTCTGACTGTGGACAGACATTCACTCGGTTATTCACTCTGCTGAGGCATCAGCGAGTTCACACTGGGGAGAGGCCGTTCACCTGCCCCATGTGTGGAAAAGGATTCAGTCAGTCATACAACCTGCAGATACACCAGGGCAGTCATAACAGTGAGAAACACTTGAAATGCTCTGACAGTGGAGGTAATTGTAAAAACTCAATAGACCTGATGGTCCACCAGCGTGTTCACACTGAGGAGAGACCGTTCAGCTGCTTTCACTGTGCAAAGAAGTTTAAAACATCATCCACCCTGCTGATACACCAGCGCATTCACACTGGGGAGAGGCCATTCACTTGTTCTGTGTGTGGGAAGGGATTCAGTCAGTCATCCACCCTTCTGCTCCATCAGCGAGTTCACACTGGGGAGAGGCCATTCACCTGCTCTCAGTGTGAGAAGAGATTCACTCAGTTATCCAAATTGCAGACACACCAGCGAGTTCACACTGGGGAGAGACCATTCACATGCTCTCAGTGTGGGAAGGGATTCAGTCAGTCATCCACCTTGCAGAGACACCAACGAGTTCACACTGGGGAGAGGCCATTCACCTGCCCTCAGTGTGGGAAGGGATTCACTCTGTTACACAACCTGCGTACGCACCAGCGACTTCATAAGTCTTCACAGGGGTTGGATTCTGCTGTTATTGCTGCTGTTAATCACACCCAGGACTGAACCATGTTCACTCTGACAGTTGGTGAATTGGGAGTGTCGGAGGACTTTTTTCTGCTGAACTGGCCGGTCTCACAACTTTGCTTACAAGCTCAATGAGAATCAGCCTCCTTTAGGCATTTTAAGAATGTCACGCAAATGCTTTTTATGTTCAAGCAGAAAATGTTTGATATTCCTGTTTGGAGCATTTGGGATCTCGGGCTTCAGAAATAGAACAAAAGAAGGGAAGCAGTCCTGAACT